>NW_026575052.1:23237500-23837500 GCF_905146905.1 Nyctereutes procyonoides | reverse complement strand
ATAACCCTATCCCTAATTTTCTCACACTAATGTATTCGTGACTACCATGTAATATATATAGTGTAACTTATTATTTCAGAATTTTATCCAGATTTTGAGACATTATGTACAATGAAATATTCATCTACAACAAGAGCTTTCTTCCATTTATACAATCAAATTGAATAAATGCCTAAGCTATGCTGTAAATTCCCAAGAATGTGTAACTTTGTCAAATGGGGCATAGATTTTAGAGGCATGCGACGTAGTAAGAGTTGTAATCAATAACGTTTAATAATCTGTTATGTTTATTTTTTTTCTCTGACCACTATTTGCAAGTGACACCATAAATCATCCTTGAGATTGATCACTTGGAGTGGCACACCTTTGTTTACAGGTGAAAATGACAAAAGGAACACCATGTCCTCCAATCTGTTGATCATGTGGGCAGGAGGTTCACCAGAGATCTCCACCCAACCTGTTCTGCAAACTGGTGGGAGGGGAGGGAGGACTGGGGGGTAGTGAGAAACGGAACTTAATTGGTTGCAAGGCCTGCATCCACAGCTACCATTGGTGATGCTACCCAACCGGTGGGCCCAGCCAAAGGGATCAGAAACAGGTCTACCATTGCCAAGTTCACACTCTGCCTGCAGCGACTGTCAACTAATGATAGATTAGACAAATCTGATTGCTCTATCAAAACATTCATCTCAAATCTTGATTAGTAAGCCTATTGAATTATGATTAATTCACAAGGGTGCTGCTGACAGATAAGATACTTTATCTGACAATGTGTACTAGTTGCTTTGCCTGAAGCCAAAAAAAAAAAAAAAAAGAAGAAGAAGAAGAAGAAGAAAGAAAGAAAGAAAGAAAGAAAAAGAAAAAAAGAAAGGGGGGGGGGAACAAAGCAAAACACAAACGACCGAAATTGCTGGTAAAATAAACAGTATCAAGTACAACACATTGAGAGGGATAATGAGGCTGCACACACCTTCTAATTTAGTGAAGAGCTTGTTTGTGCAGCCCCAGCCTTGATACAAAAAAACAAGAGGGATTTAGGGAAATACGCCGAGAACAATACACTGTGAACAAGTGGACGCCAGGGCACCCTCTGGCCTTTTCCAGGAGTGCAGTTAGGAGGCTAACTTGGGACTGCTTTGGGAGGCGTCACCCTCGGTTTTGGCGACATCCCAGCCTCTGGAGCCAGAGCCAGAGCAGAACCGGCATGTCTTTCTCAACGTTACCATCCAATTACTCCCCTTGTCTCTGGGATGAAGACATCTGCGCACAGAAATAGTCAGCAGCAGACCTAAACTCTTGGGATTTGCGGAAGGTGGGCTGTTTTGGTTATCCTTGGGGGTTGAAATGATAAGGGGGAGGAGGGAATGGAGCAGGGCTCTTGGGTTTTGTCCTCTTACAAAACAATAAGAATGAGAATTTTTAAAAATATTCTTTTAAAAAAATTTAAAAAGTGAATCAATAAAATATTTTCTTCTTTGAGCTTTGTCTGAAAGCCAAGAAACATTCAATCTGAGAGATATACAAGTTTGAGTTTTAGTGCTTAATGACTACATGACTCAGGGAAAACTGAAACAGTATCACTCTTTCCTTTATCAAGCCAGCTTATCAGCCCTGAACCTAAATGCATCAATCAGTCCCCGCGCATTCACAGCTTTGTGGATCCCCCAAATTCAGCTGTGGTTGTTGTTGGGGTGTGGGGAGGCACAGCAAAGAGTATGCGAAGTACTCAAAATCTCATGCAATTTTAGATGGTATCATTATCTTTTGCCGACCTTAGGATTTTACCAAAAGCCTAATGTCCTATAATCATGTTTCTCTTTAGCTAGTATTAACCTTTCGGTGACTTCTCTCTTCCCTCTCTCTGTCTCTCCCTCTCTCTCTCTCTCATAACTATCCTCTGTTAATCAATTGTGCACTGCAGATGGGGTCAAGGAAACCTACTTCCTTCTTTGATAGCCTCCAATGTTTCTACTCTTGGGGATAAAAGTGCTTTAAATGGAGTTATATTCTAGGAAAATCAATATATGATTACTGCAAAGATTTGTATTGATTGTCCTGTTGCATTGCAAAAAGGCTAAAGAAAAATGGCATGGCACATTTCCCTTCGATTTCGGTTCCACAGAGTTTGTTGTGACTGTTTTGGGCAAGAAGAAAATGTTGGAACTTTATTTAATGACCTAAAGTTTTCATCATTCAATCCACTCACTTCTCTCCCTACCCTAGAAAATGCTGCATTATCAGTGTACTGGCTGCTCATAGGTAATGCCGGGACTGGCAGGAGAGTCCTGGGGGCTGAAGACTGTCCACTTCGGTAAGGGGGCCGTGCCAGAAGCTGCTGGTTGCCTTCCTAACATCTGCTCTCCTCTTCTCCCTCCCTTGCAGAATCCTGGTTTTGCCAGGAGTAGCAATGCACCTGGCTGAAAAATATTCCTGTTTCCTTATCAAAAGGGGTGACTAAGTGACTACCTTTTAGCTAATGGGATTCAGGAGGAGACTGCTGGGTAGGGCTTCTGGGGAAGGTCTTTCCAATGGGAGGGGGGTGACTCAAGGGCCAGGCACATTTGCTTTCCCTCCCTTTCTTCCTCCTCCTTACCAGTAATGTAAGTAGCTACTGTGGTTCTCTCACAGTGGTGAAGGAAACCTGCAGGGAGAAGCCATGCCAAAAGGAGGACAGAGCAGAAAGACTGAAGGAGCCGTGAACATTGGTGGTGCGGTGCAGCCATCATAATGGCCCTATTCTTGGTGGATTTATTTCCCATGAAGGAAACAGAAATCCCTCTGAGGTTGAAGCCACTGTCATTCAGGTCTGTGATATTTGCAGCCAAATGGGAGACATTTCTCCTACAAAATGCCTTTTGATGTGGGCCCTTCATGTCATCCTGAGTAATAAAAAATTAGTTACTTCCAGGGCTAATGTCCTAGGCAACGGCCCCTGAGTGATCCAATTACTTCCTGGTCTTTGTAAGCCATTTAGTTGTTTTCCTAATCATTACTGCTGAGGAATTACAATAGTACTATAGTCTTTTAAGAAATGCAGTGTAACTTTGTTAACCTTAGTGGCCCAGCCTTCATTCCCCTTTCATCGAAGACGAGGATTCCAATCTTGTATAAGGAAACTTCTTCCCCCAGGAGTGTGCCATCTTTAGTGGGACTGTCACCAAAGTGCTGCGGCCTCTTCCACCGAAGAGGCGGGCATGGGATCTAGGCTGGGCCCTGTTAGACTCTGATTCTTGAGTAGATAGAGCATATTCTTTCCAAGAGCAGTACCCTGATGAGTATCTGTGTTTTCCTCCTGCCTGGATCCTCAGAGCTGCACTGCTGCCTCTCCAGCTGAGTTACTCTTCCAGGTTACTTTCCCAAAAGAGATCCTCCCACTCTCTTGCTTTCCACACCCATCCTGCAAGTTAGCCAGTATTTCTTTCTGTTGCTTGCAACCAAAGAATTCTAACACAGAAATTATTCCCAGGAGGGAACATAAGGCATCCACATTCCTTTTGTTTAAAAGAAGGTCTTCAGAAAGTAATCTCTAGCCCCTACCTGGAGCAGCTACTACCCAGGGGCTCAGTGCTCGCCCAGGGCACGCTGCTCCAACTCTACACTTTGGAAGGTGCCGTTCTCAACTCAGTCATGTACAGCAGATGCATCTCATCAAAATCATCTCATGGAATAATACAATTAGTTACAGTTTTTCTTTGAAAATTTTAAAATTTGAAGTCAATTTTCCAGAATTAAGAAATCCAGGAAACCAGTTCTTTGTCTTACTTAAAGACCAACAAATAACTGCCATTATTTAATGCAGAGGCTGGTTCCTAAAAGTGGGAGACTTGGGTTCTGAATATGAGAATCCCAGGATCAGTAAACTAGAACCCCAAGGCTTTGAGGCCCATCTAGGTTGTTCTGGAAATCAGAGCCATTTATTATTCTTTTTAGTTTTATTTATTTGAGAGAGAAAGAAAGAGATGGAAAAGGAGGAGCAGAGAGGGAGGGAGAGCGAAAGACTCTCAAGCAGACTTCATGCTCAGCACAAAACCCAACCTGGAGCTCTATCTCACAACAGTGAGATCATGACCTGGGCCAAAACCAAGGGTTGGATATTTAACCAACTAAGCCCCCCAGGTACCCCTATCATATATAAATAAGAGAAGGAGCTTATTAAATGTAAGAGAAGGGGATTCTGAAAGCCTCTACTTTATGGCGAGAATGCTCACTGCAGAGTTCTACCTAATGGCTTACTGTGCCTAAGCATTGTAAAATTCTTACTCCATACAAGTAGGAGTTGCTTATGCCATCTACTGACTACTTAGCTTCAACGGACTACTCCAACATTTCCTTTAAAAATTGCAACTTAAATAGAAAGTGATACTAAATTAAGAGAAAAATGAAATTATAGTAGGAATAATAACAGCTAATCTTTACTGAGTGCTTCCTATGTGGCAGACACTATTCCCCGAATATTATATATATAAAAAGTAATACAATACTTGTAATGATCCATGAGTTACTATCCCCTTCCTTCAGGTGGGGAATAAGGAGGTTCAGATGAGGCAGAGGGGTTAAGTAACTTGCCCAATACCATTTAGATTATAAATGAAAGAATCAGGATAAATCTCAATGTTACTGTGATAAAATTATATATTCCAGCAATACTACTGGAAGTAATATAAACTACTATAAACTAGTCCAGGAACCTATTTTAGTAATGTAGGGCAAAAAGCCACACAAATGGCTTTTTTTTGACCACCGTCCGAGGAATCAGTTAGACAATTTTAAGGATGACAAATGTTACATCTTTTGCTTAAAATTACACTTGTAATAACGTCTTCCAAAGAAACAATGAAAAAAAAATCTAAATGAAAAAAATCTAAAGAAATTTTTATTGCAGCAATATCTGTAACAGTGAAACTAAGCAGAAGTAACCCAACTTTTTAATAATAGGGAATGATTAGGAAAAAAAAACGGTATACAAACTTAATGAATTATTGTCATTAAAATGCATAAGTATTAAATTATGAAGCAACATGGGAAACACTTTGGTATTAAATAAAAAAGCAGGATATAAAATTATATGCATGCATAACTCAACAATCAAGCCTAAATTCAACAATGTATTCATATAGCCCATGGCAGGAAATTGACTTTCAAACCGAAAATAATTTGCGTTAGGAGAGTGGGACTCAAGAAAGGAAGAGAAATGGCCTGAAGTTTCCACTGTCCCCAGATGCTTCTGGATCTTGACTGGGAAAGCCTATCATCTTGCCTTCACTGTAGATTAACTAGAAAGCTACGAAGGAGGGGAAGCTTAGCAACGCAAGGCTCTTTATCCAGTCAAGGTAAATGAAGTTCGGCTGGTCAGGAGAGTAAATAAGATTAGTTATGGGCTCCAGGTCATCCACTCATGGAGGTCAGCGAGTGTGAGATTATTATCCTTGGTAGAAGAGCAGCAAAATAGCATTAAGGAATAAATTAATGAAAAAGGTAGAAGATTATTTGAACTAAAGCCCTAATCAGTTTAGAGATTTCACTCAACTGCTCTACTGGCCATCAGTCAAGCTCACAAAACAAATATGCTTGTTCTCTTAAGTAATTCCAGGAGATCTCCCTTTCTTGCTTCAAAGACATCCAATCTAAGGAAAGTCATGAATAAAGTTACTCCAGTTTGCTGTTACACTTCATACAAAACCCACTGAAGCATTAAGGGGCATGCTACTAAAATAGTAAAGCAGACTATTTATACTCGATGCATAATTGCTAGTCCTGTTTGGCCTTTGATTCCAAATAGAACATCATTCCATATCCATTCAGAAACACCGAATTCACCAACATGCAAACTGCATATTTTATTAAATAAACACAAAGTAGGAGATAATGACATACATTTGTTTTCATTACAAGTAGTAATGCAATATTTCTCCAAGGCTTACTGCATTAGCATTTCTTGCCACGTTCCAAATGCCTTTGAACTTTCTGAAAAGCTACATCTGTTAGCTCCCGTGTATACAGCAGAAAGTTACCAAGTGAATTAAGTTTTAATATAAATTGCTTTGTTCACTATTAAGATTGATGTTGGACACACTGTACTGTAAGTTGCAAACTGCAATTACAATTCGTTGCAATTATCTTTGGTTGTTAATAGCACAAGATAGCATGTCACTTTCTACCAAGTGTATAATTTATCATTTGTGTTTTTTTTTTCCGTGAACTCTTGTGGTATTCCAAACGTATAATCTTGTTGTATTTATTTCCCAGTGGCCCAACAAAATGCACAGCAAGTGCTGACTAGAACAAACTAAAAAGCACTGCTATTGACAAGCCGTCACTTGAGCAGTAATGAACATTCTGCCTCCACTTTCACCTCAACAAACCAGCAGCTTTAATTTATGATAAAGCAAAGGAGAGGCAACCTCCAGGTTTATTATACCCTCAGTGCTGTTTCAAATAAAGTAATTAGAAGGTCAAGAGACAGGTCTGGAAAGCCAAATATAAATGCAACCCTTCTGTACCGACATTAAAAAAAAAAAAGACTAGTGTGTTCAAAGAGCATTTTATCCATCTTTCTTCTCTAGAGCGGGGCAAGTCAATTTTTTTTAATACTACCGTAACCAATCAGAAACAGTGGCAGCTCCCCTCCTTCTCTCTCTAATTTGCTCCATATGGACGATGAACAACACACCTCAAAGACGCTGTCCTTAGGAGAACATGACTAGCTAGTCCAAAAAAGAAAAAAAAAAACTGCTTTGAATTGTAAACTCAGGACAGGTGATTAGGAATTTTATTCATTTATTTTTAATCAAGAATGAGTTAACATGTGAAGTGATGGAAAGCCTCTGGAGAAGTCCTAGCAGTGTTAAGGTAGTCCACAAATAAATGAGTTTTACAATTCTATTTTTAAGACATTTTGCTTAAGAAAAGAAAGTCTTGAAAAGACATCAGAGGGAAAGGAGTTGACTTGCAGAAAAATTACCCTTTCAATACACTTTGTTTTCAGTGATGAAAGAAACAATTATAATAAATAGCATGCTGTTTCTCAGGAACTGTCTGTAACATAATACTTCATTTTAAAAGTTCCTAATTTTGCTTATGCTGTAGTGTTTACTTTCCTCTATTTTGTTTCTCTTACACAACAACGACATCATGCTAAAAATGCTCCTAAAGGCCATGAAACCCAATGGACTATGACTCTATATCTAGTCCACCATCCGAGGAATCAGACAATTTTAAGGATGACGTTAACTCTTCTAAACCAGCTGCTTTCAAACATTTGGATCCAAGGATTACTCGAGTGGGAAATAATGTCCCAAGAATCCACTCCATTTGTCCCCATTAGCCTACTGTTTCTCCCAGTCCCTAGATATAAGGTAGGGGTAGGGAAGAGGAAAGAAGGATGGAAGGGTAGGAAGCAGGAAGTGCGGGGGTGGGGGGGGGAGAGAAGGTGAGGGCAAGGAGGAGACAAACTCAGAGCTCAACCAGCTTCTGCACAAGTGGAGAAGGTATATAACATGGGTGCTAGGTTTGAAAGACAGTTTTAAAAAGACCAAACTTTCAAAATAATGTGAGTCATTCTCGATGCCATAACCTATGAAAAGTAAGCTATCGGAGGCTATTGTGTCACCTTCATCTGGGATCTGTGGCATATATGCTCCAAAAGCCTTTCTGAAATGGCACTTCGACATATAACTTTTGCTTCTTCAAGTAATTTTTTATCACTGTCTGCCCAAGTAGTTGGTATAATTACACTTGATTATATAAGTGGTAGAAATGTATGTAATCTCATAATTAGAACATGTAATTATGTTGTAAAAATCCCTACAAACTAAAACAAAAAGTATACAAGTACAGTCGGTGGAGTTTTTTTCCTTTGTTTCATCTTGTTTTTTTTTTTTTTTTTTTTGTCTTCATCCAGAATTACAACTGAAGCAATGACTCTATCATGGCATGGTAGGAAATGGTTGTATTTTGGGTTTTCATCTACTTGGCTGAAGAATGGGCAGGTTTGATCCAAGATCACCTTGATTATCTCTGCTGCCAAAAAATACTTGCAAGTCAGGCATTAATAAGAAGATAGTATCTGTACCCTATGATTCAACTATGTACATGAAATGTAAAATAGTACTGAATTTTTGTGGCATGTAGTAGCTAGGCCTGTTTTTTCAACCCAGGGACATGTTTTCTTACATTGCTGCTCTCTCTTTTTTTTTTTAATGAAAAATGTAATGCTAATAATTTGTACAATTCGGGGAAAAAGAATGGAGAAATAAAGTAAATTATTTTCAAACACTCTTTGAGGTGGTGATTTCAAACCCTTTCTCCAATTAGATACAACAAGAAGTATTTGACTGGTATAAATTCCTCAACCCCACCCCTCCCCTTTCCTGGTCTTTCACTGGTGGTGCTAATGGGCAATTCAACATTCAAAATGTTGGGCTGTGCAGTGGAGTAAGACGCACAGAGCCTGAGTAATACAGACTGGAAAGCGAGACTTGCTTCATCAGGGTGTAAACCTTCGGTCCCAGCCGAAGTCCTGACAGTGGCGCTCCTAGATGTCAAATCTCTACCAAACAGTAATTCTCAAACAGGAAAGCCAGTTCTACTTCTTTTCCATATGAAACCCATATACCAAAGGTTTATGAAAATAGAGGGGAGGTCCTGGTTTTTATCTCCAGTGCACAGTACTGAGACAGATTTTAAGCAAAACGTAAGGGAAATACAAAGCATGGTCACAGTACATGAGAACCTTACACGGAGACCAACGCTCAGGGCTTGTGTGTATCTTGCAGACAACCATTACATGCATAAAGTGTTACTATAGCATTCTAAATTGTTCTAAGAGTGTGCCAGAGACTGAAGAAAAAACTTAGGGTGTCTTGGGAGATTACTGGTTACCTCCCCAACAACCATTCCCTTCTTCTTTGTTGCTAACAGAGCTATTTTATTCATGCATTCAACTCAGAGAAAACGGATGCCACTGCCAGCTCAGAAGCAAATCTTAGTTAATAAAGCCAATCATGGTGTTTCCGTTTTCCTTGGTAAATGGTTTAGCAGTGAACATCTGACCCAGATCTGGGCAGAGAGACTGGAAAGAAGGTCAACAGGGAATTTTCTAGGAAGGATTTCCTCACTCTTGAGAAGGAAGCCCTGGAAGAGTTGGTCTCTTTCCATCTTTGCTGTTTCAACATCTGGATGCAATGCCTGGAGCAGCTGCAGCCATTTGAAACATGAAGGAAGCCAATATAAGGGTAGAAGTTACGATGGTGAGCTTAAAAGAGAGGAATCCAGGTCTTCATGACATCACTGGGCCTATGATCATATCACACAGACAGCTGTCCTATTTCTGAACTTCCTGTAACATGAGATCATAATTGCCTTTGTTTAAGCCAAGTTGTTGTCAGAGCACAATTTGATACTGTACCCATTTGTCCCTTATGGAGAGGTAACATTCACATTTTTAGCTAATTATGGAAGAGCACCATTTATATTTTTAGCTTAGATACAAGCATGCCAACACATCTGAATTTAAATCTCATTCACTAAAATTAAATTGGTATCTGTATATATTACTGGTGAGGTTTTTAAAATTTAAAATTTCAAAATCCTTTGGAGCCCAATTTGGCAATTTCTATCGAGAATTACAAAGAAGCTTATCTTGATTTTGGCGCAGGTCAGCACCTCAGGATTTCAGTAACCATTTTACATGTATAAATAGTACTCCTTTAAATCCAGAGTAGAGTATATATTTCCTCCATGTTTTTGGATTATTTCCCTGAGGTAAAAAGTGAAATACTGGATCAAAATTGATAAGCTTCTTTGTAATTTGTAACTTGATGGAGTACTATTTATACATATAAA
This sequence comes from Nyctereutes procyonoides, assembly GCF_905146905.1. Lineage (NCBI taxonomy): Eukaryota > Metazoa > Chordata > Mammalia > Carnivora > Canidae > Nyctereutes > Nyctereutes procyonoides. Next base: position 23,827,657 of record NW_026575052.1, on the reverse strand, counting down.
ATGGTTACTGAAATTGTTAGTAAAGTGAAAAAATTATTATGACAAGTAAAAAAAATAATACATAGAGTTGACTCTTTGTGGGGGAGGAAGGGGCAGAGGAAGAGTCTGAGAAGGAGACAGAATCTTAAGCAGATTGCATACCCAGCCCAGAGCCTGATCCCACAATCCTGAGATGCTGACCTGCTCCAAAATCAAGAGTTGGACACTTAATCGATTGAGCCACCCAGGTGCCCCATTATACAGACGATTCTTTTTTTTTTTTTAAGATTTTATTTATTTATTCATGAGAGAGACACACACAGAGAGAGAGAGGCAGAGACCCAGGCAGAGGGAGAAGCAGGCTCCACGCAGAGAGCCTGATGTGGGACTTGATCCAGGGTCTCCAGGATCATGCCCTGGGCTGGAGGCGGTGCTAAACCGCTGTGCCACCGGGGCTGCCCTACAGATGATTCTTGGAACAACATGGGTTTGAACTGCATGGGTCCACTTCTATGTGGTTTATTTTTTGGTATATGTAATACTGTACTATAAGTCTGTTCCTTATGATCTCTTAGAATTTTTTTAGAGCTTACTTTATTATAAGAATACAGTATATAATAAATGTAACGCATAAGATATGTGTTCATCAACTGTTTATGTTACTGGTAATACTTCCAGTCAACAGTAGGCTATTAAGTTTTGGGGGAGTCAAAAATTATATAGGTATTTTTGACTGTGCAGAGGATCAGCACTCCTGACCCCTGCATTGTTCAAGGACCAAATGTAGTAAAAACACCAAAAACAACAACAAATAATCTCAACATAGGTGTATGTTTAAGAGTTTGGAATAAAATCTATCAAAAAACACTTATAGAGGTTGATGTCATGGTTGGAGGTTAGAAATGAGTTCCCTCTTTCCTAGTCTTGTTTTTCCATACTTCCTAAATAGAAAAAAAAATACATATATTCGAAATTTCCACACTACATTATTCAGCTGCTTAGTACAATTTATGGGCAATGACGACTGAAAATGTCTAGAGAGGGAGATTGGGATAGCCTGGGGAAAAGACTGGAGGCAGATGTAGAAAGCTCATTAGCACCAGGATTTCTTCACAAATAGTTGGATTTTCTTTTAAATTTTGACTCCCTCTTCTTTTAGTTCTGTCTCTCTTTCTTCTCTCTCTCTTCCTCTCTCTCTTTTCCTTTCTTTCCTTCTCTTCCTTCCTTCCTTCCTTCCTTTTTAAGGAGATGATTATTCCACAATTTGGGTAAGGTGAACAAGAATAGTTAACAAGTATGGGATGGTGAGTTAATGCACCATCCCTGAAAGCAGCCCACTGGGGAAAATCCCCATTTCTAAATAAGAAAAAGAAAATGCCAACTGCTTTGATTTGAGTGTTCTGCTTCAGAATAAATTTGCCTGGAAGCGCAGAAGGGTACAAGGTGGGGGCTGGGAGGTAATAGTGCATTCTTTTAAATAAAAGCAGGGACATGGATGTTCCTTCTAATCTAAGCCAACAATGGCACTATTGACAGAGTCCCAAAGATGCTCATGATATTTCGCATAATTAAGAGGGATTGTTGGCATCAGAAGGACCAGAAATATTCTGTAGATTAACTGCTTACTTCATTGCTAATGACTGCCCAATTTCTTTAGACTAATTGGTGCAATCTACATTTTTGCAGCAAAGATGAAGTATCAACTTGATTTGGTGTCGATAAAAAATTGATGGATGCTTCTGACTGCTACTTCTTAACAATACACGGATTATTACTACTATAATTATCATAAATGACAAAACATGGGCAAGTGGTGATTACAAGTCTAATTCTATCTCGAGGTTTTAATGGCATAAACCACTCAGGCTTTACACTCATGATTTACTACATCATCAAAATCCCTGGAAGGATTACCCTTGGGTGAATGCCACTCATTATCTTAACAATAATACACTGGTTTGGCCCAACACAGAACAAATCATCAAGACTGAGTTCTTAGAAAAGCTCTGTTCAATACATAAATCTCTGGTTTGTGAAGGATGCATGTACTTGCGAAAATCTTTCTCTTCATTTCTGGGTGTTAGGTTGTATTTCAGGCTGACATGTACAGAGCCTAGGGGTCTCCGGGTCACACGACAGCCTACCAAGCTGTATGCCAAAGCTTGGAGATGCTGTTACTAGCTTGGTTATGGCCAACCAAACATCACCAGAGTGCTATCAACTAGGCAGAGAGAGAGAAGGGTATAAATCTCACCTGCTCCCCACTGGGTTGGGTGCCAATACTAGAGTAGCAGAATACCCTTCTCTAGGGGAAGGGGACAGAGGAAGACTTCAGGAAGGAATCTGTTGTCATTTTGGGGGGATGCTGTCAGCACCGAACAGCTTGGACAGCCGAACAACAAAACATGTACAACAGGCCCCTGTTGAGGCAGCTCCAGTACCATGAAGACCTCAGACCCAAAATGCAAATTGAAATGCCCCCCTCAAAGTCCAAGTGAGTAACGAGTAAGTAAAGCAGTGAAAGGTAGGGGTGGTGTGCGAGATAGCCCTCTACCATGAGCAGCTACCCACATTTGCCAGCTGGAGGGGAACCAGTACTGTCCACTCTTCTGTCTTGTTTTGTTTTCCAAGAGGTGTGAGACATCTTTACCTGTAGTGTGAAATATCTCAGTTTTAAAATGTTGTCGGACAACTGCATTTCTTAGCACGATGGATAAGAGAGTGGCTTCCCGGACCAGACTGCCTGGAGTTGGGTGTCAGCCCCTCTAACACTGGGGACACACCACTTCATCTGAATGTCAGTTTTCCTCGTATGTAAAATGGGGATAATAACAGCTACCTCACTTCAGGGAGTTGTTTTGAGGGTGAAATGAGGGAATAATGAAGGTGCATAAAATAGTCCTGACATGCAGTAACTGCTCAACAGTGGCTACTGTTACCTGAGGCTGGATTTGGCCTGCTGGCTCTCAGGCTGTGACCTCTGCTGTGGGAAGGAGTGATGTATGAGGCAAGAAAAATGACCAAGAGCAACCGCTCACAGGCTGACCGTGTGAGTAGGAATTCTGTTTTCCCTACTTGCTGGAGGCTGAATGACCCTGTGAGACACCTTCTGAAGCCTCAGCTTTCTCGTCTAACAAATAGGGATAATAAAACACCTGCTTCGTAGGGAGCTCTGAGGATGAAATTTAAAAACTGACACAAAGCACGTGGCACAGCACTCAGCACAGGGTAAACACTCAACACATACAAATAGTCATGATTCACGTTATTTCTTAAGCTGAATTTTTCCATATAGTCTTCGAATTTTAAATCTTTTTTTTTTTAAAAGCTAGTCCAGATTTCCTGCTCTTGTCCCATTCCTTTCCCTAGGCATTTTTGCCATGAGCATAGCTTTATTACTTTATTATTAGTTATGAACCATGAGAGATTCCCTTTTGAAAATTAATCTATGTTGCTTTTTAAGGTGGTACTTCATCTATTACAATTGTCCCCAAGGGCAAAGAACTCTTGCAACAAACAACTCTGCGTGTAAACGATAGAGGTAACATATATTCTTTAGGAGTGAAAGCTGCTATGGTGCTTTGCATGAGACATAATTGTTGTATACTATACTATAATATGTTATAATATGCTAAGATCCGGTTCAAGGGAATCTGCAATTGAAAAGTCCAGTACAATTAAAAGTGCCCGAAAAGCCATGTATGTTTCTACGCACACCCTTCAGGCAGGCTAGGTTTGTGTGGATGGCTGAGAACGGCATTTGCTAGCTGAGCCCTGACAGTGACTGCCTGGTGAGTGCAGTCAACCAAAATTCTCACACACTCTGAACAAAAGGAGGTTCATTTCATGGTTTGCATCATGGTGGAGCTTACTTTGGGGGGCTCCTGTAAATTTCATCTCAAAACTGGACAGGGATAGTTTCAACTGAAGCACCGCAGCCTCAGGAAAACTGAAGTGTATGTATGTGTGTCACTAGCAAAGAAAGATGCATTTCCCTTAAAATACTTATAAGACAGGTCCAGATTATACCAGAAATGCCAACAGGCACACACTGCTGCAGATGGACACCTTCAAGTCACCAGAGGTCCTCTACCACTTGCTTGTGACTTTCAAACACCCCTTTTGGCACATGAAGAATCTTGTGTGTCACAGCTATTTGGGAGAATAAATTACGGATAGGATCTAGTATTCTGAGAACTGCCAGACTGTCAGGTATATAGGCTCCTGCTTCCAAGGATCAAGTTTACTCTGTGACTCACCAGGTGAATCTATGGGCCTCTCCAAATCTCCAATCACTGAAAAGTGAGTCAATTAATACAGAAAAGCTGTGCTTTGCGAATGAAAGTCATCAGAAAATTTCCAAGAGAGATTTCTCTAGATAACAATCTCCATAGCTTCTTGTTTTATACCCTAGTCATGGTGCGTATTACAGCAACATGACGTAAAGTAACTTTGATTTTCTCTGAGATCATTTAAATATTAAAAAGAAAAATGTTCCTAATGCCATCCAATGACTTCAGTGTCATCTCCTGGCGAATGTGGAGACCATCTGATGTGCAAGAGTCGGGGGTGGGTGAGATTAAAGCACGGCTCCCTCTGGAAATATTCTAATGGAACCCCCTTCTCCTTCCTCTGCCCTCCCCTCCAAAAGACTCACAATTGAAAAATGCCCAAATCCAATAAGAGATATCGCTTACTGTTGGGGATGCACATACCACAGGAAATGCTGGGGATAAAGGAAATCTGTGAATCAGAGAAAGATGTTGGTATGCAAGATTGAAGATATACCAGCTGGCCTACTGCTTCAGCTGGTTTCCAGAGGCCAGGAAGAAATTAGTCTCACAGTTCAGTTGAAAGAACACCTGGCCATTCACCCAGAGGCACAAATTCACTGTCGAACAGGGTTATCTTTGTTTTCATTCCAAACACACCTAGGAGTGAAGTTATTTAAAATCCTGTGACTCTCACTGTCCTACACTGCTCACCTTCACAAAAATCAGGAGGTGTGGATGAGGGCCCAGGGATGGGTTGTAAAATATCAGTGTCAATGGGACCCATTTTAAAGGCTAGGACGGTCTTCCTCTATTATAACTGGGTTGGAGCATGTCCTCTTGATTTCCCACATACATTTTACTGAAGATTTACAAATTTGAAGAGCTGGGAGGAAAAGAATTGTATTAAAGCCAAAGCATTAACACTCTGCCCACAACCAAAAAGACATATGAGAGCTCCTGAGGCTTACAAGGATGGTTAATTAGCGCAGTGCTCCCTTGTCATTTGAGGCCTACATAAAACTAAAAGCAACGGTCTAAAATCAACTCAGGTTTATCACTGGTACGCAGGTCTGTGAGTGTGGGAAATGTCATTTTACTGCTGAACCCTCAAATCTGAAGCTAATTCCTCTTTCTCCAAAGAAGAATCAGGTTGTGTCTTGCCATGAAGCGCTGCTGAGCAGTGAGGCTGGGTGTGGTGAGTCCTGGAGGAAGCAACATGTTGGCAGAGGAGGTGACTGACCTGGATTTGAAGCAGAGAAGCCAGATGTGCCTACACAGGAGGCAGATGGGACAGGGTGATTGTAGAGGAGTCGGCAGTTGGGACGGCTCAAAGGACTGGCAAAGACCATGGCCACGAGACTCCGAGGGAGACCCGGGCAGACCCAATCTGGAATGCAGCCTAGACATGGGGCCCTTAGGTGACACTATCTTAGACCAAGTATAAGGCACTGATCTCTGAAAAACCCAAACCTGCCAGTTCTATTGTTCACTTGTTCTTCTTCAATCCCTTTTGTATTCCCTTTTCTTGACCTGCTCAAGGGCATCCTCCATTTTTCTGTCTTGCTCTTCTCTCTCAGGTTTGCCAAGCCTTGCAATATTTTTTTTAAGGCAACGTATAATTTACACTTTTGAGGAACATGGTTTGAAAGATGACAAAGAAGTTTTTTAAATTTGGAAATCAGTTTTAAACTTACAGAGAAGTTACAGGAATAGTACTCCAAACCAACCAGCTTTTCTTTATCCAAATCCAATTACTGTTAATCTCTCCTGGAATCTTTTTGCTGAGGGCACTCAACTGGTCAGGTAATGCACATTTGCACCATTAGAATGACCTTGTGCTTGGTGCCCCAAAGAGAACACAAGATGACAGTCTCTTTCCTTGAAGATTTAGAATTGGATTGTCAGGCAACCACAAGATGCCCATGGCCACACTCAACTGGTTAGTCTCTTTGAAAATAAAGTCTGAGCTTTTGGAAATTTCTTTACCTGCGCATACTGAGGTAGGGAAGAAATGGAAAGAAACTATAGTCCCTAAGAGCAACTATAATTTGGCAATCCAGCATTTCCTCAAATGGGCCAAACAATTACCAGTAACTTGGCATATTAAGGTGCATTACATGGGTAAAAGGAGGGGATGGTAGGCCTTGGTCAAATACATTTGGGAAACATTTATTTAGACGAGGTTTATCAAGTAGATTTCTAAACTGCAGTTTTTCCTCGGAGCCTTCAATGGGCTCTGCTAATGGGCTTTGAAAGGGTGGGAATATATATATAATATTCCCAATTTCTCAAATAACATTGAATTAGCTCACAGGATTACAGTTTCATTGAATGCCCTTGGAAGTGTGAAGGAAGTTCACACTCTCAAAGGCAGAATGGGAAAAACGTGTGAAGCAACATGCAAACAATGGCAAAATATCGTAGCCCAAGTCCATGTCCAGAAGTAATGAAGTGATACCAAGTAAAAGAGGGCAACTAATCAGAGAAAAAGCAGGAAACTAAGAGGAAGAGAACTTCAGTAGAATACTTCCGTAATACTGTTGGCAGATTTATTAGTTTTAAACTGCATCACACTATTATTATTCAAAAACCTAAATCAGCTTTCAAGCACTCATTGGATTGGGTCCAGACTTAGCAGAGGTAATAAGGAGGAGCTGGGAACCAATATGGAGTATCTACGGGGTGCCAGGTATTGCTTATAAAGTGTGTGAGTTCCTTGGACTGGCTTGTGTTAAGTCTCTACTGTATCTTCAGCACCAGCACAGGGTCTGACATGTAGTAGAAATGCAATGAATATTTCCAGAATCAAAATGAGTCTCTGTCTTAAGGTGTGATGATATACTCATCGGATGGACTTCTGTAAGCTACATTTAAATGTTTCATTATTAGACAACAGATACCATGAGCTGGTGGTCCATCGCTTACAGACAGGGTTTTATTTGGCTACTGGAGGGCTTTAAAGTAAATCAACAAGATTTAAGAGTTGGGAGATTTTCAGCAAAATCCAGATTTCCAGTTTCTTCTGAAATATTGGAAGATATGGCAACACTTGGCCGGCATTCCCCTAAGGCCACACTCAGGGCAGAGCAGAGTAGTGGCTGCAGCTGAGAAGCAGGTGTCACTGTCCTGACCACTCTCTGTTATCTCTACACCACTGGTCTCTGCTGCCAGTGACCCGTGTGCTGGTCCTCTTGGGCCCTCTTGGGCATCTGATCTATAATAACAATCGCCAACTTGTATAATGCTTGCTATGGGCCAGGTACCATTCTTAACACCTTTACATCTATTAGTTCATAACAATCCTGGGAGGTAGGCATTCTTTCTTTTTTCTTCTTTTTCTAGAAAACCAGAACCATCTCTCCATCCATATTGTCATACTGAGCCCCTCTTTAGTAGACTGAACTATAAGAAATCAGCATTTTTATATTGTCAGATACTTGAATTGTGGCTCAATTTGATGAATACGTTTCCACCACAGACTTCAAAACACAGAGAAGCAATCTTCTCATAGCTCTTCTGACCTACTTCTTTAGGTCACACAGTTCTTACATCTGTCTTAAATTACATTTGAGTGATCCTGAGGTGGGTATTCTTACATGTCCACTTTACAGACAAAGATCCAAGGAGAGAAGGGACACATAACTGGCCTCAGCTCTTGTACCTAGTAAGTGGCAGAGTGGGTATTGAACTCAGATCACTTGGCTTCACCACCATGGTCTGCTGCTTCCATTACCCAGACATACTTTGTTATTCCCCATTCTTTTCTAATTTGTCACATCTGTTTATCTTGTATATCCCCTCAAACTACATTGGTCTCAGTGGCATAAAATGCATCCTTTTTGTATTTTACTCTAGCAGATTGCTTTTTTTCTCAAACACCTTTTGATTTCACTGGATCAGGATGATGTGTACAAGTAAATACATTTCCCAGCTCCCTTAACCTCCATCAGAAACTAGCCAATGTCTGGCTCCCCAAGAGCAAGCCCAATATTGACGAAAGCTGCCACAAGCTGGCAGCCCCATGCAGTTGAGAATGGAAGGCTGCCTTCACACTTTTCACAATGACAAACACCACAAGCTTGCGTTACACACACTCTAGGCTGATGACTGGAATACACACATATTAAGTTTCATCCGTCTCCCATTTGGTTCAATGTGGGTTTACCCAAACAGCTGGCGTGGAGCCTATCCTTTCACTTAAATTAGTTCTAGTGCTCCACAGTTTTGATTTACTGACAAAGCACTCTCTTTATCTACTAGCAGCATAAGAGTTTTGTCTGGGCAGAAACGGCGGTTGGTACAATTGGGCCAGTGAGGGTACTTAGCATTTCCATGTGGGGCACTGACTAGAGAAAGGTATTTTAATTCCCAATTAGTCCATATCAGCAAATGAAATGTATTTTCCATTATTTCTTTACTCTGGATTCTGATTCATAAAATATCTTAAGGAAAACATATTTTACGTTACTGAGTCTTTGATTTCTCAGAGAAACTAATAAATAATCAACAAAAATATGATTAAAGACTGCTTGAGCTACCATCCAAAAAGGGACTCTAGCCAGCAAAGAATCTTTCTGATCCAAATCTTTTTATTCCTAGAAACAGAATTCTTACTTAGCCTTTCAAAAGCCTGATGAAGGCTTCTGCTAAGTTTTGACATAAGATTTTCATATTCAAAATATCTGTTGAAATAAGGGGAGAAGGGATATGGATCTTGAAACTGCATTAGCCTGAAATAGAGCTTAGTAAGCTAGAAAGGGAAATTACTTCTCTGTAATTGGAATTCTCTCCTAAAAAATCCCTTTGAAATCATGTTCAGCTACTTTCCCATTATGTGTCCCAGAGAAGCTAACTTTAACCCTTTCTAGAATTACCCACCATAAAAATTATTTGATATTTATAAATTGCTCTGGGAAGAGATTCCTGTGCAGTGGTCGGTGTCATCAAAGAACTTAATAATGAACGAGGAACTCCCAAGAGTCATAGACATGGTTGAGAAAATGTTTTCTAGGACATCTCCTCCCACTCATACACTGATGCTTACATTTATACATCACATTTATCTTGGCAGCATAGTCCTAAGACAGATGCCAGCAAACTCCTCAATTTGAGTTTCTTTACCTTTGAAATGACAACTAAGTTCTGCTCCAACACAGTTCTTTAAGCTCTTTGAAGGCCAGGATTGGGCTTGATCTTCCCTTGTATCTTCAATGCTGTTATACAGTAGTTGCTTGATAAATGCCTCATGAATCATGAGTGAATGAATGAGAGCCAGCGAGGTAATGAGGGCAATGACTTAACTTCTATTCTCTTCTGTTTTTCTTATCTGTAAAATGGTAATATCTTCCTCAAAGAACTCTCATGAGCATTAAACGAGATAATATAAGTAATACTACATGTATTACATTAGCACAGTGCTTAGGACACAGCTATACTATATAGCTGATAATGTAACTAATACGATAATTACATATAGTTCATATATAAATAAAATACTAAGCCAAGTCCTATGAAGGCTATAGAAAAATGGGATGGAAGAAGGTTCTCCTCCCTTTTATATCTACCTTGACGTGAAGACAAGAAACCTGCTACTGCCTGAAGATATACCATAATGCTACGGTGTTCCACTGAATTTCCATGCCATCAGGCTACATAGCTGCATCACATTAGAGTCAGTGCCTGGTATCAAAACCAAAAGGAGGGGTCATCTGGCCTACAGGAAAATTCTGTGTATGTTTGACATATCCTGTTTTGTATCTGTCTTCTTTCCTTAAGTAGGGAGACTCATTCAATAGTATGCAGTGCCTAACATGGGTATTTCATAACTTGATAGCTATACTCCACTTCCATGGGTTCCTTAGCTCATAGTAATAATGAGCAACATCAACTTCAGTTTGACTTGGAAGGCAGTTATATCCATAGAATCACCTAACACAGGAAATTCTACTGCTTTATTTGTGAAATTTTTTAGTGTTTTCCTTAAAGATGTAACATGCAAAGTAAAGCTAATTAAACATTTTCGAGCCTATTCCTTTTTTTTTTTTTTTTTTAGTATTTTATTCATTCATGAGAGACACAGAGAGAGAGGCAGAGACACGGGCAGAGGGAGAAGCAGGCTCTCCAAGGGGAAAGGGATGTGGGACTCATTCCAGGACTCCAGGACCACAACCCAAGCCAAAGGTAGACACCTAACCACTCAGCCACCCAGGTGTGCCTTGAGTCTATTTCTTAACTATCATTCTTGTTATTTATTTATTTTCTCAATTTTCATTTTTAAACATTATAACAATAACAATTATCTATTACTTTGAAATCAAAAGTAACATCAGTTTTGACACAATGTGTTTTGTGTTTCAAAAAAACTCTGGAGGGAAATCCCTAAAAAATACTGAGTATTATACAAACATAAGGTAGAATATAAGTCATGTAAGATAACCTTATTTTATCCTATCAAATATTAGGGTACAGAGGCTATTTATTGTTCTCTGTTTCAGAGTAATATAGTTTAATGTTCTCAGAGAAATTATATTCTTTCTTAGGAAATAATAACATTAACCAAGGCACTCACTAAAGAGATGTCAGAATATAAAATGACTTCAGATAATTTTTCTACAGCCAAACTATCAAACATAAGATGGAGAAATATACGTGTGAGTGTGTGTGTGTGTGTGTGTGTGTGGAGAGGGAGGGAGGGAGAGAGAGAGAGAGAGAGAGAGAGAGAGAGAGAGAACACAGAGTCCTCTTTTTAAAAATCTGAACTATTTCTATCATATTTCCCAGGATGGTATCTCCATAGAAATTTCTGCATGGAGACATAAGGCCAAGGAAGCAACTATACCACCAGGAAAATCAACACAAATCTCAATTCTCTACTGTACACTTAAGGGTTAATTGGATATAAGTGGGCAAAAATAGATGGCAAGTGATGTTAATAAATTTTTTTTAAGCATAGTAACAGATGTTGGCTGTCTTCCCCTACATCCATATCTAGGACCTCATGATCCTATTTGGAGCTCAAACCAACAACTCTTGGAGGAAGCCTCAGTGGTTGGCTTGAAACTCTTCAGGTTAGCCAGTCCCAAGCTAGTCTCAGAGCTTCCTTCCAGATCTGATAAAAGGTAGAAAAAAAGCACTGTTATCTCTTTAGTTCTTCCTAGCATTCCACAAGGGGTCAACACTGGAAAGCCTGGGTCAATACATCTCACAGTATTTCTTTTTCCCAAGACCTAGCACAAGGCTGCGTGTAAAATGGTGGGGGAGCTGGTCTTTCTACATCAGAGCCACCCAAGGGAGAGTACGCCAAAGTGAGCCCACCTGCTTCCCATCGAAAGTCAACCCAAGCCTGTGTTTCTTTACTTTGCTGGCAACCCAGGTGCTATGCAGGTAACCTTCAAACACTCTGAACACCTTTAAGATTAACTTAAAGTGGGATTACTCTATAAAGTAAAATATGCATGGAAAAAAGCATCGGTTCCCAGAACGAAACTCTATAAAATCTAATTCAACATCCTGATGCCTGAGTTATCGGAGTTTACAAACAACAGTCAAGGTACATCGTGTGCCTAAGAGACATGTGACATACATGTATTAAGAACTCAGAGTGAGGAATAACCACATTTTCTACCTTCGAAGAGCTTCCAATATGATGTTATAGACAAAAAAAAAATTAACTCAACATAAATACAACGTAAAATTACAAAGAAGAAGAGAAGTGTTAGAAGTGTTAAGAAAAGGATTATTTCAGAGACTGAATGGATCAAAGGGAGTAGATGGAATTATGAACAATATTTTGCAAACCTTCACTTAGATCAGAATTTTAAGGCCCATTATTTTTTTCCCATGCCCCTGGGTCTTCCAGTAATGAATGATGCTACATTTTAGGTACGCCTGGGTGGCTCAGTGGTTTAGAGCCTGCCCTCCACCCAGGGCATGATCCTGGAGTCTCGGATTGGGCTCCCTGCATGGAGTCTGCTTCTCCCTTTGCCTGTGTCTCTCTCTCTCTCTCTGTGTCTCTCTAATGAATAAATAAATAAAATCTTTTAAAAAAGAAAAAGGATGCTACATTTTAGACTCCTCTCTATCTCAGGATATAACAGAGAAAAGGAGGTAAAGGTACCCAGGTAAATGGCTTTGATAAATTCACATCACAGGGGGCCACCATAACCAAACTGGGATACCCACACTGGGCTGACAGGCAGAGCATGCTATAATGCTCATTCATTCATGCCTCACATATTTACTGAGTGCACATGTGTCAGGCACTGAGCTAGGCCTTGGAGATATATTTGTCCCTAAGCCCAGGAGAGAAGGTTTCATGTAGTATGGGCTACACAGGATAAATCATCAGACAAACAAATAGGAGCTTCAGATGCAGTTGGGTGCTTTGAAGAGAAAAGAACAGGATGATGCAACCATCTGTGCAGGGAATGGAGAGGTAATTTACCAAAGGTAGTCAGGGAGGACCTCTTTAAGGTGACAACTGAATGACAAAAATTCAGAGGTCAGAAGGGCAGAGCGCATCAGGCCAAGGGAGGAGCAAATGCACAGGCCTGGAGACAAAAACACAGTTTATGAGCTGGAGGAACAGAACAGAAGCTGATGTGGGAAGATGGAGGAGGGGTGAGTACACAGAGGGGCAGGCAGGAACCAGGTGCTGGTAAGGAGATTGGCTTTGTTTTAGACGTGAAGCAAGAAAATGACAATGATCTCACATGAAGTGTTGTTTTTTAATCTAAAAAATTTTTGGTAACCGCTTTATTGAAATATAATTCAAATTCCATAGGATTCACCCATGTAAAGAGTACTCTTGCATGACTTTTAGTATATTCTTTTCTGCCACTCCAACCTGATAACCACAACTGTACTTCCTGTCTTGACTGATTCACGTATTCTGAACATTCCACATAAATGGAATCATAATATGTGGTACTTTGTGACTGGCTTCTTCACCTACCATGTTTTCAAAATTCACCCATGTAGCATCTATCAGTACCTCATTTTTTTTTATTGCCAATAATATTCTATTGTATAGATATACCACATTTTGATTATCCATTCAATTTGATGGACATCCAGGTTGGTTCCATTTTGGGCTTTTAGGAATAATGATGCTATGAACATTTATGTGTAATTTTTGCATAAATATACATTCTCATTTCTCTTGGGTAACTAGGAGTGGAACTGCTGGATCGTATAATAATTCTATGTTTAACCTTTTTAGAACTTCTCAACTGTTTTCCAAAGAGTCTACACCATTTAATATCCCTGCCAACAATGTGTTGAAGGCTCTAATTTTTCCCTATCATCATAGCACTTGGTATTGTCTTTATGATGAATAAGTTGTTTTTAAAAAAAGATTTTATTTATGAGAGAGAGAGAGGGAGAGAGACTCAGAGACAGGTAGAGGGAGAAGCAGGCTCCATGCAGGCAGCCTGACGTGGGACTCGATCCAGGGTCTCCAAGATCAGGCCCTGGGCTGAAGGTGGCATTAAACCGCTGAGCCACCCAGGCTGCCCAATGAATATGAATACGTTTTTAAAAGATCCAAAAAACATTTATGTATCACTGCTTTAAAAAATAATTCTAGGGATGCCTGGGTGGTTCAGCAGTTGAGCTTCTGCCTTCAGCTGAGGGCATGATCCTGGGTTCCAGGATCAAGTCCCGCATTGGGCTCTCTGCAAGAAGCTGGCTTCTCCCTCGGCCTATGTCTCTGTCTGTATCTCTCTTTCTCTCTGTGTCTCTCATAAATAAAGAAATAAATCTTTAAAAAAATAAAAATAAAAATTTTTGTAAAACTCACTGCTTATTAAGAGTTTTGGAGAGCTGAAGTGCTTCAGGAATTCTAAAGAATAATGTGATATTCAAGAGGAGCAGACATCTCTTTCCATGAAACTGCCACCAAATGGATAATAAGGATGGAGAGGCTCAAAGTAGAATTATATCTGTGCTTAGAATTTAAAAAAATAAAAAAAATAAAAAAAATTCATCTAGCTTCGTAACTAGACAGAGACTACTCCTGTCTGTGCTTTCTCCTAGTCTTCTTCCACTTGTTTTTAAGTGGCAAAACGCAAGCACTTAAGTAGAAATTTGTTTTTCTCCCCCTCTCACCGGCCTCCCTGCCCCGAAGTGTTTGGAACACAATGTTACCAATCATCTGACCTAAAGCAAGCCTTTTCCCAGGCCAAAGCCTACTGTGGTTGGAAGGCTGTGAAGCTGGCAGCTTACATGCTGCCTGAGAGCACAACCCCGTGATCATGCACTGAAAGACTAGTTCCCAAGGGGTGCTGAGGAGGAATGAATCCTGGGCAACTAGTTCAGTGGCCTTAAAAGCCATAAGTACAATAGGTGGATTGACATACTTTCTTAACTCCACCCTCATCGTCTCACAGGCCCATCAGAAGCACAGAATGAGTGCGAAATCCAATGGACTTCCTGAGTCCTATCCTATGCTTAGGGAGTAGAGGTAGCAAATCCTTAAGTTATCAGAGTAAGCAAAAATTAGAGGCAAAATTACACTCAAAAATCTCTTGAACACAAATATTTACTTGCCACTTGTAGCTCAATAGACCATTTTTCAGTAAGCCCAGCACAGCTAGGTTTTCCAACATCATTGGAATAGATAATATTTCTTCAGTGAAGCACCAAATGATCAGTTAAATACCAAACAGTTGTCTTATGTTTAGGGACCATATTGTGGAAAAATCAACCAACCAACCAACCAACCATACCTTTGAGGACAGACTCATACTCAGAGTACAAAGAAATTCACCCTCAGAAGAGGTGGGTATAGATTCCTGACTATCTCACATTTACTCCAGGGCAAATACTCATGGAATGGAATAGTAAGGAAAGAACTATTTAAATTGCTGTTGCTATTTCTCTTTCTCTCTTTCATTTAATATACACTATATTATATATATCAAATATAGTTAAAACTATATTTGATGCAATTCACGGAAATCAGTTTCAGAAATCCAAAGTTTAGACAAAAGTCATCTTTGTCATAGATCATAAAAAGGCCGAGACTCAACTGCCAAAGAGATGTAAGATCAACAGGTTTCAGTAATGAAATTCCAGAGACAAGAAAACACCATGCAGTGGCCGACCTTACAAGTGAAAGGCTATTTAGATCTTATCTGGTTTAAACCCCTTGCTACAGATTTGAGTAAAATGGGATCCAAAGCTATTTAGTGACTTATCCAAGGTCACAAGTGGCAGAGCCTGATTGAGGGTGCAGACTGTCTGACTTCTATTTTACAAATTCTAATGAATCAAAGAAATAGCTCAAAGGTAAAAGTATACCTACTGGTTCCAACTTCATTATTCATCACACATTATACCAATTAAAATGCAATATATGGGTGATTATTGCTGTGCTTTAATCATATTGTGTTGTCTACAACATGCTGATGGACATATGTTTTGGAAAATCAAATAAAACCACAGAGTTGGTTGTCAGTGGCTCTGTTTTTTTTTTTTTTTTTTAATTTACATAGTCTCAGCTTGCCTTTGGGGAATTTGTAGACCAAAGCAAACCTGTCCCCTGGAGACACTGTGGAAACAGTTCTTAAAGCAGAGTTATTCTCTTTGTTGTTGCAGTCACTTATAATCAGAGAAATCGGAATGTTAGCCTGATTCCATAGAATTACATAGCAACTGCAGTTGGACCTGAATCCCCCATAGCAGTCCTATGAATCACCAGTAGGTGAGAATAATATCCACAATTCAAGATCTGACTTGGGCCCAAAAAGCTAGCACAACTTTTTCTCCCTTATATCTGTTCTCCATTCTCCACTCTAACACCCTCCTCTTCTTTGAAATCTGAGTAGGACTCCTCTGCCTGGTGACCTGTTGGAATATACTTGATTGTTTGCTTTCTCCTGTGTTTTTCTTAATGCAATAACTTGAAATGTCAACATGAGGTGACAAGTAAATCCTCAGTCAAAATAAGTTTGCAACCAAACAGGAGGAAGAAAAGAAAAAGCATGTGGAGAGCCGGCCATGGAGGTTGTTGAATGGTGGCCAAATCCATGGCCAAAGCACTAATAGAGCACAGCATTTATCATCACACAAGATCATTCCTGTTCTCTTATTCAGCAGGCTGCATTCTAGATCTTTGCCTTTGGGACTCACCATTTGCTCTGGTTCTGTACCTACTGCAAAAATTAGGTTACAGAAAGATCACGGCACGCTATCTGGATATTGACAGAAGCAGAAGCTATATGTACAAAGCCAGAAGTACGTATAGGAAGAATATGTGTCAATTCAGAGTGGGGGAGAATGTCTCTTGCTTTTTAAATTTCCCTGTGAGACAGAAACTTAGCAAATTAATGATACTGTCTATGATGCAGATGGGAGAGAATCCACACTTTCCCATTCTAACTTGGAACAGAGTTTGGGAGAATCAATTTCTGGCATCATCTATATGAAAGGAGAAATGAAGGTCAGCGAAGTTGTAAATCACAGAGAGGGCACAATACCGACCAGCCAGCAACTGGCTGCTTTCATGGGATCTCTGGCAACAGCTCAAGCACCACACAAGTGTCCTCAAAGCAAAAATGTGCCACATAGTGAACATGTCACCATTTCAAGCAGTTTCCATATTTTCACAATAATTCCACCCCTCTCTTCCTCACTTTGGTTGTGTTGGCCCTGTGGTGGCTATGGCAGCTTGCCTCCATAGGACCCAAGCTGAGAGGGATGAGTTACAAACCCAAATCCCAGTGTTTGTTAAGGGGATTTATGCATTAGGTTCTCTGAAACATCATCCAGAAAGTCTTCCTCATTCCTCTGTTGGGTTTCCGGAAGAGAGAAATCCCCTCTGCATATCTCCCTTTGACTCGATGCTGGATACGGGCACATATAAATCCTGCTAATGACTTCTGCCTGTGGCTGACAGGTTCTGGTCTTTGGTGAAAGCTGGGTTCTCAAAAACTGCTTTTTGTTTATTTCCTAAAAGGATTTATTGCAGGACTTCTTCAGTTAGCATCAGCATTCCCCACCCCACGATGGCTGTCAACACCCTTCATTTACTTGGGTGCTCCAAATGGAGGGATCTGATTCACCTGGGACCCTAAACATTCTAACATTCAGAATTTTAAAACCGTTTTGGGTAAAAATCTAAGGGCCGTGTTTTGGGAGTTTCCTTTTTGGGAGATGGGAAGATGTTACTTTCTTAATACATTTCATTCTTGAGATACAGCACTCTTGGTTTTCCTTTGGGCATTACCACCACTTGGGCTGCTTGGGGACTGACTGATTTAAGATAATCAGAATAGGCCTTATCTCCCTCACAGTTACAGGGACTGATTCAGGAATGGACACATAATTCATTCAGATGAAGGAGGCATGGGAAGAATCTGGGATTAGTGATGTGATGGTACTTGTTAGGGCTACAACCATCCTGCATCTAGAAGAGGCTAAAGCTACCAGCAGCCACGAAGAACCTAAGAATGGAACCAGCTCAGAAGAACCAAAGAACAGAGAGATGGGTCCTGGTGATGTGGTTATTCCTGGGACTCAGCTATGCCTCGATGAGTTACCATGTCCTTTTCAATTACACGAACCAGTAAACTCTTTTTACCTAGGCCTATCTATGTAAGTTGAGTCTTCTGTCTCTTGCAACTGGAAAAATAGTAATTGATACATAAATTCAGTTAAGTAGACTCTGGTATTTATCAAGTCTCTGTTCTAGAGTCCTACCTTCTCTCTTAGAATGTAGAAACATAATATTATAACAATCTTGACATCTTGAACAGAGGTGCTGGCAACTCCTTCTTGTAACTTCAAGGACCTTGCTTGCCTTCCCAATCAGTACCCCTGCTCTTGGGTCTCTAACCTCCCTCACTACTGCTTTTTGTCCTTGGCATATACACATGCTCTTGACTTTCCCATCTTATGAAATGTCCTCCTTTGCTCAACCCTCATTTTAGCTGTCACCTTATAACTCTATTTTCTTTCTTGGTCAAGCTTTCTGAAGTAGTCTATACCAGCCCTTCCCAAAGCCTCAGTTCTGCAAATGGTTATATATAAAAGAGTACACAATCAAATATATTTTGGGAAATGCCCCAGGTAGTAGCCTCCTTTTGGACAGTAACAATGAAAATGAGAGTATTAAAGGCTCTGGGAGTTCTTACAGAGATGAGGACCATTCAATTTTATTTAACCCAATGTTTCCCAAACTGATTTGACCATAGAAACTACCCCCTCTTTAATTTGCTTAAAAACATCTAACATCTCAAGGATCAAGAGTTCTGAGGAACACACACTGGGAAATGATTCTTATATGCGATGCCTTCATCTCTCACATCTCATTTATTTACTTAAAATGATTATAAGACTTTTTATTTTATTTTTTATAAGACTTTTTAAATACCAAAAGTATATAGCATAATATAACACACTTGTAGTTATCATGAGATTTGCTAAATCTTAATGAAAAAGAAAAATATCTAAATCAAATCTGGTGAAGGATTTACAGTTTCCAAATGTTCTATTTCTCTCATGCCTCTTTATCTTAACACACATTCCCTTTGCCTTGAATGTCCCATCTACCCTTGCCCCACCATTCTTTTCCTGGTGATATCCTCTTCCCATTCAAGACTCAGCTCAGTTATTACCTCCCTCTAGGAAACCTTTCCTGATCCCTCCTGTTCCCCAGCCCATCAGGGTTCTATGGTCCTCCTCTGAATTCCCAGAGTACTCTGAATGTACCCCTATCAAAAGACAGCAGTTATCATACTCCTGGCTAATTGTCTGCTTATTCAGCAGTCTTCTTTATTAGACTAAGAGTTCCTTAAAGACAGACACTGTCTTTTCTTTCTGTATCCTCAACATCCTTTGCAGTGCCAGGAATAACATAGATAGTAATTCAATGTTTCGTGAATGGTGAATGTTGCAGGGTATCTCGGGGGTCTCCTCTGTGCTTAACATCCCACAGATATCTTGACCTCTGTGTTCTCCTGACTTCTGTACATTTTACCTGGTCATTATCTTCATGCTGGGATGCTATCTCCACTTTCATTTTTCTGTCTCAAAGCAAGTGAATCAGCTAGGATGTACTCTGCTGCAAGTAGCAAGAAACGAACTCTCAAAAGCTTAAGCCATCAGGATACTTATGTAAGAAGTCTGGAGGTGAAAGGCATTGAGGTTGGTCAGCATGGATCCAGGCTTTCTTTCCATTTGTTCTACTGGTAGTAGTGTACCGGTTTTTTGTCATCATGCATGTCACCTCATGGCTGCAGACTGGCTGCCGTGGGTCCAGAATCCTGTCCTCCCATTGTGTGGCAAGGCCAGATGCTTTCTTGAGGCTCTGTCTTTTAATCAGGGAGAAAACCCTTCCTTGAAGCCCCTAGCCAACTTCTCCATGTAGTTCCGACAGGTCAGCACTTGTGCCATGGCCCCCCAGCTTGCCAGGGAGGCTGTAAGCATCCGGCCCAGAAGAACAGAAACACCATGCCTGGCTTAACCTAACTGTGATTCACCACCTGTGGCTGTGATTCACCACCGGTGGCTGGCAGAGGGGCCAATCTCCCTGAAATCAAGGGGACTCTATCCACCACCTGAACAAAACAGATTCTCTTCACAGGGATGATGAAGGCAGGGTGGAGTTAAGGGACTGGCTGCTGGGTGGCCAACACAGTGTGCCTGCCAGAGTTACACTGGTATGGCTGTCAGGGTACCGGGCTGTGAAACCAAAAGATTCAAGTTTCCGGGCTGCTGCTTCTCACTCACCAGCCACAGGCCCATAGCCAGCTCTTGGTGATCTCTGAGTTCAGTGCTCATTAGTTCTAACAGAAGGTCTCCTCAGTGTATCATGTGAGCTGCCTAATGACGTTTACAACAGAAAAGCAGCTCCTATTCATCCAGCCTCTTAAGTTAGGTATCTCGTGACATTTCTTAAGGCAGGAAAACATTTGTCCATGCATTCATCTGGCAGTTGCTGTGTGTCTCCCTCAGGGCAGTATGGGTCACAGAGATAGTTAAGACAACCTCTGCCCTCAAGAGGCTCACTGTCTGGTGAACAAGACAAACATTTACATGAAGAGCTAAGCTTAACATGACAAGTGCCATAATTAAGATCTGTAGAAAGTGCCATGGACCAGAGAGGAGGTCAACTTGCTGGGCGGGGGAAGGATGCCGACAGGGCTGCCACCTACAGCTGTGTAAGCGGTGTTCTGCACATCTCACATAGGTGATGTGGAAGCCCTGGATGCTGAGCTCCAAAGCCCTCTTAAGAGAGGAAACATTTGTGCAGGAAGCAAAGGAAGGTTGGAGGTTGGTCAGGGTAAAGAAGGACTCCGTGGAGAGGGAAAAAAAAAAGTACCGTCCGTGGAGAGGGAAAAAAAAAAAGTACCGTCCATAGAAAATTCAGGCTACAGTAAATGTTCTGGGGCAGACCTACTATTGAAGGAAGGGGTGGGGGTGGGGGGATGGGTAACAGAAAGGAGACTGGGTGTCAGGTGGGGCTTTTTAAAACCTGAACTTTGTCCTTTAGTTGGCAATAGAGTCAATGGAAGTTTGAAAACATTAAAAGTTAACTTTTTCCTTCAAAGGTGAGTGAGGCCAATCCCATTTGCAAATTAAATAACTACTAAATTGCAGGGGTCCTAAAGTACTCCCGACTCTATTTAATAAACAAAGAAGTTATTATAATGTTCCAGAAAGAATTGTCAACTGTACTTCTCAGTTTTTCAGAGATTCTGATGAAATGAATACCTGTGTTTTGTCCTTCCATAAAACTGAACAGGTTAAGGATACATCCCATAAATCCTACAATTATTTCAAGCACAAAGCATAGCTTTACTACATTATCGCTTTTAAATAACACATCACCAGGTTCTGGTTCCCAAAACCACTTTGGGGAAAATGCTTTCCTAAGTGACATCACCCCCTTTTCCATATAAAATGAAAAAATAAAGGATCATATTCAGAAGTAGCAGGCTATGGGAGGAGGACTGGTATACCTTAAGAGCCCACTATGGAACCCCCTACTGCCCTGAGAGAAACAAAGAAATAAATTAAAAATATAAAAACCCCCAAATACACATAGTTGAGCTTAAGAGAGGTGGGCTGGTTTTCCCCAAATCCATTAATAAAATAAATCACTGTATTTCATATTCACAGTCATCTCTGAAAGTTCTCCTCTTAATTGCTCCATGGCATCATGTTTTATTTTAGTAAAGTTCAGATTTTATTGCCAGGGACTAATGGGCATAGAGTCCCTGAAGAACTTGTTTTAAAACATTGACCAGTCAACCATAAAAGGGATATTAAAACAGCTATAGAGGCTAAATAAGAATTAAAAAGTATAGCCACTTATTTTTAAATTAGAATCCTCTTTCGCATTTAGGAATATAATAAAATGTGTCATAAACTTTCTACTTTCATTCCAAAGTATTGTTGTAAAGATCGACTGTAATGCAGATACAAACCTTCTACAGTTAAGCAGCACTCATTAAAATCAAGTGCTGTTTTTAAGCATTATTAGAGACATTTTAAAATTATAAATGATAACAATGTTATAAAAACCTTCCAAGGAGAGAAACAGAAAAGGAGAAACAGGGGAAATCTAATGAAGAAGACTGTTAATAAACTCATGCCATCGGTAGGTCAAAATTCATAGGGCAAGCAGGGTCAAGTCCTGGGACACATCTGGGTAGAACTCGTAGTCCAACAGAAGGCGGTAAAATGTGTTCAGATGAGATCTGTATGGATCACGGTTGCATCATTTGGTGTCCCCCCCACTCCCGTCTTGGAAGCTTTTCCATAACCACGTAACATCTCTCACTTTACTAATACACCAGATTCCTTACCAAGGTTCAGTATCAATGATTAGTGAAGTAGCCCCATTTCGTAAGTGGGAAATCAGCCACTAGAGAATCCATCTCTCAGTCTTGCCTCAAGTTCAATCTGACTAGGCACTCAGATCCCTAGTACTCTGATAACAGGTTACAGTCCTTCTCTTCTTCTGGTGGCCAAGAGGAGGGCAAAGATTGTTCACCCAGGAGGGAATGTACACTCAGATAAGCTGCGCGGGGCCCGGTCACATGCAGAATGCGGAAACGACTTTTCAGGCTTCCTTCTGAAATAGGGCACGAGGCACAGAGAGAAAGAAGATGGTTTTTCCCAGCAGAAGCACTCTCTGGCCAAATAGGACAGACACAGGATGTCCAACCAAAAGGAACAATCTTTTAGTGAACATGATCTCTGAAAGGATTTGAAAACAGAGATCTCAGCAGAAATCCGGGTTGGTGCCAAAAAGGGGGCAGGGGCCAGGGAAAGTGCAGGAGCAGGACGGCAAGGAGGCCCAGAAGCCACTTTACTTCTCATTCAGGGGCACCTTCCATTCCTCTCAACAGTTTTAAATAAAGGCATCTTGAACTGGTTTAGATTAGCCCTCACCAGGCACATTTGTAAAGATAAAAAGAACATGGTTGTTTTCCTTCCTCTGAAAGGGGGTTGGGAAGGGAGAGCAGGAATGTTCAGCCAGGCCTCTATGGAAGAGAGAAAACAAGACTCAAGTATGTTCTTATGCCCACGTTGCTTTGAAACTTCTAACTCCCAAGCTTCTTGTCCTCTTACTCCTTGGTCACAGAGACAGCAAAGGAGAAAAGGTGGTGTGTGTGTGTGTGGGGGGGGGGGAGTGGCGGAGGAGGGAGTGTGTTTTTCTTCCTCATCCTGTAGTTCATGGCAGCAACTAGCTTGTGTAAACATTCGGTAGCCCATCTGAACCCTATTTTAGAACAAAACAATTTCAGTTTTAAAGTGTTTGAATTACTTTAGCTAAATCTGAGGATTTGCCTATTGAATCTGGAGCTGTTCCCTTTCAACTCTGAATGAAGGAAGAATTATGAGGCTGGAATTATTCAATGAGAGCTATCTGTCCTGGCACTCAATCAAAGGGATTAGGATTTGGAAAGAAAAGCCTACAGGTGATCCTCCAGGAAGCATACCAAGCAGTTATCAAAAACATACAAGTTCAAAGCAGCTCAATTTTCATATGTTAAGTGTACTTGGATGCAGCCCCAGGCTCCTTTCTAGGTAAAAAATTGTGTTAAAGCTGTTTGTACTTGCATACTTAGCAGACAAGGGAATAAAAAAGCATGCGGTACACTGGGGCTGAGTCCACCTCACCTGCATGTAACACGATAAATCAATTTTGTTCTTTTGGTGAAATACAATCTGGTACTGTGTCCAGGCTTCCCAGACCCATCCCTGACTCCTAACATCATGGCAGATATTCATTTACCTCATCAATGCAAAAGAGCTGTCACAACACAAATGCTGTGAGGTCAGGCACCCCGGCACCAGCAGCTTAACAATTAACAGTGCATGCTATTCACGAGGCTTGGGTGTTGTTTTCCCAAACACCATGATCTGGGCTTAATGGTGTATTACCTACTTAAGAGCTTTACTTGGGCACACTGAAAAGGAGGAAAAAAAGGACACACACTGAGATTTAGGTTATAGAAGAGGATGCTTTTGGGGTGGCCTTCCTGTACTAGCGGGTCATCAAGACATGCACTTTATATATTGCTGGGAAAATTCTGCAGGATGCACACAGAAGGATCCAACTTCCTTTGGTGTGCCCAAAAGAGCTCTGAGAAAATAAATGTGTACTATATAGAAGTAAGGAAAAGAGAGGTTATGAAAGCCTATTTTCAGTCATTAGAAATATATGCAAAACATGTAATAGCCTACCGGATACATAATCCATACATAATCAATCGATGGCCAGAAAGGGAGGAGCAGAGGGGTATCTCCGTGGCTTAGTGGTTGAGTGTCTGCCTTCAGCTCAGGATGTGATCCCAGGGTCCTGGTGAGTCCCCCATCTGTCTCTCTGCAGGGAGCCTGATTCTCCCTCTGCCTGAGTCTCTCTGCCTCTCGCTCTCTGTGTGTCTCCCATGAATGAATAAATAAAATCTTTAAAAAATAAAATAAAAGGAGTAGCAGAAACTACCTGCTTCTGCTACATCCAACCGCTAAGGAAGGAAGGTCAATACAACTCCACTACAAGACTCAGCCTGTCACCGACTGACAGGGAGGGCGGTGAAGGGCCTAGAACCCGGCTAGACAGAGCAGAGCTCCAAGAGGCAAGCATGGCGATCTCTGACTGTAGGACTTCAGAGAGTGAGTTGGCTTACCCAAATTTTAGTAGCCTCATCTATAAAATGGGCATAAAAACCGACTTGCCCAAAGAGGCTGCTGATACTTATTCAATGTACGCTAAGAGGCACTGTGCATCCTACAAGCATTAACTTCTCTCCAACCACATTATGGAATAAATATTAACATTCTTTCCATCTTAGAGATGACGAAAAAGGGAGCTGTATCCTTCTGTGTGTGCCCTGCAGAATTTTCACAGCAATATAAACTCCCAACTGAGAGATAACAAAATTAAACAAGCAGCTTGCTCCAAGTCACTGTACAGTGAGTGGGAGAGCAAAGATTCAGACCCAGGACTCAGAAGAGAAGGTCTATGTTCTTTCCCTTCTCTACCTGATTCGGCCTCCCTATACAGGAGTCTCTTGAATTTGAGCTGCCTTCTATGATTAACGTTATTACTAGCCTACTGAGCTAGAGCCCCTGGGGACCCTCCTCAAATCCTCCCTCTCCCTCCCTATTGCTAATCGATTTCCAAATCTCATGGCCCTGCCTCTGCAATGTCATTCTCTTGCTTGCATGGTGCTCTTTCTGCTGGCACCCAAGAGAGCTTCTATCACCTCTGGGCTTTAACAATTGCGACAGGCCAGCTTGCTTTTTCTTTTCTCTGAGTATTTGCTCATTCTCTTCCTGAAACTTGAAATATCACCTATCTCCTTGCTTAGCAGAATTCTTCCATGCCCAGAACACAAGCAGCTTCCTTTGACCTTGACTACTCTCTCGCCGGTGCACCCACAGCACATGGGCTGAACCTTTAGTATGTACTACATCCTCCTCGGCATTCTGCTTAGCCAGGCTTGCAGACCCCCACCCGTCTGTAGGAACTACCCTGTGTGTCCCATGAGTACTGGGTCATGTTTATTTTTATTTTTGTGGCACCCAGGTCTTCCAAATATGTTTTTCTGAACCAGGAAAAATGGAGGACGGGGAGGAAGATTACCTCAAGATTCTTTCCAGGTCATAGATACTTGATTCAGATGATATAAACGATAAAAACAAAGAAATAAGAATGGCAACAAGAAAAACCCTGGTATTACATGAGATATAAAGCATTAAAAAAATTCTAGGCAGGGACACCTATGTGGCTCCGCGGTTGAGTGCCTGCCTTCAGCCCAGGTTGTGATCCTGGGTCCTGGGATCAAGTCCCACATTGAGCTCCCTGCAGGGAGCCTGCTTCTCCTTCTGCCTGTGTCTCTGCCTCTCTCTGTGTCTCTCATGAATAAATAAATAAAATCTTAAAAAAAAAATCTAGGCATTGGTGCCAGACTGCCAAGGTTAAAATCCTCCTTCTACTACATACTAGTTATAAAACCTCGGGAAAGACTCTTAACTTCTTGGAGCTTCAATTTCTTTCCCTCAAAAATGAGGGTAACGACATAACCTACACCCCATAAGTTTGCTGTAAAGGATTAAACAATGCGTGGTACATTTAGAATAGCACTTGGCACATAGTAAGTGTTCAATAAATGGTAGAATATAAAACTACATGGATAGAATATTTCCTCTCCTTGCCATCTAAAACACTAACCTCTTAAAACAGGTACAAAAAGGGAGAAGTAAGCATTACAGTTTGTGCTCTCTCAGAATCAGAGATGAAAAAACTCTAAGAAGTTGGATATTGCAAACTCTGCTAGACTTTTTTTTTTTTTTTTTGCATAGCTCAGTTTAAGGCCCCAACATAAAAGAGCAATGCCATAAACCTGGCTCCTCCTGGCTTCTTATTGTCTTGGCACTGAACAATCAATTTGAAAGTACATTAAGTTATTTAACAGGTCACCAAGTAGCAGAAAGCTAAAAGTTTAACCATATTTACAAGGAAGAATTATATGAAAATATTTTTATTGATACTATAAAAACCACCATTAAAAATGACTGCATTGAAATACTGAAAGTGTATGGAACAAATGGGCAACTCTTAAAATATTACCTGGTTCCAGACAGTCCAAATTTTGTGTCTCGTTAGCAAATAAGATAAGTGACTTTGTCTGAAATGATGTTTTATAAATCCTATTAACAGGCTATAAGAGAGGCAGTGGTTCCCAAAACAGGAGAATTAATTTCTGAGTTCAATCCCCATTGTACCCACAACAATGTGGGGGGACTAGAGAGGAGGGGCTATTTTCAGACAAATATACTAATAGTCTCTAACAATTCTATTTTATACTTTTCAACATACCTGTATACTTATTACCTTACTTGCACCTCATGACAAGCTCGAGAGGTGGGTTGGGCAAATACTATTCCTCCTGGGGTTTTGAACAATAATAGAGAAACGTGAAGTGGCTTCATTGAAATCAGTTTAAAGCAGAGCTAAGTTTGACTCCCGGGGGCTGTGCAGCCCTTTCCACATTGCATGGAGTTTTAAGAGTGGGTATGCGTGACATAGAGACAGATGCATCCCAATCCACCCCAATCTGGACAAATCTACAGAATACCGTCCTTTTAAACTCTGTATCTAGATGAATTATAGAGTACTTGTTTGTTCTTCTACTTTTTGAAAAATAGAAGTGATATACCCTCATCATCACATAAATAATAGCACAGTGCTTTGTATATAACTTTTTTAAAGAGCAGGACGTCCTCCAATGATTGGTGCAATTTTGTTTTTGCCTTTTCTTGCCAAAAAGAAAATATGGCTTTAATAGAAGTTTACATCTGCGTGGCATTACATGCATGTAAAACAGATGTAACCTAATTACATTTTCATTTAAATTGCTAAATAGCTACCTAAGTAAAAAGCTAAAATAACATACAAACAACAGTTACTATAATAACAAGTGTACTTAGAATTGAATGAAAAGGATCAAAGCTGCAGCGTATAGAATTTTAGTTGGTCTTTCAAAAAGAGAGTGACTTCGTAATGCTGCCTCCATGTACCTCTGTCATTCAATGTCTCTCCTGCTCGGCCTGAAGACACATGGACGGAAATCCATAGCGTTTATATAAAGACTCTGGGTTTCATGAAGATTAGACACACTCTACTAGAGATTATATAGCAAAACCCTAAATTGGAAATTAGAATTCCAGGGCAATAGAATCAACTTGATTATAGTTTTAAGCAGACCTGTCTAGGCTGAAATCAGAAATCACCTCCCAACCCTGAGATCAGAGCACCCTTTCTTGGATTTGTCGCAAAAGACATTATGTGTCAGTCATTGCATATTCATGACCTGTCCCTTCCTGTGTGCCCCACAAAGGTTCGTCAGAAGGATCCAGAGCATTTGAGATGATGTTTAGCTTTAGAGAAGGGAACACATGGTCTTCACAAAGGAGCAGAGGCAACACCACGTTCCTGGTCTGAGACAGCTGAAATCCTCAACAGTGTACTCTGGGAAACACAAACCGGTTTGACCTAGCTTTGCTGAGTAATGTCCATGCCAGCTTTTCCTTTATGATTTCAATCATATTTTTCACTCAAGTGAATCTCAGGCGATAGGTGACAGTGGTTGTTATTTTAAGTAGTCTGAGAAGAAAACTGTTTAGAGTGTTGGAGTAGTATAAAATTATTTAAAAATTAGAATAGTCTATCACTAAAAGCAAAAGATCTAGCATTGGAATGCTAGAGTGAAAACACTCTCACATTTGCTTTCTTCTCTAAACCAGACCAGCCAGTTTTTCTGAATTTTGCAAAGGAGTGCAGAAAAATAAAAGACTTGGATCCAGCCAGTCCTGTTTGATCATGGGTCTGATCATGGGTTTAAGAGGAATTAAAACAACAACAAAACAAAATGGAACATCTCTCCTAAAACCAAAGGTTTTAAGCTGAGAACATCCTTATCAAAGAGATGGACAAACTCTAAAAATTAGCTTTAAATTATAGCCCAACACACCTACACTTAGAGTTAGGTTTGGGCCCCCCTTTTCATTGGACTGAGCAAATGTCCTCTCTCTAGAGGTGTGAAAGTATGGAAAGGCAAAGGATCGGAGGTGAGGCATTGAAAGACCTGAAAACAGGAAGATCACCTGGGGGCCAGCATCTGGTGTGAACGTTGGCACTTCTTCCTCAGTGCTGCCTCAACATGGTATTTTAATGGACGAGCAAAGGGCTGCCAGCGCACGCTGCCTCTCACTATTCTACAAACAGTCTGTACTTTCAATCTCATCAAGGACCAAAAAGGGCTCCCACACATTTGGTGGCAAAGATTTTCTTTTTCGTATTTAGGCATCCTCCACCAAAACTGGGAAGGTTCCCTGCCCAGATCCGTTAAGAAGGAGATTTGGGAAAAGAACAGGAAACAACTTTTGAGAATCTTCTTGTTGCCCAGCTATTCCCAAAGCCGAGAGCTTTGACTTGTTCTCTTCAGATTGGCTGCTGTTTGCTTTCTGCAAAGGGCGTTTACAAAGTTTCACAATGTGTTGAGAACAAGCTTGCGAAAGACAAGTGAGGGCTTGTCATGATTTTGTAACCAATTATTTCATTTGTGTTTTATAAATCGGTCATAAATGTCATTGACTAATTGCTGCCCTCCCCACCCCCCCACCCTCCGCCCCATACACCCACTGGAACAAACAGGCAACCTTGTACCACTCTTGCCAGGGGCCAAGAATTAATGGCAGGTTTTACACTAAACTTCCCCTATTTGGAAGGGCATCAGTGGCAGCTGAAGACACACTGTGATTTCTCTACTTAACCACCACACCTCTCTGCTCTGAAAAACAAACAGATTTCCATCATTCCACTCTTCGCCCACCTGAGAAAGTCAGATGCCAGGAGAAAAGGTAACAGATGGCCCAAAAGAAACAATATTAAAATAATCACATTACAATGTTACTGACTGAGTCAAGGTCTTTTCTTATCGATGTGATCATTACTAAACCAGTAGTTACTCAAAAGCTCACATTAAGTGATGATTTATCTGTTTGAACGTGGTATGAGCATTGTCTTCTATTGATGCTTAGTAGCTCTGGGATAGGAAATGTGAATAATGTCCTGCCTTGGAATGAACTTTAAAGAATAACCACATTCCAAAGGCTGATGCCAGAGGCGGGAAGGAGGAGAGAAGTAATTATTTTGAGATGGGTTAAAAGTCAGCAAGATAGGAAAGCTAAGGGCAGCTCTGTCCTATAAACTTTTCTGGAACTCTACTCCCTTAAGTCAGACTTGACAAAGGATCTATGTCACACACATACACACACACAGAGACATTAATGTGACAAGCTGCCCTCATTTTTGGAGTAAGTACATTCTTCACAATGGTGTGTGAAGCCACAAAACAGTAACTGTTCAGAAACATACCAAGCCATAAACACCTTCCCTGGAGAATGAGAAGGTGTGCCACGAACCACCCAGCTCCTCCTTTTTTTCAATTTGTGAAAGCTGAAGTCACAAACATGGCTTGTAGGCCAAATTGAGCCCTCAGATACATTTTTAAACTTTTAAGAAAATTGCCCCAATTTTTATGTAAGTACGTTTCATTTAAAAAAAAATTCTGGGGATCCCTGGGTGGCGCATCGGTTTGGCGCCTGCCTTTGGCCCAGGGCGCGATCCTGGAGACCCAGGATCGAGTCCCACATTGGGCTCCCGGTGCATGGAGCCTGCTTCTCCCTGCCTGTGTCTCTGCCCCTCTCTCTCTATCTGTGTGACTATCATAAA
Source organism: Nyctereutes procyonoides (assembly GCF_905146905.1). Lineage (NCBI taxonomy): Eukaryota > Metazoa > Chordata > Mammalia > Carnivora > Canidae > Nyctereutes > Nyctereutes procyonoides. The sequence goes on along the minus strand of NW_026575052.1, from coordinate 23,797,648 downwards.
TAAATAAAAATTAAAAAAAAATCTGGATTTCTGGCTTTTTTTGGCCAAAAAAAATCCGGCTAGTCCACCACAATGGGCCCACATGCCCTCGTGGCAGCTGCTCAATGGCTGTCTTCTTTAGGCTAAAGGGGTGATTTCTGGTTCTACATCATCCCCTCAACTCCCTAGCACATTGTACCTGGCCTACCTCACTCACTGACATGACCTGCAAACTCTTGTATGGATGTGACCTGACCATTTCTGCCATTTTGTGTAATTACTAATTAACTGCCCAGTAAATAATTATGTTCCCTATTTGAAGGCAGAGTTAAAAAAAAAAAAAAAAGATTTCAGAAGCCCTGGTCCCATCGAACGATTCCAACTGTGACCAAAATTCTACCATACTGAGTGAGTCAGTGCCTGAATTTCAGAACCATGTGCGCCATACATCCTTTTGCTCACCTAAAGATATCCTGGCCCCAGTCCACTCAGACTGGCTGGTCAGCCTTTCCTCCAGGTACCTGATACCCTTAGGGGTCTCTCGCATGTTTTGTGGACAAACTATGAAAATGAACCATACCATGCTCTAAAGGAAAAATGCATTCTATTTTTATTGACTCTTATTACTCTAAAATTAAGTCTGTTCAAAGTTGACCTATCAGACGTGCACTTTCAGCCTGACTTTTTTTTACAGTTATGATAGAGAAAAACTATCATTCTTCGTGATATATTTTTTTATAATGAGGACCACAAAAAAAAAAAGGCAGAGAAATCTCAGGACCTTTGGAAATAGAAATGCATGTACATATTTTGCACTAGCAAGCAGTAATTACTTTACCATGTGAGGCTCAGGGTAGGTAGTAATGTATAATACCTTTAAACTTGGAGCCATCCCAAAAAACAAACAGCAAAAAACCTGACCTCTGACCCTGTTTTGAAGCATCGCCACCCGCTTGGGTAGTGTTTGCATGTTGAAATATTTATTTCCTTCATAAAAAAATCTATCTGAATATCCAATCTCTCAGCAGAAAAGAGTCTTATTTCCATGTTAGCAGAAGCCCTTAAGTAATTTGGGGCTATGATCTGAACACTACAAGCTTTACCCACTTAAAACTTTGCCAGTTTCAAGCTGCATATTTTTCTCACCAGCTCCTCATTTGCAAAACATATTAGAAATTCAGGTGAAAGGTGATGAAGTTTCCACAGCTGGAAAGCCCAGTTAGAAAACTCTTATGTTCCTTGGGCATAGCTTCCAACAGAGCTGTTTCTGGGCATCCTGTCACTTGAAGACAGGGTTTATACCAGTGAGGATGAACAAGTTTTCACAAGCAGGTACTGTAGTGGTAACTTCTGGATGCGGTGTGGGAGAGACAGAAGCCTCTCCTGGCAAGCTATTTCACTGCAATACCTCTGATTGTGGTCATTAGAGTACAGGGATAGCACCCTGACAAGAGTTTCTTCATCTGTTCATTCATTATGGTATTCGAATAGAAGGCCTAATGAAAGTTACTTAGACTTTAATTTCCACCATGAAAAGGAAACTCAAAATATCAGATAAGGCGCTCAACTGCATTACATTTGTAATTGTGGGCAGATGAAAGGAAAGAGGTGCAGCTGAGGATGCTGCGCCCTTTCACCCAGGCACAACCCTTAACCTTCACCAGCGGCAAGGCTGAGATGAATCCGAGCGTCTTTTCCATGATGCTAAGGAGGCAGTGTGGTGGGGTGAGCCTTTGCTTAATCTCCCTCTGAGGCCAGGATCCTGATACCATACAATGAAGCTCAGAATGGCTCTTAAAGCAGAAGGGCTTTAGGTTTTCCTTCGTGTTCATGGACATCACTTAGAGGGGAAATAAATGTCTGTGCTTTTTTGGTGCAGTGATTTGGGGAACACAAAGGAATACGGGCCTTTATCTTCAGATACGACTAGGACTTTACCTCCAACTATAAAAAAAAAAAGATTTTTTTTTTAATTGAGATATAGCTGGCACAACTTTACCTCCCAATTTAGTAAAAGCTCATTAGGCCTGAAATACTGTGCAGAACTCATGCTGTCTATCTGTGAGGAAAACTGGCCACACTCTGTTTAGACTTTGTATATAAAGTGAATCTGTGGGAATTCAGAATTCTGTAATTCCGAAGTATATCAGAAAATGGTTTTTGCATCTAATCCCATATCAGTTAGGGTTGCTTTAGGTGGGGAAAAACCCAACTATGTTGCAACAAGAAAGAAAATGGTTGTGTACTGAGCTATTTAAATACAATCATTTTCTCTACTTCAGATCTTTTAATTTAGACTTACAATAATAACCAACCAAAGTACAAGCATAAAAGTGTGTCCCCTAACAGACAATATTGCCAGTGTGTGCTCAGTGTTACTTTGGATTTACAAACAAAAAGTTTTACAGACAGCTTTTTGGATCCTAACCTGCTTGGAAGGAGAGGCACTTTGTAAATCATACAAGTGGCTGATGAGGGCTTCTGCAAGCCTTTCCAGCACCTTTGGGCTAATGAGAAAAAGGTGCCCCCTGTGGGCAAGGAAAGTCTCCCAGTTTGGAGACGGGAGTGTGGGCTGGACTTCAGCCCCTTTTATTTATTTATTTTTTAAGATTTTATTTATTTATTCATCAGAGACACACACAGAGAGAGAGAGGCAGAGATATAGGCACTGGGAGAAGCAGGGTCCCCGTGAGGTAGGCCCCAATGTGAAACTTGATCCCAGGACCCTGGGATCAGGACCTGAGCCAAAGGCAGATGCTCAACCACTGAGCCACCCAGGTGCCCCATGTCAGCCCCCTTAGCTAGGAGTCTGGATGCTGAGTGAAACCAGTGTGGTGAGTATGGAACATAACAAATGCATAAGCAGGGCTCTTCCCAGCCACTCTGGTTTCCAGGTAGCCAAAGTCTTGTTAAATAAACTTACCAGCACACAGAGGTCAGGGACTAATTTCACAACTGTGTGATCAAATGATCATGATAGCATCAAGTTAGAAGGATGAGGAATAAATCAAGGGATTCTAGTCAGAAATAATTAGGAGTCACAAAGAGCAGAGTCACATGGTTTCACTTCATGATTAACCAGTTCTTCTAGACTTAAGGGTGGAACTGGTTCTATCTTCATATTCTGGCTCTGAAGGGCACATATAGAGCTGAGATCAGCAGGTCTGGTTCTTTCACTGGTGAAAAGTCATGAGCAGCCTTCTGCTGGTGAGCATCAGAAGCTTGGAAGCCAGGTTTTCAAGTCCAGGGATGAGACTTATAGCATGGTTTGGCCTCAGGCTTCTTGTGGAAGCAAATTGCTCCAAGGAGAAGGCAAATTGAAGATCGACAGGAAGTGGGCAAGCATCAAAAAAAGCTTCAGAAATTACTAAGAGCTGGCTGGGAGGCAAGCACTTCTTAATTTTACAATGAAACCAAGGAAAGCAGAGTTGGTGACAGCAAAGTCACATCAGATGTAGAGACTTCTTAGTTCTCTTCTTTACTTCCATATTGGGGGTTTCTCCCCAAAGTTAGTTATAATCATAAATGAGGGGGTAAGACCTTGATAATGAGTTTCCAGCTTTGTACCTATTAATATACATGCCTCAAAAAGGAGAGATACAGGCAGAGACACAAGAAACTCACATACAGACACACAGCCAGGAAATAATGAACAATGTCCAGCCTTCATAGTGACAAAAAAATGAAATGAGATGTACCTTTTTGCCCATAAAATTGGCAATTTTTTAAATGGTAATACTCCACACCCTCAAACATGAGAAGGGAGAGGCATTCTCAAAAACTGTTGATGAAAATCTAAATTGGAACATCTTCCTGAAAATCATATTGGTAGTATTTTACACAAACATTCATTGCATGCATTTATCAAATACTACAATTTGTTATGAATTTAAAATGTACAATTTCTTTCACCCTGTAATTCCATACCTAGAAATGTATTCAATAAAGGCTCAAAAATTATAAAAGGTATTGATTATAATATTTAAAAATGAAAAAAAGAGGGGCATCTTGGTGACTGAGCTAAGTGTCTAACACTTGATTTTGGCTCAGGTCATGATCTCAGGGTCATGAGACTGAGTCCCAAGAGGGGTGCCTGCTTAAGATTCTCCCTTTCCTGCTACCCCTCCCCCCACCCTAAAAAAAGTGAAAAAAGAGATATGACTCAACACATTATTGTATATTTTGAGGTAAACTATTATTGAATGAAATATAATTAATGAGAAAATTATCACAAAATAATATGAAATAAAGTACAAATGCTTTTTAAAATTGAAATCTTTCTAATTATACAAGCAGATACTAACAGTTTGGGGTGGTAGGATTATGGGTAATTTTTATCTTTTTCTTGTACTGTTATATAGTTTTCAATTTTTCTACCATGAGCATTTTTTAATTTTAAAAGCAGGAGAAAGTACTGAACAACAAAAATATAATTAGCTGAAGAGCAAATGTACTTAGAACTTCAAAAGCATATAATAACAAGAAAACAGCAAAATGGTGGCATCGAAATTCCAAAATACACTTTAGCAGAGATTGACAAATACTGACAATATATAAATTTGGAGTCCTGAAACAATGTTACAGTTGTGTGTTTAAACAGAATCAGAAAAGGTTCAAAACAGAAGATACACAGAGACCACCTGATTTAATCTCTTCATTGTGCAAATGAAGACTAGGTATTGCAATTACTCAGGACTCCTAGCTTCCAATGTATGCCCTTTCCATGACACTAGGGACAGCAGGACGTTTCATCTACATTACAAGTGTCAATCAACTAGTGGTAGCTGTTCAATATGCTGTGTTGAAAACACTATATAGGAGTTGAGTAGGAAAAAATGCAGTAAGATTAGTGACATCTGCCATGGGCAGGAGAAGGGAGTGTGCTGGTAGGCATGCCACATACTTGACATTCTTGCAAAAGAAAATGACATAATATTGTCTTCTCCAAACCAGGTGTTTGTCACTATAAAATCGTGAATGCCTATTTCTGGGGGAACATTTGATATAAATTAGGACTAAATAAATCTACAGCTTCAATGGGCACAGAATGAAGAGGAAAATTCATACTTTCCAAATGAAAAGGGGCAATTACAAGTTTCATAAAGGTACAGCATCACGCTTCACTGAAACATTCATACTCTCTCCCCACAAAAATTAGCTGGGAGGCAAGAGCAAAAAAGTTGAAAAAAAGCAAACTCATGCCTTTTCTCTGGAAAGTTTTAAACAGAAATAAAGTTCAGATATGTGAGGGACGTTGCATGCAAATCCTGAGGCTAAAATAGCCAAAAGCCAATCAAGCCTTGGAGAAACTTCAAAAGGGTCAACTTCACAGAAAAGTTAAAGACCTCTGTAGGGAAATATCACCTATTTATCTATGAAAACAGTAAATACAATACCAGCAGATCAAGTCCTACTGTGTATTACATCATGATCAGGTAAGGTCTATTCCAGGAGTACAAGGATGGCTCAACAGTATAAAATCTAATCATATAATATATCACATTTACAAATTAGAGGGAAAAAACCCAGATGTCAACCCAGTAGACAACCTCCTCCCTAAAAAATTAGGATCCAATTGAATGTAATGTGTATTAATGAGAATAAAAATTCCTTTCCTTGATAAAAAGTATTTACCAGAAATCTCAGGAAATCTCAAACTGACTTGTGAAATATCAGAACCGTCCTAAGAAACAACTGAAAAAATATAAAGATGCCTACTAACCCTACTATGATTTAACACTGTGCTAGAAATCTCAGCAAAGACAGGAAGAAAGATCAATAAAAAAAAGGATCTCTGCTGGAAATAAAAGGGCAACATCATTGCTATTTTATATACTATTATTCCTTACCTATAAATTCCAAGGAAATTAACTGAAAAATTATCAGAACTAAGAAAAGAGTTTAATAAGGTAACTAAATAAATATAAAAACTTAGCAGCTATCCTACATATGTATAAATCCATTACAAGAGCAACAAACCCTCTAATGTACCCCAAAATAAATGTAAAAGGATGTGAATAATTTTAAAACTCTACTTAAAGACACAAAAGATGACATAACAAATTAAGAGATACATGAGTTCAATGGATGAGGAAACAGGTTTCTTAAAGTTCCCTAACATAAAAATCTATAAACTCAATGCACTCATAATAAAAATGCCAACAGAATGTTTTTTAATTTTTAAAAAGATTTTATTTATTTGACAGAAAGAGAAGGCAGAGGGACAGAGAGAGTGACAGGCAGAGGGAGAAGCAGACTCCCCACTGAGCAGGAAGCCTGATGCAGGGATTGATGGATTGATCCCAGGACCCTGAGATCACGACCTGAGCTGAAGGCAGATGCTTAACCGACTGAGCCACCCAGGTGCCCCCCAACAGGATTTCTTAAATGGAATCTGACCATCTGATTCTAAAATTAGTTTGGAAGAAAAAGGCATGAGAACAGCAACAAAATTATAAACAAAGAACACAGGAGGGGAGCAGCCCTATATTTCAAAACACAATCTTTTGCTAATTAGGCAAAAATATAAATCAAAGAACAGATTTAATATACAGAACATTATTATAAAGAACTGCAAATCAAAAAGAGAAACGACTTAATAGAAAAACACATAAAGGATATGAACAGATGACATGAGAAGAAAAAGTAAAAGGTTCGATAATAATGTGAAAAGAGGCTCACCAGTCATCAGGAAAATACAAATTAGAATGAGACACCCTTTTCACCTGACATAGTGGCAAAAATAAAATAAACAAGAGTGGTAAGTTTATACCAATTCTTCACACACAGCTGATGGAAATGTAAATCGGTGCAGCTCCTTTAGAGAGCTACTTACCGGTTACTAAAATCTTTAATGGGCACACATTTAACCTATTAATACCATTTCTTGGGATGTAGGCTACAGAAATAGTCTGTATATACACCAAGGGGCATGAAAAGGTGTGTTCACTACAATAGGTTTGTGATAGCAAAAAAATTAAAAAATTCATAGTCATCAAGAGCAAGGTAGTTAAAGTGGGATTGATAGCCATCCATATTATGAGATGTCACACAACAGTCAAAAGGATTTAATTAGATTTCTACCCTCAAATGTGAGTAGCTTTATAAGTCAGTGTAAACAAACATAAGTCGAACTGTAGGGATTATATCATTTTATAAAAAAAAAAAGATAAAGAAAGAGGGAAAGAAGCAATGGATGACAAAGGGATGGAAGGAAGATAAGACTGCGTAGGAAAGAAAAAGAGAAAGAAAAAAGCAAGACAATGCCATATATTTTTATGGGCAACATATAAATGCACGCACGTAAGGAAGAGGGAGATCTAACAATACAGGCCAACGTGATTGTGAATACATTACTTTTTGCAGGGCAAAGTCATACATTTGCTGGGGCACTCAAAGGAGGGTTGCTTTTCTGAAGAAGAAATACAAAGTAGTGGTTATGTGCAGATGCTGGACATAGGCTGCTGGTTCTAACCATTATTTAAATCAATCTGCACCTCAGCTTTTTCATCTGTAAGTTGGGGTAATAATAGTACCTACTCATAGGATTACTATTATCAATGAATAAATTAATATACATCAAGCATATGTCTGGCATACAGTAAACTATCAGCATGATGTATTAGCTGTTAGGATGAGCCATACAAAATTGCTGATGTGACTGTTTTTATTTACACAAATAGTAATTTTATATGGTTTAACTTAATGTTATGTGTATTCTTTTGATTTTTTAAAAATATACATGACGTACCTTTTTTTTTTAAAGGCTATGGAGGAGAAATGATGGGGGTTAAGATTAGCAGAGAGGAGCTGAAGGGAGTCACTGTGGACAGAAATATTAAATAATCCAATATATGTGTCTAGAAAGAGCTTGTTTTTCACAAGGAAAGCCAGTATTTAAAATAACTTTCCCAAGTAAAATTTGAGACATGCTTTCAAAATCTATTTTGTACATATTTCCATATGAACCCACTGGACCAAAATTTTTATACAAATGTCTATATTCTGCATAACAGTAACAATGTTATTAAACCTGGAACTTCAAATACTAAAAATGTAATAATTTATACCTTAGCATGAAATAATAAAATTTCTTTTGCCAAAGTATTGCATACTGCTTTACCCTAAATAAACAACATGTTTCAAATTTGCTATGATTGTAACACCCATACAATGTTTAGGACATTGTTGTAACACACACACACACACAAACACACACACAATTATAATAATTAAGAAGCAAATCTCTGTATTTAAAATGGGTTAGACTGGTCTTAGTTTTAGTTTTTGAATACTAGTATCAATTTTTAAATGTACTTTCTATGAAAAACTAATGAAACATCCTCAGCTGAAGTCAATTTAGAAACAAAAAAATTTGTCTAAATATCAAAACAAATCTCTAGTATTAAATACACAAACAACTCCAGGAGAGTAGAGATTCCTAGGAAATAGTGCTATAAATAGTTTGACATTATTACACAATCTTCTCTGCATATCTCGTAATAGAAACTGCTACGGGTGATTGAAGAAATAAGCAACTTTGACATTTCTGGATGTAACTTGAGGAGATTATTTCATCATAAAGGATTGGTACAGAATATACTAACCAACAACTCAATATCAAAACTCTCCTTGCAACTCTAAAACAGTGCAGAATGACATTTAAGATAATCCATTTATCACCATCCAATACAGGCTGCTTGTTCACAAAATGTCAGTGACAAGGCTGGAGCATTCCCATCCCCAGGCAGCGAGTGCATGTGACAAGGAATCTTTAATATAGCATCAGCTTCATTTCCTTATATTCTACTGCCATACCCTGGACTTCGGCTCCCAGAGTTTTTGCAATTTATATGAGCAGCTGTACAAATGAACTGCCTTCTCTTTTTGTCACACACCACAGAGAAACATTCCCCTCCAAGGATAATGAAGAGTCTGCATGTTCATTTGCCAGCACGCTGTTTACTACTGGTGAATTGCTGATGTTTTTATCAGCCATTCTTGAAAAGCTCAGTGCTTCAATGTTCAACAATGGTACTTCTAAAAATGGAAATGGTTCTTTAAAGTAATAATAAAGATAATAGGGACTTGTGTTTATATGATATATTTATATTTCAAAGTGGCTTTGTACATGGTATCTCATGCTCTTCAGCAGATCCCTGTAAAGATTGGTTATGAATTATCAGCATTTTATAGGTGAGGAAATGGAGAGGTAAGCAAGTTTTTGTTGTTTAAGGCCTCATTGCAATCATCCAGAATCATTCAATGCTGGGCTGAAATGATCCTTGGGAGAGAATTAAGAAGCCCCCCAGTTTGGAGATTGCCAACAGTGTTCTGTTTGACCAAAGAGGGCCCACAAATCTATATATCTTGAGATTTTATAAAAATATCCAAATTTACGGCTTTTTCTGAAACTGTACCAACACTGAACCCGCATCCGGCAGAGAATCAATTGGCTAGAGCTCATCAATTAAAGTGTGTGCTCCCTAATTCACTACCCAGTGCATTTTGCTCCTTCTACATTTGTTTTACACATAATAAAACACACAGATCTTTGGTGTAAGTTCAATGAGTTTTGAAAAAGGTATATATGCTATGTAACCATCACCCAATCAAGAGACACATCTCCATCGCCATCCTCAAAGCTCTCTTATGCTCCTTTCTGATTCCTACCTCTCTTCCTTCTTACTCATCTTTGTCACCTGCACTTGAATTTGAAATTCCTCTTCAGATTATAGACAGGGAAGCCGAACCCTAGGGAGAGGCAGGGCCAGGAGTACAAGCAAGGGTTCCAAACTTCTGGTCTCCACCACCATCCTTAAAACTAAGTCTTTTCAACCTGTTGCCCCAAGAATTGACCTAAAAGAAAATGCCAGCATATCACCATCATCATAGGTCTTAAAGAGACACCAGGATAGGTGAACAATTTCAGGCTGTTCCTTCACTTCAAATGAATCAGATTTGGGAGTAGCGATGAAGTAGCAAATGGGAAGAAGTTTAGACAGAGACTCTTCCGGAAATGTAACTGTGACCTAGATTTGATCAAGTGTATGTACTCCCCGCAGAGGAGGTGGGACTGCTCCATCCCCACCAAAGGGAGAGCATCTGGGGTCAGCCTCCTGCTGTGCCGCCTTGCCACTATTAAACTCTGAAATGGCAGGAGCCCAGCGGCAAAAATAACCTCTGCTCTCTGTGCCAGGCCACCTGCTTCTCGTCTAGGGCTGATGATCTTTGTTTAGGAGGCTAAGTGCCATATGGGATCCTGGATCCTTATTTGAGGGAGGAAAAAAAAAGATATGTATGAAATTAAGCCTGAATGCATTTCTGTGTGGAACTGACTCGTGCCTTACTTTCTCTATTAACCTCCTTGGTTAATTACATTCCCACCTGAGGGTAAGGTACGAGGAGAAAGTGAAATGAGGTCTACTCCCACATTTATATTTATACTTAAGAGGTGAAGCGAGCAGTTCCACAAGGCCTTCCACTGGCCAGTGCATGCTGGCATCTCAACTACCCCATTAGGAGAATCTCCCAGTTAGGCTCCATGCCCATAGAAGAGTAAAACTCCTACTTCTTAAAAGTTTGTACCTCCTTCCCAGGAAAAAACAGCTCAGAGGGGCAGATGTGCCTGGAAGGCAGGGCTGACTTCCTTTGCAGGATGCACACCTGCCCTGGGGACCATGGTTTTTTTTCCCCACCAAGTTTGGAGTCTGGAGCCAATGAGGAAATGCGATGGCTGGAAGTGACCAATGAACAGGTTCTGGTTCAGCACTGACATTTATGAGCCAAGAGGCGGATGGCCAGAAAGGTGCGCACTGGTTAATAACTGCAATTTATTACATGTCCCGGATTTCGATACTTTGAGCAATGTAAGGTACACACAACATGGTTTACGTTCCATGTAATCCCTGAAAGGTAGAGTGAAGCGGCTCTATTTTGCTGCTGATAAGGCTGAGAGATTGAGGAATGAAAACTCACTTTAGTTCAGAAGAATGAAGTAGATGCTGGACAAATACTGCATCTCGCTGAGCTGCGGTTTCTTCCCCACGGGCGTAATAACACTCCCTGCCTAAGTGGGGCCTTACGAAGATTGAAGAATATATAGAGAATGCTAAGAAGTATTTCAGCACTCATTAAGTTCTTGTCGTTGCTCTATTATTAAACAAAGGGCAGAGCCAATAATAGAACCCCTGTGTCCCTATTACTGGCTCATGTGCCCTTTCTGTTAGACCGTGCTGTAAGAAACTCAGATTATAGATCATCTACCCTGTAGTTAGAACAAGCACTAGGCAAAGAGGGGACAGGACAGAGGGGATGCAGGGGAGGGGGGGAGACAGCAGACAAAAACCACCTAAGACATGGAGATTAGCTGTTATAAAGAAATGGCATCAGGTAATCATCATCCAAATTTGTGACTGCATTTCACAGAACAGTGCGGATGGGATTTTATTAGATGGCCCTGCCAAAAACATATTGGCAGATACAGCTCTGAGCTTGTGGTTCACCAGACACACAAGAGCCCCTCTTCAGGAAGGGGATCCTGCTTGGGCCCTGGCCCAAGTCCAAGTTAATGCACAGTTAAAAGTAGCAGCTGCAGCAATGCTGAGATAGGGGGTCCCCTGGAGGAGGGTCTTGCCAAGGAGGCTCTTCCCAAATTACTTATCAATTGTTAACAGAGAGAACCTGAAAAAAATTACACACATAAGACGCAAACAAAACCTTGACAAAATTTGGCCTCAGTGAATGCAGATGTTTTAAGAATAAATACAATTAGTCACCAGATTTATTGGAAAATCTCAAATATATGTATGTAAATTCAAAAACACTGGAAGTCCAATTTTCACCTACCAATGGGGGTTCTGTGTAAGAAAATAATGCTGGCAAGGATATGTTGAAGGCCTTTATATTCAGATTTTGCTGAATGCAGTGCAAACTGGTACGACACTTTTGGAAAGCTATCTGGCAATATATACTGAAAGCCATAAAAACAGTCTTATCTTTTGACTTAGCCATCCTTCAGATTCCAAGGGAATAATCCAAAATAATGAAAAAGAGGCACGAGCAAATAGGTAACTGTAACACTACTTACCATGTTGTCGAATCAAAAGCAACTTAAATGTCCAACAACAGGGCAATGATTTTGCATACTGCGATACATTTCCTTGGTGGACTATGCTGTGGCCATTCTAAATTATATAAGGAGACTGACTATAATGGTAAGTGAAAAATGTAGGCTCCTAGGGTTACAACTATTTTTTAAAACATGCACATAATAGACATATGCAGTAGACAAGGACTCAAAGGGAAACACCCCAAAATATTAATCATTGTTTGAAGCCATTTTCTTCTATTTTTAAAAAATGTTTTCACATTGTCAGCTTATTATTCCGAATATCCCCTACTCTGATACTGTTACTGTACTGTGTATATCACTGTGTGCAAACTAGCAGCCCACAACACACATCTTTACTACAGATGAGCTTTCTCTGGCCTGCCTTGCTTTAAAACAGCGAAATATCTGCCAGCATTGAAAACGCTGAAAGTTTCACATCCACAGCTTCTACCAGAATCACAGAATTTCTCCCATCCCTACAAAGCAGTGACTGGCTGGAGTTGAAAAGTGACAGCCCTTGTAGACAGTGTAGGCGCTGGCCTGTATGTCACGGCCACCATCGTGCCTGTTGGCTTTCCACCTGAGACCGTGTTACTCCTTCACGCCACCTGCCAGTTCCTCATCTGTGTGATCACCAAGGGGAAAGAAAAAATGGATGATGGAGAATTGCATCTAATGTGATTCCTCTCTGAAAGGTGAATCACTGCATATTAAACTTGACCTCACCTCCAGTGTGGACTATCCTATCAGTGGAATCTCATGGGCCTAGCCACTCCTCTCCTCACTCCGGCACAGCCAATTCCAGGCTCTTCCTACCAATAAAAGGACAGTTGGGTCCATCTCACCTCCTCTACCCTGAAAGTGATCCTCAGTCAACGATCTCTGCTGGTGAGATCTTTCCTTGAAGTGAGGCCCTGACAAGGCCCAGGCCACTCTCCTTCTCCATGTCTGAAAGGATCAGTCTATTAGATAGTACTTCAGAGCCACATTATCCTCGCTGCGTTTCCGTGTTACAAATCTAAACCATTTTCCGGGCTTGAGACAGAGATCCAGGAGGTTAAGGGAGGTGCTTTCTCTCCCTTGTATGTCTTCCATTATCTGACAGAACTCTGGCTCAGTTTGCTGTGGGCAGATGTTTGCATTATTCTTTTCCCTGGGGCAAGGGGGTATAGGAACAGAGACTGTGTAGCAGCAAAGTGGAGACGTGGCACTGGAGGACAGGAGGGCCATCATATCTGCTCTAGGAAGACACAGTGGATGAGACAGGAACTTACATTTGTAAATCTCCACAAAAAAAGTCGCAAATTACTTTTACATTACAAAACAAAGTAACACTGCATGTTATGTTCACTCACATACAATTCTACAAAAGGCTACAATTGTGATAGATGAATTAACTAGAAAACAAGCAAAAAAAAACCCACAAAAAAAAGTACTTTCCTATTTTATGTGTCTGGTCTATAGGGAAGGCTGAACGAATAGCGCTGGGCCGTGCACCTTTAGCAGACACTAGAACTCCAGGCAGAGTGTCCTTAACTGTTTCCTAAAGCTTGCAAAAACTGTTCTTCAGGCAAGAGAGAAGATTTATTTCACATAAAGGACAAATGCTGTCCTTTAATTAACAACATCTATCTCTGGGACAAGCACATCAGGTATACAATACAGAAGATTCTTTTAATATAAAGGACAGATGGCAACGCCCCTCCTGGGACCTTCAAGGCTGCCCCAGAAAAACACACAATTTTAAAAGGCTTTGAGAATCCTCTAAGGAGAGCCAGTCAAGAGACAAGAATGCTTCACTGCCCCATTTACAAAGTAAATCAGAAAGTGTCTCGGAACCATTCAGAAACACTTGAAGAAGAGCCGGGTAAAGCCGAGAGAGGAAAATAATAACGTGTGCCTGGCAGTTAAGTTGCATCGCGAAAGTTTCCTTTCCTCTCAGCCTGAATGGCACTGGATGAAAAGGAGTTTTAATGTGAAGCCTTGACTAACACATGGGGCTCCTCCATCACATAACAACAGGGCAAAACAAAACTTTCAAACATTCTCTTTAAGCTAATACTGAAAAAAATGTCCAACTAGGACATTTCCACCCAGCTGGGCCCCAGGTTTGCTTGGTAAAAGGAGGATAGGATGGAGTCCCCAGCTTGAGTGGAATGTCTCTCCTTTTATGGTTCTCATTAATCTGACTCAACACACACATGTGTTGGTACAAGATTCCTACAGCATGTGTTATACCTGCCTAACTGGGTGCTAACATTATAAACCACACATCAACACTTCTTGCCCGAGTGTTAATGTCTATTAATGTCCTGCTGAGTAAAAGGCTCTGAGAGCCAGCTCAGAGCCACAGCTCAAGATTGCCTGCCACAAGTTCTAGTCTTGGGTGTGCTGATTTTAGGCGGCCCATTTAATTAAAAGAATTTCTAAGGAGGGCGGGGGCATCTTGTGTTGTACTTGGTTTCTTGATCTCAAATTACAGAGGTGATCTTCACACAAGAAGCTCAACAGCCACATAAACCCGAAGGAATTTAGGGTTGAGGACTCAGCCATGTGGAATTTGGCTACTGAAACCCTAGATACCAAATTAGGCGGTTTCCACTGCTACACTGTGATGTTTTATAACACAATGATAGAGGGACCAAAAGGGCTTACCAGTGTCATAGTGAGTTTGCTTGTCTGCACATTTCCAATATGGCCTATGAAGTGGTGAACACTTTCTCCCGACTGTATTTATTAAGTTACCAAGAGCACATAGAACGTGCTTGCGTATGCAATATACATGTCACTGACACAGCCGAATAAAGTACACACTGTGGATTGCTCTTACACAAAATAGGGAGAATGCTTAATGCCACGTGAATGGACACACAGACACGCATGTATATGGAAACAAAATAACCAGAGGACAATTTAATAAATTTGGTGGAGTTTCCTCCAGCTTTGCTAGGTATCACTGAAAGTATGTATCTAAGCCACACCACTCCATCCCCGCAAATAAAAAAAAGAAAGAAAGAAAAGAAAAGAAAAGGAGAAGATGTACACACAAGCACAACCGTCAAAACTGGATTTGCCCTTCTCTAAATTAATCCAATTATTCAAATGTCAGTTATATCTGTCACAGGCTGGCTCCTTGGGCCGAACCAAACTGTTAAAAATTAAAACTGTTTTACTTCGTTTAGTCTTTCTGCCTTTTTAGTGTAAAATCCACGGTCCCGACAAAAAGTTGTGGGATTTGACACCCAGCGCAACACAACCCTATTGCTGTCGTCCATGCATAATTCACTTTGGAAATATGCACTTGCTTTAAAATATCACTAAAATATACATGTAACATATGCTAATTTCACTGCGTTGGCTTGTAAGCTCTAGCCACTAGGTTATATGTAAACTTCGCCAAGTGCATACACTGTACATAAAGGGATTATAAATGAAAGGAAATATCTCTGTCCCTAGCTCTCTGTCTCCAGCCTTGGCCAAACTGACAGCCCCAAATCCCAGCACCATCTAACATGCCCTTCCCGTGGAGAAGACAGCCTGTTCTCAGAGTCTTAATTACATCCCAGCTGACTGCCCAGCATTGCCAAAATCAGGCAACAAACGCTGGCCCTTCACTCACAATATGGTCTGCTAAACAGACTCCTGGTCACACAGAAAGAAACTTTCACAACGTGGAGAAATAAAGGGACAAGCAGGAGATCAAGGGAGAGCATAAATAGTAACCTAGGGGATGGAAGAGAGAAACAATTCATCCCCACCATGCAAAAAAAGAGAGAGAGAGAAAGAAAAAGGAGGTGGGGGTTGGGGGAGAAAAACCTTCTCTTCCCAGAATCCTCAGGCACCACCGAGCAGCAGAATTTTAACAAAGCTATCCTTATTACAATGAAATCAAAGCCCTACTCATCCAGCCAAGTACTGCTGCTCCTCAAGATGGACCGCTGATACTAAGATTCAGTAGATTAATGACTGTTAAGCAAGACTCATCCACCCCACATGGATCAGGCCATTATAATTACAGAAGAACAGCGTGCAACATTCTACCATTGCAAATGGTATCATATGTTTTCCTGGCTGGCTTTTTGGGAAGGATTTAGCTCATTTGACATGGGCAGAAGGTACCAGAGCCTTACATTCATATCCACCTGTCCGTCCTATCTGCATACATAAAATTTTCTTTCTGTTTGTGATTACATCACATGTAAGATGGTCCCCAAACTTAGAGGCTATTCTTGATTTGTACCCATTCTAAATACAGGATAATGGCATATATGCATTCACTTTAGGGAGCTTCTGGAAGGCAACTGTTCTCCAGTGCAACAGAAATGTAGATCAACAAAAGATCTTGATAAGAGTGCTATTAGAGAAAGATCCACTCTGTGTATGAATGTACACTGAGAAAACATTTTCAAATATGAGCCCCAAATCAGAAGTTGCAAAGGCAGATGCTGGGAATTTTATGTGTTGATGTCAGTACTGACATTGTGTTTCCAGGGGTAACATTTATTCAACACAATGGGAACAGTGCCCACTGGCATTCTGTCATATAGCGACCCCAGTTGATTTGCAATTAAGCTGCTTCTCACATGGGCAACTCCACGTGTTATGCTCCAAGATGAATAGGGCTATGGATTTGGTTATTTTAATGAAGGCAGAGGAGCCTCCTGAACAAGGCCGGGCCAGGGCCAGATAGCTAGTTAAACAGTAAAAATAACTCAGACATGGTCAGCATAATTTACAATGTACTTAAACATATATCCTCATTAAGTTTTAAAATTACTCTATAATGTAAGATTGGTATTATTCTGATTTTACGCAAGAGGGAACCGAAAGGTCAGAGAAGCTAAGTGGCTCACTAGACAGAATAGGGCTTTGGACTGTGGGAGTCCTCCTTTTTCCACTGCCCTATGCTGTTGCTCTAGAAAACACAGAGGTAAGACAAAATGAAGGTAACTAAATATTTCACACAGAGAGTGCTCGAGCAGAGAACACAAGTATCTCACTTTACAGTTAAGACTAGGGCTCAATAGGCACACCTTCAAGCAGGTAGCAATGAAGCTGAGAGGTTAAGAATGCCATTTCTGGGATGCCTGGGTGGCTCAGCGGTTGGGCATCTGCCTTCCACTCCAGGAGTGGTCGCTGGTACAGGGATGGAATCCCGCCTGGGGCTCCCTGCAGGGAGCCTGCTTCTCCCTCTGCCTGTGTCTCTGCCTCTCTCTTTCTCTCTCTCTCTCTGTCTCTCATGAAAAAAATTAATTTATGAAAAAGTATGCCATTTCTGATGGCACCTCTCCTCCTCTTCAATATAGCTGCTTCAGGTGAGGACAGTGAGTTTTAAGGAGAAAAAGCATGTCACAGTTAACTACTACTATTGTTATCACTAAAGCCACTGCTGATTCCCTCTGTAAGAGAAGCTGATGCCCTAGTCCCTATAATACAGTGACACATGATGGAATGATTTATCAAAGGGGGTCATTATACAGAAATGGCATAACAACAAGGAAACTGCTACAGTTGCTGGGATAACAATTCTGAGACTCATAAACCGTTATTTGGATTTTTGTGTGCATGTAGTTTTACCTGCTAGAAAATGCTTAGTGAAAAAAAAAGTTTCCTTATAATATAATCTGAGTTCAGCATGACTTAGCTAGAAACCATAGCCTAATGCTATATGCAACCCTAAAACTATATCTTCACACTCCTTTATTCTTTGAGCTGATACAAAGCTGTAAGACAAGATAACACAGGATGCAGTATACTAAGCAGTGCTGAGTAATAGCTATTTCAATGATTCATTATTTTCTGTGTAACTTAAATAATGAAGATTTGGAATCCTTTTTCCATTATAGAAACGGACTACATTCAAATTGCATCTTGAGAATTGATACCAAACATCCTTTGGGGATAAATTCACTGCAATTTGAAGTCTGGGAAGGCAACCAAGATATATAATGGAAAGAACATGGACACATTTAACATGTGCTTAAACAAGAGATTAAAAAAAAAAAAAAGCCAACTTTAAAATCCAAGCCAATGAAAAGGGTTTCAAATTATGCTGAGAAGACATCTTTCTCACCAGCAATCTACATAAACAACTAATAAATGAAAAGAAAACATTTGTTGTGTTTTGGTTCCCTTAAACATAACTCTTCCTCAAGGTGTGGACCAGGGGTTGGCAAACTATGGCCCATGAGCGAAATCCTGCCACCTGCTTTAGTAAATAAAGTTTTATTGGAACACAGCCACAATTACTCATTTACATATTGTCTATGGTGGCTTTTGTGCTCTAAGAGCAGAGCAGTTGTGACAGAGACTGTGTGGCCCACAGGACCTAAACTATTTCCTGTCTGGCCCTTTTCAGAAAAAGCTTGCCAGCCCCTGCTCTTGATGAAGACCTACTGTGACCCGTATGGCAGGGAACTCAACCAATTCTAAGTAATTTGCCCTCATGAAAACTGGTTTAAAGTTCAAATTTTAAGAAGTATACTTTATTTTATATCCTGGCAGGGTTTTAGTTTTCACAGCAGTGATCAGAAGCCTAGCAAGTTGGCAGTATCATCAGGACAACTGAGGAATTTTAGCAATCTGCTTGAAGTTCCTAGCTGAAAGTTCTGCTTTCCAAAGTAACAGCCACTGATCTCAGAGGGACACAAATCCAAAACTGGTACTGTAGTTTTAGAAGCAACGGTTCCAAGTTTTGAGTCCCACCTTCTAAAAGTACTTACAATATACCCGGTGGCAACCATCACTCTAGTTTTGGGAGGCCCAGTTTCTTTGCTGGGAAGGTGACGATATACTCTACCTCAGTGAATTACAGAGAAGGAGACGGAAGGTTCCGGTGGATGCAAGGCACTTAAGGCAAAGTTGATTCTCTAAATGTGAGCATATGAGAAGGAAATATTTCTGGATTTGCAGGATAAACTTTCAAGAGTCATTCCTTTTAATGCATTACCCTCACCTTATCCAAATATCTGTCATCTTAAGAATCTTTTTACTGTACTGATCTGGCTACAGGTGTATGAATTCCAAGTACCACCAAGAGGGGCCTTTGTTTTCCTCTGACTTTGCCTTTTATTTTTTAAGATTTTATTTATTTATTCATGAGAGACACAAAGAAAGAGGAAGAGACACAAGCAGAGGGAGAAGGAGGCTCCCTGCGGGAAGCCCAATGAGGGACTCAATCCCAGGACCCTGGGATCAGAACCTGAGCCAACCGACTGAGCCATCCAGGTGTCTCTGATTTTGCCTTTTGAGAGCCCAAATCTCAGTCATCCTCTCTGCTGCCCCCATCCCAGAGATCTTCCAAATTCAGACTCTTCTCTTATATACTATTATAATAACCAGTTGCTAAACAAGCTCTTATACAGGCTCATATGCTGAAGTCACCACCATGTTCTCTGTGCAATCCATACAAAACGAGTCAAATAATCTGAAGAGCCAACAGTAACTCAAAATACATAAAACACTAAGTCCAGGTAAGATTTGAAGAGACATGCCTACTGCTCATGCTAAAGAGATACAGAGGCAGAAATATGGAGAATTAGTTCTGGATCTGAAATGCTCACATGCAGTTATTATGAAACAAGTTGTACTTGTGTTACAGTGATATTATTAGGATCTTCAAGTACCCATGACAAGAATATGTGCATTTGGAGGATCTCTGGGCACAAGTTAATATAGGCTTATGAATATATTGCTTAAAAATACCTAGAACTGTGGGGCATTTTGTTATTTAAAAAAATGCAACACAGGGGCACCTGGCTGACTCAGTCAGCTAAGCACTGACTTCAGCTCAGGTCATGATCTCAGGGTCCTAGGACTGAGGCTTACATTAGGCTCCCTGCTCAGCAGAGAGTCTGTTTCTCCCTCTCCCTCTGCCCCTCCCCCTCCCCCCAGTCATGGGATCTCTCTCTCCTGCTCCAATAAATAAATGAAATCTTTTTTAAAAAAATGCAACACAGATTAGTCTTGGTTTAGTTTTGAAGAAACTCAGTTTTTTCTACTGGATTTGAGGGTAAGAAAATAAATCTCTCAGGATTTAAACACAAATTCTATACTTAATACTCTACTCATATTCTATACATTTCATATATAAATTAGAGACTAATACTTCTCTCATTTTCTCAGTGGGCAAAGAAAATACTTCTCATTTTGAACTTTGCTGTAAATTAAAATAATTCAATTTCAGTTTTCAAATTCAATTTGCAAAGTAACTGAAACAAAGCTTATGAATATCGAAAATAATGTGGACCACCATACATGCAGTATGTTTGAGATCTCACAAACTCTATGGACTTTAACTTACAATATAAATGGTCCATCATAGACAGTCCGATACTAGCTTTTGGCATTCAAAGTACAGATGTCCATGTTGGCAAAGAAAGCACTTTCTCAAAGGACCTTCAGATGATTCTTTACAGGCTTCCAGGTATCCTCATATTAGGGAACTGTGAACTGGTCTGCAGACTGTCTAGGTATGGGGGTCTGTTGAATGATGAAGCAAGCATGGAGCTCTATAGCTATCTTTCTATACTTGGAGGTTTGAGCTTTTCACATTTGCCTCTAATCAAAATACAGAGTAGAATCGGTCTACTGCTTCCTAATGGGGACAGGAACAAAGCTTTGGATTCTAAAGGTGTGAATATGCCCCTGAAATTAAAAGAGTTCCACTATGTCTGCCAGCTGTGATCTTCAGAGAAAAATGATAGTGACAACAGCATAGGGTGACTTCCCCTCACAGCATTAACTTGAAGGCAAGCATAGTGCTTCCACCACTAGCCAGATCTGAATTCTTGTTCTGGATCCTGCCAGAAGCCTTTACCATTAGTGCTGACCATGAGCAGAGCAGACAAGTGAATGCTGTAAAGGACATGGTTTCCTATGTCATATCTACTATGAGAAAGAGGTCCCTAAGACTGAGTCCTCTGAATATGGTTCATGTGCTATTATGGGAAATCTACAAACGATTTCCCCAAACTCTGGAATGAGATCTGGTCAAAGAAGGTAACAGAAATGAGGAGAGAGTGAAACAGGAGCAGGCGGTGAGAACCAGTAACAGGGCTGAGAGACTCCAAACCTATGACATACTTTAACAGGTTCTCACTGAAGTGGTACTACTTGAGGTGTTCGAGAACTACCACATCAAGTGGTGGATTCCAAAGGGGCTCTCTGGGAAGTCTTATTTCACACTGCCCATTTACCTATACAATGCAAGAGACTTAATGATTCTATGAAGGATGTGTCATGGATCAAGCCAACTGATCACTGTCAGCACTGGTCATCGTCATGGAATTCCCCAGGGCCAGTCCCAACATATGCTGCCTGAATTAGTACCAAAAGTAGATTTCAGAGCAGATTTCAGGTAAAGCTGATAAATCCCTGACCAGACCTAAACTGGAATGTCTCTGATAATAACGAAACACAAGCCGGTGCATCTGGCTAGCAAAATCTGTCTTCTCGGCCTTGAACAGAAGTTGGAATCTGCCTTGCAAGAATGCACAATACAACATCCATGAATTAGCTCAAAGAATTTAATACCTGTTGCAATTTTCTCCAATTTAGTATATGAAATAATAACACACACAGCAATTACCATAAAGAAAAACTTCAGGTGCAATAGCATTAGTTCAACAGCTGGGATCAAGTGTCAGCCCAGAATAACAAATTTCATTCATTTTATCTCCAGCTCTGGAGACATGCTGCTACTAGCTTTAATAGTCAGGAATGTCTGTTGGCTAAATGACTCTGCAGAGCTAGTCAAGTGAGGGCGGCCCGCGACAGTTTAATTGGGCTGCTTGCTAGAACTCTATCTGGGGGCTATAAGCAGTGGACTATAAACGAGCAGAAAGCTGCACTCGATGCTGAGCAGAGCAGCCTACAGGAGGAAAGAAAAAAAGGAGAGCTTCAGATGGCAGGATCTCTCACTGGCGTCAGGTTGGCTACAGGTGAACCGGAGCAGCGTAGCTCCTGCTGCAAAAGAAAGGGGGGCGGGTAAAGGGAGCAATCATTGATCTTGTATTGATTTCTGGACACCGTGTCCTAGATCCACTCCAAGACAGAATGACAGTTTTTGGTTTTGTGCTTGCGAGAGACAAAAATCAACAACACCAGCCCTACTGGTTTCTGATCATATTTCCTTTAGAAACGTGCCACCCATAGATTTTTTTTTTTTTTCAGACAGGGAAATCCAAACAAGTTTATCACTGCAGGAAGAGGGTTAGGGGCTGGTTAATCAGCCATTTGTCTTCACTGCTCTGGATCTGGGAGTCAAGGGGTCGAAACCGAGCACAATTGGGCTCTTTGGTTTTATCTCAGGTAACCCCCCATCTCTGGTAATTGAACCCATTCCTCGCGGTCAGAGTTCCTGTCACTCATATTCAATGTCTGTCATTACTGAGAAATGCTTCATGTCATATTACACTGACAGAACCACTACAAGCAAGGCTAGCAAGACTCCCCCAGCACCAGAGGTAAGACAATGGGAGCCTCTTTCAGACCAGTGATGTTTAACATTTTATGTGCTGACACTGTGTCTGTAAGCACAATATAATGAAAGTCTAGTAAATGGGAGATAAAAATTCATACTTTCCCTCCTTCAGGGGCTGCCAGGCAATATCAGAAATAAAACAAGTTGGCAGCTCCGACGATACCACTGCACCAGTGCCATGGCAGGCGTTTTCTAAGTGTGGTACGTGGGTTTACACACGGACACACTCACCCATGAGCACACACATCCCCATTTGTTTTTGATGTGGCTTGTGTACAAATCTTACTTCTCCCTTGGCAGGGCATGAGTCACTGTCACAGGGTTGCTAACCTCAGAAATCAAATTCTCCTCTGAACGGATTCTGACACTCTCAGACTTTAAAAGAGAGAGAAGAGAAGGCCCAACAGTGCCTTTAACAAAGAATGACTCCATCATTTCGTCTGGAAGTCTCACAATGAGTTCTAAGCAAGAGTATGCCCCTGACAGGGGTTCAAAAGCACAAAGCCCACTCTTGAACACCATCAACTCCTCATTTTCAAGGTCTTCAACCTACTTTTCCAGCTGCACCATCCCTCATTTCTTCCCATGCAGCTTACATGGAAGCCTCCATGCTCTTTACTCAATCACACTTTGCCTTTTCATGCCCCCGGGCCTTTGCACATTTTCCTTTCCTTTGGGAAGCTTTTCCTCACCTCCCTCCTCCTTCAGGGCCAGCTCATACACTGTGTGGGTCTGAGTTCCCTTAGTGGTTCGCAGCTCTCTTTGTGGTTAAGGGCTCTGGAATGATGCTGGGGTAGACTGAGTCCTCATTCTGGCACTTCAGCAAGTTTGTAAACTGTGCCTGTTTCTTCAGCTCTGAAATGGGGGTGAACAGTAATATCTACCTCATAGGGCTGCTGTGAAGATAAAATGAGATAATCCATTGTACCAGTTACGATGGTTACCTGGTGATAAGATAGTACCCGGGAGAAGAGTAAGTACTCAATAAATGTCTGCTATAATGACAGTAATAAAATAATAATATTATGGTCATTGGTATTCTCAAGGCATTCTGTTTGCATTAATATGACATCTCGGAGAGCCTTGGTGGCTCAGTGGGTTAAGCGTCTGCCTTCAGTTCAGGTCGTGATCCCAGGGTCCTGGGATCGAGCCCTGTGTCAGACTCCCTGTTTAGTGGTGAGTCTGCTTCTCCCTCTCCCTCTAGGATCTCTCTCATTCTCACTCTCTCTCAAATAAATAAAAATCTTTTTAAAAAATATGACATCTCATTTTTCTTTGCTTTAGAGTATTGGTTTCCACTGCTCGCTTCTGTTGGATATAGCACCGTGGGAATTAGTACTACCTGAGAATTCGTGAGAAATGCGAACTGTTTGGCCCCACCCGGGGAAGACCTGCAATCTGTGTTTTTCACACCCACAAGGTGATCCTAACCTGTATCCAAAGGACAGTGGGAGGCGGAGGGCATGGCTTTGGGGACCTGACTTCCTGCTCTGGAAGCCCGGCTCCTTTCCCTCCAGGCTGCTGTGTCCCTGGAAAAGTTCCTTAACATCTTTTTGCCTTGGTTTTCTCCTGTTAAAATGAGGGGTAATTTAAAAAAAAAAAAAAAAAAAACACAAAAAAACACCACTGGGATAAGTTGAGTTAATTCACATTATGCATTTAAAAAGTGCCTGACATGGAGAAGTAGCCACTAGGGACTAGCTAGTACTTTAATTATTCAGGATTAACTGAGGAAATAATATATGAAAAGCACCTGCATGCTTATTAAAAATTCAACAAAGAGTTATGATTTGCAGTAGTATTCATCTGACTGTAAGCCTCCTGCAGCCAGAGACCCTGCCTTAGTGATCTCTGGCCCCTGAGAACTCAGTAGTAGCTGTGCAGTAAGCAGGTGCTCTGAAGCAAGGTTTGCCACCTGGACTCTGCCATAACTCCAGCGGCCTAGGAGTCAGGTTGGGTATTGATTTGGGGTTGGTGCTTTGCTGGCCAGAAGGCCGAGAAGGGCAACAATTTGCTTTGGCTTCAGCAGCCTTCCTGAAACCACCGGCCTCTGTGCTGACTATCTTTTGCTAGGATCCTTCCGCTCCAGTTCCAAGGCTGCTTTCACGAAAGGTCACACCCCCCTAAGCCTGGTAACTTTGGATTTAAAAATCATCTTGACTTGATATTTTAGAGGGAACATGGCAGGCTTAGTGAGTTTAATCTCTCTGTCTCTTTGAATACACCGAGTGTGGGACACCTTTTAACCTATCTGACAAAGCTTTAAAAAAGCCTCTGCTTCCCAATAGCCTGCGTCCTGCAGCACAGAGTAAGGGCTGGACAGGAGCTATCCATGCTGGGGGAGGCAACCCCACAAAGGGTCACAGTGGCTCAGCACTCCTCTGGCAGAAACCAAACTGTATTCACAGATTCATCCCCTTCTTCACCCCTCCCTGGAGAAAGTCAACACGGGCTGAGGAAGAGACACAACCATCCCATCAGCAGCTGGCCTTCCCTGACTGGTCTGCTTCCCCGATCTCTTCCAATAGTCAGGTAAACACCAGACCAAGGGTATCGAAAAGTTGGTTTTGTGGCAAAGGAAGGAACTAACCTGCTTGGAGGAAGTGCCCATTTCAGACAAGTGCCAGGCTGTCACTATATTAGGAGAAACTGTGCTTCCACAGTGACTATAAATAAGCTAGTCCGCACAGTCGTCCAGCTAGTGGTCCAGCTGGCTCAACAGTCAGAACTGTAACAGTTAGTCTATATGAAGGTTCGCTCTTCCAATAGAAGACAGGATTCCTTCAGAGAATCGTAAGTGAGCCACCATTGGCAGTGAGCAGGAAGTAGCCTCTAAGTGTCGAAATAGGCATTCCTAATGATCCTGCCAGCAAAAAAGAATGGAGTGTGGGTTTTTTTTTTTTTTTTTGTGAAATTACATTTAAATCTCATGAACAAATAAACAAATTCCATGATCCTGATGATTGTTTCTACTATGGTTCCTTGTAACAAGAGGTTACTGGGGACTCGAGACTTTTTCCCTACTTCTAATAGAGGAATTTAGGAGATGAGAATGGAGAAAGCCTTCTTTTGATGGATCCATGGGAGCAACAACAGGCAAACCCAGGTAACAGGGAGAGAAGCTGAAATTATAGTGGCATAAAAATAATTCATGTTTCTCTCCAGGGTATTATCACTATCAAATCGTACATAATAATATGTCAGATACAATCCCTGCATTCGGACACAGACCTATTCCCACTATTGCTCTGGAGCAGACCATGGAAAGAGTCTGAGACACCGACTAGACCCCCAGACACTTCACTGCTAACCATTTTCTGGAGCCCTACAATGAACCAGGCATTCAGACAGGACAGTTTCAGATCTCCAAGCACCACATTCTCAAGAAAAAAAAAAAAAAAAAAGAATTATCTTCACCAAACCAAGTGGGGAAAGCGCACTGCAAAGAAATTTCTAATGCTGAAATATTGCATTGCCAAATGTTCCTGTCAAGTCGTGGTTTAATTACCTTGGCCCCCATGCCTCTTATAATCACCTGTCATTAGCAACAATGCTTGCATCTGTTTACACGTCTGTCAGAAATGCCAGGCCGGCTGAAGCCAGGGGAGAAGAAAACTTTTAGTGGGAGATGGCCTTGATTGAAAAAAAGTCACCTGAAAGTTGACCTGTCTCCACCCAGGGCCATGCCTCAAAAGATAACCTAAGGAGAGGACGCCTGAGGCAAACACTGGAATGGTACAGAAGCAGATTTTAAATAGGGTTGTTTTGAGATTCCAAGACCAAAGAAGAAAATGTTGGGTCTTCCGTGGCATTTCTGCTTGCCTCCAGAAGTAAGAGAAGTGGTGATGTGTTCTACCTTCTAACATTGTCAGAGTCGCTATGCCCCTGCTGTCCTCTTCAACCCTGCAAGGTTACACCTGGCCCGTACTTCCTCCATTAATTCTCCTCTCCTTCTCCAGGGACTAGGTCTTGTTCTTCTTGCCACTTAGTAGCTGCCACTGCCTCCTCTAGCTGAGCTTTGGATTTTCTCCCAAAGACCAGCTTTGTAATAGGCCACAAGCTCCCTGGAGTCCTCTTGCAGCTCCACATCCCTAAAAACAAACATGGATCCTTTTGTTTTTACATTTTAGCACTTCAAGCGGGCGGGGGCAGGGTGTGATGGTGGAGATATATCATAGGGCTATTCAGAAGCCTACAGTATTTTTAGTTAGTGGGTCTAGGTCATGACTACTAGGGTTTGCTTCTCTTCCAATACGTTAAATTGGTTCGAGTTAAAGTTTTGTCAATAACTACTTCAGTTTTCTCTGCATTTGGTTTCATTATCTACAAAATGGATAACAGTACCCCATCTTTGTAGGACTTCCGTGAAGAATAAATGTGAATACATATAAAGCACCAATACACAGTAGGTGCTCAATCTCAATCAATACCCGTTGAGCTCCATTTTGATTCCCTCTTTCTCTCCATAAAAACTTTCCCAGCTCCTTCGGGGCTTGTGCTTTGCTTATGGTCAAGGCCATGTACCCATTTCATTTTTCTGGCATAATTAGAATTGAGAGGCCTACCACAGCCTTGAGCACAGGTGGAAACCTTTAAAATACTGGTAAATAGAATTTAAATTTCATTTTTATTCATAGTCAACAAACGCCAGTGTGGAATGAAATCTGTCCCCCCACCCTCTCCTGCCACTCCAACCCCCCCTCAACTTCTTCTCCCTTGGGCACCGTACTCTGATCTGGCTGGCTGGCTCCTTCTTCGCGGCTCTGCCCAGCGAGGCTCCCTTAGAGATTCCCTAAGAAGCTCTGGGTCCCCCCAACTGCTCACCCGTTTTTCTCCATAGTGCCCCTCACCTGACATCAACTTCTTTATCCGTTCACTTGTGTTTGGTCTCTCTCCTCCGTTAGACCCTAAGGTCCGTGGCATAGGAGGCAGGCCATGCTTCTTGTTCTTCGTTTTATCTCTCACACCAGGTACACAGTAAGTGCTCACTAAGTACCTTCTGAGTGAATGAATGGCACGTTGCTTTCTTCTTAACCACCCACCCATCTTCATGCCACTGGGGAGCCAGACTCAAGATTAATGCCTGGCTCCCATCTCATCAATGCTCAGAGATGCTTCCGTGGCTAAGCGCTGATAGAAACACAACGAACATTCTTTTGAACCCTGCCAGAGAAGGTGATAACCAGCGGAAATCAGGTTTCTGCCCTGAAACAAGGCCTACCAAGGATTTGGGAATGAATCGGTCTTTACAAAACACCTTTTCCACCCTCACTGGTGCATTCTGCCCTCACTCCTGCCCAACCACATTCCCTAGGCACAGTGACCTGGACCCTCTGTCTTCTCCTGGCCCATGAACACTGTGAGCCTTGCTTTAACCAACGTCCCCGCTGTGTTGCTTCTGGCGAGGCAGCCTGTGGGCTCCACTGTGAAGGCTGCAGGGAGGCCATGTTGCTCGTGCTACCCTGACTGGAAGGGTGGAGCCTCTTTTTCCACTTTCTGAAATGTACAGAACTGTAGCCCTTTTCTGGGCTGGAACCATACCAGAGCCCTTCCTGAATGCAGCCCACTCGGGAGTTCTCCGCTTCATTTTTTGGGCAGCCTGCCTCCTCCCTCTGACCTCTTCTCCTGATCAGTATATTCAGTGATCGTTATCTCATTAAGCCATATTTCAGGGCTTGGTCAAGGTGCATTAACTTACCTTAAACGATAATGTCATTTCATTCCAGGAAAAGGTTCAAAACC
Source organism: Nyctereutes procyonoides (assembly GCF_905146905.1). Classification (NCBI taxonomy): domain Eukaryota; kingdom Metazoa; phylum Chordata; class Mammalia; order Carnivora; family Canidae; genus Nyctereutes; species Nyctereutes procyonoides. The sequence goes on along the minus strand of NW_026575052.1, from coordinate 23,769,332 downwards.
CTCTCCATACTCTGAGGCAGGTTTAGGGGAGAAAATCATGCTTCTTTTCGAATGAAAGACCCATCCACAGGTTGCCATGTTTCTGATACATATTTTAAAAGAAGATTATTTCTTTTCCCCACAAAGAAACCAGAGAACACTGGATTTCCCTTGATGGTGATTTCAGCAACTCTAGCCACTAACTCCTCTTTCTTAAGATGTGGTCAAGTAGATCCATTCTCTCCCTTTTTCCCTTGTCTTTTTGTATTTAAAAATGGATGGGAGAGAAAACTGTGACCCTTCTCCACATACGCCAACAATCCGTGAACACTTCTTCCCTGACAGGCATTAGAGCCAGCTCCCGGGCACTACACTTTGTGCAGGAATCCAGTCTCCATTATTAAGTTTAAAGCTATGGATGAAGAAAACAAAAATGCCCTTATATTACAGATGTGCACTGGGGGCAGTCACTCTAGGGTATTTTACTAGTTCAAGATGGTAAAAGAAATCAGCCATAGCTGGCACCACCACATATTGTTTCAGAAAAATGTACTGTGGAGAATTGACAGTGTACCTATAATTTTAAAAGATTTGCTCATTTAAACCAACCGGCAGTATTTTCTGCCACATAATGGAGAAATTCACAGGATGCTGGGCCCCCTCACGGCTTCTGTGGCTATAAAAGCCCCTTCATGCTGGATTTTTTATATTTGGTAAATTAATAGTTTACTGTTCCAAGATTCCTATGTGTTTATATTATTGCTTTTCTAATATAAAAGTTTGCAGTTGTTATGGAAACATATGGTAACATTTGCTGCTAAATTTTAAATGCATTTTCTACCCCTGTTACACACCTGAAATGAAGCCAAAAACTCTCTTTGCTTTACATTAGGGTGAAATTCAAACTGGTCTGGGTGACTATAAATGGTTACTGTTTGTCTTGGCTCCTACCTGTATCAGATTTAGACTGAGGAATCTTAGGGAAGAAATTACACGGGATAAAATGGATATTTCAAAATTACAAGGCCTGCAATTCCAGTGGCTCCAAATATCAGCTTTCTGTTTCATCTCAGCCTGCCAGAGAGAAATGGTGGGGCTGCAAAATAAAAGATCGACAACATTTACTCTCTGGAGCCAAATGCTTCTTGTTTTGATTATACTGGCGGAGAAGGCTGCAGATCCTGATCAGTTAAGTCTTGTTAGCAAATTAAATGGTTGTAGATTACAATGGTGCAAGACACGAGTTTTAGCCCCTGGCTTCAACTGGAAATGACAAAAGGATAAATTCCTTCAGCCCATTTTGTTCTGCAATTTTCCTCCTTGAGCACCTCACAATTCACAAGTAATTGTTTGTGTGGACTTTTGGCCCATGGGAAGGCTGACTGGGAAACATGCGCTGGACAGGTGTCCTAAGCAGTCCCATTACCCATTTCTCCATGCCTTAACGCCTTATCCAAGTCAAGTCTCCGTGTGCAGTGTAACTAGTCATAAATACTACTGAAGAAAACAAAGCAACTTGGCTTAGAAAAACATCAGATGAGAGAGACAGATGCAAATTCTTGCCTGCTTGAGCATTTTTCTGGGACTTTCAATCAAGATAAAGCAAGAGTCACAGAAGAGCTTCAAAAATGTGTGCCTCTGGTCTTGCTCTGGGACCTGAGAGACCTAACTCCCATCTACCTCTGGGTCCTGTGGGCTATATTCTTTTATTCATTTCTGCACATTTGTTCAGAGTTGAGATTAATTTTCATAGGTTAACTCTCTGGCTTTTCTTTCTGGGCATATAATCATGCTATTGGCTGAAGAATTTCACTTTACATTTCAGTATTAAACAATGTTTCTATATATTTGAAGTGGATAGAGGAAAGAATCAGGATGCTTTTCTAAGTACGGAAATAGAGAAGTTGCCAAAAATTTTTTTGTTCCACAGGCCCTTGGACAGTAAGAAATAAGTGTTAAGTCCCCCTGCATAGTACACATTTGGAGGGCTATCTGGCCTCCTATAAATGAAGAGTGATAAGGTGATAAGGTGATACCTTTCCTGCCTCCCTGCCTTTCTGCATCAATTCAAATGAAGAATGTCAAGTTTTAAGGCACCTGTTCTAGTATACATCCAGGAGGCTATCCAAGGAAGCCAAGAACTCAAAATATAGTCACAGTAGGGTCTCATCAGCAGTGCAGGGTAGAGTGCTCACAACACATGGAGGGTTACTGCATTATTCTATTATGCGTGAGTATATATAATATCTACAATATAAATACTGTATTAATTATATTATGTAACTAACAGGTAAACTGTTATATGCAGTGTTGTATATTTTCATGTTTCTCCATCTTCTTCTTTGAGGACAGGCAGAAGGTACTATTTCTCAAGCAATCAAGATGTAGGAAAATGCAATGATTAAAAAAAGGACACCAGACCCCCACTGCCTGGGCTTGAGTCCTGATTTGGTCACATCAACCTATGGCATTTTTGGTAAATTCTCTAGCCTTTCAGGGTTTTGGGTCCTTCAACAGTAAAATGGAAATATGAGTAGCACTTTAGTTAGCACTTCCTTCACTGGGTTGGCATGAAGAGTAAATAAGGACATATGGGGAAAACATTTAGAAGAGTACCTCATATAGAATAAAGGGTCCAAGTTAGCTGCTATTGTTAATTATGATGATCATCTTCATAATCAACAGCATAATTATGATTGAGATACATATTTCTTGGCCCTTTTGGTTTGTAAGGCCAATGTTTCTTAAACTTTGATATGATCCACTGTCATGATTTTTAGCATTATCCATAAACCACTCTACATTGTATTTCTAGCATTTTTCTTTAAATTAACATAAAAAATTTTTAACCCCCATACTTTAAGACCGACTTCACCTTTGACCTCATCAATATCATCTGAAAACCATGGATCCAAATGCTAATTATGCTTTTCTAAATCTGAAACAAAATACATTACTCTTAAAAAGTGCTTATGGGGGTATGACAAAAGCACCAGGTGTGCCCCCAGCATATTTTACACTCTAGGAGTGTCTGAACTAGGCCTTGGCATGTTTCAGAAGGGCCTACCTATGCAGGAACAGGGAGGCATTTGAAACTTGGCAGAAGCCCGCCACCCATAACTATCTGCAAGGACAATATGCAGCCTTGTCAAGGGACTGGATGTGGATGACTGTCACTAGGCTTACTTTACTAAACCCATACTCGAGTCTGAATCCTGTCTTGGTGCTAACGGACTGAAAATAGTTCCCTCTCATCAGCCTAAATTCCCAGCAATGTGAGCATCATGTTGTTGGGTGGACTACATCGGGTGAGGCCCTTGTGAGAGAAAAAAAATGCCACCATATCCAGAAGTCTCGCCCAATCTCAACAGACCAGATTAAATGTATTTTGACCTCTGTGCTAACCCATTTTCATGTGATACATTTGGTACAAGAAAAGATTAATTACTTATGAAAAACAAGCTAACATCTCTACAGCAAATATATTATCGCCATAGAGAATGGGACATAGAGGTTTGTGCTTGCATCATTAGCTCAGCTATAATAAATGAGACACTCCATGTGATGTATAATACGGTAAAGAAAACCCAGCTGTTTGCTTCTGTAGGCAAGTGCATAGGTGCACTGCACCTGAGTCTGCAAACACTTAATAAGCCCTCAACAACAAAGCTGCATCACTCAGAACAGCGATGGCTGAAAACCATTATCCATGGATAATTAACTATGTCAGGACACTGAGGTCCTAACATGAGGTCCTCATAATTCCCCACTAAGGGAAAGACAGTAAGACATTATTATATTACTAATATTTAATAAGAAGACTGTTCTATTTGTGTGTTATTAATGCAAGCTGTAAGTTACAGCAGCATGTGAATTAGTATTAGGTCTTCTGAGCACTCTATCACTTGAAGGGCAATGCAACCCTTTGAGCTTAAGAACCGTAAAAAAATACTTCCATTTGGGATTAAATTCTTTTTAAATGTTATTTGCAATTTGTTCTGTTTATTTTCCCTCTGATCATATGAACATATCCATGGCGCACATGTATCACTGGAAAAAGCCACCACTAAAACAACCAATATTGAGGAAGCTGAAAGCCACATACTTGTAAAACATTTCTAGCGAACTCATTTGATCTTGAGAAAAGCCCATCCTTTTGCTCTCTCCAAGTATCCTGGTCATTTTGAGACTCTCCCCTATAACACAAAGTCTTTAAATTGCTCAGTAACAAGGATTTTTTGACACTTGAAGACAAAAGCCCCTCTCCATTTATTAAGACGACTTCCAACTGTGTGGGGCTGTTCTTTACCTCGTAATTAAAATAGCACCTGAACAGGACCATCTGTGAACATGGATTAAGTTTTTACAAAATGTGAATATCCTTTCATTTCTTTTCTGCCAAAAGCCTCTAAACCTCGTACTTATTTTGTGTGACATACCAACCACCACCACCACAAAAAAAAAAAGAGGTATGCTTAAATAAACTTTTCCTACAATAAAAAGAAACAAGGAAAATGAAAGGAGGGTAAACATTTTGGTCTTCACTGCAACCTTCCATGCCTCAATTAAATCAATAAATTAACATACAGCTCTGTAATTTGCTCTAAAGAACGAATGAACAGTCTTTGCTTTCTGCTCCTAGCATTCTGTCAGTGGATGGCAACCCAGAGACACAGCATGCCACTTAATTTCCCTCTTCCTTTTTCAAATACACACATTTTGGAAAAGACATTATTTATACAAAAGGCTGCCAAGACATTGGGGTAAGATGGATTTGGATATACAGACGATTTCATGAGCTGGTCTTATTTAACCAAAATAAAGTCTCTTTGGGAGTTTTTTGCACAAACTGCAAATCCATAAATGCAGAGATTATAAACATTGATACAGACATTTCTTCCAGAGGGTTTTCTGACCTGATGTTAACTTTACATTAGGAATTCATGTTTCTTTAGAAATGTTGGCTTATTTTAGTGAAATGGTTCCTTTGGTACAGTGGGGGCTGTGATGTCAACCTGGCTGCATTCTAACAGCCCTTATGAAATATTTACAATGAAATTCAGCCACGCATGCGTAACAGCTGACTTTAGCAGCAGCCAGGGTCTATGCTTACTTTTCTCTTTTTATTAAAGGAAAGAAATTGCTTTTATATTTTCCTCTTCTCCAGAAGATCAAACCCACATGTATTTAACAACTTCCCAGACCACACCTCCATGTGGGCATCAGTCCGGATCAGTGAGACTAAAAGATTATTCTGACCACATGACAACTTTGAGCCATGAAAGAACAGCTGGGTTCCCCCATGGTGGAGCTAGGGATAAGGCCTAAGCTTGAGACTGCAACAGGAGAAATGGTGATCACTAGCAGTAGAGTCCCTGGCCTACTCCTATCCCCAAGAATCAAATCCTTCATCAGATTCAAATTTGCCAACATTTTTGCAGACACCCTTTTTATGGTGACACTATGCACCACATACACCTCATTCACTTCTAAAAACTCTCATGATTTCTCTGTAAAAGGAAAGAGGAGATTGCCAAGTTAGAGGCAAAATAAACAAACAAAAACAAACAAACAAATACACACAAATATTTCCTCCAAGTAAGAACCCACACAGAGTAGAACAATGTTAAAAGGTCACTGAAGGCAATACCCAGACTGCATTCTGGTGCCCTGGCCCGGTCATTATCTCTGTTCTTGAGAAGTATGAGAAAGTTGAGAAGAGTTTTCATTCAAAGCAGGCAGGACTTCCATTCTATAGCAGAACCCTATCTACACCATCCAGTCCTCAGACAGGTATTGATTAATTAGCCTGAATGTTAAGGTACAAACATTAGAATTTCTGCTAACATTGGGGTGCCTGGGTTGCTCACCTGGTTGAGTGTCCAACTCCTTGTTTCAGCTCAGGTTATGATCTCAGCGTCGTGAGACTGAACCCTACAGTGGGCTCTGCATTCAGCTTGGAGTCTACTTGAGATTCTCTCCTACCCCTCCCCAGGCTCATGCCTGCTCGCTCCCTCTAAAATAAATATTTAAATAAGTATATTTAAAAAAGAATTTCCACTAATATTCAAATAGAAGACTTGATAAGCATATACACATAGTCTCCATTTTCCATTTCTCTTGAAGATGCAGAGGACCTAGTAACATAGAGCCGGCCCCCCCTGCAAAGCAGAAGAGCTGCTCCTACTTCTGACAGGGTGTGTACCTCCTGAGCACCTCAGCCCCACCACTCCGGCTTCGTTCATCTGGGGTAACTGCCAGGCCCTGTACACATTTGTGTTTGTAACCTCTTGTCTGAATTCACTAGAAAACTCACAAATATCCAGGTATCATGCTGCTGTAAGAGCTCCGAAGGACACTTCCTTGGGAAAGCCCAGGGCCTCTTTGGGCACAGCCTCAGCATTGCATGGGCCCTCCTAACCCTCTCGAAACCAGTCTCATTCTCTTAGTTACACAGCCCAGGGATGATGGGTCATACGCGCCTCTGGGTAGATGTGAAAATGCTCTGAAATATCCAGGGAGAAGCCAGCAGCTCACAGAAGGGGCAGAGCTCTCAAGCACTGTTTGTGTATGCTCTGCTCCACCTGGAACGTAGATTTATGCGTGCGTGCGTACCGACTTAACACACCCTCTCTGACTTCCCTGCCACAGCCTGTTCGTGATGCTGCTGGAAGATGCTGTGCTTAATACAGCTCCCGATTCTCAGAGGCCCCTCAGAGCTCTCCAAGCAAGCATAACATGCAGAATTTCAAATGAAGAACCAACAGCAGAAAGATCATTTACAGTAACTCTACAAACAAGCTAAATGAAAGACTTGTGTTCAGTCATTAAAAATAATAATGCTAAAGCCCTGAGGGCTGAAATGTAAAGCTTAGACTTCGTGTGAGGAAGCAGAAAAAGAGTGTGTTTATTATCCCAATAAGATAACCTGCTAATTTATTTAGTAGGCAATTTTAGAGTACATTCGTTCACAGTGAAATCTTACTTTATCAGATTATGTGAACAATAACAACCACAAATAAAATGCTGGTTGCAGCCACGGGCCTTCCGGGGGCTGCTGGGAGGTACCGCTCACTCCCGCCCCTCCATTCTGCCGTCTCCGGCCCAAACCCGGAGTTAGTTATAGAGTTATCTCTCTCACACTTTGCAGATGATGCCTAACATCATGACAACAGAGAAGAGGAAAGGTCTCCGGACCTGCCTACCTACAACAAGTTTCTGTAAAGTAATGAATACAGACAGCTTGGGGACCATCCACCTGCGCTGGCTGCCTCTTCCTGCCTGCAAAGTGAAACCACCAGGGATTGGCAGAAGGTACTTGTCTGACAGGGCCAGGACAGCCTTTCTCCTCAGTGACAGCCCGGGCCTACCCTCTTAAACCTGACCCACCGTAATTCCTTCACAATGCGGCGGTGAGGCAGCTGACAGTAGCAGCTGCAGCTCCTAAGCGAGATGGATGGAATTTTGCTAACTAGTTCCCCAAGTTACATTTTACCTTCAAGATAATTTATGAGCTGCTCTGGAGCCTTGAAGAGACAATATGCTTGCCATAAAATTAACTGTAACAGTCTTGTAGGTTATAATTAACACTGGGAGGGTAGCACCAACTGGATGAAACACATGGCATAATTGATGGTGAAACTGGAAATGATGCAAGCTAACAAAATCATTACTGTGCACGCTGCTTAGCAAAACCTATGCTTTCCGAGGGTTAATTACAATCGCCTTCCAGGGCCCATATTCCAGTAGGGAAGGGGCCAGAGGTGGGCCGGGGCGGGGTGGGGGGTGAGGGTGGAGGCTTTGCTGGCAAGGCCACGGGGCACCTGGACGGATACAGAGACTGTCTACAGTCTGGAAAGAGAGGCATGCCCAACCAAGAGCCATGCCGAGCATCTGGCAGCGGGCTTCCCGGAGCTCCGGCTGAGCCCTACGCAGGCCTGCCTTATAGACAGGACTTCATTTTCTCAGTAAACAGCATCTTTTTTTTTCAGTGAAGCAAAAGATATGGATAAAAAGAAGAGACTCAGAACTTCCAAAATGCCCTTCAAAAGGCTTATGATATTTATTTAGAATACGACAGAACTCCAGCATTTCAACTTGACGTGGGCATGTCTTAGTGAAAAATGAAGATAATTCCACTAAACCTAAAGGTTTATTGAACTAAAAAGTACCCTGTCCAGAAGAGAGTATGGAGAGAAAGCTAATCAGAAAAGTGTCAATCATTCCCACCTGGCAAAGAAACGCTAAATTGTTCCTTTCGTGCCCAGATACGACACGGCCTGATAAATACCTGAAAGCAGTGACTATTCTAAACACATTGGAATCACTCAAATAATTTCAATAAGTAACATGAGGGTGATTGACCTATTTTTGTTTTTTGATTTGTCGGTTTTGTTTTCTGTCCTGAGACAAGATGCTGAAACTCATTCCGATGTGTGATACAACAGTGTCCCCTACAGGCCGACAGAATTGTTCCTTTCCCCCCCCTCCCCCCAGTACTTCCTCAGCTGAAAGCAGAGTCAAACTTTGATCTGTAACCTGGAATATCCATTACAGGGTAAATTTGTAAAACGCACTGGAGACATCCCAGGATAGAGTAAGATCATGACTCTCCACGCACGGTGAATACTTTCCGAGACATAAGCACACTGTACAACTGGTGACGGACCCACCATAGAGGAGCTAAATGCTACCTGTTCACCTTAAGGGAACCCACTCAAATCAGCCCTGACTAACCAACCCTGCCTCAAAATTTCTCCACTTAGAGGGTTTACAGGTTCTTGGAGGCTAAAATTTGATGTTCCCATTGGCGCCCCTACTCCCACCTGAAAGACTGTAAACAATATAGGAGGAGGACACAGCTATAAAGGTAGTAACTTTCCTTGAAAAGAGAACACGGGCTGGAAATTACTTCTTTACAGAGAGAGGGGCACCCACAACTAAAAAGTGCCAAACGTGCTTAGGTATTGGAGGAAAGAAACCTTTGCTAATATACCCATGCCTTTCTCCACCCTGGGTAGGATCCTGGAAGGGCTCTGAGCCCTATTATTGTGGGACCCATGCCAAAGTACTACATGAACCTATGAGTGGTTGTAAAGCCTCACAGCCCAGGTCTGTGCTGGGGCTGCTCTGGCTTGACTTCCATTTCCACCATTAGCCATGTTGCCTTGGGCAAGTTACTCTGCCTCGCCATGCCTCTGTTTTCTCACCTCCTAAGCCACTTAAAACACTGGCACTTAGTCTTCAATAAACGTTAGCTGCTATTACTACTAAAATAGGCCCCACTGCAGGTTTCAAGGACAGTGGAGGGAGAAGGGTGACACGGTCAGGTGGAACACCTACCCTACCTCCAGCACTTCCCTGGGATCTAACTTACAGAGAGCACCTTGTCCAGCGGGAGGGTTGCTGAGACCCTGAGTATCAAGCCCCGAGCGAAAAGCCAGCTGGAGAAAGGATTCGAATTGGAGTTCAGGCCTCGGTCTGTCAGTTCTATGTGACAGTGCTTAATTAGTGTGGGGCCCGGCACAGGACAAAATCCATCTAGCGTTCATCCCTACACAGGTGTGGTAAGGTGGGGCCCCTACCATGAGGCTGGGGCTTGACATGGGTGGGGGCGACATGCTCTCAAAGGATTAATGTGGCCAGGCTTATTCTTGACTTTTCTGTTTGGATCTGAAGGTGATGGGTAATTTTTCCTGAACACCTAGTATGCTAGTTCTATTATTATCTCCTGCACAAGTTACAAATGAGAAAACTGAGCTTCAGAGGGGTTAAGTAACTTCTCTATGACTGCCTAGAGTTATTACAGACATGGATCCAAGACTCAAACCCAGGCAACCTGCTCAGAATCTATGCTCCCAACCTCCATGCCATGTTAATGAAATTTGCTCTGAAAGAAAACATCCCCCATTCATCACTGAGAATTAAATCCCTCTGGAAAGAAGTATCCCAGATTTTATCCCATGACCCATAATCACACATAAATTTCTCCTCTATTTCTCACTCTCGGAGACAAAATGCTTCCTACCCACTTGCAGCCAACACAATTTCACAATGGAGCAGTCTTCCCCACAACAGCTGGGCATATAGTGAGAGTCACATGAGAGCACTTCAGAAGAGCCAGCCACTTTCTTCCCTCTCTTCTGCACTTTCTTTGCACAGAATCCTAACTTAATACTCTTGCACAGCATTTATTGTACTATATTGCATAATACATTTCCCCTAGTCAAGTGTTACTCATCTCTATAACCTCAAGGCCCATGATAGTGTCTGCTACCAGCTTGGTACTCGATAAATATTTGCTGAGTCAATGCATAACTGACAGATCACTCACAGTAACCATAACCACCGTTTATTAAGTTCTGGAGTGCATTAACACGCGCAATCCCCCACTGCCTTTCTTCAAAGGAGATTTTCAGAGTTCCACTTAGGAACACATGTCTTGTCTGTCCTCCTCCTAGAACATAAGCTCCATGAGAGAAGCTCTTCCATCAGTGTTGTTACCACTCCACTTCCAGGACCTGCAACAGTGCTTGACAGCAAGTACTTGACAAATAGCAAGCACTTGGTAAGTATTTGTGGAAGAAATAAATGGATTAATCAATGCCTTTTCAAAAAGTTTAAGAAAGCACTGCCTGTGAGAAATAGTCAGCAACCAATCACAGTCAGAATCTGCCAGGAGTGAAGCTCATACTGAAGCCTGTGTGTTGATTTTATAAATAAGATGCGCAGAAGTCAATTGGCTTTTGTCTCCCATAAAACTGTTCAAATAATGACAGTAACAATGGTAATAACATTAACAACACTGGCCTCCTAAAGATAAGTTGCTGTATCTTGGAGAAAAGGTAACCCTATCTCTAGACTCATTTAATCCTTGCTCTAAATTTATACAATGTTTCAATTCCTACACATTTATGAGGAGGTTTTATGGAGTTACCAGGTTTTATGGAGTAATCTGGTTCAGATACACAAAGGACATTCTTCTGCTAAGGGCAGCAGAAAGCAGTGACTGCAATTATTAAAGGAGATGGGACAGATGCATTAAAAAGGAAAGGAAGAGATGGCAAATGGCAGGCTAATGCCTTCCCCTCCTTCTCCCTCGAAGCTTCTTCATGTATTCCGCCACCCACCCACCCCAACCCTGCAAACACATTCAGCCAGTTAGGGTTAGAGTTAGCTACTGGACCATACACTTCTAGCTCCAAACTACCTCGGCCAGAAGTAGCAGCCCCTCTCTCTAATGTGAGTGATAGCAGTTGACATGATCAGACAACACCATCATCACATGTTGTCTCAGAAGATAGTAACCTCAGCCTCGTCATCCCATAGCCTGTCCTCGGGGCTATGCCTGTCCTCAGGGCTAGTGGTTCCACTTCTCATGACCACAGTTTCTGAGGGCAGCAAGCAAATTCTGGCCCAAATGTCAACTCACTAAGGTTGACGCTCATCACTGCACTGATACCATTAAAGGCATATCAGGATATTCACAGGTAACCAGCAAAAAGCAACTCCCTGGAGCAGGTAAAATGCGAACTTGAAGCCACATTTAAATATATATATATTATTCAATATATATGTGTATATATATTATATATATTTACTTCAGAGAGACAGGGAAAGTGAGTGCAGGGGGTAGGGGGAGCAGAGGAGAGAGAGACAGAAACTCCCCACTGAGCACAGAGCCTGATGCAGGGCTCGATCCCATGACCCACGAGATCATGACCTGTGGTGACACCAAGAGTCAGACATTTAAATGACTGCACCACCCAGGGGCCCCTGTAGCCCCATTTAGGTTCAGCATTGCCCCTCCTGGCCTGAAAGTCATCCTCTTGTTCAGAGGAATGGCTCTAGGGAGGCCTCTCCCCCTTCCCCCATTTCTATTTCATTTCCAAGAACAGCATGGGACCAGGAATAGCTGCCTTAGAAATGAGACTATGTCTTTTTGTCTTGGTCCCAGCTCAATTCCATAGTGTCCATTTCTGGGCTCTTCCTCAAGGACCCAGATCAGCCTGTGCACACAGTGTCCTTCCTTGGACCTCCTGCTGGAAGCAGTAGTCAGGGTGCAGTCTTGGGACTTAAACACCAAAAAACCCCACATATCAGAAATCTCTCCTTACATCCAACTTCACGGTTTCTACCTCTGGCTAGATGAGATGAATACATACTCAAAAAAGCAAGAGGCCGGCATCTCTAAAAGAGTCATTCCTCTTCAAAATTAAGAAGGAACTCAAAGTACTTACAAATACAGAATGGGTTGACGGGAAAGCTATTCTATTCAGGCAGCCACTGAATAAATCTGAGTGCCAGGCACTATTCTAGATGCAAGGATATGTGGTAAATAGGCAACAGGGTCCCTGCTTATATCGGGCATGGTTCTAATAAAGCTGACAGCTTAATGTTGCAATGAGCCGGGCTGCAGATTTTACAGCTGGGGAACAGGAAAATGCCCTGCCCTCACAAGGTTTATATTCTGGTAGGGGAGACCAAATGTAAATAAAGAATCAAATATGTATATATGTGAGGCTATTCCTTTTTGTAAGCTCCTACCACACTGTAGGTTCCTTTGGATTAGACTCTAATGCTAAGTCATCTTCCAGGTTCTTGCAGAAAGGAATGAAAATCTGCAGGCTAGCCACTGTATTCCTATAAACCTGCCCTATCCTCCCCCACACTAAACTACACATTATTTCAGAATCAACACTGTACCATGCTCATCTTAATATTCCCCACAATTTGTACATAACAAGCACTCAATAAATAATAGTTCATGGCTAAACTGGACTGGATCAACTTGTCTGTTTTGTATATGATTCAGGCCTGCCAGGAGGCAAAAGGAGAAACCACATATCCATGGAGAAAAACTTTCCTGTGCTAGTCTTGGGACCAGAGCTGATCCACCGAAGTTATACACAAACTGTTTTACTTGCTGCACCCAGATCACAGTTCTGAAGCTCATTCACTGTAGGAAAGGTTCTAACAGCTGGATTTTGGAGTCGTAACAAAGATGTCCAAAGTGGATCTGTCCTGGAGGTAAGTGCAGATGGTAAAGGTTACAGTGGAGATGGTTAATAACAAGATGGTTCTCTTGTCCAGGAAAAGGGCTAACTCGGCAGTTCTCTGAGCTGACAAAGCCCAATATGCGGAAGACGTATATAAAGTCATCAAGATCTAGAGAGTTAATTTTGACTGGAAGTAAGTAGTTCTGAAAGTTTTCCTAAGAAATGGCCATAAACGGTTTTGAAACTGTTCTCAGCACCATTTTAAGGCTCCTCATATCCGAATGAAGTTGTCTACGATGGGACTATCGATGATCTTCTGAGCCTAGAAGTGGATGAGCTGTAAATAGAGTGTCTGTTTACTCAGTTACATTCCTATCCAGTGTGCAATGGCTCCGAGAGGCTGTAACGAAAGGGATGGAGGAGAATGGGAGAAGGAATGAGGTGGGGGTTTTCCAAAACAAATATGCAGGGCCACCTGCAAATAAGCCAAGGGCTGGGCCTGCCTACAGAAACTAGGGGATGGGCCCAGCTGTACTCTCACAACAGCTTCATTTGGAGCCCTGGCCCCTCACTAAGCCGAATACTCCTAATGGGCTCGTGAGTTTCTCTCCAAGTAACGGGGGTGCATGCTTACATCAGTTGTGTTCTTAAATCTCCCGGTAAGAATCTAAATGGTTAAGGGAGCCAATGAGAAAATGTTCAAGACATCATTCATCGTCAGGGAAATGCAAATCAAAACCACACTAGGATATCTACCATCCAAACAACAAAGGAGAGTAAGTGTTGGTGAGGTTGTGGAGAAAACTCCAAGCCCTGTGCACTACTGCTGGGAATGTAAGACAGGGTGGCAGATGTGGAAAACAGTCTGGCAAGTCCTCAAGTGACCATATGACTCAGCAATTCCACTCCTGGGTTTACACTCAGAGCAGAACAGCACAAAGAACAACCCACATGTCTGGTAAGTGAAGAATGCATAAGCAAAACGTGGTCTATTCCTACAGTGGAATATTACTTGGCAATGAAAAAGAACAGAGTCCTTATATAGGCTACAACGCAGATCAACTCTGAAGGCACTATGTTAAATGAAAGAAGCAAGATACAAAAAGTCATATAGCGTAGGGTTCTATTTATATAAAATGTTCAGAAAAGGCAAATCCATAGAGATAGAAAGTAGGTTAGTGCTTGCCAGGGACAAGGGGACAAAGGGGCATTGAGAGTGGCTGTTAGCAGCTCTGGGGTTTCTTTCTGGGGTAATGGAAATGCTCCAGAATGGGATAATGGTGATGGTTGCACAATCTTGCGAGTATACTTTTAAAAATCACTTAAATGTACACTTTAGAATGACTAATTTTATGTTACATGAAATTTTATAGTTTGTGAATTTATATCTCAATTGAAAAAAAAAAAAACCTAATGGCCTGGCTTTCGTCTTATGTTGTTGTATTTGCATCTTACTCAGCACAAATTTAAAGGTGTTGTTTCCAAGCTAAAAAGCATTAAAATCAGACGAGTGTCCCTCAACTCCCTGTGTTAGCCTCCACCTAGCTCTCAGCTCACTGTAGTTTCCCACACGCAGAACAAGGTCCAGTCAAAATCCAAAATGAAACATATACTGACTTTGGATTATGTTTATTAGTTTTTTGTTTCCATTTTAAATATAACTGTTGTCTGAGTGACAGTTGTATGTGTAGACAGTGTAGTTCAACATAAGAGGCTTTTCAAAAGCACAGCAATTCTGGTCTGCAATGATGTATACAGTGAAATATTCTCCTGAGTGGGTTGGAGCAACTTGCCTCTCCGTTGTGGTTTCAGGATGGTTCCACCACCTTCCTTTCCACTCCCTTCCACACCCCCCTTTTCTGGGAACTTGCTAGAATCTCATCCCCAGATACATTCTTCAACTGGCTGTCGAACACAATGTCTCCCCCATGGCATCTTATGTGGTGTTTTGTGTGTGGTATATACAGGAAACACACAAAAATGTTCATGAAATAAACTCATTCTTATTTCAGAACACAGAGTCATAGCCGTGCCCACCGTCTCCGAAGGAGAGCACAGAGCTTAGTGAAGCCCAACATCACAGTTCAGATGCCAGGACACTCTTCCCAGGAAGCTGGGAGAGAGCTTTAAGTAGATTACTCCTATCAGTGAACAGGAAGGGAACATACAGCTTATGACCTGCCCACCGCTGGCAACTAGCATTGCTATGATGCTTTTTTGAAAAAGGAATAAAGAAAGGAACAACTCTATCTACTCAATGGACATTACGTGCTTTCATCTTCCTTTTACAGACAAGAAATTACGAAGTTGTGTGTCTGAGAGTAACAGGTACATCTAGGATCCAAAAGTGCACAATATTTGGTGGCCAGGGGCTGAAGTGGATCGTAGCTTTTTTGTAGAGCATTTTCCCGAACACTTGATTTACCTATATTCGCTCAACTGAGTGAGCAATCTGAAAACAAAATATCTGATTCTCCTTCCACCATGTTCAAGGCAAAGGAAGCCCATTCCTCTCCTCCAGCTGACTACGGATAATTATTCCACAATAGACATGCCCTGAAAATTCTCCACAGTCGAGGAAAGACACTAGGGATTTGTGGAAAATAAACCAAGGCGCCGATGTTTTGCTGTATTTTATTTAGAAAAACAACTCGGGCACGGACACGGAGCTGTACCTTTTCTTCAGCGCACTTTTCAAATGATAATTTCTTCCACTGTCACCATTAAATCTTAATCCATTCCAGCTCCTTGCATGGGTCATTGAGTCTATATGTACTGCTGTTATTTTAAAATGTTTCCCCTTGGTAGGGAGAGAGGGGGAGACAAGACGTTGGGAGCCAGATGGGCCTTCTTCACAGTTCATTTATCAGACCTAATACACAGGGCTCCACCCTCTTCTCTCTCACTACTGTGGTTAAACCTCCATATAATTTGGTAATCATTTTCATTATCAGAGAGTGACCCTAAAGCAGCCTCGCCCAGGACACCCAGTCCCTGCAGCTGCTCTTTTTCTGCCTTTTCCTACAGTAGACCCTAAGAACCTCAGGGTTTATTAGCTGCAGACTGACCTTTGGGCTGCGGAGGTCAAGAAGGGGTCAGATCAGAGGGCTCGCCCAGTTCTTTAAAAGCTATAACAAGCTGTCCATCAGGCAGAGTGGACTGTATAAACAAAGCCAAATCTTCAG
The DNA here is from genome assembly GCF_905146905.1 of Nyctereutes procyonoides. Classification (NCBI taxonomy): domain Eukaryota; kingdom Metazoa; phylum Chordata; class Mammalia; order Carnivora; family Canidae; genus Nyctereutes; species Nyctereutes procyonoides. Next base: position 23,753,170 of record NW_026575052.1, on the reverse strand, counting down.
AAATTCTGTACCACTTCTGTTAACACTTACCCTGCATTCACACAGCTTCTCCTGATGTACTTGGGATCATTCAACTCGGGGGAAGTGAATAGACAGCCCTAATAAGCCTATTTGGAGAGGGTTGTTTATGGGATTACCAAGCTTGGGGAAGGCGACCCACAGCATTCAGATGTGCCTCTGGAATCACCGGGTTGTGTGACACTGTGACAAACTCAGTTACCCCGAGTCATGCAGAAGTGACACTTTGCTCAAAAAGTGAAATTACAGGGAACATATGCTTTCAGTTTAAGAGACTTCAGGGAGTCCAAACAATGCCTCAGCTGTGGGCCTGAGAGGGAGAGAAGTATTTTAAAACCCAGTTACAAGTTTGGCTTTAAAACATTCTCCCTCATATCACTACTGCAGAGGAACTGCAGAGGGGCTGCGGGGGGGGGGGGGTGCTCTTTATGACAATGGACCCCTATTGCAGCCACTGCCGGCAGCAGAGTCTCTGCTGACCCCCATTTCTTGAGGCTGTACTACTCATCATGCATTCTCCAATGTGCAATAGAAGGTAATTAGAGTCATCTGTATTTAACTTTCGGAGGAAAAATTTCTATTATCTAATCTAACTGATCCCCTGACAGCTTTGATGAAAGTAAAATACTGTAACCTATTGCTTGGCCTTTGGCGAGCGCTAATTATTTTCTGTCAAAGCACATTTTTCCTCGTGTAATTCCAAAGTACACAATGAGCCAATCTCTAAAACACAGGCGGCTCGGTTAGCTCGGCAGTGGATGTTTTATAACTTTCACCACCACCCGCCTGATGGCTACTCGGGGTAGTGCCCGGTTCCAGACGGCCAGAGGAAGCTTTGATGAGGAAAAGAGAGGTGGTGTATGGTAACAGTCTGTTTATACAGATCATATGGATGAGTCTTTCAGATAGGTCACTGGGATGGGAAACATCAAATGGGGGTGGAGAAGGGGTGGCGGGGGGGATTATGGTTATTTAATACTCTGAAGACACTTTTCCTTCTGAGCTCTCAAGACATGACCCTCTTGAAATTTGCTTTCAGGTGTTTAGTTTTAAGGGGGTCTGCAGAGTGTCAGCAGCTAAGCTCTTTCTTTTCTCCTCCTCTACCACAAAGGACTTGAGAATTTTTGTTTCAGATGCTAGACTCCATCAGCTTCAACACTGGCTCCAGCTCCTGATTAAATTGTTAGCAGTAAGGGCCAGAAATGCTGAAACCAGACTCCTTTTAAATAGGCCATTTCGGGCATGTTGTCTGATGATTTGGTGTAGTAGGAAATTATTGTTAACAAACCAAATGCACTCAACAGAAGACATCCATCCTCAACATTTGGTCTCTGAGCTGTGCTGTCTTTGGAGGGATGGGATGGGGCAGGGGGGTAGTAAGGAAGGGTGTGGAAGAGAGATTATAGGGAAATTCTTTCTTTCCTTTTCTGTTTCTTATTTAATAAGAATCACCAGGGGAAAAAGATATAAAAGGTTAAATATAGAAACACATCTTAGATGTCCCCATATGGATATTCCAGTATTTAATAAAATATGCATATTTTAATGAATATATATGCTTAAGTTGGAATACAAGAAAAGTTAAATTGGAGATTATTTACTTACTGTAGTTGAAACTGTCCTTTAATCTGGCTACACTACAAAAAAGAAGGGAGAGGGAGAGTATCAAGGGGAATTTTAAAATTATTCTTCTAAATCAAGTATGAATTTAGAGATAATATACACACTTGAAAAGCAGCTTTCCAATACCTAGTTGGGGAGGACAGTTCATACTCTTCAGTGTCTCCTTTCTTGGAAAATGCTCATCTTCAGCCTTGTTCACAAACCAATTTTAATGATAATTATTACTAGTAAAGCCATCAATTATTATAAATTCTGTTGTATGAACTCATTTGGAGAAATATTATGTCTATCAATGTTCTTGACTCCCAGGCACATAGGATTTTTAAGCATCAGATAAGACCCCGCAACAAAATTCAGCATGATCTTCCTGATTCCTCTCTCTCTTGCTGAGAGACAGGTAATTCAACAATTTTTACCCAATTGCTGATCTAAAAGGTAACTCTAACATTCGGGGGAAGTGCTTCCAGTGTTCCAACCATTAATTGTTTTTCAAATAAAAGCAAGATAACAGAATCCATACTAAGCAAGCATCCATTCTGTAAAAACTGATGATCTATAGAAACTTTCTACCAGTAGCAGCTTTCTAATCGCAGGTAAGTCCATGAGCAAAGAAATGAGGTTGAAGCCAACATAATTCCTACTTGGCCAGTTCTAAAACTGGGGTTGATGAATAGACCACTTTCAGGCAATCTGCTCTCACTGAGTGATGTAAAAGCACTATGTGAATTTCCCAGACATCTGCCCTAACTAAATAGCAATGTTAGTCTTTTAGACTGTTGATTAAAAGGGTCCTTCAGCATCAGGTACTACTATTATATTATGCTCAGGATGCAAACATTTATGTGAAGTGTTACACTCAGGGATAAATCATATACACCTACAGATGACATCATGGCTCATTTCAATTAATGTAGGTACCATATGCAGCAGAGCTAACTTTGGCTGAAAGCAACTATAACTCGCTTATTTTTCATGGGTCCTCAAATCAGAGGGACGAGACCCACTCACTGTAAGGAAGGGCTCGGCCGAATTACAGCTCTTGTTTTTTAGGAACAACAAATCCCCATTTTGTAACACAACTAACCTGGCATGCCACTCCCTCCTCAGGTTCTGGCGTGTAGTGAGCAAGGCAAGGATGGCGGTCAAGATTTCATTCCTTTGTTCCACAGGGACCCCTTCTCTTCTAACTTCATGAAGCACAGCATTTGTCTAGGAGAAATGGTCCAAAAAAAAGAAAGAACGTGAAAAATTAATAATAAAAAAAGCCCATAAGCAAATAAGGACAGTAAATCAATGGCTTTTTTATTACAGTTCCCCTGCTAACAAATCAATACAGTAAATGATGGTCAAAATGGCCAGCATATATTTTGTATTTAATCAATGTACAAGGCACATAAGGTAAACTCTAAAGCTCCATTGCCTTAAGTAACACATCGAGATACTGTGTGTTCTCGCTCTAATTTCCTCAGTGCACCAATGGTCTTTTTCCTGGGAACTGTCTCCCATGAGCTATTATTAGAAATGATTTTCACGTACACTTCACTGTGAGTTGTTTGTTTTGCCTTTTGAAAAAGAGCAGTCTCTGACTTTCACTCTCTCTGTTTCCTGCCACCCAGCTGAGGATTTCTGCACTGCCTCTTGTATTCGAATCATTAATTTCTATTTCCAGCCATGCCAGCAATTTGGGGGGGGGGGGTCCACTCATTTTCCTTGCTTGTTGCAAAACAAGAGCTTGCAAAGAAAGGAACAATAAGAGTACAAAAAAATCAAATTCAATCTCAATGAATCCTTCCAGCTTTAAAAATCCACTACATATTTCAAATAATTATGTACAGGGATGCTCATGCACAGCAGATTTCTGATTTGAGGAAGAATCAGTTATTCAACAGTCACTGCTCTGGTCCTTAAAAGAAATTAGGCTCACAGGAGAGTACAAAAACACTCAAGCTTCTACCTGGTATTGCAAAAGGTCAGATGTTGCTTTTAGAAATTGCTGAAGCCCTAGCACAACTGCTCACTCTAACAAGAAGCATTACACCGAAACTTGAATTTGAAAGTTATCATTTCAATTTTGTCTACAACTCACTCCTGTGTGCTAGTTCTACATACATGTATTTTATTTTTTTTATACATGCATTTTAAACACACAAATTCATGTAACATTATAAAAAACAATTCAGAAAACAATATAGAGTATTCTACTGGGACCTGAAATGTAAGTGACCAAATGCCTTTTTGAGTTTTAATGATAAAACTTTTCATCACACATATTTATCTTCATACAACTGAAATAGAAATCTCAAGAATTTAGAGATGTTTTCCATTTAAAGTTGGTGTGGCTTCTTTGGAGATGCTATACCCAAAGCAATTGCTAAAAGGATTTTTTTTAAGATTTTATTTATTTATTCATGAGAAACACACACACACAACACACAGAGAGAGAGAGAGAGAGAGGTAGGGAAGCAGGCTCCATGGAGGGAGCCCAACGTGGGATTCGATCCCGGGTCTTCAGGATCCCACTAAAAGGAATGAATCTGTTACTTTCTTTGTACTAGTCCTTATCGAACTGATGCCAATGCCTTCACTTGCTTAAAGAGCATACTTACAATTGTTTTCATGTAACTTGGAAGTACTCCTTCCTTACTCCTCTATGGCATTTTATAGTGTATACAGAAATGTCTTCCAGGACAGCCTTGAGAGGAGGTATAGTGAACATTTGTTGTCTGGTAGCCTTCTATCCAGACCCGGTTCCCCTTTCCTGTAACAACATCAAACCTTCTTTTAGGGACGTCTTTTATTGTATGCAGTCTTAGAGAGACTGCCAACTAAAGTATCCCACTCTCTCCCATGAAGGGTGTGGGCTAGGCCAACCTGATTTGCTCTTCTAGGACTTCAGATACTTAAGAAGAATGACAAAGAAAGGGAAAAAATTTGGAGGCCATTTATCATTTTCCTTAGTTCCTACCACCCGTGGCCCTCAAAGTATTCTTGGTTTCCTGAACTTTCTAAGTAGAGATCATTCTTCTTCTTTTGATACCACGGAGTTATCCAATATCCTTTCAATCAAGTTCCATTTTGTTCAAATTCACCAGAATCTGTTTCTGTTGCTTACAATCAAAAACTAACTGATACAGAAAGATAAGATAGGAAATAGTACTCCACTGTTAAAGGATCCAAGATAATGTGACTAGCTGTAGCCAAGAAAAGGACCCTGATCTCAGCTTCCTGAGTCCAGAGTTACAACTTCTACACCAGGCAATTCACCCAGTTGGACACTCAGTGAGCTTCGAGGGTGGTGACATTTTTAGCTCTCTGACCTAGGGAAGAAAACTCATTTTCTCTAGGTGCGTCTCCTGCATGAAGACTGGGTTCCACGTGGGTAAAGCAGGAATTCCTAATGCAAATACCCACCAAAGCCAGAAAGGTAACATGAATAACTTAAGCAAGATTACCTGATGAGAGTATGTGTTCTGTGCAAAAAGGCAGTCACTATTCAACAACAGCCAACTCTGTCATTCAGAAAAGCTAAGTAGTGCCAGATTCATGAGTTTTCAAAATAAACAAGATATCCATTTTGATTTTTTTTATGTGAAAGTTTTTTATTTTAAATGTTGAAAACTATTTTTTTTTTTTAGCTTTTTAAATACCAGGTGGCCAAACAAGAAACACCAGTGACTGAACAGAACTCAGGTAGCTGTTAACTTGTGACCTCTAATGTAAAAGATGTCGAATTTCAGAGAGGTGCTGGTATCAATGGGTATTCTGACAATAACATCACTCCTTGTCTGTAATACCCTCTCCTAAGTACTTAAGGTTGGAAGGAACCTCAAAAAGTCATATTGTTCATCACTATGTCTGTAGGTACATATTATTTTGCCAAAATAATAAGCAAAATGTTTCAAAAAGACAAAGTACACATCTAGATGGCTCCAGGAACATAAATAAAATAAATTTCCATATGACGGTATTAAAATAACTTTTTTAAAAAAGTCATTTATCGGGATCCCCAGGTGGCGCAGCGGTTTGGCGCCTGCCTTTGGCCCAGGGCAATCCTGGAGACCCGGGATCGGATCCCACGTCGGGCTCCTGGTGCGTGGAGCCTGCTTCTCCCTCTGCCTGTGTCTCTGCCTCTCTCCCTCTCTCTCTCTCTCTGTGTGACTATCATAAATAAAAAGAAAATTTAAAAAAAAAAAAAGTCATTTATCTCTTCTTTACCTGTTTGCATCATTTAAATTTTATCCAGAGGCCCTTGTTTTCCCTGGTCAGCCTCTGAGAGGAGAAGGAGTAAGGATCAAAGAAAGTAAGTTATGCAAGACTGGGGACCCTGACTGCTTACTTCACTACTGTACCCCAGTGTTCCTAATGATTTTTATTTTTTTTTAAGATTTTATTTATTTACTCATGAGAGACACACAGAGAGAGGCAGAGGCACAGGCAGAGGGAGAAGCAGGCTCCCTGGGGGAGCCCAACGCTAAACTCAATCCCAGAACCACGAGATCGTGCCCTGACATCCCCCTAATAATTTTAATAAATATTTGTCAAATCAGTAAATAAAGAAGAAACTTGAAAAATAAGTGTATCAAAAACAAAGAGTAAGAGAAGATGGACTTTTAAGACTCTACTTTTAAATTCATTAAAAAAACTGAGATAGTTACATACTTTACAGAGGAACTCTCCACTTGACAAAAAGATCCACTTCAAGGTCTATCTAAATAAATAGCCCCCCTTTTTAAAAGTCTCCCGAATTTCAGTCTAGACTAGCATAGTCTCAAAAATTCTTGCCATGTTTGTGAATGAGGTATACAAATATTTAATATTTTTATTTCAAATGACTCACATTGTAAAGTTTCTTCAAAAGAAAACTGGAAAACCTGTGGTACCCGTCATAAATGAAAAGATAACTGCAAAAATAATATAGTAAAAACAAAGCAGTATGTTTATTTCATTCTAGATAGATGTTGCTTGCTGAAGGCTCTGGGACAGAAGCCTACTCTGTCGTTGTAAATGAGGCCATTAACAAGTGTTGGTGAATGTTAGGACCTGAAGACCTTGACAGAGATGTGCACTGAAAAGGAACTGAAAAGGGAGTCCAAGGTCTCACAGCCTGGTCCCCACTACCTGCGGAGTCCTGGAGCGCCACCTAGTGTTCCTCTAGTTGACACCCATGATCCATGTCCCAAGCTCTGGAAACACCACCTTACTACAGTGGTTTTCCAACACTTTACAGATAAACCTCTCTTTTTCCCCAAATGTATTCTACATGGAACTCAATACATAAAACAAAACAAAACTGGAGCAGTTCTCTTTGAAGAAGCTGCTATGGAAGACGTAACGGCTCCTTTTGTCATGGGGCATCTCTTCCAAACCCCAAGGAACTATGAACACAACTTGCCAACCTCAACCTCAGAGCATTAAAATAGCAATTCAATTTTTTTATAGTTTATACATTGCTGGTGGGAATGCAAAACACTGCCATGTTTGGCAGTTCTGTACAAAGTTACACATACACACTTAATGTATGACCCACCGATCCCATTTCTGGGGATTTAGCTCAAGACACAGAAGCTTAAATGCACACAAAAACCGTTACAAAAATGTTCAGAGCAACTTTATTCATAACTGCCCTAAATTGGAAATAATCTAAATGCCCTACAACAGGTAAATGGATAAACACACTGTGGTACATCTGTACAAAGGAATACTACTCAGCAGTAAAAAAAGAAAAGAGACAATTGACAGATGCAGCCACTTGTCTGAATCTCAAAGTCCTTATACTGAGTGAAAGAGGGTGGTCTCCAAAGATTAAACACTGCATGATTCCATCTACTTAACATTCTGGAAAACGCAAATTACAGGGACAGAGAACAAATTAATGGTTGCCAGGGATCAGGACAGTGATGATTTATTACAAAGAGGTAGCATAAGGGAATTTTGGAATGATGGAATTATTCTGTACTATGGTGGTGGTGGTGGTGGTGTGAGTTTCTATATATGTTAAAACTAGAACTGTATATCCCCAAAAGTCGATTTTATCACATGAAAACCTTCTAAAACCTAATTGTTAAAATTCATTTCATCACATTTTTAGGACAACCAAGAATGCAGAGAACAAGTGTACATATTAAATACATCTGAATAAAAGTAGTCAGTAAAAATAGAACTAGATCTAGATGACAAAACAAATTCTGTTACCAAAAAAATGTTTTCAAGATATTGGAAAAGGATGGGTGAATTTAGATTGAGCATTCAGACCCTAAAATATAGTATTTCATAAAATTCAGAGTAAAGTCATTGCACAAAAGCTAATTTCAGAGTGTCAAAGAACATTCTTTTGACAAGAATTAACAGTGATATTTTTTTTCCTCATACTAGTGTTGGCTCCTCAAGGGTTGACTTTATGCTGGAAATGTTAATAGCCCATTTTCCCATCAGTAGTAACACAGGACTGTCTTCAAATAAGTACCAATTTTTAAACAGTCTCCTGTAACCAAAAACAAATTCTCCCTCTCAAAATTGAGGGCAAGTAAATCAGGGGTTTAGAAATCATGCTCTGGGGGGTGAAATTTCATTAGTAACTCTTCTTCAGCAGAAATTGATGAAAATGCTGGCCTCTCAGGAAAAGACTATGACTATTCTTAGGGCTGCTAGCTGTTCAAATCCCGGCTGTCACCTCCTAGTTATGGGCTTTCAGTCCAATTGTAAAACAGAGATGACACTGGAACCTCTCCACGGGGTCTTGTGAGGAGGAGGTACCCAGGACATATGCCACTATGATTATTATTGTTTAGGACTCACGTAACAGTCTCATGCTAGGTCATATTGTTTTAACAAAAGCATTTCTTCAAGTGTCTATGACTTCACATGAAACATGTGAAAAGGAAATCAGGTGACCACTGATCAATCACGACCTATCAGGAGCCAGAACAATATTCTTTTCCATCTCCCAGGTGGTAGAAAACCTTTACCCTCTGATGGTGGGTTTTATTTTTAATGCCACTCCTGGTTTTAATTGACACCATTCTCTCTTAGGCTACCACCTAATACGTGTCCTGATCTTCTTCATCTCCTCTGTGGGTTCCCCAGGGCAAGACTCCTGGTTCTCATCTGATATCTTCTGTTTGCTCTCTCCATGGGTGATCTCCTCTCCAGTGGCTTCAAGGTTCCACTGAGACTGGTGTCTTTTTTTTTTTTTTAATTTTTATTCATTTATGATAGTCACACAGAGAGAGAGAGAGAGAGAGAGAGGCGCAGAGACACAGGCAGAGGGAGAAGCAGGCTCCATGCACCGGGAGCCTGACGTGGGATTCGATCCCGGGTCTCCAGGATCATGCCCTGGGCCAAAGGCAGGCGCCAAACCGCTGCACCACCCAGCGATCCCCCTGAGACTGGTGTCTTCAAGTGGACCTTGCTGCCAAGCTCTGGCCCCATATAGCCCATGACTGCCTACCTCACCTTAAATATACCCTTCAAACATAGAGTCTCAACCTCCACTCATCCACATCTCAACTATCATTGCTCTCGCATCATATCCTTCTTCATTGGCCTGCTCCTTCTCCTCTATTTCCTTAGCAGGGCGAATGACACCACTATCAACCCAATCACCTAATCCAGATGGCTAGGGCTCATCCTACTGGCCTCCCTGTCCTTTCCCTGCACTTCTGGTACCTAAACTTTAAATCCTGTCATCCCTCTCTGTTCAATACGACTCAGACTTATCTTTTCCCTGCTGCCACAGGCTGAGTTCAGGCCTCTCTCTCGCCTGGCCCATGCAGTAGCATCTGAATGAGCCTCTCTGCCTCCATCTCACCCCCTCACGAATGTTCTTCCTACAAGAGGGCTATCTCAGGGTCAAAGGAAACAAGGAGCTTCAGCTTCTAAAACTTCACCTAAACCAGAATAGTTCTGTTCATAAGCTTCACTTACTGTCATTTGAGGGACAAAGTTGTTTTTTTGTTTTGTTTTGTTTTTTGTTTTTTTTTTAGAAGCCTGAATTCTTAACCTGACCAAATAAAAACACAAAAAATCACACCAAAACAACATCTCTTCTTAATACAGGCCCTGACTGCTTCCCAAATTTTATCTCCTGCCATGTTCCATTCTATTTAGAACCAATTTCAGTTTCCTAAAAACACATGGCTGTTCTACACAATACATTTACTTGTTATATAACTGGCTAGTAACTACTAATTCTTCAAGAAACATCTCAAATAACACCTCCTCTATGAAGTTCTCCACTAACCAAATCCTTCCGCCAGATTACATAGAGTTGATCATCCTTCCTTACTGTCGCTCTTGAACATCTCACAAACCTTGCCATGCTCCATTGCTCTTATTTACTCACTGGATGCTTCCTCCTCCAGAGTGGGAGCTCTATTAGAGCAGATAGGGCCCATGCCCATTTGTTCCCAATACCCTCCAAGGTGCCTGCTTTGGCACCATGTCATGAAAACAGACTCCTGAGGGATAGGGTGTTGAATAAATGAAAGCAAATTACATGCTGGAGCATGTCTGGGAAAGAAGATGAACAATCAAGCCACAGAATACTATTTGAGATCAAAAACAGTATGTGAAACAAGCTCTGGTTTGATGCAAACTGTATCTGATGAGAATTCTAAGAAAAACGTTGTGAAAACTATTTTTAAACAAGAGCATCAAGAAAAGTAAGGCTATGCAATCCCTAGGAGACTATGTAGAAGAGTAATACATATTTGGAAGGATGTATCTAAAAGTACGTCTAAAAGTTTTACTACACTGGGATCACATGTAATCTTTGCACACCTTCCAAATAAGCCAAAAAATCTCACTTTCTCCACTTCAAACACAAACAAAAAAACTACTTTGGACTCTTCTGACGACTTACAGCATCCTAAGGATCTCTAAGAATTCCCCCAGTGTTTTCAGCTACTCCTGGCTCAAAACTATGTACAAAACCAAGTAAAAAATACATAATGAGAGAGGAAGGAGGGAGGGAGTGAAGGAGAAAGAGATTGAGAATGAAAAAAGGAAAACCAAAACTCTAAGATTCTAAGCAGCCTCAGATTTGGGGTGCATGGGTGGCACAGTCGGTTGAGTGGCCAACTCTTGGTTTGGGCTCGGGTTGTGATCTCAGGGTCATGGATCCAGTCCCACCCACGTCAGGCTCCATGCTCAGTGGGGCAGTCTGCTTGAGATTCTCTCTCTCCTTTTGCCCCTCCCACTTGTGCTCTCTAAAGTAAATAAATAAAAATTTTTAAAAGAAGTCTCAAATTTTAGGAAAAAGTCTCCCAATTCTGAATTTATTCAATTAAAACTGAGCAATTCACCCAATTCTTGGTGGATGTATTTGTCCATACCTTCCAGTATGTTCTAATTCTGGGGTATCAGAAAGAAAGCACATATGGACATACATGCAATAAACAGAATTTGTAGCATACGAGGTTTTCGGACAGGAATCACGCTGAGCTTTAAAAGGAGAATTACATACATTTACTTCTTACTAATAATTCAACAGAAGTCTTTAATTCTTTGGGCTCCTTTCTGATATGGGGTAACAGCTTCTGATAGGCCTTTAATTCTGAAACTCAAATTTAATCCACCCACCTTACAAATCAAAGAACTCTGTCTAAAGAAATGCACAGCAATAGGAGGCATTTCACAAACGTGGCTGATAATCCCTCTGTTTAATTCATTAAAAAAAAATTCTGCTGTTTTTCCAATTTCAAAAGTCATATAAATACCAGGATGCCAGAACTACATGCCTTTCCCATCTTCCCATCTCCTCTTCCTCATCAGCGCCAAAAAAGCAGGGCCATCATTATGGGGGAAATGCCCCACCGAACACTTTTTATACACAGAGCAGCCTCATGTTAGGGCTGTATTTCCCCTCTGCACACACAAATTACAAAGATATGCTCGGACTGATAAAGAGGGCTAAAGGTTCAACTTGTGAAGAAACTTGGTTTAAGATGTTATCAGCTGGGAAAGCTATTTCCTCACATCAACACTGCCACGGGCTGTCAAAAACCCAACCAGGGCTCCCCTCTTCAAAAGTCCAGGAACACTTTTTTTTTTCTCTTTTTCTTTCCTTTTTTTTTTCTTTCCATTTTTTTTTTTTTTTTTTTTTTTAAAGAAGAAAGGCACAGAACCCACTGAGATAGCCTTAGCCCCATCAAAGAAAGGTCGATCTCAGGTCTTCCTTCATTTACTGATTGTCAGTTTAAGATGGCTCTTTTGTGAGGCCTCTGGAGCTCGGTGCTGAGTGATGCCTTCACATTTGCTAAACTGGACTGGGCATCATGAAGATCTCTAGCATGCTGGGATCCACAGCCCAGCAGAACAAATAAACACATCTCTCAGCCTTTTTGCCTACTTTATCTCCCTCTCTGGGAGCAAGAGGGTTTTGGGGGTGCTAATGTTTACACAATGTTCAAACTTTCTTTCCCCTGTTTCCTGAATTTGAGAAGACACATCCTGGATGACCTCGGCTGGGAGATAACACCAAGGCACTGCTGGCTGCCACATCTACTGGACTATTTCAGGCTGCTGTCTCCATCCTTCCCTTCCCCGTCTCTGCCTTTCATGGCAGGCTCAGAAAGGACAGCAGATGAGCTAGACTGTCTTGAACAGAAGGCACAAAGGCAGTAGTCTCCAAGACGCTGCCCACAAAGCAGCCTTTCATTTCCACCTGCAGATCCACTTGGTTCAGTTCATCTCAAAGACCCACTTGATTTGAATGAACATTTCAGCAGACTTTTTACCAAATGAGCCTCAAAAATGTACTATTAAGTCATACTTTTAGCCTTTTCCCATCATGAGCTATTGAACTAAGGGAGCTCCTGGAAAGTAATCAGGATGCCTAGAGGGGAAGGAATGCTGGGAAAATGCTTCTTTGGTCAGTTTCCTCATCTCTGAAGGGGTGTCTGTAATAGCACCAACTATCCTTGTGATGATTACGTGAGATAATCCACTCTGAAAGCACTCTGCACAATGCTTGGCACGTACAAAATGCTCAACGAATGCTGGAGACCTATCACCAGCAGCATTACGTGAAAAAAAAAAAAAAAAAAAAAGATTGGGAAAAAAGATCCCAGACGGTATGGATAGCAATTGTTAAAAAAAATAAAATCCTAAAATACCACAGCCACGAATGTGAATAATTAGAGGGTTTTTCCCCCCAAAACACTTTAATAGGACCTCCCATTTTTCTCCTCCTACGAACACAGAAATCGTCATAGCTCATATGTTTATCAAGAAGCTCCGGAACCCCAGCAGTCAGCCTGGGTCTGCATGAACTCTCAGGATAGTCATGGTGACGACTGCTGTACACCGAGGCTGTTGGAGGGAAGGGTGACCCGACACATCACTTAATGTGGGGTGTTGGGACAGTGAAGCTGGACCTCAGAGCTGGCAACATTCATGTTTCAGATGATGGTGAAAAACTGTCCATATATTTGTCGAGGAAGAAAAAAAAAGAGAGAAAGAATGGGAGGGAGGGAAGGAGGATGGAAGGCAGGGAAGGAGGGAGAGGGAGGCCTGGTGGGGGGTAAAGAGGAAGGGAAGGGGGAGGGGGAGGTAGCAAGGGGGCAGGGGAGGAGGGAAGGGGGAGAGGGAGAAAAGGAAGGAAGGAAAAAAGAAGGAAAGAAAGAGGGAAAGAGAGAGAAAGGTGAAGAGGAAAAAAAGTGTTGTTTATAGAAGCCAGCTGCTTGGGCCTTGGCGCCAGCAGCCCCTCATCCTGCTATTTTACGCTTGCAACCCCACTGCCCCCACTGGCACAGGTACAACTAAATGTTGACTTCAATGCTTCAGAGAGCACTCGACTGATTTTGTACATGATTAATTGCCAAAGACATGGCTGGCCATATGGAACAGAGAAAGCATCAAGTAATTCATACTTCTGTATGTGATCGCTTGGCCCCTGTTGTTTTAATGTACAGGAAAGAGCTAGTATAGCACAGCCCTGGTGTCTTGCCCCTGACAGCCCATTAAGAAATCTCAAAGCACCTAGTCGAAGTTATGCTGTTGGCTTTTCAATAGCAGCCTAATAAAACAGAAGCAAAGCTTTCCAACTAGTCTTAAATCTTTCACATACAGTACATTAACTACTGTGGCTAAAACAACGGGCTTCTTATGATAGGAAATGGGATTTGATTTCTAGTCTCTGCATACTTACTGAAAGCCTTTTTTTGACCTTTATGGAGTTTCCAAAATCATTGTTCTTTTCCCTTCATTCTCCAAGTAGCCTCATAAGTTCCTTTGCTTTTGTAGAGTCTACCCTTAGTCACTACGACACGCGGTCTATATAATGAAGCAGATCCACACAGAGGTAGAGGAAACAGCATAATTATTCTTACCAAGAGAGCCCAAGAATCATTCTGGCTTTGGAAGCACTAGCTTTTTTTTAAAAACAAAACAAAACAAAACAACAAAAGTTATACACTGGGCGGGTGGGTAGGGGGCGGGGGGGGCTCACAAATATACTCTTATCACCCTTCCCATCCCCTCCCTTTCCCATCATTCTGTGAAATGAATCCATTCAATGTGGGGAAAAAATATCAATTTATTTTCCAGATGCTCTACTGTTGGCTCTGGGTGACACTCCACGCCAGGCCAAAGAGGGACGTGCCAACCCCAAGTAAAGTTCTGTCCCAGCTTACAGTCTATTAGCTTTATCCATTACTAAAATCTTTGCAGACTGTTATTTTCAGATTGAAGGGCACACATATACATTTCCATGATGTTTTCCTTTCCAGGATTTTCAAATGACAGCACTAAAAACTGGAATACCATCAGTAGTTTCCTTTGTCAGGTCTGCAGTATATTGGCAAGGGATGACTTTGTTGGCACTTTGCACTACAAAATATTTATACAATGTTTTATGTCTGAGGATGTTTAGGTGGTGAAATTATCCTCCCACCAGAAGACACCATATCTGGGAAATTCCACTTGACTGCCTATTCATTAGCAGGATTGTAATTGCCGCTACTGCTGAAGTGAACTAACAGCCCATTTATAGAACTCTAAGCCAATGAAAATTTCTCTGCCTCCCTGCCACCTCTCCTTCCTTGGAACATGCTGGTACTTTCCAGGATGAGCAACTCAACCAGTAAACAATATCATGAAACAGAGGGCATAAGCAAGAGGCTGGAAAGAAAAAAAAGAAACAAAGGCACTGAAATTTGACTCAGTAATGTAGCAGTGAAGACACACTGCAAGATTTCTACAAAGACAAGATTTCTCACCTACCATGATGGGATAGATATTTCCTGTTTTATTTATGGGATGCTCCAGGGGTGTGATGATAAAGTAATTCCTATTTTACAGATGGGAACACTGAGTTTGGGGAGCTGAGATCCCAAGAGTTATACAGGTCAGTGGCAGCAGAGACACTATGCTAATTCTTTACATTTCTAGCTGACTGCTCACTGCAATGGAAGCTCTAACAGACTATATGTGAAAGTATTACATGTAACATATACAGAGAGAGAGAGTAAAAAGAAATACACATGAAAGTATCTCTCCAAAATCTCATCCATGGAAACAAACCCTACCTTAGCTGTCTCCTTTCCATAAAGAAAGTAAAAGGTTTAAAGTACAGACATGGCACACAGTCACACTCCCTGGATCCAGAATTAAGTGTGGGCATCTGCATACACCTCACATAATGAACACGAGAATGAGAGCCAGCTTCTTCCCAATTACTTTCCAATTCAGCAGGGCCTTGCCTTATCTGCATCTTTTCATAAAAAACTAGTCATTCTGCAAATAAAAAAGCAACAGTTCTCCCAACCCCACCACAACAGACATATGGCCCCGATTCGCAGCCACAGCTTCCAAGAATCTCCCTGCGCTAATCCACTCGCTGGCCTGTTAATTGTGGGTGAAGAATGGCTAACTATACCACGTACTACGTACTCATCCACTGATGATGTTTGGCCTAAAAGTGGCTCAGCGGCTTCCTGTCCTCGGGCGAGTGAAAAGTTACCCAAGATCTCCATCAGATCAGCTCTCCCCTTCCCCCAAACATCAGTAGCACAAAGGCTGAAGTGGTCTGTCATGCACACTGGATTATATGAAGTGTAAAACATTGGGGGAGAGGGGAAGGGGAGGGGAGGCCTTTGAAAGGGAATGGGGAAAAAGAAATCACACTTGCAAGAGGATCCAGCTGACAGCCCAGTCCCTAACAAGTGAGACAAGTGAATATGTTTGGAAACATTGTGAATGCAGGAAGAGTGCAGGTCTTTTGTCTGCAGCCCTACAGTGTGTCTTTAACCCAACTGCTGCCTGCATCACTGAACATATGTTTTCTACACAAGAACTGAAGCAGAAAAGGCTCTTTGTTATAATTCACTCCTTTGTATATATCTGCCCTCCCCACTCCTGTCCACCCCCTCTTTCAGTAACATCCAAACCAAAGCCCTGGTGGACACTTTAACTGCCTGTGAGGGTGAGGCCAGAATGCCCAGCCGGGACCTTGTCCTGCCACCAGGCCTAGAGAACTGCTCTCCTCACAGTTGCAGAAACAGCAAGAGATATATTTATTTAGTGCCTATTATGTGCGAGATGTCACAATGAACATTTTATCAATATCATCTCATTGAATCCCATGGTCACCATATACGAGGCATCTTTGTCTTAAAGATGAGGAGATTAAAGTACTGAGAGAGTAACCCCCAAAGCCACAAGGGAAGAAGAGTTCAGTTTTAGATGTGTGGTACTGGCAATGCTTGGGGCACTTATCAAACAGGGGTACAAAGTTGGGAGAGAAGTGCAGATGTCGGATTTGAGACTATGGAAGATTTACACACACACACACACACACACACACACACACACACACACACCCCATTCTGTTCTTTAAACTAAACATCACTGCATCTGAGCTGGGAGAGCTGGGAACTAGGCGGTAGAGAACTCAGAGTCAAGCAAAGCTGATGGGGCAGGCTTCCTAACTCCTGGCTGTGATGAAGAGAAGACTATAGGTCTCTCTTGTCCTTGTGGGTTTTACCACAAGGAGGACAAACACAGGCTCCAGAGTTCTAATACCTTAGTGGCTCAGAGTTGGCCATGAGCAAGTTACTTACCCTCTCTGTACTTCAGTATTCTCATCTGTAAAATGGGGTATTTCTAGCATTTACTTTAGAGGGTACATGGGATTCAGCTTTTACGAACAAGGTCCTTAGAATAGTACCTGACATGTGGTAAGGTCCCAGTAAGTGTTAGCTACATTATTTTTTTAAAAAAGATTTTACCTATTTATTCATGAGAGACACACACAGAGAGGCAGAGACACAGGCAGAGGGAGAAGCAGGCTTCATGCAGGAAGCCCAATGTCGGACTTGATCCCGGGACTCAGGATTATGCCCTGAGGCAAAGGCAGACGCTCAACCACTGAGCCCCCAGGCGTCGTCCTAGTGTTAGCTACTTTAGAGTCTCACTTACAGCCACAGTAAAAAGGCACTAAAACTGATCGTTGTCTTTCTACTAACCTAAGTCTTTATTTCTTCCTTTCCCCCCTCCATGTTAACCATGCATCTAAACCTGGTAAGTATCTTTTAACATGGATCCCTTTGGCTGTTGCTGGTGGGTGATGGGTGATGGCAACTAACATGCTAGGCACTGCTCACACTCATTGTATCACTGAATCCTATAATGAAGTCTATGAGAAAAAGGTATTATCATTTCCATTTTGCAGATGAAAAAGCTGAGATGCAGAAAGATTAAACAACTTGCCAAATTTTACACCGTTAGTAAGCAACAGAACCAAATATAACCCTGGCATCCAACTCCGATGACTGAAGCAAACCTATGTGTAAACGGATTTATATCGTATAAAGTCCTTTCAGGAATGGTATCTCATTTAAGCCTCATAAAAACTATGTGAGTTAGGTAGAGCAAATATTATTAACCACATTATTGCACATGAGGAATCTGAGGCTCAGCTAAACTAAATATCTCATTCAATATCAAAATTAGTGTAGGAGTTGAGCTACAACTAGCAATCCAGTGTTCTAACTCCCAGGGCCCGTGCATCTAAACTCAATTTACAGGACGGGATTATTAAAGGCAAATTCCATGGATTAAGTCAATTAACTAGTCTCTGAAACCTGTGGACATCCCTAGTATCACAGTACTGGGCAACTAGGTGCTTTCAATCAAAGTAGGGAAATAAAATATACACACAGGGTGGGGTGTGACCAAGGAGGTTACAGAAAACAACTGCTGAATTCAACATAGCTCTTAGAATTAATTTTGATTTACAGAAGTCATTTATGAAGCAGTCACTCTACTCAACTGCCCTGTTCACTGCCTATCATAACCTTAACATTTCCATTTAACACTGATCTGGCTAAGTACTCTCATCCCTTTCATTTTAAAGAAATGAAAACTAAAATGAGGACCTGTAAGACCAGAGAGAGAACCAATAAATTCCACCACAAACTTCTCCCCACTCAAAAAAATATCTTATTTTTCTTAAGATTCCTGAGGTCAGAAGTATGCCTTGCTACAATGAAGCATAGTCATATTGACAATGTGACTATTAAAACTCTCAATGAAGTAGCAATCTGGTAGGGAAAGATAATTCAGGGGAAAAAAAAATCACATGAGCAGAGTTGCTATACTTGTCCTCTGATAACATCTACCTAAGACAAATGCAGTCTCTGCCTAGGACGCTCCCTGTAAACACAACTGTCTACAAAGTCTTCAATGCCAGCATGCCTTGCTACCTGCCACGTATCTACTCAGAGGAGATGAATAAACAGACACACACACACAGACACAAACACAATTTGGGGATATAGTTCTCAAATAAGAATTCAGAACCTACCTAAGTGCCTATTAAATCAGCAATCTAAGAACATATTACCAGTACATTAATAATTACAAAAAGAAAAGCACTTTACAGTGGTTATAAAAATATAATCAGAAAGGTATTAATAACATTAACAATGTAAAAAACCTATCACTTACTGAACATGTGACAAGCCCTGCTGTTCACTTTCCATGTATTCCTCACTAAATCTTCATGATAGTTCACTGAAATAGGTTTTATTATTATCTCAACGTGTAGATCAGAAGATCAAGGCACAGAGATATTACGTAACTTGTTTGAAATCACACAACTGGTAAGTGGTGGCGCCAGGATTCAAACCGAGGTAGTCTGAGTTCACTTAGCCGCTAAACTACATAATGACTAATCACACAGAGAGCACTTTTTGTGAGCCGGGGACACAGCAGCTCACTGAATCCTTCCAACAACATGACAAGGTTGGTTGCTATCATCAGCAAACTTATGTTGCAAGTGTTTAATAACTAGCCCAGGTTCTCACTGCCCATGGGTAACAGAGTAAGCACAGTCAGGAGAATTGGAGTCAATGACGCTAAGTTCTTAACAATGATTTCAGTAACAGACCAGGGTTCAGAGATGGGCTCTACCTGTGGAAGAAACAGTGGCTCACTCCCTCATTCTCTGGGGTCTGTCCCCCACCCTGACACATGGGCCTGAGGTCACAGGGAACAGCATCACTTTTGGAACACATCATATCTTTCTACCTACATCCATTCCAGATACCTCAGATCTTTCCTAGCTATACTGTCCCAAGTCAAGGGGGAAAATGATAGTCTCATTTAGGATTTGTTTTCAGCCTTTCTCACATTTATGAATATTACATATGAAAGGAATCTGAGTGGCAGAGGGAAACACTAACTCCTGAATGCTAGTATTATCCAGGTTACAAAAGTCCTCTAGGCTGGCAGATGCTGTTCTCTTGATATGATTCGTGCCACTGACAAGCAGTTGGCATTAGACACATAAGTGTGGCTTAAGCAGCAGAACTGTAGCTTCCTCCTTAGTTGGGAATACATCCAACGTTCACATGAGCAATTAAAGAACATGATCGAAGGAGCATAAACATCTACACATTTATCAGAATCTGGGTCTGGAGTTTATGGAAACAAGATTTTCAACTCCAGATTTCTCAGGCATTTTTAAAACAAAACTATCACACCACTGCATTCATTTGCTTAAATTATTCCAACTGTGATTTGGAATAAAACAAACAAGTGGGATAGCTCAATAAGAACACAGAGGGACTTGGCATGTGAATGGGATACTTGGTGGCCTTCAGCAGGAGCAGTGGTGGGAATCTGCCCATGATTTGTCTTTGTCCTTTAATGCCTCCCACTTAGGGTGCTCTAAATTCTAGAGTTCTAACTGTATTTTATTCTTTTTTAAGAGAAAGAAGGGCCAGTGCAACACCTTGGGGGTACAGACTGTGCAGAGCTTAACCTCGGCTTTAAATGGGTAGCGTGGCCACCACAAAGTTGCTCTGAGGGCCCCGAGGGCAACAAAAGCCGACATTTCTGCTTTAAGTGATAGAGTTTAAGACGTGCAACGATACAGTTTAAGATGTGCAACGATACGACGGCTGTTGGCACGAAATCCTGATGAACTCTAACTCGCTGTAGTCAGAACAGTTTTATGCTTTGATAAGCAGATATGATTGGCTCATCTTCTAGAGATAATTGCCTCTCCTGCCTTGTTTAGTGGTTATATGTTCCAGACCCCAAGATTAAACTGTTGTAGAAAGACCGGTGATGGGCACAGGCCTTTCATGCTAGAACGGTCTCCATGAGACTGAGCAGGGACACTTTAACTTTGGGGTTTAGACAATGGGTATCCTGAAAGGGTTAGAAAAATGGGCAACAACTGAACCTCCTCCTCCCTCCTGTGTTCAAGTCAACCACCTGCTGTGGTATTTTTGTTTCAGTAACAAAGAAGCCTTCATGTTGGAGGCTCATATTTACTGTTTTGCTGCACTGGCCTCTCTAGTTTTAGTTAACTCTTAAGGAGCAGGGCAAGAAATATTTCTTGCCTGACACACCAATAAAGACACCGACATACTTTGGTGATGGGCCCCCACGAACAAATGGCCGTGGATCTACACCCACATGGGCAACCACACCGCCTGCCTACCTCAGTACCCCACCCTGGAGTCAGGAGCTCCTCTATTTCTATTTAAGAAAGTCTTATCGGCCATGGGGAGCTGCATAACATTTGTGATTTCACGGTGCCCTACAGTAACAGGTGCTGGGGTGAACAGGAATGTAAAGTGTTAAAAAGAAAGGGAGGGGATCCCTTCAGACACATGAAGCAGCTTGAAAACACTGACAGCAGAAAGGGGGAAATTTTTAAGCAATTTGGCCGGGTCAGTAAAAAGTAACACAGGTCAAAGGAACAAAATGGTACCCAAAATTTCTGCCTGTTGATAAATGGGCCTACTGTCTTGTGGTTGGGTGCACAGGCAAAGAAAGGCTGAGCAACTGTTGCATGGAGACAAAAATATGCTCTCTTTGTGGCACTCTGACAATAAGTTACTTCAGCTCGATGAGCGCGTGAGGCCCCCATCCTCCCCGGATTTGAGGCTGGGGTATACATTAATGAAAACAAAAGGGCCCGTTTTCATTGTAACCATGCGGAAGGGTTAAGCATTTGACCTTCAAGTATGGTGCGCTTGTGCTCGCTGGAAAGGTTCTTGACAATATAAACAAGAATGACTGCTGTTACAGAAAGGGGACACAATTAAAAACAATCTCAGATGCTTGTTGTACAGCTGTTCGAGTTTCAGCTCTGCCTGACCTCTAAGGAGGCTACATGTTTAACGGAGACAATTTAAGATATTTTAGTGAGTCCCTTAACCATTCCCCATTGCCATCCTTGCCCTGGGGGATACCTACCCACAAACACAAAGCGCATTTCCAGTAATGAGATTTCATGCGGTGAGGTTCACCCTGAAAGCCATTTGCCTCCCTAGTCTGTCCTCCTCTTGCCGTCTGACCACCCGGAGAAGCGGCGAAGGGCCAGATCTTACAGGCACTTGGCGGGAGACAGGGATGTCTGACTTTGGAGAGCACGATTAGCACAGTGCCTTGGAAACAACTGTTTCCCCTCCCACCTTTTTCTTTTTACAAGCAAAATCTTACTGCCTTACTGCACCTTACTTTCCAAAAAAGACGTTACTGAGAAAGAGTTGTTACTCTCGTAAGGGATCGTCGAATTTATCTGAAAAGGAATTCTCTATATTTGAACGAAAATACGGTCATTTATTTTCAGTCTGCAAAAGGGAAAGCCTGGAGACATCCCAAACATAGTTAGAAACAGATTAAAAAAAAAAACAAACCTGAGAGTGTCTTCCAAGCCACCAGAGAACATGGTTTCAAAAGAAATAGAAATTCTAAGATAAAAGACTAACTCCTTTTCTGAACTGAGGGAAATTACTGCCTTCCTGTTGCTGGATCTGCTTATGGCTAGCAGAAGGCCTTGAAATTCCTCCACAAGTAAGACGGTCCCTGGGAAGTGACTGTGAGAAGGTGCTGCCCACCACTGGGGCTAGAAGATGCTGGAAAGATGAGGGACTGCCAGCCTTACGGGAAGAAACCACGGCAGTCTGCTCCAGATTTGAGGAGCGAGGCTTCCCACTTGTGGGGAAGAAAGGAAGTCATACTGAGGTGAGACAAAGGGAAGAGACAGGCCAAATCTCATAAAGAATGGGGCACGGGGAAAGTTTTGCTTGTCAAACACACTTTAATCTCTAAAGTCACTGGGCTTTGATGTTGCCCCAAATAGAAAACCTACATGGTTTGCAAGATTTACAGCATTTCTAGTGGGAACAGTTTTCATGCTCCAGGGTTTTTCCCTTCGGAGATTAAGGTTTATTTCATTGCTGATGTTCAATTGTGCCTGACTGTAAGAGCCTCATCAGAGACAAGGACATTTTCCTGCCCTCTGACTCATCAAATACACCCAACTTTTATTCATCTAATCAAGTTCGTTTTTCAAGGAACAAAGCTGCTTGGAGATGATCCAAACTATACGGTAATCACTGTCATTCTGACAAGATGGAAGTGTTGCTTTTGCAAAGAGTCAGCTCCTAAGAGAGATCGCCAAAAAAAGTAACTTAAAAATGGCTACACTAATCTTTATATTACAAAAGAGCACACAACTCATTTTGTGAGTTGAAAGGAAGAGAAGCGAGATAGATGGGAAAGAAAGAAATGAGTCACCACCTCTGCCTATACATGGAGGGCAACCTACCGCAAGCCCTAACACTCAACTAATTATAAGTCACATAGAACAGAAGTGCTTTAACAGGGCCACCAGAGGTACAGTTTGCTGAAGTGAGCTCTAAGCATTTCTACCCATACTCTCTTTTTTTTTTTTCTTAAGCTGGATCTGACTCTTTTGGACCCAAATGAGATTTGACCTGTAAGGCTAGAACTTTATAATGTCCTTGGCTAAGAAGCTGGTAGCAAATTTCAACTGGATCATACTTAAGTAATTTCAGCTCAGTTTAGGAAAAAGGCAGGCAGGATCACAGAATAAATCACTGCTTGGATGCGGAGACACCTGCTTTTCGCCACAGTACCACTGCCAACTAAAACATCCCCTCTAAATGGACAGGCTTAATAAAAAAAAGAATTATATTCCCACTTTTTGGAATGGAAAATGTAAACAAACCCCTTAGGTGTCTTATTTGTAATGATGCTGATGGAAGCCACTCCTTTTTCACTGAAGTAAGCCAACACATCTCTGCAGTGCAACACACAAAACCACAGAACACGCGGGAGGGGAGAGACGAAACAGCAGCACATGATCAGCAGAGGCTAAAGTTATCACCCAGGTCTCCTGGCTTCCCATCACACGACCCTTCTGGAGGTTACAGCTTGAGGCTGCCTGAGGACACACATAACCATAAGTGAGGTCTTACTCAAAACTGCAACAATCTGATCCTTCACCTCGTACTCCCCATGACACTATAAAAATAAAAAAATAAAATAATAAAAAAAAGCCCAACCATTTTCTTTGGCTTGTCCGCAACAGATACACACTTGTGCAATATTGAAGGTATGGTTGTCCCTTTGGGGGTTGACTTCTTCTGTGCAATTTGCAACAAAACACACCTTGGATTTTTAAGAGAGCTATCCTGTACTTACAATATTGATTTTTCATTTTGCTCTGTAAATACTACCACAACTTTAGAACTGATATACAGCATTAGCAGTTTCCCTGGCCTCAGAGACCAAATTAATCACAAAATCAACCGTCTGTTTTTATGCCACAAGAGTTCAATTTTAGTTTTCAACATAAACTGCAGAACCACAGCCAGCGCCCAGTGCAATTTTGGAGATGCACTGCTAAATTGCCTCCCATTTGTGATTTAATACAACAATGGTTTTGCAAATTAAAATGCTGGCAGCTTCAGGTCAGCCTTTCGGTAGTCAGCTGCCGGGCAAGTGAATGTCTCCGGGCTGATTTCTGGAGGAAGTCAGGAGAAAACTAACTACAACACCCCCATCTGGCTAAAATGTGCCTCTTGTCAAGCACCTCAGGTTTACTTATCAACACCAGGGACTGACAAAACTTCTCTGAAAACCTCTTCTCAACTCAGACCACAGAAATGTATAGACGGGTTTGCCCAGCTCCCCCTGCCTTGTCCTCCTGTCCTTGCCATTCAATTCAGATTCTTTCCCTGCTGGATGCACCAGGAAGGTTTTTCTTGACTCTACAGACTTCTCTGGGGGTTTGATACTTGTTGTCTCCCTCAGTCCCACCATCTAGTCCTGGTTTTTTTCCAACCTCTCTGACTGACATCTCAGGTCATTTCCCTGGCTCTTCTGTACTTGTCTGAGGTCATCCCACCCTCTGTCCTGCATGCCCTTTACTCTCAAACCTACACTCTCTCTCACACACTCCCGATTTTTCAACCATGGTCTCTGTGCAGATGACTGTCACGTGTCAGGTGCTTCTGGCACAGATCCACACAGGGGACAACTGTGCCAAACCCCAAAGGAATGTCTCCTGAAGACCTGAATCCAACTCCAGATCTACTCTGGCTCTGATGTCTCTACTGAGTTCTACACCATCATTTCCAGATCTTCTTAGGTGTTCTACTCACTCCTCAAACTCAATATGCCCTCAAACTTCCTCCTCTTTTGTTCCTTAGCTTGGTAAATGGTATTATCATCCAGCCAGTAGCTACAACCCGAGTTACTTGTGAAACTATTAACTCCCTCATCTCTTAACTGCAACCTCCAAATGATGGTGAAGTTGTATGCCCCTCTTTAAAAATAAAACCCCAGGGGCACCTGGGTGGCTCAGTGGTTGAGCATCTGCCTTCAGCTCAGGTCATGATCCCAGGGTCCTAGGATCAAGTCCCACATCAGGCTCCCTTCAGGGAGCCTGCTTCTTCCTCTTCCTATGTCTCTGCCTCTCTCTGTCTTTCATGAATAAATAAAACCTTTGAAAATATATAGAATAAAATAAAATAAAATAAAATAAAATAAAATAAAATAAAATAAAATAAAATAAAATAAAATAAAATAAAAAATTCTCCAGAATTTGGCCCTACCTTTTCTTCCCTCTGCTACTACCCTGGTTCAAAACCTCGTTATTTCTCATCAGGATATTTGCAAAAGGTCCTTGTGGCCCCAGCCTCTCCTCTCCACAATCCACGTGCCACTGGGTACAATTCTAGAAATAGATCTGCCTGCCCTGCCACCCTATGAAAGGCTTTGAATCCCACTGCCACCACCATCTCCAGATTACAGGCCAGATTCCTAAGCCTGTCATTCAAGGCCCTTCTCTTGAGTTGATCCCCTTCTCCTCTTTCCACTGTTCTCTGCTTCCTGGGTACCTGTCCCTCATCTTCCATTTCATCCCAAACAGGTCTCTGAAGTACAGGTTACAAAGGACTACATCATTTCTGCAAATGAGCCCTAGCATTCTCTGGAAGCAGTGCCCTGTGCCTACTGTCTGCCCTGCTTAAAATAGGCCTTGTCCTTATGTGAAAACTGCCTACTGAAAGTCAGTTCACTCTTCAAGGAACAATTTTTTTTTTAAGATTTTATTTATTTATTTGACACAGAGAGAACACAAGCAGGGGGCGGGGCAGGCAGAGGGACTGGAGAAGCAGACTTTCTGCTGAGCAGGGTGCCTGATGTAGGGCTTGATCCCGAGACCCTGGAATCATGACCTGAGATGAAGGCAGATGCTTCACTGACTATGCCACCTAGGTGCCCCTCTTCGAGGTACAATTAATAGGCACCTCCTCTCCTCAAAAAACCCCACAAAAAATAGCATCCCCACTTCCATGAAGTCTTCTCCAGTTTTTTTCAATCTGACTTTTATTCTCTGGGGCACCCTTGCAACATTTTGTTTCTACCTCCCATTTGACATCTCACATCATGTCTTACTTATGTGTGTGCCTATTTCCTTACAGGCATGCGACACTCCACAAGTACAGCACTCCTGGTTTTCTCCGATCTTTGACACATGAAATTTAAAAAAAAAATTTTTTTTCAATAACTGTCAGATTGACTAAAGCCTTATCTGGACTTTGTGCCCTTCTATTAGATGCCAGCTGAATCTGAAATGTACTTTGTCAAAAGACTTCATGAACTCTACTAGAAAAGGATGGAACAATCATGAAATGGCAATCTGGGCACCATCCCAGGCCAGCTGGTAAGAGCCAGAGGACTGTGGGATTCCTAAGAGGAGGAAGCTAAGTTATCTTAACTTTAGCCCATAAAGAAAACCCATGGATATGCTCTTGGGTGCTCGGAGGTTATCACATTTCTCCTTCATGCCCAAGACATGTTTATAAACACAGAAGGCTATAATAAAACTCACATGAGACACAAAACTCAACTTCGGCAAGTGTTTACATTCTAATCAGGACAACAAATCACTTCTCACCAGGAGATTCCATCTCAGTCAGCATGAGGGTTCTTGTACATGTGCCAAGGGGACCATGGGCCAGAAAACTTCCTGGTTCCTTCAAGCTGCATGGTGATTCTGAGCATCAACACAGGAAGAGTGAGAAGGAATGGTATCTAAACAGCTCTTCTGACACCGCCATCCAGATTCTGCAGGGTTCCCACATGCCAAAATATACAACCTGATAGTTCCTAATTTGTCACATAACCCCCAACTTAGGCAAGCATGTGGCAATACCAAGGATGATGGCTCCTGACCTTTCTGCAGGAACAGGCTCCCGTGATTGCCTCTCTCTGGCAAGGGAAATAAAAATAGGACAACTTCAGGCACCCTGTCCTTCCTTAAAATCTAAGGTGAATGATGTTTGGGATGCTGAAATTAGGAAAGCAGTGACAGAGAGGGTGTAACGGGGCTCCAGCCAAGGCACCTCATCTTCACCAATTCACTCATCTGCTCACAATCTGTTAAGAGCTGGGCCCTGGCTGCATCATAAGACTTCCATGGGAGGGTTGTACATTTTAAGACTTGCCTCCCACAAGGAAAATCTGATGAAGGCTGTCTTACTGCAGATAACAGCACTCAAATTAATACTGTGGAATTGGTTTGTCCAATAATTGGGAGGAATCTAGACAAAGAAACAGCATGGCTGTTCACATTCTATTTTACAACGTGATCAACCATTCCCCATTCTTTGTCAAGGGACGGCTAATGAGATTCATAAATTCACTATCCAAAATCACTTCAGCTATTTTAATGTCTCCAGCAACACTGGATCTCCATGAGACAGATAAGTACTCCCAAGTTTTATCTGCCATAAAGACTCAATGCCTCTAGTCAGTGAGCCAGACATTTCATGAGGGTAAGAGGGAAATACAGGATAAGGACCTGACCTAGTCAGACAGGGCAAGGGAGGCTTTTCTGCTTTTCTGGGCAAGTTGAGGTGAGATCTGAAAAATCAGTAGAAATAATCTATATACCCATATATGTGTTGGTGGGAGAGGACATTCGAAGAAGAAACACTTGCAAAGTCCTTGAAGAAGGGAGCAGCTGTACTGGATTCATCAAGAAAATGCCAGTACAGCAAGCAATATGGAAGTAAAGAAACTGGAGGGAATGTAAGGCAGGAGAGGCGGGCTGGATAAAATATTTCAGTCTTTATCTTAACAGCAACTGGAACCCATTAATGGGTTGACTCAGGGAGGGGGCACCACTGGATCTGCATTTGAAAACATTGCCCCGGCTGCTGTGTGAAGAATATAGAAATCCAGACAGCAAGCTACTGCAACAGTCCGAGGGTGTCAGAGTAGTATCTTGGACTAGATTTGTAGCAGTGGACCTGAACAAAAATGGACAGACTCAGGACATATTTTAGATGTAAAAGTTCTTAGACTGGATTATGTGGGGGTGGGAAGAGGGGAGTTTTAAGGGAGGATCCCTGACTTCTGGCATGAAGAGCTATGTGGGTGGTGTTATCACTTCCTGAGATAGAGAACTCTAGAAGTGGACAAGCTTTGGAGGACTGCCAGCCTCACTTGTAGGGGGCCTTGAATATGGCCTGCATGTCCCTGCCTCTACAGTACACACACTATTCCCTCCAAGGAATCTCTCATCCCCATCTTCACCTCCCAGAATTCTGCACATTCTATAAGACTCAACTCAAAAGTCCCTGCCAATCACAAAGCCTTCTGAGATCCCATCCATCCAGATGTCTACCACTGTCTTCCCAACTTTCATAGTTCTATTTATATCTTCTACCAACATCATCTTCCACTTTATATACTAATTTTAAATGTGGCTATTTCCCTCTCAAGTCCTCCATTGAATTTGGGAAACAGCAGGTACATTCGTGCTGGTTAAAGTAAGACAGCTTTCCCGTCAATTTGCTAATATGTTCGTAATTCATCCACACAATCAAGCTAATCTGGTAAGAGGTCAGATACCTGTTGGACAGGAGTTCTCAATCCTGAACACGTAAGACTCACCTGTGAGCCTTTTTAAATATACAGCAACTTGATAATACCTTCGAACCAACAGAAGCCACAGTTTAGACCAATTAAATCAATGTCACTAGAGGTGAAACGCACAGGATACATTTACAAAATTAATCCTGGATGATTCAAATGAGTAGCCAAGATTGAAAGCTATAGCTACCGAACCCAAACTCCTGAAGATGGTGCTCATGTCTTTAAAAAGGTGCATAAGGGTCTCTTACATACATCTTAATGCTGAATGCCTCTAATGCAGACAAATTATATTCCAGAGAAGCCTGAAAAGATAAGGTTTCTGCAGTTGGTAATGGATAATTACTGCACATTTTTAAAACAAGGCAGTTTTCAAAATGTATTAAACCAAGAAAAAGGGGCAGCAGGTCATTCAACAAATATCGTGTAAGAGTACCTGTGGCATAAAAAGAGGCACCTCGGAGGAAGCCTGTACCCATGAAGCATTTGTGTCTTCACTTGCCCAACAAATACTTTGGGTTCTGACTCTGAGCATTGAGAACATAGCAGTTAGACAGGACAAAGTCCCTGTCCTCAAGGTGCTTAACGTTCTAGCACAGGAAACAAACATTTATAGGACATAAATTCAGATATTAGTAAGTGCCCTGAGGAAAAATCAAGTAGAGTAAAAAGTTAGACAAAGAGCCACTCTCAGATGACTTTTTAAAAAAGGCCTGAATGGGAAGCACAGATTATGTGCAAACATAACATAAGCCGAGATGGGGGTCTCAGAGAGCTATACGAATGTGTTAGATGAGAAGTAAGGGGACACGGAATTGGTAGATGGCAGGAGGAATAAACAGGATAGATTCAAATCAACAATGCTAAAAATATGGCAGGCAATATGCAAAATGCTGCACCTATCACCTCAACAAATCTCATAATGATCTGCTAAGGGAAGCACTTCCATTATCCCCATTTTACAGATATAGATACCTAAAATCCCCAGAGTGACCACCCAGTATCATACATAGCTAAGTGACGGTGCCAAGGCTCGAACCCTAGCCTGACTCACTTGAGAGCTCAAGCTCTTAATCCAAAAATACCTAAGTTTGTAGACTTCAAAGGTAATGGGGTTCAACCTGAAATGACTTGGGAGTTATAGCCAGCAACAGAAGCAGACTTCTCAAGACAACAGGAGATGAGACCCAGCAGGGCCTAGAGTGATAGAGGGGCTTTCTACCCAGCTCCTGAGAATCAGTCTACCAACATGCTTTACTGAGGGGGTTGAAGGAAAGTTCTCCACCACCCTGCCCCCTGAGATCTCTTTTCATCCTTGCCTTTAACCTGAAAATAGAATTCCAACCCCCTCCCCCATAATCTCAAGTCCTCTCCAGAGACTTCTGAAGATAAACTCTTACCTAGGAAGAATATGTGCAGGCTAAAAGCTTCAACCCACAATTCTGGAGCCAAGCCGAAAAAGGCCATGAACAGACAATGAGCAACTGCTGAAATGACCTACTGAAGACTGACAGGTAGAAGAGAATGAAAGAAGCTGGAGAGGCCAAAGAGGCTCAGCATTTCACAACACAACAGAAATTTGGTACTGAATAGAATCCCTTAAGAACATAACTAAAGAGTAAATTAGTCAGTGTGCCATGTTTCCAGGGGTAAGGAGCCCCCCTTCACCTTCCGTTGACAGAAACAGCTATAGCACAGAGCCTTAAGACTTGGCAGGGTAAAGGGCCAAGTACCTCCCATATGGAAGGCAGTTTCACCACGTGATAATGTCACTGGATGCCAGGGCAACTGCTCTGATCACCTGGACTGATTCAGCTGACCTGGCACACAACTACGTGGTGAAAGAGAACAATCCTCCCACATTTACTTGCCAAGGAAATATGAGTGTTCCTTGCTATAGAACCTCTACTTCTATCAGAATTCTTTGGTTGCAAGTAACACAACAGGGTTTTAGCTAAGATTCTGGTGATTAAGAGAGGAGACTGGAGCCAGGCTGCCTCTGTTACCTGCAAAGCCTAGCTCTGTCACTCTCTGCTTCTGTGACCTTGGCAAAGTCTCTGACCTCTCTGAGCCTCAGTCTCTTCATCTATAAAACAGGAAGGAGAGATATGTAAATGAAAACTGTGAGACACCAGTTTTTACCAATCACAGCTGCAAAAATTCTGTTAATATACTGCACTGGTGAGGATGTAGGAGAAACAAGTACTATATCACAAACTCTACATATATGTACATATACACAGATACATAAATACACATGCACACACAATCTTTGCTCCAAATTCTATGGACAGCAATTTGACTATCCCTCTTAAAGCTAAAAATACACATTCTTTGATCCAGCAATTCTGCTCCTAGATATTATCATAGATGTTATACATGAAAATCTTTTGCATTATAATATTCATTTCAACATTATTTGTGAATTCAGAAGACTAAAGATGGTAAGGGATTAGTTAAATTATGAAACCACATGATGAAAAACCATGCAGTTGTTTAAAAGAATATACAAATATGGAAAGATTTCAGACTGTTACTCATTTGAGGAACAACACATAAACATTTCTAAGTATACAGAATATCTCTGGAAAGGTACAGAAAACGTTGTGAAGGGTTTGAGGCTCCAGGAAGAGGAAAGGGTGGTTGGGGGAATTAGTGGTGAGAAAGACTTACTTTGCACTCATAAGCTTTTTGTACTTGTTAAATTCTGCCCTGTGCCCAGGTGTCACCAATAGTCCGAAAAGAACTTACCACATGCTCATGAGGTAGCCAGACTAAGGCAATGCACTTACACCTGGAGCCACTGAAGAAAGTGGTCCACCATGTAACCTCCAGATGCTGTTAGAGAAGGAGAAACAGATGCTAGACAGGAAAATACAGTATGCCCACCTTCATATGAAAGAGCCTAATTTTGACATGCCAGGTTCAAACACAGGGCAGAGAAAAGGGTCCAGAGCAACATTCACGTCATCATATTTTGCTACGTGCATCCAGTTGAAAGTTGGTAGATGCACTACAAGACAGAAGGCATGGCCAATGGAAGACTTGGGAATGGTGGCAGATACTCAACTGGGAATTGGGAAATCTGGGCTCTAGGTCCACCAGTTTTTGGCTCTGTTGCCTCCAGACAAGCCTCTGTACATTCTGAGCCCTTCCTTTTCCAAGAGAAAGAGAATGGGATGCTCGTTCCTTGGGTCCCTTCTTACTCTGACATTGCAAGATTCCATGGCAGCTGGACCTCAGCTTGTCAGAATGTGGCAAGTGCAGGTACGGGCACAACTGGTATAGACAATACATAAAGATCATGGGAAAAGGTTCCAGGCCTTGAAAGAAAGTAAGCAATGACAAAACTGCATCACTGCTACCAGTCTTTTTTTTTTTTTTTTTTGCATTATGAAGAATAAAGAGATATGAAGAGATATCAAGGAGATATCATTTTAAAAAGCATGAAGTCCATTCTCTAGGGAAACGTCACTTGGGTGTGACTCTCAGAAGGCTCTCTGGTAAAATGAAACAGTAGCCCCATAATATCATTTCTTCATCTCACCAATATGTAAGGAGAGATAGTAGCCTCTAAATTCACTTCAGACCTTAGTTTCCTGAGCAGAATCAAAGTTGAGGCAATCCTACAGAAGCCCACATCTGAAGAACAAAGTAACAGGGAGTTATTAATCACTTGAGAATTAACACCTTGTGCCTTAAAAGTAATAAAACCAGTCACTGGAAAGTAGTAACATCGCACAGAGGAACAGAATGAGAGTCTAGCAGAAATCTATATATAAAGGTAGAAGAGACCAGAGTGAACAACCACCATTTACATTCTGAACATTGACTCAGTCTTTTTTTTTTTTCTAAAGATTTTATTTATTTATTCATGAGAGACACACAGAGAGAGGCAGACACAGGCAGAGGGAGAAGCAGGCTCCATGCAGGGAGCCTGATGTGGGACTCGATCCCAGATCTCCAGGATCACGCCCTGGGCTGAAGGCAGCGCTAAACCGCTGAGCCACCTGGGCTGCCCTGACTCAGTCTTTCAAGTGGTGTGACTGAGAAGCCGAAACGCGATGGCAAATACAGGGCAGCGTGGAGTCTACAGGCACTAATGTGGAGCTATTAGCCAAAGAATGGGGAGAAATGCAGGGGAAAGAAACCACTCTATTTCAGCAGTGGAAATGATAGATTACCACACTCGCTATCCTGAACCAAATCAAATAACTCCTGAATGGCACTCTGGCTGTATTTCAAAATACTTTTATGTAAGTACGTAAGTCCTCAAAAACTGCTGTCTCTCCAAGAGGCAGTGGAGATGTCACTTCCTCCAGACCTCAATTCCCATATCTAAATAAATAAATAAATAAATAAATAAATAAATAAATAAATAAATAAAGATAGAGCTGAACAAGGAAGAGAATCATAAGTGGCTCACACGTGGGAAAACCTGGCTCTGACCGAAATCCAAAATTATTAGGCTGGTATTCAATCTGTGAGGAAAAAAAAAAAGACCCTGGTAGGAAAATAGATCAGTTCATTCGTAATTCTCCCGCTAAAAACGTACAGTGTTGCTTATGTGCTGTATTCAGGATGCAGACAAGCCTTGAAATTAGCACAAATAACAGAATTTTGGCTTGTTTCCCCTTCACCGATGCGAGATAGTAAGATAGATTTCATTTTCTTTGTAGTTGCACATGATCAGCACTTGGCTTTCCACGACTAAGATAGGAAGGCAGTCATTAAGGGGTGAAAGCACTGTACCTTGCAAAGAAATGCATTAGAAAAGGGTCCTTGCTAATCTTTCTAATCTTATCTCTCACTACTGGACTCACACAAACCACACTCCATCCAGTCTCATCAAGTTTGTGAGCAGATTTTGTGTTTTCCCACTATGATGTCTCTGCTTCTAGCATCTCTGAATATCCTCCACCCATCTCCATCTATCAAAATCCTTTGTATTCCCAAAGGCCTGTGTCAGAATCCACTCTCCCCTTTGATTTTTCTTCCTCTGAATTACTTACTGCTTTGTGCCTTATCAACCTGGGAGACAGAAGTCCTGGCTTTTTGTAGAACTTCACACTTATCTGCACAAAGTGGTACAGATGAGTGAAGAAATGACTAGAATGAAGAATTAATATTTCTTTTCTGATGCCACTCTATTAAAATAGGCTACAAATATAATTACGGTCCGGATTTTTTTAAGGTATATTCCATAAAAATATCTCAGCGCAGAATAACAAAAACAAGAATGCAAAAGATGTTAATGTTTCAGATTTAAAAGACAGAAACGGAGTGTTTTAACACAGCCTTGTTTATAAGAATATTCTATTCAATTTCCAGGTTTTGCAGACCACTCAATAAGAAGGTCAGTTTCTTTCAGAGCTCTTATTTGCTGCCTCCTGAAATGGAATCAAGGCTATGCTAACTTAGAAAACAACACTGCCTAACTAAACTAATTAAGCCAGATTCTTTTTCCCACCAAAGTAAAAAACAAACAAGCATTTTAAAGACAGATCCTGAGAACCCCAGCAGGCCACCTTGTATTCCTAATGCCTGGCTAGGAGGACACTATATATGTTCACTCTGTGTCAAGACAAAAGAGATATGGGACACTCCAGAACAACCAGTCAGAATTGCTTGGGGTCAGCAGCGAATGCTACTAATTTCTCTCTCCTTAGCAAACATCGGAGGAAGGAGTGGAGAGTCTTCAGCCTCCAGTGGCATGCACACCAAAAGCCTTTGTAAGACTTCGGTCCCCCCCTACTTCACCCAAGAAGCCAGGGCTGCCTCATGGACTCAGCAATGGCAGTTCTGCTGGTTGTAAAATTACAACCAAACTTTTCCCTTTGTTCTAGCAAAAGACTTCCTGTGAGAAAGCAGTAATCCTTTAAAGCTTTCCAGCCCAGAGGTCTCTCCTGGTTTGTATTCCCCCAGCCCCAGCCCCCAGAGGAAAAGCTCAATCACATCACAAGTCATTTCTTGGTTCCAAGCTGTACTGGGGCTCAAGGACTCCTGGTGAGGAAGAAAACTGGTCATCTGAACATCCTTTCCTGGGATCTGTCTGAAGTGTAGACAAGCAGCAAAGATGAATATTAATATGCCTTCCATCATCAAAAGCTATTGCATACCCAAAGGATGATAAATATTTTAATCAGTTTTCAGCTTGTCTAGCGGAAGTCAGTTTACTCCTCAGAGATTTTCCTAGTTCTGTGCCCAAAACCTGTCCAGTACACACTGCTTTCCCCATATAACTTTTGGAAATTAGTAATAAAAACGTCCAAGCTTTGTTGGGCAACTCATTTAATTTTTTGACAATTTTACTCTACTAAGTTTCCCAACAGGAAAATCTAAAATATGAAGGATGCCAACAGATGAGACAAAACACCAAAATTCTAAGTTTTAGCGGTACTGCTGCTAATAACCTACTTACGTCTCACATTTTAAAAATGTTTTTCATATTTGCATAAGTTGTTTGCCAGTGACTGCTCCATCTTCTCACTGTAAATGCCAAAGGCATAAAACAGGACATTCTCAGGCATCCTCTGTACTCTCGATATTATTATTTTTTAAATGTTAAAGGTATCTGGGGGCATTGTTGGGAGGGTTGTTTGTTTAAAAATAAAACTAACCCCACAGTATTCCTGTTAAGCAGGACCTGACATTTTAGGGAAATGTACAGAGTTAAAAAGAATTTATTAAAGGCCATGCTGTTTAACGTGGGTGGGAGAAACGGCTGGACAGGAACATTGACCTCACATCAATTCATTTCTTCAACAAGTTAAGTGTCGGGTCCCTACTATGTACCAGACGCTGTTCAAGAAGCTGGGGAAATTACAGTGAATAAAACAAAGTCCGGCTCTCACAAAGATTATGTTAGGTAGAGGCAGACAATAAATGTGTATCATGGCAGATGGTGGAGAGCAATAGAAAGCAAAGCAGAACAGGGCAAGGCACTATCGTAAGAAACTCTCTCCAAGGAGTGACATGAAGTGAGGGAGTGAGTCATGCTAATAAACAGAGTGAAGAATATTCTAGACGGATGTGACAGCAAATGCAAAGACCATGATGCAGGAGAAAGATGGGCATGTTCTAAAGACAGTAAAAGGGCAAGTGGGGGACTAGAAGGGAGGAGAAATAATGTTCTGGGGGTGTGGGGGTGTGGGTGGACAGACTCTGTAGTGCACTAGACCCACTGCAAGGAAGTGAGATATCTGCACGTGATGGTAGGTTTGGGCTGGGGGAGTGAAATACCAGACTTATATTTTAAACGAACACTCTCACAGGGATGGACACAGGGTGATAGAAGCAGGGAGGCTCTTTCTACAAATGATGGTGGCTCTTACCAAAGTGGTAGCACAGGGGGTAACGAAGGGTGGCCAGATCACAAATATTTTAAAAACAGAGTTAACAGGATTCACTGCTAAATCAAGAGATAAATCAAGAGAACTCCAAGGTTATAGGTTAAGCAAATTATTGAACTGTGTGATCCTGGGAGACAGGATTGTAGATTATGGGAGTTAAGAGTTTGGTTTGAGATATGTTGAATTTGAAATATTATTACTAAATAGCTACATATGGCCCACCTTGCCCAATCACTGTTCGAGCCTCCAAGACATCAGACCCTGGTACTAATAGACAATACTAATCTATTACAGGCATTGGAATGTCCCACTACTTCCATCCAATAAAAAAAAATTCACTGTTAACTACACAAAATGTATATGACATCAAATAAAATACAAGCCCTCTTAATTCCCCAACATCTGTTTAAGACCTGATGCATTATTCTGGGTATTTCATAATTGCTCATTTAAATTAGTAATATTTAAGTGAAGAGATATATATTTTCAAGCTACCACTTGTTCTAAGTCTTCATAAAAAGCAGATTATGTCTGAAATAGTAGAAATTAATTTTTTGAGTATTGCTATAATACTTCAGATTTTTATTTGAAGGCTAATTTTGTCAATCAATCAAACCAAAAACAAGTTGGAGGTCATCTGAGATTTTTATACACATCAAAGAAAAATTCACAAATGAGATCGTCACAGGTGGTTCCAGATGGGCTGAGGTCACATAGAGGAAATACAAAAAAAGTCAATCATAATTTACGTGTTAGGGGAGAAGACGGTGTTAAAAACATCATCTTGTAGATGTTGATGATCACAGAGATACTTTCAGGAATCCTGAAAAGGCAACATATCAAGTTTCTCTTGGTTTAAAAAAAAGGTCATTCTTTTGCAGATGTCAATGAAAAGAGAGTAGGATCATGGTTATGTTACCCTTAATGCACGGAAGAGTCAACTTAATGTGTTCCCGGAGGTTTCTGGTAAGTCAGATTCTGGCACTGGGACCACGTTTCTCCATAGAGACATTTTTGCAAAATATGGAAAGATTCCCAGCCCAGCTTCCCAAAGTATTTAGCCCACATACGATAGAAACATTACCAAAGTAGCACTGGGCTCCAATTCTTTGAGTCACACTAGCTCCGGACTGACCCCAGTTCTGGAGGAAGGGAAATAAGAGGGAAGGGACGCTGTCACTAACAGGGACTCAGTCAAATGACCCCTAAGTAATGTCTCCTAAACTGAGGACTGTCTACAATTTCCTTCTAAAATCACTAGTGGAGGGACCCTGCGGGGGGGCGGGGGGGCTCAGTGGGCTAAGCAACTGCCTTCGACTCCAATTATAATCTCAGAGTTCTGGGATCAAGCCCCACGTTGGGCTCTGAGTGCAGCGGAGAGTCTGCTTCTCCCTCTCCCCCTGCTCCTTCCCCTGTTCATGCTTTCTCTTTCTCAAATAAATAAGATCCTTAGAAAAATAAAATTACTAGTGGTGATTTTTTTTTTCATTTGATCATTGTAACAATTTTCTTCAGAAGGTAAAAGTTTTAGGGACCACTTGTTAACCAACTTGGGAGGAAAAATCCTATAATCTTGATAATGCTCCTAACAACTGGCATACATCCTTTGGAAATCCTGCTTTCCTTTTAAAATTATAGGTCTGATGATTTTTTTTAAAACATAATTTCATTCTTCTAGACAGGTTCTTCTAGAATATCTCAAAGGTATTTCTAATAAGATAAACAACAGACTAGAACTGAATTTAATGTCCCACTCCCTACCTTACTCACCCTCCAAAAGAACTAGAGGAAATAAGGTATACAATTTTTTTAGGCTGTATCTTTTCCAGAAAAAGATGGAAATTACTGACATCCCAATCCAGCACCAGGGGTTGTGATTCAGCATCTTCCTGCTAGTCAAAGGAATCCAAAAGAAATTCTAGCAGTCAAGGTTATGCTAGAACCCGCCAGGGGAAAGTAGCAGGATCTTCACACCTTTACATCAATCTGAAACCTGGTGTGGCTAAATTTATTTAAAACAACCAAATCTGTCTATTTGAAAAGAAAATAGAACATGTGTGAAATGTGCACGCCTGCCTGTGTGTGTGTGTGTGTGGGGGGTGTTTAACAAAGGCTAGCAAAATGTAGTGAAAGCCTATGGAATCAAGGCTAAAATAGAAACTGTAGCTGTTTATTCCAGGTTTTCTCTGCACGTGTTCACAAGAGTTAAGAGAGATGGCAAGGCTCTCACTTGGAGTTTCCTAGCTCTTGTCACTCTGTTTCACTGTCTTCTGCATTTTTAGCATTGTTCCTCTTGTGTGCAGGGCAGAGGCACCTGAACGATCCTCTTAACATTCCTGGGATGTAGCAGGCACATCCTAGTACTTGGTACCAATAAAGCTCAATTCTCATACAGCTCATATAAGGGTTAAAAACAGAAAGTCCTACCCACTGGTTTGCTCTGATGTTCCTGGAGATATTGTCACTGGATGTATCCTCAGTAGAATTCTATTCAACACCTCTGTCTTTAAGTACAAAGCTGTAGGCTGTAGCAGCTTTAAGAAACATAAGTATCCCTTTTTTCTGCTGCACAGTATCTGTGTGTGAAATTCTCTAAAGGGGTTTAAGTATTTACCCTGAACACTATCAGACGGTTTCTAAAATTTTCCTTATCCAGTTGCAAAAACACTTCAAAGAGAATCATAAACATAGTCCTTTGTGCTTTCGATGCACATTCTGTTTCTCAAGCTTAAGCCTGAATTCTCTTGGAATTGTAAATTTTTTTTTTCCCAAAAAGACAGGATACACAATGCTTCCTTTTTTTTTTTTTTTAAATTCATTACTAAGTCTGCAGTGACTAAGGGAAAAACTGGAAAACTCTGAGAGAAATCCAGGAGGCAATCAAAGAAGGCAAAACCTGTTAGAAATTCATTGCTAAATTACACGTACAATTTCCCCTCAGATACTTTACTCTTAATAGAACAATGCAGTTGTGGGTAATAGCAGTGGGTGGCTGGAGAGGGAGGAGAATCGAAAGCATCAACCTTCAATGAACATGTTTAAGAAAATAAAAACTGGGAGCCAAGGATATTTAGCCACTGTAGCTGAAAAGTGATTTTTCTTTTCTTTTCCAAATTTCCAAAGCTAAATATAGAGGTTCCTAAATTCAGTGTCTGTGTACCTAATTTGAATTATTGGATTCTTGTGACTGTTTACCTGCCTCCAATCTGTGTTTATCCTGAGCCATTCAGCACTGCCCCACTCCAAAAAGGGAGAAGGATACTTAAATTTTAGTTGGAAACCATCAGACATCTCACATCAAATCCTAAGTTTTACTACAATATACTCTGCTCTTGTATCAGAGATGCTAATTCCAAAAAATGGAAGAAAGGATTATGTTTGCAAATATAATTGAGTATATACAGTTAACATTTAAGGAAAGATATTTATATATACACATACATACTTACAACACACACACACACATATATATAAATATAAGTCGGTGGCTTCACTATTAACACAGGCAAAAAATTACTATTTATATCACCTTCTTCCTCATACCCCCCAAAAATCTTCAATCCTAGAATAAAGATAAAAATGAATTTAGCTAATTGAATTCAAATAGAATAGTAGATACTGGTATACTCAGTATATACTTCAGTGCATTAAAAGGCAGCCTTGTTCCTCTATTCGGTTACAAAGAATTTAATCTAAGGCACTGTGATGATAGCTTCATTAATCTCTCCAAAAACAAACAAACTGCTCCTCAGCTTAATCACTGCTTGTGCCTGTGTAACCTATACTAAGAAAGGCTCCACCAGACAGCAGTGGACAGGCTCTTGGCATGAGTTCTCCCAGATGATTTACACAGGCCAAAATGACAAGGAAAAACGCATGACTC
This sequence comes from Nyctereutes procyonoides, assembly GCF_905146905.1. Taxonomy (NCBI): domain Eukaryota; kingdom Metazoa; phylum Chordata; class Mammalia; order Carnivora; family Canidae; genus Nyctereutes; species Nyctereutes procyonoides. The sequence goes on along the minus strand of NW_026575052.1, from coordinate 23,713,582 downwards.
ATCTTGAAATTAAACTATTATAACTAACTTGTAAAGGACAACCTTTACAGTCGTAAGTACTTTGCTCTCTTAAAACTTTTAACAATAAGAAACTGGTAACAGAATTAAATAAAACACCTACTCATTTTCCACGTCTCTCTGCTCTCCTGGGCCAAATTTTAACATAAATGGGTAGAATTTAATGTAGCCTATAGCTTACCCAACATAATTATATGTTGTGTTTTACACTGTTTCAAAACGGATACATTAAAATGATCCAGTCTTGGCTCCTTCCCACTAAAGTCAATAAAGGTTATTAAGGCCAACTGCCATATAAACGCACTGCTATCTGGGTGCTAAAAACTGTCAAGACAGGAAATGCAATTCAAGATGATCAGGATTCTACTCTCCTCTTCTATAAGAAAGAAGGAATAAAAAAAAAATTTTTTTTAAAGAGGCATGAGGAAATTTCTCTCCAGTGTATCAATAATCAGTACTTCTGAAAATATTCACTCTGGAAATTATTCTAGAGTATTTCCATGGGATTATACTAAATTGACCTTTTGTTTTTTAAGGTCAGGGGAAAATGAATAAATGTCATCAATTTAGAGGACACCACACCTAGCATTCTTTTCTGTATCACTGTGAAGTTGATAGTGTTAAAACATTTTTATAGGTAAAATAAATGTCAGTTTTGCAAAGTGCGATACCAGACCCTGAGAGACAAATGGCCTATCCATTGAATCTGGCTACGGCAAGACTTCCTCACCTCACAGGAGACTTCGGCTTTTCAGACTTCTCTTTACCCAGAAAGCAAAGCTTGTACAGTTTCTTTCAAATGGTAACTCTCTCTTATCCTGAAGAGTCTCCTCATAATACACTAATCTTCGTTGTGAAGTGGTGGGTTGGTTTAAGAAAATAAAATAAAATACAAATATCTGAATAGCATACCATCCTGCATAGGGAGCACAGATGAAATGAGAAGGCAAGGCTAAATTCTTGGGTTTAAGAATGGGTTGTGTTGCTTTGGGCTTGATGGCTCATAAATTCATGAGGTAATATTCAGGGAAAATGTGATATTTTATCAGAATGTCATTCAAATATAGGGTTTAACATTTACATCACAAGAGCAAGCAGAGAGTAAAACTATCCTCAGGGGGTAAAGTGGCAAGAATAAACAGTGTGATAAAAAACAGCGCTTGCTGGAACAGAGAATGGGAAGTAGAGGCTGGGTCAGTTTTAGAGGCAGTGGCCTAAAGTTTCTGAAATATGTGACTGGTTATGACATGTGAAGAAGCAATTACCATTAAGGGAAGAAACGTGATTTCAAAGCTCATTTTCCATTCTTCTGTATTCAACCTGAGACTACACCTTCCAACCACAAAGTGGAAAAAAAAGAACAGAGAGAAATCACAACGCAAGTCTCTTCCCTGGTGTGAGGGCCATCAAAGGTTGCTTTACTCATAAGCAAAAGGTGAAAAGTAATGTACATATTGCCTGAGGTGTTTTGTTTTGTTTTGTTTCGACTGCAAGAGATCCATAAGATGGTGCACAACAGACAAAATACATTAATTAGGGAAGTCTTAATACACACCTGATTTTAAATTTAAAAAAAAGCACAGAGATAAAGAAGAATCATTTGTCTAAAAGGATCATAATTTTGAGTAATATATTCCCTGGAAGCAAAGCAAGTACATTCAGAAATGCCGTTCAGATTAGTCTAAATCTATAGAATCCAAATGTGCACCAAACACTGCACTTTTTATGTTAAATTGCTGTTGAATTTGTTAACCCACAACTGATTTCCTGTGTTATGGAATCTTGGAGATTACAGCTAACTTGAAGCAACAGGGATAATTCTTGACAGTTAATGGTACATTTGTGTACATTTTCCTGAAAGGCCAGCATCTGGAGGCCTCAAACTGGTAGCTCAACATTGCCCCCTACTGCTTACAACTGCAAACATATGAGGTGGGCTGGTACAAAAGCTGGAATTCGAAAGGGCCAGTGCCAGCCAGTCCCCCCATGCCCCACCCCTAGTATACAAATACCAGATGGCACTGTACTAACAGAGCCACAGAACCATGGACTCTCTCGATGATTATTATCTTCTGTCTCTTCCAATAGCAAAAATAAATCATTATGAATTTGTTAAAAGTCATTTAAAGAGGCTTGAAGCCATGCTTAAATTTAATTTAGAAGTATCATCCCTTTTATCTTGGACCAAACCTTCACTCTGTTGATAATGATCACCCTGAGGCTTGCTGAGGAGAGACACTGGGGCCATTGATTTCACTCAGAACACTCAGTAATGCCACACCAACTGCAAGGAAACTGGCTCTGGAGAATTCCCAAGATCACTCTTCTTCCTGGTATTTTTTATACAAGAGTCATAAAGTAAACAGAAGATATTCCGTCTAACTAATGTGCCATGGCCTGACTTCTTAAAAATTATAACTACATATTTCAAATGAATTCATAATGAATATAATCAGTAAGCTCATAATACCCAAGACTACTCTTTAGAAGGAAAAAAAAAACACACACAAACAAAACCTTGAACAAAAGCAATGCAAAGAATTTTATTTTTTTTATTTTCATTTATTTGTTTGCATAATCAATGAGTTCCTTTATTATTTATTTGTCAATGCTAACTTGTGGAGTTGCCAAATTACAATGCCAAAGTCAATCCGATGTTTTAAGGAGTCAAAGCCTGCTAAATAAAGGTTCTTCTAACTCATATGTAAATGGACAAAACCAGAATAACACAGTAAAAAAAAGTTCCTGAAACTCAAGCTGCTTTTATATATACATCCCATAAAAATGGAGCATACTCCACACAGGCTAATTTTAGGAATGGGGCTACGGAGATTAAGGCATGGACTTTTCATTACCTCTGACTCAGTTTTACAATGTTCAGTTTTATACTGAGGCTCAGGTCTTTGGAGGGATCCATTTTTGTGATACTATTAGTACAATAAAAGAAGGATTATAACATTCCTTCCTCAGATATATATGAAAAGGGCATGATCTAAAGATCTGAGGAGATGTCTGGAAAGCAAGGACTTCCGGATTCTGACCTAGATTTTCAAACTAAGACCCCTTCACAGTTCTGACTTGATCTTTTCATTATCATAAAATTGGGCTGAGCAACAGCTACACATTTTTGCTGCTCAGTTCACTGTTTCCAGGATATTTAAAAGTCTGTGCAGTAATACCACTTCTAGAGTGTGGCAGGCTTTTATCAGTTTCCCATGACATTCCAAAGCCAATGGTTTGGAGGCAGAAGAGGGAGGGAGTGAAGGGCATGACCCTAGGGCCAGCCTTACTGAGTTCAAATCCCAGTTCCCTCACTTTAGGGACTGTGTGATCTTAAGGAAGTTATGTAAACCTTTTGTGGTTCAGTCTCCTGGTTTATGAAATAGAGAACCATCATACCTACACTTTATGGGGTTGTCATAAAAGTTAAATAAGTTATATATAAAACATTCAGAATAGTGCCTGGTACTTAATAAGTATCATATAAGAGTCTGCTATTGTTACTACTATTTAAATTAAGACTTAATTCAAAACTTGCAAGTGCCTCCACTCGCCTTCCAGCTATACTTCCCACTATATCCCCTGACTCCTAGCTTTGAGCACCCTGTCCCTCCCCGCTTCCACTCTTGTTTGTGTACTTCCTAGAGCCTGATGTTTCTCTCCAAATGCCCTATCTGACCCTATACATACCTCCCCATCCAAAGTCCCCAAAAGCCACATCTGCTGGTCCACAGCAGTCCAGGTCCAGTGGTCCAAATTTAATATTCCCTCCTCTGGACTGTGATTTTTTTTAAAAAAAAAATCTCTATCACAGGCTTTCATTTTAACTAATGTAATACCTGGCTACATTCATGTCTCTCTGCTTGTTAAACTGAATGTAGTGGTTAAGAGCATGAGCCAGAAGGCCTGGGTCTCGATCTTGCTCAGCTGCTTACGCTGTGACCTTGGGTGAGGCACTTAATTTCTCAATGTCTCAGTTTTCACATCTATAACTTAAGACTCATAAGAGTTTCTACACCTTGTAGGAGTGTTGTATGAATTTTAGAAATCAATACAGGGAAAATCCTTAGACCAGTGCTTGGTGCATCTGAAAATGCAAATGAATTTTAACTCTTATTGCTGCACTCTTCTTCCCTCCTCATCGCTTCCTAGTATGTGTCCAGCATGGTGTCTTGTCTGTTGAAAATACCTGACCAAATGCTCACCCTTCTGAATTGAGCTTGTACTGACAAAATCGGAGCCGTTCCTTACAAAGTGTTACCTGACTCAATAATTTTGAATAATGAATTATGTATTTGTGTATGCGAATTAGGCAGTAGAGGAGTCACACAGCACAGCACCCCAGAAAATATGGCCAGAGACCTCATGTACTTACCACACCTTCCATCTTCTTCCACAGTCCTTCCAGTTGAGTCATGGGTTGACACCACCAATCAGTGCATTTTCTGTATCGATTGCCTTGAAACCAATACTGTCTCAGCCACTCGAACTCAACCTGTGGACCATAAGGAGAAGGCAGCTGTCATAATGCCCTTTTGTGAGGGACAAAGACAATAATAATGCCCTTTGTGAGGGACAAAGACAATAATGTTGTCACTCGATTCTCCTCCAGTAACTTCACTGCTATAAGGGGAGAAGGGGTGAGAAAAGCTCAGCCTAACCAGTTTCCAATATAACCTGGAGTCTCTGGAGCACTTCTACAAAGCCAAGAAAAGAATAATCTTAAAACTGAGGTCCTCTTAGCAAGACAACCCAGCTTGGGCTGGGGAGGGGTCCTCCAACACATTTATTAGTCAGACATGAGGAAACTATATTCATCAACAGATACTGAAGAAAAATTAAGTAATAAAAATAAATTTTACAGAACAGATAAACAAAACACAAATACTGAGATGCTAAAGTATATAGCAGCCTACACTATGTATGATAGAGAAGATATAATCGAAATAGGTTTTTATTAAACATCTTTATTAAAGGCTAGTATTTAGAGCAAAACACAGAAACACATATTAAGAGATAATCAATTTCAAGTTTCTTAGATTTAAAATCAATAAAGAATTTACCATAGGCCAGGAGGAGCTGGTGAGAATCCCAGTCCTTAGAACAAAACAATACAGTTAATTGTGGGGACACATAATAAGAAGCTACAGCCATTCAAATTGTTACTTTTCAACTCAGGGCATGTGACAATAGGTAGAAAAAACAGCAAAGACATTAATAATTGCTTTTCCTTCCTATGAACCTACCATGGTAATTATTATGGTTATCATTTGTCCCTTTAGCATTCCTCCTATTCTAGCAAAATTCCACTGTTCATCTGGTAACTGACCCCCTTCCCTGGCCCTAGTCCATGAGGTCTGAGGAGAGAGTGCCAGTCCTAGTATCAGGGGTAGAGTGTGCAATCCAAATGTCAGCCAATCAGCCCACCACATTTCCCTAGTCACAGAATTGGGTATGCGGGCAATCACTGTTCGTTCAATCACAGTAAGTCTGGGGACCTAGAAGATTCAGGAAGAGTATTCAACAACCATTCTGCTACCGAATGGGGAAAATGGAGACAACACAGTAAGAAGCAACTGCAAGATAAAAAGATAAAAACCAGGTGCTGCCGACACCACCTGGCTCTTGATCAAGCTGTTCCTAAAGTCTTTCCTATTTAAGCCAATTCAGGCTGAGTTTTCTGTCCCGTGCAACTGAAATAATTCCAGTGTATGTAAGGGATAGGCTGAGGTAAAAGCTCTGGAAGGGTAAGAAACTGTTTTTTGTTCACTTTCCAAATCCTTAAAACTCATCTTCAATTTGAAAAAATCCAATTTTACTGTTAAAGTACAACACTATTCATCCTGCAAGGTCTTTTTACCTCTATCCTCTAAAGAAATGTAGAGCTTTCACAGCTTAATGTTGGGTCACCTGACTTTGCTGAGGTAATCGGGTTCCCTACACAGACAAACTATTATAACCTTTACCTGTTACCACAAAGAATTTTTGTGTTTATCCATATTGAACTTTCATGAGGCAAACAAAAGCAACTTGTGAAGACTTAACAATGGTGAAAATGGCTCAAATAACTAGCCTGAGAACACCCAGTCATATGAAAGGGTTTTAGTTTACATTAACTAAATGTTTGTTTGATATGTAGAACTGATTTCAGTCAAAGCTGTTTAAACAAAAAAAAAAAATGAGGAATGTAGACAATATTAAGACAATAGCTGCTGAACCTTATCTGTGGTATTAAGAGACAGTTCTTAACAGAAGTAAATGTGACTACTTTGAAGGGAGAGCGAATGTAAGTGTAGTTCAACTTCTCTGAAGATACAGGCTGAACTTTATTTATTACAAGAGAAGATGTTTTTAAGAGATTTTTCGTGAAACTGGTTCATGTGACAGGCACAGCCGATCACCATGGCATCATGCCCTATGTCAGGGAGAGCTGAAAAGGTTTTACAAGGTCTTCCTATCTTGGGCCTGGTTATTTCCATTGCAGAAGATAAAACATGTAAGCACCAGCCACAATGGTGTCCCAGGAAAGAAAATTGAGTACCCTATGTAAATAGTTCATTCAACCTATCAAGGTATACATGAGTCTAGATTTCAGTAAATGAGAACTCAGAAGGTAGGAGAGGGGCATACCTGGAAACTCTGCTATCAGACAGGAAAGCAAAGAAAGAGCTTGTCCGTTTTAATAAATCCTGACTTCATCCTCCTCCTCAGATGCCCAGCCACCATTTGAACCAGACAGTGCCATGAGGAAGAATAAGGGCCCCACTACTAAATAGCTATGTCACCAATAAATAAGGATAATTACCTAATAACCACATAGGTTTGTGGTGTTCATTAGCAGGTGAATAATGAACAACCTACTATAGGCCGGGCACTTGCTAGATACTAAGGAAGCAAACTCAGCAAGACATGAGGCCTAGAATTTGTTGTCCTCCCTAGGATCTCACAATCTGATAAAATTTTCATGGCAGGAAAAGTTTTAACATCCCTGTCAATTCATGCCCACCCCCCTTCCACCGAGGCCCGTCAGTAAAGTTCAACACTGAGGATTCAATCCCAGCAGAGGTTTATTTTATGAGCTGAAGTAGTGCCCAGGAGATAATGATCTTTCTGGGCATCGAATCCACTGGCATGCATTTTATTCAACTCCATAACCTGACTTTTTCATTTCAGTGTTGTGGGCAAGAAACATTACAGGATTTTAAGCAAATGTCACCCTCACCACTTCCCCCACTGCCAAGAGAAGCCGTTGGCTGCTTTCTTAAACTTAATTAAGGAAGCAAAAAAATAGTTTCAGCCCTTTGATTCAGAGTTTAAGTTACAAAAACAAACAAACAAAAACAACCAAAAACAAAAAACTAAATAAGCAAAAAAAGTTTTTATTTTTCCTCCCTAAACTGTGGGAAATAGAAAGGAAAAGTTGCAGGACGGATGCTGCACAAAAGCTGAGGGGTCGGGATTCAGAATAGAATGGAAGCCTGATTTTCTTCAGGGATTTAAAAATGAAAAGAAAAGAAAATCAAAGACCAACCATGGTAACTGACCAATAAAGTCCTAAATGTGACAGGGGTAGGGTCTCCATCCCTTCTCCAGGGTACTATTCCCCCAGGAAGCTCATAACTATTGGAGCAGAAATCAGAGACAAGCCATCAGGAAGGGAATGGCTGACTTCAGGCCAAGAACGCTCCACAGGTGATGCGGATCTCCCAAGATGCGAGCATCAGGGAGACAACACACAGGAACTCTCTTGAGGTGCCCTAGGAGTTTGTGATGCTTCTAAACCAGACTCCCAGATTTTGAACATGCCCTTAAAGGAAATTCACTGCTATTCAATCTTTTAAGCAACTGCAATACAAAGGTAAGCAGTGCCCCCAGGTGTTTATTTACCCAGGGCCTACTGACAACCTAGAGGCCTTGCAGGTTCTTGAAGTGACATCTGAATCATCAGAGAAATATGAAAACATGTCCACAGCAGTGTCAGTTTCATAAATGTGACTCGGAAAGCCATCTCTTATAACCCTCATAACTAACTTTTGCCTGGAACAGTCTAAAAGATCAGTCAAGGAAAATTGTTCTCCTAAAAATGTCTGGAAGTCTGAAGGGGAAGAAACCCACCTACCTTAGGCATTCAGTAGCAAAGTTCCAAATCATATTTATGAGCTACTACATCACCATATATTGTAAATCATCTCCAGCCACAGGTAAACAACTGACAGCTACTTTTCTCACAGGTAAACAACTGACAGCTACTTTTCTTCTGCCAAGTTAGTTTGGGCTCTCAGTTTGGTCCCAGCTCAGCTCACACATTCCTTCATGAGAAGTGTGCACATGCCCACAGGGGTTAATGTCTCACTGTAGTAACTGGAATAAGTTATTTCACTGAGCAAGATGTTAGACCAGGGAGAGATGCTGATGTCCAATGTACCAAGAGCCACACCCGAAGGCCCTTTTAGAGTAGCTCTAAAAGATGCAGGTCTAGCCAGACCAAAGCTAGTTTTAAAAAGGGAAACAGAATATTTAAAAACATGCAAGAAGATTCTGCTTCCAACTGGACAAAAATCGTAAGCATCTTGTTAGGAAAAAATATCTGCTGAAGGTACTCAGTTCTATTCCCCAAAATTCCCAAAGTTCTTTTAGTTAGAAACCATCTAAGGAAAACAAGCCACATCTACACCCACATAGCCTGAAAGCTTGCAGTACATAAAACCAAAGGCTTCGTCCCATAATTGGTGCAGCAAAGGCACATGGCTTTTAAGAAAGAGGAGAAAGCAAACAATAAGGAACCCAAGGGAACTATTATGGACATGTGTGCTATTGTTTAACAATGGGACATGGTAGAAAGTGAGCATGCCAGCGCTCCAACCCAGGCCACCGTGTATGGCGAAAGAATAGTATCTGACAATATGCCTTGACATATGGAATTCATTCTCTCAGGGGATGGCCTTGAGGAATCAAAGACTGGGGTAATGGACACGATGAGCACACACGCTATTTAGATTCCAGATCTCTCTCTATCCCTTCAACCCCTAGACCGGTCTAAAGGGGCTAAAGTTTCTGACACATCTCTATCCCACCTGGCTAACGTATACAATGTCAAAAGCAGCCAGCCACTTCCCGAAGCTAATGGGTTTAGATGACAATATTCTATTGTTAGATAAACATGGTGATTTTACAGATTTCCCCCACTCGTGAATGATAACAAAACATGTCAGTCACAGAAGAAGACCAGAAGGACGAGGGAGGCAAAAATAGCCCACAAGGGTATTTCAGAGAGCACCCATTCTGCTAGCCCAAATCCTAACATTACAAGGTCTATTGAGAAGACTACATTTCCAGATTAGAATTTCTTTACTACAAATATGGAAAAAGACATCACTTTGCTCCCAAGCCTAATTCAATAAGGTCACTAGACCCATAAACGCTTATCTTTCTTGAAGATCTAGCTATCAGCAATGTCTCTAGTAAGGACAGGGAGGAGAGAAAATGGTATACTTATCAGGCACAAGGAAGGGAAGAAAGTCAGTCCTGAGTGCAGCTTATGAGCATCAGAAGTGATTATTATTTCCTCAAAAGGAAGAATTTCTTTGCCTTTGGTTCTGCAGATTATGGCAATGTTTCATTAAGTGTGGCACAGTTCATAAGATCCTAAATATCTCTTTGGTTTTTTTTTTTTTTAAGATTTTATTTACTTATTCATGAGAGACACAGAGAGGCAGAGACACAGGCAGAGGGAGAAGCAGGCTCCATGCAGGGAGCCCGACATGGGACCTGATCCCGGGACTCCAGGATCATGCCACGCGCTGAAGGCAGGCACTAAACCACTGAGCCACTCAGGGATCCCCATCTAATTATCTATTTGAAGACATTATATGACATTTGTGGAAGCGCCATTTCTCTTCTGCTCCAAACTCCTCAATGGCTCCCCATTTCCCTCTGAGTCAACTGGAAAGTGGTTGTCCTTACAGGGACCTCCAAGGACTGATCCGATCTGCTGCTCTCAGGTCCCCAATACCACCTCTGTGACCCATGTCCTGTCACTCACAGCCCCACTTATGCCATTCCAACTAGATAGTTCCTCACCTACTCTGGAAACATCAAGTATTCTCCCACAGATTTTGCAGTGGCTTCTCCTTCTGCCCAAATTCGTACTCCCCAGATATCCATATAGCTCACTCCTCATCTCCTTCAAGCCCCTGCTCATGGCACATCTTGTCAGTGGGAACGTTTTCCAATTCTCTCTAGCTAACACACAACCTGATGAACAGAGGCATTAAATTTATTATTTGTCATCTTCCTGTACTAGAACAACTGTTTTACTTACCAGTATATCCTAAAGCACACAGAAGAGTACCAGGCACACAGCCAGTCATTACTTGTTGAAAGGACGAAAGAGAACATGTTTATATTCTAAATTCTCCATCAATCCTTCCAGTTCTAGCAAAGAGAAAGTCGCAGATTGTTGACAGTCTTCAATGGTTCTCTCTCACCTGAATAACTTTTTTCTTTTAATATTTTTTTGTTTTGAGATATAATTTACAATAAAATTCATCCATTTTAAGTATAAAATTCAATGACTGTTAGAAAATGTATGGAGTTGTATGTGAATTTCCCTTTTTCTCCCATGGATAATGGAAACCTCAGGCTCAGAGCCTCCTCCCAGCAAGAGCATCTGCAGGAAGGTGGTAACACTGCTGTTTTCACTGGCGAGATTTTTCTGGTTCCTTATTCTTTTGGCTAGTGATAATGGCTTTTACTTGAATTGGTAATACAAAGCTTCCTTTTCAAAGAAATTTATTTACATAAAAAATAAGCTGAATTATGGGGTGCCTGGATGGCTCAGTTGGCTAAGCATCTGACTCTTGGTTTGGCTCAGGTCATGACCTCAGGGTCTTAGGATCCAGCCCTGTGTTGGTCTCTGCGCTCAGTAGACAATACACTTGGGATTCTCTCTCCCCACCCACTCTCTCTCTCTCTCTCTCTCTCTCTCTCTCTCTCTCAAATAATAAATACATTTTAAAAAAATGAGCTCAGTTTTTAAATGTATTAAATAGACAACATGTACAATCCAAAGATAAAGCAAAAGTGGAAAGGGTGTTACTGAGAATAGCAAAGCTTGTGAAACACTGGCTGGTGGGATCCAGACCTGCTGTTCTGACACACTGCAGAACTTCACCTCACTTTGCAAATAAAAAGCAAGGCACTGATGCTTGCTCTTATGGTCCACCTATGACTCCCATTTGTCTTTGCAGGAAGACTACTCTTCATGAGTCCTGTGTTTCTGCAGGTCTTGTGAACAAGGCACTAACTTCCCTCTATCTCAGCCTCCTATTGCAAGAATGTTTGATAGGGTGAACAACCCTGGAAGATATAGTTTGCCCTCCAGAAAAAAGGGCAAGGATGCTAACAGACTTGAAGGATAAAGACCGTATCTTGTTTGGAGCAAAGATCAGGATCACCTACTACCTATTATAAAAGATTCAGCTTCCCTTTGCTAAGGTTCCTCTCCTATAACACAATCCCTCCATGTACCCACATTATAGGCCCACTTTGCATTGCCCTGTGGAAAGAGAGGCTTGCAGAACTGGGACAAAAATGCTGATACTCCAACTACTGCTGTTCTTCTAAGTAATTAAACTGCTCTTTGTCCCTCACTGAGGAATTTCAGGGCTCATACTCATATAAAATTATGGCAGATCAACTTGTTAGCTTGCACATAGCTTCCCAGTTCTTGAAAGTCTCACCTCATTGTGGATTTCTTCTCCTTGTTTCAGAACTACAGGCTCAAAGGATTTCAAAGAAACATCACCATTGTCTGCCTCATCACGGACATTCTGCAGAGCCAGCTGGCAGCGCTGTAAAATATAATCCAAGGTTCCGGTCGAGCACTGCAGAAACAGAACCAGCAACCGAGATTATAAGCAAAATCCAAGTTCATCATACATTACTTCCCAAGGATGTTCACATTTGCCCCTTTTCCATACATTCATCTGTTGCCCCCACAGCTCAGTGCATATTCAAACTTAAGAATTACTAGAGTGGCCTACTCACTGGGCTCTGTGTTGCCAGCTTGGCCTCACCTGGGCCACTCTTCTGCTGATTTTCTTATGTGGGCCTTATATCCCTAAACAGTAGGCTCCCTGAAGCTAAAGCCATGTACATATATGCAGACATAAATGTACATATATACATACATACAGACACACACACATACATTTTATTATATATATTTTTCTACATATACCACAGCATCTAGAACCAAGTCCTAAATGTAAAAGAAACTTAGTAAGGTAGTTTTTGGATGAATAAATAATTAGCCAGGAAGTCAAAGACACTGACTTTATTATAAGTGCCCTGAACCTAACAATGGGAAAGAAAGGTAACCAGACTGATTGGTTCAACAGCCTACAAAACAGAACAGTAATGGCAGGGAAAAAATTTGAAGTTATAAACACCAAGCAAAGAACTCATTTTCCTTTTCTGCAAAAACCATACACCAAGTAGTTGCAGTCTTTGGCAGGATAGGTTCTTCAAATAATGAAGGCTATGTAGTTCATGCCCTCAAGGCATCTTCAAAGGCCTAACTTAATACCTTTGTATTGGCAAGGGCACAGATAACTAGTTCATCCCTCTCTTTGTCTGTGGGAGCAAAACAGAGGTCAAATGGACAACTCCTCCTTTGAATGCTATATGTCAGAGAAGAAAAGGATGCAGATGGAAGTGTGCATCCGTTGGTTTTAATGGCAACATGATTTCCTAGAATGATAAAAAGCAGGCTATAAATATATCCTTTAGGCCCAATGAGGAAAATGTATCCCCAAAGTATTTTTATTTTAATATTTATAACTTAAGCAGATCCCTTAGAAATAACCTTGAAGGCTAATGCCCTGGTACAAAAATTATTTGTATGGTTACTGCCATTTTACACAGTGTGTCATGGATAAGCCTGAGAAAAATAAAGTTATGGTGCCAAAAACAGAAGCCTGACTAATATGTATTTTAATATAAAGATCTAAGAGTGCTGGGAGCCCAACAGCTCCAAGCTGCTACAAAGAAAAAAACAAAAAGTGGAGCTGAATCACCACTCACTTTTGTCCCAGAACCACTCCTACAACCGCTCTTAAAATGACGTTGTATCTATAAACATGCTCTACTCACACCTTTACTTTCCCAGGTATGGAGTGACCCAAGTAAGAGGTTACTAATCACAATGCCATTTATTACAAAAGACTGGAAACAACCTAAATTCCCCATTAATAGCAGGCTCGTTAAATAAACTACAGTGTAGCCGCACTTGCAGCCAAAAGTAAGGGGATGGGGATGCTTTTCTTTCTGGGCGTACAGAGTTTTATCTCTTGTACAGAACCTATAACGAAGCCTGTTTTTTTGGCAGGGGCGGGTAACAACTTTATTGAGACATAATTCACATGTCAGAGAAGTCACACACTGGAAACATGAAATTCTTTGTTTTTAGTATATTCACAGAGTTATGCAACAATCGCCACAATTAATTTTAGAACATTTTTGTCACCTCCCCAAAACAAACTGTACCCCTTAGCAGTCACCTGCCTCTTTCCGCCAAGCTTCCCAGCTCCAGACAACTACGAATCTACTCTCTGTGACCACTGGTCTGGCTATGCTTGACCTTTCGTATAAATAAAATCATACAACAGGTGATCTTTTATGGCTGGCTTCTTTCACTGAGCATGGTAGTTCAAGGTTCATCCATGTTGTAAGCCTGTATCGACAATTCCCTCCCTTTTATCTCTAAGTAATATGTGATTGTATGGATATACCACTTTTGGTTTTACACTCATTATATGATGAACCTTTGGCTTGTTCCCACCTTTTGCCTAATATGAGTCAGGCTGCTAAGAATATTCATGTACAAGTTTTCATTTCTCTCAGGTACGGCACTGCTGAGTTATGAAGTAATGCTATGTAGAATTCTTAGGAAGGATCAGACTCTTTTCCAAAGTGGCTGAACCATTTTATATTCCCTCCAGCAGTGCATGAGGGTTCCAATTTCTGCAGATCTTCACGAATACTTGTTACTGTGATTTTGACTGTAGCTACTCTAATGGATGTGAAGTGGTAACTCACTGTGATTTTGATTTGCATCTCCCTGATGACTAATGATGTTCAAACATCTTTTTGTGTGCTTATTGGCCACTTGTACACCTTCTTTGCAGACATGTCTATTCAGATCTTTTATCATTTAAAAAACTGGATTATTTATCTTTTTAATTATTAGTTTGTAAGAGTTATTGATATACTCTAAACACACAAGTACCTTGTGACATAAGTGAAGGGAAAATACTTTCTCACATTCTCTAACTTCTCTTTCCACTTTCTTGATGGAACATTTTGAAACCTAATAGTTTTTTTTTTTTAGATTCATTTTTTTAAAAGATTTATTTACCTATTAGAGACAGAGAAAGAGAGAACAGGGGGAGGGGCAGAGAGAGTCTTAAGCAGACTCATTGCTGAGCATGAAGCCCAAGCGGGGCTTGATTTCACAACCCTGAAATCACAACCTAAACTAAAACCAGGAGTTCGACACTTAACTGACTGTCCCACTGAGGTGCCCCTATTTATTTATTTTAGAGAGAGAAAGAGAGAGAGAGAGCATTGTGGGGTGGGGAGATGGAGAGAGAGAATCTCCAGCAGATTCCACGCTGAGCACATGGCCCAACACAAGACTCAATCTTACAACCCTGAGATCATGACCTGAGCTGAAACCAAGAGTTGGACACCCAACCAACTGCACCAGGAGCCCCTAAAGCATAACGGTTTTTCACTTTGGTAAAGTCCAAATTATCTATTTTTTCTTTGGTTGTTTGTGCTTTTGGTGTCATATCTTAAAAAAAAATCACTGCCTACTCCAAGGTATGAATTACTTACTACTAAGTAGTTATTACCAAGCCTTACTAAAACAAAAGTGCAGAATAGTATGTAGACTACTACTTGTACAAAAAATGTTTTTAATTGAACAAATATTTGCTTGTATATGTACTAAGTATCACAGAAAGGATAACAAGAAGCTGATAACACTGGTTGCTAGTAGGAAAGAGGAGCTGGTTGGCTTTAGAAGAAATAGATATTAAACTATCTATTTCTTGGGTACTTTTTTCATTTTGAAGCATTTGAGTGGCTACCTATTCAAAATATAATTATACATAAAATTTAAGTTAATAAAAGATATTCAGGAGAACAGATTTCTTCTGTTCCAACAAGAAAGAAAAAAAATCCAATAAAGGTCAAGAGCCATCAGATATAATCTAGTCACATGTAATAAAAAAACTAAATAGATTTCTTCTCTGATTTAACTAATATGAAATTCAGAACATCACTTCCTTAAGACAATATGTTGCTAAGGTATTTTGAAGAGACAGAAAATAACAAATCATTTTGTGTGGCACAGATAAGACATGCCATGTTAATTCTGGATGAAGGAGAAAACATTCATAAAATAAAAGTGAGGACTTCTAGTAAAAATAAGTGAGGACTACAACACTGCCCACTGCCCTCAAATCATAGATTTTTCCTATCTCCTCTCTGGATGGAAATAATAATGTAACCTTCATGTTAGAAAAAAATTTTTTCCCTCTTTTATTACAACAATGATTTAACATGAAATAAAAATTTATAGAAAAAACCATAATCCTGCCACCTTACCTTTTTTTTGTTTTTATTGTACATGTACATGATTGTACTGTACATGTACATGATTCTTTGTCTACACAGCTGTAATCAGAATGTACACATCAGTGTATATTCTGTTTTTCTCTGTGTGTTAAGTATTCAAAATAAGTATTTTCAGTGGTTGCTCACTGGGGCGATATTAATTTACTAGTCGTATACTCTAGAGGCAATAAAGTTCTGTTTAACTTTTCACAACTCTTTTTTTTTTTTTTTTACTTTTTGCTACTCTTAATCACTCTAAGCAAACATCTTTATACATGTGTGAGTGTGTGTGTACTCCTTTTTAATTATTTCCTAGGTTTGGTTTCCAAACAGTGTTATGAGATCAAAGATATTTTTATGGTACTTTATACATATCCCCATATAGCTTTCCAAAAAGTATATCAATTAGAAAAACTTCTAGAAGTATATGAAGGTATCTGTTGCACTGTAACTTTACTGACACTGAACATTATCATTTTTTACTTTTCACAGAAATAAAAAGTTACATTAAAATGGTGATGTTTCAAAAAAAATTTTTTTTTACTTTTGGTTGATTATTAAAGCCTGTATACATAAGATCACATAAAACAGAGTTAGTCCATTTTTTTTTAAAAGACCAGATAGTAAGTCTTACAGGCTTGCTGGCCAAGGTCTTGTTCCAACTATTCAGCTTTGCCATTGTTAACTCCAAAGCAGCCATAAACTATATGGACTCAAATGCGTGTGGCTGTGTTTCAATTAAAATTTTATTTATAAAAACAGTTGGCTAGTCCATGGGGCATAGTGTGCTGACCCTGATCTATAATACAGAAAGCAAGATGGTCACATCATTCATAGTAGAGGTGTCTAATTAGTAGCCTGAACTTGGGTACAAAGCCTGTAAAAGACAGAGATTTGAGATAATGTTTTTCTCTCAACAGCATCACTACATATACCTGCTTCTTTATATAAAAGTTAATTAGTGCCCATGATGTTGCCTAAAACTTAGAAGACACAAATACAGCTGTGACTTAAGCAGAAAATGCTGAACCTCAGCATATGTTGAAAGCACTGCTACTCTAATAAAATTGGTCCACCTGGAAAAAAGGAAACCAGACCACAGGGATACGTTCAAACTGTCCTCTGGAGGGCCCCTTTTGGTGGCTTCTGTATAGGCATGTCTACTGCAGGAGGTGAAGGAGGAGAATTTTTGTTCCTTGTTTGCATTTATCTGCTGGACCGCTCCATGGGGGAGCTCTAACTCAGCCTGTTTAAAATTGAATGAACTACTGTCTTCCCCTAATGTCTTAAACGGTCATTTCTACTAATGGCAGTGACATCCCCAAATCACCCAGGCTTGAGAATCAGCCAAGAGCCCAGTACAGGGAAAGCATCCAATGAAGAGTTCATTCAATCATTTGTTTGTCCATTCATGCATTCATTCATTCTTATACTCCTTCCTTCTCAACTAACAGAACTTACTCCCAGGTCTCTTTTATCATTATCTGTGTGTTTGTTTGGTACCTGGCTCCCCAGTTAAAATGGAAGGTTCAACAAAGGTAGTGTCCACAGATGTCACATTGATGATGTTGACGGCTCTCTCTCTCAAGCCCGTTATGCGGCTAAACATGTCACAGGGACTCAAGTATTTAGATGAGCAAATGGAAGAGAAGGGCAAGGGAGAAAAGGAGAAGAGCAAATGGAAGAGAAGGGGCAAGGGAGAAAAGGGGAAGGGGACAAAGGAGTGGTTCATGGGCTTGATGGCATCTTAATTTAGTAGACACTCATGCCCTCTCTACCCCACAGCAACATGACCAGACCACGAGAAAAGCTATTTAATTCCCGAAAGACATGCCACTGCCTTATAGACTCAGACTGAGAAGGTCTTGTGCTTGTGCTTCCTGCCACTTTATACTATCCCTTCTGTTCAACTTCCCACCTCGGTCCTCCCTGTGGTATAATGAAAAGTCAATCTACAAAGCAAAGCATAGATAACAAGTTTGGATTCAAGGTCAACCTGCAGTCCTTTTCATGATTATCCCCCTGCTGTCTGGAACCCTCCTTAACCAATCACACAGTACTCCAGGGTAACGGTTAAGTATTTCCCACCTCTTAACTTTCTACTCTGAACCGGTCTAATCAGCTGACCATCAGCCACACTGCAAGTGGTAGCAGAATTTAGCAATAAAGTCTGGTTTATGGACACAACAGGGAAGCTCAGAAATTCCCTGGCACCACTGTAACTCTCTCCTTAATTTATATTCACATATGATCAGAAGCCTGACCAAAAAGTTTAGAGAAATGTAAATTCTCAACCATCAGAGCCGGGTCATAGCTAGCATATGCACAAGCGCACAAATCCCCCCCATCTGCTTCTGGTCATCTCCTGTCCTTGACCTTGACAGATATAAACCCCTTAGAAAATCTAACTAGCAATATCTGCCAATAGCATTTTACCTTCTCCAAGAAACATAACCCCAAAGAAGCAAAATATACTTATCCCATGCTATGAATATTCTCTTAAAAACTGTATCCAACACAACTCAAAGTTAAAAAAGCAAGTAAATAAAGGCTAAAGTCAAGTTCGATGGAAGCAATTTTCCTATCAAATACTCTTCCAAAACTCTATGCAAAATTGCTCATTCAACCACTGCTGTCACATCCAATTAAGTTTGAATCACATTTTTATTTACACTTACCTCTGCCACTCGGTGGGTGGAACTAAACCGAGGTGGTAAACCAGCCAAAACACAGTGTTGGTGGGTGGCATTGAGATCATCTGTAGGAAAAATACGAAAAATTAAAAAAAATAAATAAAACCACACATACACACATTTATTAGTCACTATAAACTATTCAACAAAAATACAAAGTAAACAGTAAATCCATCATTCAAGAACAACAATAACTGAGGAATTAACATCTACTTTGTATTCTTTAAACCATTCTTTATAACTGGGATGACTTTGTATATATATAAATAAAGTATATGTATAGACATCAAAACCATGACACTTCCAAGAGTGAAAGGGGATGTTAATTATTCCAGGACAACAGGTGTAAACGTGGATTGTCTTTAGCCAGAAGAGTACATGGTTATCCTACTTACGTGTAGTCTTATGATCCCCACTCACCACTAAGTTTTACTTTTTATGAACTTCTTTCTCTTTCTCATGATACATCAAATTCTACCCATGCCTTTAGATAATAAGCCAAAACCTTTTTATACTATTTAGGGTGGAACAGCTTTCATCTGAAAATCTGCCTTTTTCTCTCCCCAATCAAAGTATCAACTTTACCCTAACAATTTTCCAGGCAAAAAACCAACCAACTCAGCAGTTGCAAAGTTTTGGCTCTCAGAAAAGAATTCTAGCCTATGGATTCACAACCCAAGAATGGAGTAGGTGGTGAATTCATCAGCTAAAGAATAAGCCTAAAACCACACGCAGTGGAAGAAAAACCAATGGCCAAGTTGTTGTGTATTCTAAGAAATGATGCCACATGTCAGGCAAAATCTCTATCACCTCTGCCTAGGACACCACTTTCTCTATTACAAAGAAGAGAAGGAAACAGTACTGGTCCCCAGCAGTGTGTGATTTCCTACATAGGCAAGTGAGGCTTCTTACCAAGGTACCAACACTCATAATGATTTAAACCAAAAGGTAGAAAACCATCATGTCATTAAAATTAACTTTTAAACAAAATACTGGAAATGCAAAATGTCAGCCGAAGGTCTCCTGCTTCTGGACATTCTGGAGTAACAGTGACAAGGTTTGCCTTCCTACTTTAAACAACTATAAAAATGGACCAAAAATAGGGACACCTGGATGGCTCAGCAGTTGGACATCTGCCTTTGGCTCAGGGCGTGATCCCAGGATCCAGGATTGAGTCCCACATCAGGTTCCCCACAGGCAACCTCCTTTTCCCTCTGCCTGTGTCTCTGCCTCTCTCTCTATGTCTCTCATGAATAAATACATTTTTTTAAAAAAGGACCAAAAATAGGAAATAAATGTTTCTGACACTGGAAAACAGAGCAAGATACAATCCCAAAGACAAACAAAATAGGTGAGACCTAAGATTGCCCTAGCTTACTACCTAGAACAGATTCAAAGCCAGAATGGAAAGGGGCAGTCAGAGAGAAACCAGAGTTTTCAGTTTTCCCTCTTGTTGAGTTGTGAAGACAGAGACTAGAGTTTAGGAAAGCCAGGCAACAAGGATTTGTAAGACAGAATACTGGAACAGGAGAACCTGTACAAAGAGAAAACAAGTAAATATCTGCAGCAGAGTTCCTTCAAATCTGTAGCTGAGCACTGGCCTGTCCACTTGTGAATGAAAGCTTCCCAAGAGCAAGAAAACAAGCACCAGCAAATGATAGGCTGAAAAATCTCAGACCTCATGTAAGGCTGAGGATATTTTGTGTTCTCAGCAGCTAGAATGGCACCTACTATGAGATAATGGGTTGGAGTCCTTGGGAAAGCAACAACTTAACAGTAGAGCCAAATTAGTTCATCAAAGGCTGCCCTAGATCCACTTAATAGCTTAAAAGCAAGCCTCAAAAGTATCCAAGTTATTCCAAATACTTTACCTAGTCATTAGAGCAAAGTCTAACACTATTTAAAAGAATTTAACAAAATCAGATACCTAACAAAAAAAAATTCACAATATCTAGCATCCACTCAAGAAGTAACAGAGAAGAGGGGTACCACCTGGCTGGCTTGGTTGGTAGAGCTTATGACTCATGGTCTCAGGGTAATAAGTTTGAGCTCCATGTTGGATATAAAGATTACTTAAAAATAAAATCTCACAGGACTACCTGGATGGCTCAGTCAATTAAGCATCTGACTCTTAGTTTCGGCACAGACTATGATCATAGGGTTGAGCCCCACATCAGGCTCTGCACTCAGTAGGAAGTCTGCTTCTCTCCCTCTCCTTCTGACCCTTCCCCTGCTCATGCTCTCTCTCTCTCTCTAAAATAAATAAATAAATATTTTTAAAAATAAAATATTATAAGAAAAATAGTAACAGCAATGAAAGATGTGACATATATGATACATGACACATATGTATATATAAGATGTATATATATCATTCTCTTTTTCACATATACACATCTTTCATATATATAAGTAAATAAAATGAGGCTTCTAAGGATGAAAAATGTAATATCTGAAATTTAAAAATTACACTGAATGAGATAAACAGCACTTTAGACATTGCAGCAAAAAAAATCAGTGAATTAGAATACACAGAAATAAAAACTACCAAAAAATAAAGCACACAGAGAAAAAAAGACTAAGATAAATGAAAGGGCATCAATGACCTATGAGATACTACTGATCAGTTTAACATAAATATAATTTGATTCTCAGAAGAGGAGAATGACACAGGGCACCTGGGTGGCTCAGCCAGTTAAGCATCTGACTCTTGGTTTCAGCTCAAGTCATGATCCCAGAGGTCACCCTGCATCAGGCTCTGTGTTCACCGTGGAGTCTGCTTGGATTTTCTCTCTCCTCTCCCTTTGTGTCTCTCTCTTGCTCCTGTGTGCATGTGCTCTCTCTCAAATAAATAATTTTTTTTAAGATTTTTATTTAGTTGAGAGAGGCAGAGAAAGAGCACGAGCAGGGGGAGGAGTGGAGGAAGAGGGAGAAGCTGACTCCCCACTGAGCAGGGAGTCTGATGCAGGGCTCAATCCCAGGACCCTGAAACCATGACCTGAGCTAAAGGCAGACATTTAACTGAGTCATCCAGGTGCCCCTAAATTAATTAATTAATTAATTAATTAAATAAGGAAGAAGAAGAAGAAGAAGGAAGAAGAAAGAAGAAAGAAGAAGAGGAGGAGGAGGAAGAGGAGGAGGAGGAGGAGGGAGAATGAAGAATGACAGAAAAAAATTACCTGAAAAAAAATTATCTGAAGAAATGATGGCCAAAGAAAAAGATCAGAACAAAGAATAAGAGCAACAAATAGAAAATATTAACAAATAAGGTAGCTATTAAACCAATTATATCAATAGCCACTTTCAATGTCAGAGGAGTAAATATATCAATTAAAAGACAGAGATTGGCAGAGTGGATAAAAAGCCAAAACCCAATTATTTATATGTTGTCTACAGAAATTCACTTAGTATAAGATCACATATAAATTAAAAATAAAGCAGGGGAGAAAGATATTCTATGCTAACACTAATCAAAACAAAGCTGGAATACCTATATGAATTTCAGTCAGAGCAGACTTCAAAACAAATTATCAAGGATAAAAAGGGCATTACAAAGTGATAAAGGAGTCAATCCTTCATGAAGATATAGCAATTCTGATGTGTACGTGCCTTGTAAGAGAGCTGAATTATATGAAGCAAATATAATACAACAGCAAGGAGAAGGATGCCTGTGTGGCTCAGCGGTTGAGCATCTGCCTTTGGCCCAGGCCATGATCCTGGAGTTCTGGGATCGAGTCCCACATCAGGCTTCCTGCATGGAGCCTGCTTCTCCCTCTGCCTATGTCTTTGCCTCTCTCTCTCCCTCTCTCTCTCTCTGTGTGTGTGTGTATGTCTTTCATGAATAAATAAATAAAATCTTAAAAAAATAAAAACAGCAAGGAGAAACAGACAAATCCACTATTATAGTTGGAAACTTCAACATCTCCTATCAGAAAAGGACAGATCCATTAAGTAGAGAATCAATAAGGACGCAGCTGAACTCAAGAATACCATCAATCAATTGGATATAACTGACATTTGTAGACTACTTCATCCAAAAAGAGCGAAATACATATTCTTCTCAAGCTCATATGGAACATTTACCAAGATAGACCACATTCTGGGACCAGAACAAAATAAAAAACAAAACAAACAAACATAAAAAACAACCCAAATTTAAAGGATTAGAAATCATACAATGTCTGCTCTCAGACCATACAGGAATTAAATCAGAAATCAGTTAACAGAAAGACAGCTAGAAAATCTTAAAATACTTAAAAGATTAAACAACTTCTAAATAACATAGTAAAAGAAGAAATCTCGGGACCCCTGGGTGGCTCAGTGGTTGAGCATCTGACTTTGGCTCAGGGCATGATCCTGGATTCCCGGGATCAAGTCCCACATCAGACTTCTTGCATAGAGCCTGCTTCTCTCTCTGCCTATGCCTCTACATCTCTCTCTGTGTCTCTCATGAATAAATAAATAAAATCTTTTTTTAAAATAAAAAAAAGGAGAAATCTCAAGAGAAATTTTAAAGTATTTTCAAGTAAATGAAAATAAAAATACAACATCAAAATTTGTGAGCTGCAGCAAAAGCACTTCAAAGGGAAAAATTTAACATGCTGAATGCATATATTACAAAATAAAAGATCTAAATTCTGTAATATAAGCTTCAATCTTAGAAAACTAGAAAAAGGAGAGCAAATTAAATCTAAATTAAAAAAAAACTAGAACAGAAATCAATGAAATCAAAAACAGAAAATCAACAGAGAAAGTCAATGAAACAAAGCTGGTTCTTTGAAAAGATCAATAAAATCAATAAGCCTCTGTCCAGGCTAAGAAAAAAAGGAAAAATACAAATTACTAATACCAGAAATACAAAAGGGAACATCAGTGCAGATCTTATGGATATTAAAAGGCAAATAAAGTAAAATTATGAACAGCTCTCTGTCTACAAATTCAAAAATACAGATGAAATGAATCAATTCTTTGAAAGATTCAATCTGCCAAAACTCACATAAGAAATAGATCATCTGAATAGGCCTATGTGTACTGAAGAAACTGAGTCAAAATAAATTACCTTCTTAAACAGAAAGCATCAAGCCCATATGGGATCACTGGTAAATTCTACCAACCATTTAAGGAGAAAATTATATCTATTCTTTACCACTTCTTCCACAAGAAAAAAGAAGGAAGACATCCTAATTCACTCTATGAGACCAAAAATACACTAATACCAAAACCAGACAAAGATATCAGAAGAAAACTGCAAACTAGTATCTCTCAAGAACATGAATGCAAAAATCCTCAACAAAATACCAGAAAATAGAAACCAATAATATATATTTTATATACATCTTATAGACTTATATGGAACTATCAAGTGAAATTTATCCAGGTATGCAAGGCTGGCTCAATATTTGAAAATCAATAAATATAACCCAGCACATCAACAGGATAAAGAAGAAAAATCACATGATCATATCAATAGATGCAGAAAAAAAATCTGACAAAATCCAACACAAATCCATAATAAAAACTCTTAGTAAACTAGGACTAGAGAGTAATTTGTTCAATGTTACAGAGATCATCTATAAAAAAATCTACAGCTAACATCATATTTAAACTTGATTTCTCACTAAGATAGGGAACAGGGCCAGAAAGTTTCTTTTTTTTCTCTCTCTCTCTCTTTTTTTTTTAAAGATTTTATTTATTTATTCATGAGAGACAGAGAGAGAGAGAGAGAGAGAGAGAGAGAGAGAGAGGCAGAGACACAGGCAGAGAAGCAGGCTCCATGCAGGCAGCCTGATGTGGGACTCGATCCTGGGACTCCAGGATCACGCCCTGGGCCGAAGGCAGGCGCTAAACTACTGAGCCACCCAGGGATCCCTAGAATGTCTCTTCTTATCATTCCTTTTCAATAGCACACCGCAAGTGTTTAATGAAATCAGACAAAAAAAAAAAAAAAGGTATACAGATTGAGAAGGAAGAAATAAAACTGCTTCTTCACAGATGATATGACTTGTCTCTGTAGGAAATCCAAAAGAATCAACAACAAAAAACTCTCCTGGAATTAATAAGCAATTTTAGCATGGCAGTAGGATATAAGCTTAATATACAAAAGTCAATCAGTTTCCTAATGAGTAAGTGGAATTTGAAAGTAAAAATTTATTACCAATTATATTAGCATCCCCCATAATAAAATACTTAGATATAAATTCTAACAAAATATGTACAAGGATCTACATAAAGAAAACCAAAGGAGTGCCTGGGAGGTTCAGTTGGTTAAGCATCCAACTCTTGATTTTGGCTCAGGTTACAATCTCAGGGTTTTGAGAAAGCTCCAAGTCAGCCTCCATAGTGGGAGACTGGATCCTACTTGAAAGATTCTCTCTCTCCTTGTCTTCCTTCTCTCTACTAAAAAATAAAGAAAAAAGAAAGAAAAGGAAAACCAAAAACCCTAATGAAATCAAAGAACTAAACAATGGAGAGATATTTCATGTTCATGGAAAGATTCAATATTGTCAATATGTCAGTTTTTCCCAACTTGATCTATAGATTCAATGCAATCCCAATCAAAATCCCAATAAGTTATTTTGTGGATTTGACAAACTGATTCTACAGTTTCTATAGAGAGGCAAAAACCCAAAATAGCCAACACAATATTGAAGAAGAACAAAGTTGAACTTACCCAACTTCAAAAATTACTATAAAACTAGAGTAATCAAGACAATGTCTTATTGGCAAAAGAATGGGCAAAGAGATCAATGGAACAGAAGAAAAGAGAATCCAGAAAAAGAGCCACATAAATATGGTCAACTGATCTTTGACAAAGGAGCAAAGGCAATAATACAATAGCAAGGATAATCTCTCCAATAAATGGTGTTGGAACAACTGGATAGCCACATGTTAAAAAAAAAAAAAGACTCTAAGAATCTAGACCCAAACTTTACACTTTTCACAAAAATTAACTCAAAATGGATCACAGGTCTAAATATAAAATGTCTAAAACTAGAAAATAACAGAAGTGGAAATCTAGATGATTTTGGGCTGATGATGAGTCTTTGGATAAAACACCAAAGGCACACCCCAGGAAAGAAGTAATTGGTAAACTGCACTTCATAAAAGTTAAAAACTGTTCTGTTAAAGTCACTGTCATGAAAATAAGAAGACAAGCTACAAACTGGGATAAAATACTTGCAAAAGACATGCTCAATAAAGGGCTGCAGTTCAAAATATAAAGAACACTTGAAACTCAACAAGAAACAAACAACTTTACTGAAGAAATGGGCAAAAGACCTGAACAGACACCTGACCAATATACAGATTGCAAATACGCACATGAAAAGATGCTCATTATCATTTGTCATGGAACTGCAAATTATAACAACCATTTGTCATGGAATTGCAAATTAAAAGACACTACTAAGCACCTATTAGAAGGGCCAAAATCCACTGATAACTGGTAACACCAAATGCTAACACAAATAACGTAACAATAGAACATGCATTCGTTCCTGATGGGAATACAAAATGATATAGTTGTTTTGGAAGGCTATTTGTTCTGTAGGGGTTTTTTCTGTTTTTTTTTTTTAAGATTTTACTTATTTATTCATGAGAGACAAAGAGAGAGAGAGACAGAGACACAGGCAGAGGAAGAAGCAGACTCCATGCAAGAAGCCCAACGTGGGACTCGATCCCAGGACTCCAGGATCATGCCCTTAGCTGAAGGCGGCGCTAAACCGCTGAGCCACTGAGACTGCCCAGTTCTGTAGTTTCTTACAAACTAAACATATTCTCACCATAAGATTCAGCATCTGCCCTCCTTGATATTCATCCAAATGAAATGAAAACTTAGGTCCACACAAAAACCTGTGAACAGATGTTTAGAGCAGCTTTATGAACAACTGCCAAAACTTGGAAGCAACCAAAATATCTGTCAGTAGGTGGATAAACTGTGGCCCATTCAGACAATAGAATAATATTCAGCACTAAAAAGAAATGAGCTATCAATAAATGAAAAGAAATGAGGAAACCTAAATACATATCATTAGGTGAAAGAAGCCAATTGGAAAAGGCTATCTACTCTAAGATTCCAATTACACAACATTCTTGAAAACACAAGACTGCAGAGAACGTAAAAAGATGGTAAGAGTTGAGTGGAGGGAGGGAATGAATAGAAGGGTTAGAGAGGATTTTTAGGGCAGTGAAACTATCTTGTATGATACTATAATGGCAAATATGTCATAATACATTTCTTAAATACATAAAACATATCCATAAAATAGACAACAACAAGAGTGAACTCCATTGTAAAACATGGACTCTGGGTGATAATGATACGTCAAAGTAGGTTAATCAATTGTAATAATTGTAACCACTAGGAGCTAGGAGCCTAAACTGCTCTAAAAAATAAACTCTATCTTTTAAAAAATTATCAACTGAAAAGTCTTTGGAAAATTCTTTAACAGTCCATAGCTCACAGTCTTGAGACCAATATGCAGGTATATAACTATATAGTTATTCTCCCAGGGTGTTCTCATGGCAAAGGAAAACACTCACTTAAATCATTTCATTCAATATGTAGATGAAGAACTACTTTGTGCCAGGTACTACTCTGGGCACAGTGAACAAAACAAAGTCCCTGCTTTCATGGGGGTTACATCAGGATGGGGAAGATATAGAATAAGTAAATAAACAAGAAATTCAGACATGACTTGCTCTGGAGAAAACAGGACAATTTAAGAAGTATAAGAATTAGTGGGGGTGTGAAGGAATAACACACTACTAGATATGGAACTATTGCTGGGGAGAGCTAAGTTGGCTTGAGATCTGAATAACGAGGATCCTGGCAAAACCAACATCTGGGATGAGAGAATTCCCAGCAGAAGAAAGAGCTGGCACCGAGGCACTGAATAAGCTCACTGTACTGGAGACTGCAGCAAGGTGCTCAAGATGGAGAGGGAAAGGTGAACAGATGAAGGTGGTCGCCGTTGGTCAGGGTCAGAAAGTGGGGCTTAAGTCTAGATACAATGGGAAACGATTAGAAAACTTTAAGCAGGGGAAAAAAGGGCGATCCAAGTCTGAGTAGACCACCCTGACAGCTTTCTGGAAAAAAGGGAGGATGGAAAAGGGCAGGCTTTGGAGCAGGAAGACCTGTGGGGAAGCTGCTGCTCCACGTGGGAGCCGATGGTGATGTGGACCACCGTGACTGAGCAGGAGATGGTGAGCAGTGATCAGGTTCAGAATGCTTTAGAGAAAAACAGAAGACCTGCTAAAAGATTGGATGGAGGAGGGAAGGAGGGGAGAGAGTGAAATTAAGAGCAATGCTGGAAGTTATCAGAGGAAAGACTGATTAAAGATGATTAAGTCACAAAACATTAGGTTGATGTGAAAACAGTGTTACAAAATGCAGTGAAAGGTGAGGATAGAGACAGGAGTGACAATTGTGGAGTTTTAAATACAAAGGAGAGGACAAGGAAGAAAGGGAAGGTCAAAACTGACCCAACCTCGGCAGATGGGCTCAGAAGCATGGCTTCAAGCCTGATGAAGGCTAAGTGAGAGACTCCCTTTCAGTCTGACCCCCCTCTGACGCCTCTGGTTAAACACACCTGAGAATTTCTGGTTAACCTGGACTATTTCGTCTAAAAGAACAAAATGAAGAGCAGAGGCTGGAGGAGGTTTCCTCAGGCAGATTCCCATAAAGGGTTGAAATCAATTTCTAAGAAATACATAAATGCCCTTCTCATTTACACAAATAAAAGCCTCACTGATCCTATGCTATTAATACTAGGATCCACGGACATCATAGAGAAAGTGAAAACATCTTTTTAAAAAGATTTTATTAACTTGGGAGAGAGAGTGAGAATGCACAGCAGCAGCAAGGGGAGAGGGAGAAAGAAGACTCCCCACTGAGCAGGAAGGAGCTGGGCTGGATCCCAGGACCCCAGGAATCACGACCTGAGCCAGAGGCAGATGTTTAACCAACTAAGCCACCCAGGTGCCCTAAAGAGAAAACATCTTAATGAACATTGGTTAAGTGCTTTTGTTCCACTGAGGGGCAACTAGTCTGATGCAGGCCAAGGGGCAAACACAGCATTCGAAGTAATACACTGAGCCCTATACCTTTATTCAAATCCTTGGCAATTTCCGAATCAAACAACTCTTTTGAAATTGCTCCCACTTGTCTCTAATTCATTATGGCTTCTAGAAAAAAACCCTGTAATTTTCATCCAAGAGCTTCTAATTTATCTAAAACCCTAAGTCTATACAAGTGGCTCCAACTTCATGGACTGTATGTACATCTTAAAAGATATACTAAAAACATTTGCTAGCTTTACAAAACACGACTCTTAATTTTTAGGAAGAAAACACTAAAGATGTCTATTTGTTAGAGCTATTTCAGAATACAGCTAAACACTGACTAATTCTATATTCAAGTGGAATCAGAGTTTGTAGAATTTATTCAACAAAACAAATAGAAAAGCCCTCACTTTGCTGGCTAAATGCTGTGTGCTCTGTCAGTGGGTGAAGAGAGCTCTGGACATTCATTGTAGCATGAAATCTCATCTCATATATAAAAGACCATAGATGCAAAGGCATTAATTTCCGCCAGGGTGACTGAATCATGCCCACAATTCTCCTGAAATCCCACCTGCTGAGATTCCCCTCCCACACGGACCAACTGGGGCAGTCAGTCATCCCAAATTTAACCCAGCCCCTTACTTCCTTGGTTTTGTTGTCCAGTGTGTTACCAGGGCTATTTCATCCCAGATTCCTTAAAGTAACAATCAGGAGCTTCGTTAAAGGCACACTCCTGAGCTAAATAGGCCCAATACTGAAATCCAATCTTCCTGGCTTCACGCAGTCACTGAAGCTTTTCATTCTTACTCACCTGTCCATTCTCATCGCTCAATCTTAATATTTATGACCTTATTTTTCCTAGACATGGGGACATCCATGACTGAGAACATATTCAGAATTTAATAGCCATTGAAAGGGGGGAGGGGAAGCTTTGTGGCAAGATGTCGGTACACACTCAGGCCTCTCAAGCTGCCCCATTCCCAGATTCCCCAAGGACATGATCAGGGGACTATTCAATTAGGTCAAGACTTTTGTCAGCACTGAATATTAGAGAAAGGTGCTCAATATGCCAGAAATTGCAAGGGTTTGTTCTGGATAGGCTTAGGCGGGAGGAGATTAAAGAAAGGGTGAAGAGGGCTGACACATGAGTGTCTACAATGAAGGAGCAGCACCCTGGTAAATATAGCAAGCCGATTCCGGGAGTGCTCACCCTCCAACTCAAAAGAACTGAGAAGGTCTGACAGGCTACAGGGCAGCTGGGGGGCAGGCCCCTTGCCTCCATGGGGCAACCTTAAATGCAAGCAACCTGTGACACCCACAGACCCCAGCATGTGCTGCTGGTACAAGCTGCCACTTTGAGAAGACAGCCTGACACTGCTGAGGTTAAGAAACTAGAACAAGTAGGTGCACCATAAGCTGTTATGGTTTGTCCACTGGGCAAGCATCTATACCACACGGAGATCAAAATGAGTTATTCAGGACACTCCAATTCTTGAAATCTCTTATCTGGCCAAAAAAGGATACATTTTCATCCTTCCGTACTTCGATGGAAGGATTTGGCTGGGAATGTACACCAAGTTTTCAAAAGAAACAATCTCAACACCAATTTTCCCGTAAACCAGTACTAGTCCTCCTTCTGAAGGAAGAAACAGACAGAGACAAATCACCAGACTCATGTAAAAACACTGCAGTTCAAAGGAAAGGAACCACTTTGAAACTGTCTCTGCTCAAAAGGTTTTACTCAAACTGACAGGACAAATTTTTTATAAAATTCTCAATATTTTAAGAAGACACTTGATTTAAGGAAGCACTGCATCTGTGAAAATGGGGCAAGTAGACATGAAGATGGAACAATCTGCCATCAGGAAAGATTGCTTGGAGTTGACTTTCTTTTTTAAATAGTGTCCTTTCATTTAAAATGATGGAAGATGGAAAAAAAAAAAATAAAATGATGGAAGATGGAGTGAACAACAGAATACGTGCTACACAAAACTCAAATTGGAAGTGGATGAGGGAACTCAAAACATTCTCCTAGAACTTGGAGGGAAAATGAAAATTAGTGACAGAACAGCTAAGAAATAAGGGACAGATTCTGGAAGCCAAAATATATGAAGAATCCTAGAAAGAAAGCAGGAAAAGGATAGATGAAAGAACCACCAAAGAACAGAGGATATTGCTCAAAGTTGTGAAGGGACTCTGTACTACAAAATGGTTGTTGAAATACATAAACATATTCTGTTCAAAAATTAAATACAAAATATGAGAAATGTTCAAAGAAAAACCATAATTTATCACTACAGAATCAAAACAAAGATGATCTTAGATATCTCTCAAACTTCAAGTATTAGAGCTCAAGGGAACAATATCCAGAGTTTTCAGGTAGGAAGACTGCGTACGACACAAGAATCCTATAGCTATCTAAGGAGGTAGCAGCATATGAAGATATAGTCACTTTCAATATAAAAACTCAGAGAATATAAGCTACCACCATTCCTTCGCCATTGACCTTCATGACAAACTTGTTGGAGCCTATACTTCACCACAATACAAAGAGAAAACATAGCAGTAAGCTCCTTGACATAGGTCTAAGCAGTGACTTTTTAAATATGACACCAAAAGCAAAAGCAATGACAGCAAAAGTAAACAAGTAGGACTATATCAAACTAAAAAGCTCTGCAGAGGAGTGCCTGGGGGGCTCAGCCAGTCAAGTGTCTGACTATTGATTTTGCCTCAGGCCATGATCTCAGAGCTGTGAGATTGAGCCCCCTGTCAGGCTTCATACTGGGCATGGAGTCTGCTAGAGATTCTCTCTCTCTCCTTTGCCTGCCCCATTCCCCCTCTCATAAACAAACAAACAAACAAACAAAAACAAATAAATAAAGAGCTCTGCACAGCAAAGGAGACCATCAACAAGAACGGTAACCTACGGAATGGGAAAAAATATTTGCAAATCACATATCTGATAAGAGATTAATATCCAAAACATATTATCCAAGAACTCCTACAACTCAAAAGCAAAAAGCAAGCAATCCAATTAAAATAGGCAGAAGATTTGAGGAGACATTTCTCTAGAGGTACATGAAAAGGTGTTCAATATCACTAATCATCATAGAAATGCTAATTAAAACCACAATGAGATAATACCTCCTCACACTGGTCAGAATGGCTACTATAAAAAAGACAAGGGCAGCCTGGGTGGCTCAGCGGTTTAGTGCCACCTTCAGCCCAGGGTGTGATCCTGGAGGGATCCCTGCATGGAGCCTGCTTCTTTCTCTCTCTCTCCTCTCTCTCTCTGTTTCTCATGAATAAATAAAATCTTAAAAAAAAAAAAAGACAAGAAATAATAATGTTGGCAAGGTTATGGAGAAAAAACTTTTGGGGGATACCTAGGTGGCTCAGCAGTTTAGCACCTGCCTTTGGCCCAGGGCGTGATCCTGGAGTCCCAGGATCGAGTCCCACATCAGGCTCCCTGCATGGAGCCTGCTTCTCCCTCTGCCTGTGTCTTTGCCTCTCTCTCTGTGTCTCTCATGAATAAATAAATAAAATATTTAAAAAAAAAAACAAAAACTTTTGCACTCTTCATAGCAATGTAAATTAGTACAGCCACTATGGAAAACAGTATGGAGGTTCCTCAAAAAATTAAAAATAGAACTACCATAAAAATAAAACTTCCACTTTTTCATATTTACCCAAAGAAAATGAGCACACTAACTCAAAAAGACATATGCATTACCATGTTCACTGCATCATTATTTACAACAACCAACTACCCACTGATGGATGAATGGGTAAAGAAATTATGGTACATAGATACAATGGAACACTAGCTATAAAAAAAGCATGAAATGTTGCCATTTACAACAACATGGGTAGACCTCCAGGGCATTATGCTAAATGAAATATGTCAGACAGAGAGATATGAATACCATAGATCTCATTTATATGTGGAATCTGAAACAAAAACAGGGACACCTGGGTGGCTCAGTGGTTGAGCATCTGCCTTTGGCTCATATTGTGATCCTGGGGTCCTGGGATTGAGTCACATATCAGGCTTTCTGCATGAAGCCTGCTTCTCCCTCTGCCTGTGTCTGTGTCTGTGTCTGTGTGTGTGTGTCTCATGAATAAATAAAATCCTTAAAAAATAAATAAATAAAATAAAACAAACAAAAAAAAGCTTAAAGATACAGAAAACAGGCTGGTGACTGCCTGATGTGGGGAATGGGGAGTGGGAGAAATGAGTAAAGGGCGTCAGGAGGTACAATTTTCTGGTTATAAAATAAAGAAGTCATGGAGATGTAATGTAATGTTAAAATTGCCAAGAAAGCATATTTTAAAATTTCTTATCACAAAAAAAAAAAAACATATTTCCTAACTACTGCTGACCTTGAAAACAAAACAGCCAGTTATCTTACTAGCAAAATAGGTTTATTCAAGAATGACAGGGGAAAAAAAAAAAGAATGACAGGGGAACTACAATTCAGGACACTTGAACTATGGCAAAACAACAGTCAATTTCAGAGAACAAAGAAAAGGAATGCTACTTTACAAAGGAAAAGAAGGAGTTGGGAGAGGCTGCTTGAACAAAAGTCCACTGGAGGCAAGTGAGAGTTCAGGGCAGTAAGGATTTCTCACTGGCTGAGTCGTGGCAGTTTCTCACTGGTTGGGCTATTGTGAGGCAAGTGGAAAATCTTCCTCCCTGTTCCTAGGGCAGTAAAGTAGCATCTTACTGCTGGCCTCTGACCCGAAAATAAGTTGGTAGGGCAAGAGAGCTCCCTTCTCTGCTTTCCCAACTCTATTATAAATGAAGTTTCCTCTATTCAGTTTCACATTATGTAAGATGAAGATGTTAACTAGACTCACTGTGGAGAACGTTTCACAATGTATACAAATATCAAATCATTATGTTGTACATCTGAAACTAATATTACATGTCAATTATACCTCAATTTAAAAAGTAAGTTTTTAAAAGAAAAAACCTCACATTATGAAAATTATCAGTGAGCATAAAAGTAGTAAAATGATTTCAAATACGGTTATTTAATGCAAGTATTAAAAATAATTATCATCAGGTAATGATGCTTCCACTAAAAAAAATAACATTAAATATCTAAGTGGAAATCCAAAAGAAATATGAAAAAATACCTGGGAAGGAGGCCAAAGGGTTGCATACAGGAAATGTGAAGAAAATCAAACACACCTTAACAGAAAAACGGGCAAATTACGATCAGATGCCGAATAGTAACAGAAAGAAATATGCAAGTGGCCAACAAACATAGAAGAAGTTCGACCTCTTCAATAAACTTAAAAATGCAGTTTCAAACAGCAGCATGCTACTTTTACTCTTTGAAGTGACAAAATACTTAGAAATTGCAATGTTCAGTATTATCTGGGGTGAGGGAAAGGAGGCCAGTGGTAGTAACTGACAGCCACATTTCATGCACTGTGGTGGGAATGTACATTGTGACAGTCTGATATGTACAGTTTTAAAATAGTTACACCCGGGCAGCCCGGATGACTCAGTGGTTTAGCGCCGCCTTCAGCCTAGGGCATGATCCTGGAGAACTGGGATGGAGTCCCACGTTGGGCTCCCTGCATGGAGCCTGCTTCTCCCTCTGCCTGTGTCTCTGCCCCCCCCCCCCCGTGTCTCTCATGAATAAATAAATAAAATCTTTTAAAAAAAATTAAAACTGAAAAAAAATAAAAGTTACGCCCTCCTCTCACCTAGGTATTCCACTTCTAGTGTTTTTTTCCTAAAGAAATAATCACAGTTGCAAAGGTATGTGTACAAAGATATTCACCAGAGCAATATACATGATATCAAATAAACACCAGAGATGCATTAAACCACCAAAAGTAGGGGAGTAATATTTAAGCCATTTTTAAAAATCACATTTCAAGGAATATTTAATAAGGAAAAATGCTCAAGATATGAAAGTAATGAAAAAAGGGTTTAAAACATTGTATCTAATACTAATTTTCTAAAAAGAAAAAACCCCATATGTGTCCAAGTACAGAATGAGATAGATGGAATTAAACCAAATAGTTATGAAGAATATGATCTGTACAGAGTGACAATATGACATATTTGTATTTACGCTTTCCTATTGTTTATAAGTTCTTTAAAGTGGACACGCACTAAATTTCATCAAATCCAAGGTGCATCTTTTTTCTTCATATTTAGTATATCTGAAATTGGACTACATCTTCAGATTGATGGCATCTCTCCCTGGATGCCATATAGTACTACTTTTGTACGTAGCAATAAAAAATAAAACAATACATATCATTATTTTGGAAAGATCCAAAGGATAATGTTCAATGAGGAGATCCTAAGAAAAGAGGCATTCACTCCTCAAATTAAAACGATGGCACACAGCCATCAGTGAAGGCGGTATGAGCTTTGGATGGTTCCGTAAACCTTCCGCAAAATACATTCTTCCATGGGAGTGAAAACTATCCTATAAAAACAAGCACAGAGGTGAAGATGGCCTGAGGATACACGACTTTCCCCCTCTTGTTTCTAAATTAACTTTTATGGAATGCTTAGTTTGTTGTTGGGTTGTAAAGAGGATAGATTCTTGAGGTTAATCATTCTTTTTCCCACCTTATGAACTTTAATCCCACTTTGGCAAGAGCTGCCTTTAATCTTCCAGACTGTAACTCTTCTCAAGAAACAGCAGGGCAGAGAAGTTTTGGGAAACAGAGAGATGAGAAGGGACACACAGGTGGCTTGAAGGGGCAAACTTGAATGAGTAGTTTTCTTCTCTTTCCCCCTTTGAACAGGCAGGGCCATCACTTCTGACCACAAGAACCACCCTAATGAAGTTAATGAATAAAACAGAAGTATACACTTAAACCCTTGGTTCTGTTCCTCCATATACCTCCTGCCTTCCCTCTTGATTCATTCCTATGTCACATCTGCTTTTCCACCGGCACTTAAGGATGGTGGCTTTGGTTTCTGGCTTATACCTGGGGAGGAAAAAAGGATGACCTCTACAAATATATGGCAAGTTCCCATTATGTACAAGGCATTAAGTGCTGTTATGCTGTGTAATAATACAGAGAAGACGGTAGTGACTCTTAAAAACCTTAATTCTAACAGATAAGACCTCTAAACCAATTACTACAGTCCAGAGGGTAAAAAAAGAATTACTGCATCTACACTGATTGGTTGATGCCTCTGCCATCATGGATATTAAATTCTTTAATGTCATCCTAAATAAATATACCTAGACAGAAAAACCCAACAAGGTGGAGGGAACAGAGTAAACAAATAGAAGGAAAAATGTTTGAGCCAAAGCCAGTTTTAGGACAGAATTATAGGACAAGGCCACTACAATGATTTGACTGAGGACTATAATTTAGGTCTTTTTAAAAATTTTTCAATGTTCCTAGGGTCTAGAGGAATTATTCCACAGGAAGAATTTAAGGAATCTTCCATCATGGGGTATAATGCCTTGCCTTGAAATCTGCTACAGGGACTGTTTCAGGAATGTGAAACTCATTCCTTGTCATTCTGAACTGAAGCCTGCAACAAGAAAACCCAAGAACAACTTCCTTTATGGCCATTCTTCCTATCTTTAGAGAAGTGGCAAAGATCACACACAGGATATGCAATCAAATCAAAAGTCTGAAAAATTTCTTTTTTCCACAGTTCATGCTTTTAGGAGTTATGTTATATAAATCAAGAGCCAAAGAAGGCATATTAAGACTGCCCGCCAAAGGGAAAAATTCCACCCAAGCAACCCAGGAGCAGATTTATCCTAATATAGTATGGCTCTAACTAGATAAAATATGACAATAAAGGATCTCAAAATTCATAGCAACTCATCCATCCTCAGCCTAAAAGAAACCAACACAGTTCTGTTGTGTTTAGTAGATTTTTAAATAAAAAGATCTGAAAGAGAATGTACAGATTGATCCAGACACCGTATCACTTTGGAAAATTCTGTGATGTCACATGGTCATTTGAACTAGATATTAGGAAGCAAAGCATTGGTCACTGAAGGTATGGATTGCCATGGAAGATTCTAAAAACTGTCTTTGGAGATCCCCAAGTGGTAAATGAATGGCCACCCATTTTGGGGAGGAACTTCATAAACTTTTCCAGCTAGGAGCTTTCCTTTTGCCTATATGTTTATGTGGCCATGATACTGGGGGAGTGAGGGGGACCAAAACTTTGGTTTATTCATCTACTCAATAACTCCAAAATTATTAATAAAGCATCTACTATCTTCAAAGTACTGTTGTTAGGTGCTATGGAGGTTACACATTTTTAGGAACCTGAAATAGGATAGACAGAAGATATTTTTAGAAAATCCAAGGAAGAGAAAGACATGAGACCCAGATAAAAAACAGAATAGCCAAGGACCACAGTGAGAAGAAGTCTCAGTATGATAACTGTAACTGGTGACTTTGAAGAAGTAGTAAGGCGAAATGACACAGACAGCACTAGGGCATGATTATCCTTTCAATAAGAATAACAAGAAAGTCTTGGTTCAAACACAAAGCAAGCTAAAATGGAGTATGGCTCTGGGCCTCTGAAGAACTATAAAATCTTGACCTGACATTTGTAACATTCCCCTTCAATGGGACAAGGTTAGTGATTACTATGGATTCTCATTTTCTATTTATGGATCCAGTCGCTTTGAATAAAGGAGACACACATAACAATTGTTAGATACTGGTTTTCAAGTTTCAGATTCCATGTCCAAAGAAAGCAGGGTAGTCTTATCAAAATTATAGATCAATGTGTAGACATTATTAACTTCAATGATGTGAAAGTAATGATATGGCTGAAAGGGAATTTCCATCTCCCGTTTTACGTCCTAAGAGTCAAGAGAGTGTCAAGAGAGATATACGATATATCGGCTGTAAGGTAATCAATTAGAAAAAAAAAAAAAAACAAAAAACTAAAGTAAATGTTAACTAATAAAACTTAGCAAGAGTGAGGGGTACCTGGGTGGCTCAGTCAGTTAAATATCTGATTTAGGCTCAGGTCACGAACCCAGTGCCCTGGGATCCAGCCCTGTGTCAGGCTCCCCACTCAGCACAATCTGTCTCTGCCTCTGACTCTCAACTCCTGCTCTTTCTCTCTCTCTCTCTCTCTCTCTCTCAAATAAATAAATAAAATCTTAAAAAAAAAATTTTTGGCAAGAGTGAGAGAGTATAAAAGCCACATCCCCATTTTCATTTTTCTTCATGGAGGAATAGACAGTGCTTCAAGCTGCTGGATGGGGAAAGAGAGCAATATTAAGTATGTGTTTAAGAGTTAAGGAGGTAATCACTTAAAGAATAAAATGCAAATACATTGAAAAGTGGTTACTTCTAAGAAAGAGAACTCGGGGACAGGTGGCAAGGAGTTCTTCACTTTCCATTTTAGATCATCCTCAACTTTTTGAACTTGTACTTCCTAGTCTACATATTATTTTTATAATAACATGAATGAGGTACTGACAGGAAAAGATCTCCAAGACATATCATTAAAGAAAAACAGCAAGTGCTAGAGTAATATATATAATATAGCTTATAAGATCCCATTTGTGTGTTTTGTTAATAAAGTAGCAACAATATATATGTAAATCGTATTGGTATAACTATATTTATGCTCATGTTTACAAAAGGACCACAAAGAAAAGTAAATGGGAACTTCCAAATTTTATTCTGCATTATTCCATACTATTTTAATCCCTTACAATGAGAATATACATGTATTGATGTATTACTTGCTCAGTTACTTTTCACAGCATTCTGAAAGAAGATCCCGTGACTACGTAATGAGTAGAGCTGCACAATTTGATGGAAGAAAAAACACCTTTAGTCTCAGAAAAACCTGTATTCTAATACAAGCTTCACTAGGTCCATCGCTCTGAACAAGTTACTTTGCCTCTCTAAGCCTCCTTTCCCTTTTTATAAAACAGCTTTATTGAGATATAATTCACATACCAAGCAATTCGTTGAAAGCATATAATTCAATTTATTTTAGTGTGCTCATGGGATTGTGTGACCATCACCACAAATGAATTTTAGAACATTTTCAGACCCCTAAAAAAACCCACACACCCATTAGCAGGCAATCCTCATCAATTTTCTTTTCTGGCAAAAAATAGGGACCCAAGAGAGAGGACTACCTACTTGATGGACTTATTGTAAGAAAGAAAGGAAATATATCAAAGATTCCAGCACAGTGCCTGTCCCTCAGTAGATACTCATGGACTTCAAGTAAAGTTCAAGACATCAGTGATAGAGAAATATACACCAGGACTGGATACACTAGAAAAGTGGAAGAGATAGAGAAATCCTTTCAAGTACCTGGGACTCCTACCATAGGAGCAAATTCCACAAGAGATGCATGCCCTCTCCCCAGTTTTACTGAATACAGACGAATCAGGTATCGAGACAAAAAAGCACCAGTTTGAAAATGTCAGCATTTGGGGTTACAGTTTTAGAGTGAAAGTTTCAGGAGGACAGATACATCCTCAACCAAAAACACGATGAGCAAGAAACAAATACTGTAGTTGCTAAGAAGGTAAGAAGAACACCACAAGTTCGTATTGGACGAGCAGTTCAAACTATGCTGTCATGTTTCCACTTTTCAAAGTGAAAATAAACATGACAGGTGCTCATTTGGCTGTTCGAGCACTTTCCACTGAAATGGCAATTCCTCAAGCTCACCGACTGCAGCCTGAAGTTATAATTTATTACTGTTTCTCCAGTATTCCCTTGCCTCGGCAAAAAGCAGAACATAGCACCTACGTTTCAAGACCCATGAGAGGTAATAAAGTATAATTATTTAGAATTTATGATTAAGCCATAAATTACAGGCACTTTTTACTTCAGCTGGTCAGTCAAGAGTTGGGGGAGGAAGGGAATGGGGTCAGAGGAAGAAATAACAAAAGCCTTTTCCTTTGAATAAAATGTCTACATCAGGGCAGGATTGAGGGACACCTGGAGGATTTACAAAGATACCACAGTCTCCAAGCTAAGTCCCAGGGGAGCCCCAATTAAGAGGCTTTAAATTCCTAGAAGCCTCTGTTCTTCTGCTCACAGGGCAGCAGACTCCAACTGGAGTGCTCATGTTGACACCAAAAATAGAAGCAAGGCGTATTTTCAGGTTATACCAAATCAAACGTTCACAGAGCTCTGGGTCTTGCTGCTCTGAGCAATAGGCATT
Source organism: Nyctereutes procyonoides (assembly GCF_905146905.1). Taxonomy (NCBI): domain Eukaryota; kingdom Metazoa; phylum Chordata; class Mammalia; order Carnivora; family Canidae; genus Nyctereutes; species Nyctereutes procyonoides. The sequence continues at coordinate 23,673,952 of NW_026575052.1, read as the reverse complement.
TCAAAGAAGGTGAACCTAATCTGTAAAACACTACTGGCCAGGCTCTATAGGTAGACTCATGCCTCAACCAAGGTAAGAGTATGGTTACCACAGAGCTCTGGTTCAACTCTTCTCCCCGTCAAGAAGCAGTTGGTGAGATCGCCCTTTCTTGCACTTCCTTTACGTAGTCATGGAAGTATATGTATGGAACAGTGATGGGCAAAGCTGGCAAAACTCAGGGCCTGAGGCAGGGTAAGAACATAACATTCAGCACTCTTCTGTCACCCACTCGCCTCCTGGGTTCTCCTGTAATGCCATGGCCCAGCTCCCCATCTTCACAGTTGGTCCCCACATTCAAATCGTAGTTTGCAAAGCTCTTTTTTCTCTCTGGCCTCCCAATAACCCAAGGAAGCAAGTATCAAGAAGCTCTAGTTGTCCGGGGAGGCAGAGACTCGGGAGAAACATGCACAGTATGTAGCCAATAGACAACTCAGAGAGTCTGGGACCTGGTCACCTGACAGGAAATGGCCTTTCATCATTCTGCCCAAAACTGTTGGTGAAGTAAAGCAAAGCCAAATAAAGAAACAGTGTGTATTTCAATTCGCATTGCTATTTTTTTTTTTTTTTTGCCACGGAAATTTTACTTGGCAACTAAAGCTTTGATAACTTTTTGAAGCTTTGCGATAACTTTTTGAAAATGAGACTTAATTTGGATTGAAGGAAACAAAAATAGGCCAAAGAGAACAGTCATGACCAGTGACGAAAAATAATAAATGAAGGGGAGGGGATAAAAAGGTTTACCTCAAATGTTTGCCTAGCGCTCACCTTTGTCCTGAAACATCCCATCTCTACACTAGGCTCCTGGTTAATGAACATAATTTGGTTGATGTCCCTAGAACTGTATAATCTGTTCTACAAAAAAACAAACCCACAGTTTGTCTCCAAGCCACTTTTAAGTCCCTAACTCCCTGGTTACATTCAGTCTATGGAAAACATCTGTGGCAAAGTAAATCATCCTACTCTGAGAAAGACCAGGGTGTATTTTTTTCCTCTAAGTGTGTTTTGAAGTCCTGGTTGGAAAATTAGTGAAAATTGTAAATCTGTTTGCAAATCTGGTCATGTCTAACTCTGAGATTAGGGCAAAGATTCCAATTTAAAAGTAAAACCGTGACAACCCCAGTTAAGCGTGTCCTCAGGCACTGCCAGCAGGGCCTTCACTCACTTCCACAGGCAGTGGATTTATTACAGGCACCCGACACGTTCCCCATCAGACACCCCTGGAGTATTTACTTGAGACAGCAGGGTTCAGTCTGCACTTCCTCTGCAGACCAATATATTATTATAAATTGAGCTAAACTGTTTCCTTTTCATAAGTGCTATGAAGTTCAGATTTCAGGTATCAGCACAGGGCCGAGGTCCCTCCACAGGGCTCCATATAGGATCTGGATTCTAACAAGTAAAGAGAAAAGGTAGCAAAAGACTATGGTGCCTTTTATTTTTGTTTCTTTTTCTTTTATTTTTTAAGAGGAGATGGTGGGAAGTTCATTACAGAAACTGAATAATAAAGAAAATAATAATCTTCTTTAAGAATAATAAAGAAAATACATTAAAAATGAATATATTAAAAGCACATTTTAGCTACATTGTGCTGTGCCTGGCCCAGATCGGTAAGGTATCAACTATTTCCCCTATATCTGAAGAAGGCAGGAGCTGGAAAATCAGGAATAGATATTGTATCTTGGATTATCAGCTCCTATAAAATAACAGCACTTACTTCTGTTTATAACCTACAGTAGTTAAAGGAACAAATATATGTTTTAAAATGTATATTCATTATAACATATAGGTAAAAAAGGCAAAAGGCAATGTAATTAATATTTTCATTATTAATCTACTATTTCTGAGGAAAGGGAAACATAACTTTAAAAAGAAAGAAGTGTACAGAATACTCCATTATCTTCTCTTTCCTTCCTGAACAATTTAGTTCTAAAGCCTTTAGGTGAAGCAGAGGCATCACGGTGAGGGAGGGAGAGGAGGGCCCAGGAGCCCAGAGTGGGGGTCCCTTGATGTGGGTGTCAAGGCCCAAATGGGAGAAAAGAACAAGTTCCAACCCATGCACCTACTAACTGTGTAACCATGGGTATGTCACTACATCACTTTAACCCAAACTGATTTTTGGGCAATATAACTATCATCTACTTTTTAGTGCTATGGAGATGATTAAAAGGATGTCTGACTTGTTGTTAGTTGCCAGTAAATGTGCTCATTATTCACATACTACTATTATTCCAGATACACATACGTGCAGACTGAAAAAAAAAAAGACTGAAAAGGAATATACCAAAGCAGGTATGAACCTGATTTTTATACTCTTCTTTCATTTCTTACCTTTCAGTGTTTGTTTCCTCTACAAGGAATATGTATTTTACTCTCATAATCAGAAAAAAAACACAAGATGTTCTTAAATAAACAGAAGGTAGCTGAACTTTTAAAATGTATATTTACTACTTTTATATGCAGAAAATTAATCTAGCAATTTAGAAGGGCACCAAATGATTCTCACCTCTTTCAAAGTTACAAACTGCTAATAGAAACTCTTGAGCAAAGTATCCAAAGGCAAATGGTTTATTGGCTGAAATTAAAACTCATTTATACTCAAGGTAAATATCCATATCCAAATGCTACATTAAAAGATGAGTAATAATCTATAACCTACAAATAATGCTTATCAATGGGGCAGGGTCTTCAAAATAGATACTTAGTTCCCAAGGCAAGCAGGAGAGGGTCTCAGGAAGAGATGACCTTCAGCCTAAAAATCTTCCCACACAGAGATTTCAGTGTATTGGAATCAAGTCCCTTTGTGTTATTGGAATCAAATGGTCCCTTCTAGAGCAGGAAAAGCACTATATGTGACACCTGCAAACCATCCTAATCCCCTGTATCAACCCAGTTATGTTAGGCAAATCACTTAAGAAAAGAACAATCTGGGCAGCCCAGGTAGCTCAGTTGTTTAGCGCTGCCTTCAGCCCAGGGCCTGATCCTGGAGACCCGGGATAGAGTCCCGCATCGGGCTCCCTGCATGGAGCCTGCTTTCCCCCTCTGCCTGTGTGTGTCTCTGCCTCTCTCTCTGTGTGTCTCTCATGAATAAATAAATAAAATCTTAAAAAAAAAAAGAAAGAAAGAAAAGAAAAGAACAATCTCCATACCATCTCCACGACAAGCTTGATTACTAAGTGAATGAGACTATGTATGTCAAACTGATTCATAAACTGTAGAGCAACCTGCAAATGGAAAGAAGAGATGTAGGGCTTACATAGATTAGTATTCAGCAAATGTGGCAATCACCCCACAGGAAGAAGTGAAGAGGTAAAGGGACACAACTGTAAGCACCACTGAAGTACACATCATGGGAAAGAAATTCCCTACATAATGATCTTCTCGTCTTGCTGCTGACAAAGAGAAAGTCTCAGATTGGTACCATTATAGTTACCTCTCTAACAGGGACACATGTCCCTTTTTCACAAAGACAGAACAGGACTCAGGATCTTCAGCAAACAAAAACAGCAGGTACTTAATGCTATTTTACTCTCTATATATTATTAAAACTCTTCTAATTATAAACCAAGTCATATTGGTCTTCTGCTTAAGACTGTGTCATAAAATCTCCTTCTAGGGGCAACTGGGTGGCTCAGTTGGTGAAGCATCTGCCTTCGGCTCAGGTCATGACCCTACAGTCTTGGGATCAAGTCCCATATCGAACTCCCTGCTCTGTGGGGAGCCTGCTTCTCCCTCTCCCTCTGCCTGCCACTCCCCCTGCTTGTGCATGTTTGCTCTCTCTCTGCCAAATAAATAAATAAAATCCTAAAAAAAAAATTTTTTTTTTTAAGTAAAGCAAATCCATTTCAGTGAAAGAAAGTGAATTTATTTTAGAGAAAAACATTACGTAAGTAATAATACAGGCAGCATGGGGATCTGGCTAGAAACTCGAAGCTGACGTGTAAATGACTGAAATTTGGAAAATGCTTGATGAGATAATAACCTAAAGAACTAATCCAAACTCTGAATTTCTAGAAGGCAAAGACCAGGTTTTATCCATCTTCAATATCTCCTCCAGAACCTCTAGCAACATGGAGAACGTAGTGGGCCCTCTACAAATACTCAATTCATTGAGAAATAATTCTTATCATAAATACCAGCTTTGAGCCTTGGGGCTCTCCAATTCTAAAGCTAATAAGTGAGTAGATTCCCCCAGGCAGGTAAGAGTAAGATAAACTCTGGATAGTCAGGAGCTAAAGCCAATGACAGAATAAACCTAGGGAGGCTTTGTAAGTAGAAAAGGATACTATCTATATACTGTGCACTGGAAAACAAGTATAAAGTCCAAAAACAAAACAAAATGCTTAGAGCAAAAAGCCAAAAGCAAAAGCTGCACAAATGCCACAGCTTCTTCGGTTAGCCTAAGCACAGCTGAAATACTCTCCCCAAAGAACCCAATGACAAGTGGAGAGAAAGGCCTTGTTGTCAGGTCAGCTGGTCCTGAGAAGAAACTAACTTCAAAACTGGAAAAAAAGTTTCACTAAGACCTTGTACAGACAGGTAAATCATCTTACTATTTCAAACTGATAAGCTCATTTGGACAGCTGAGTAACTGATGAAAAGTCCTGAAAATTTTAGTACATTTGGGAACTCTATAAACAATTAGAATGGGGGAGAAAAAAAGTAACTTTCACAAACGAGCAATACCTGAAAAATAAGGGAATAAAAACAAAAAAAACTAGTTCCACCATGTAGAAGATTCATTATTGCTATAAAATACCTAAAAAGTTTATTTGAAAAGACATTCTAAGGACGCCTGGGTGACTGAGCTGGTTGGGCGTCTGACTCTTGCTTTCAGTTCAGGTCATGATCTTATGGGAGCCCTGCATTGGGCTCCCAGCTTGGCAGGGAGTCAGCCTGAAGAGTCTTCTTGTGCCCCTCCCCCACTCACTCACATGCTTTCTCTCAAATAAATGAATAAATCTTTAAAAAAAAAAAATAGACACATTCCAAATATGTAGCCAGTAATCTAAAACTTAGATAGTATAGCATTGGTATAGCTTGCTCCTCCTAATTACCAAGCATGAAGTAGCAGTCTCCTTGGTGAAGCGGTATTGCCAAGCCGGGAGTCTCTATGTCCCACGAGATCTTAAAACCAACATGCCAAGTATCAGGGTCTCTGCCTTCGAGCTGAGGGTCATCCTCACTTTCCTCTTCTGGACCTGTCAAAAAGAGAAGAGCCAGATCAGAAAGGAAATGTCTCATCTCAAGTTCTGGGCTTTATAATCTTTAGCTCAGGAATAATTAAGTTTTAATAAAAAATAGATAGGAAGTGAGCTAGATCCTTTTACATCATATATTTTTAAAAGACACATTGTTTCAAATATTTTTAACATGTACTTTATTCTTTAATCAAAAAAATCTTTAAATGATGGGGAAATAACCACCAGTACCAAGGAAAATAAAAGATGATTTATTCAATTCCATGCAAATAAATTAGGTAATCTAGATTAAATGAACAGTTTTTTAGGAAGACAATAACTATCAAAATCACTCCCAGAGGGTAGAAAAGCTAATGAAACCAGAAAAGATAGACAGAAAGCTACAAAGAACTATCTCTTAGGAAAACACAGGTGTCAAAGAGTTCCAAAGAAGAATTCTACCAAACAATTAAGGAGTGGGTTATTTCCATATACTTATATTGTTTAAGAGCACAGAAAAAGAAGTTCCCAAATTCTTTTTATGAAGATAGAATAATATATATTAAAAAGCAAAAAGAAAACACACACATACACACAATCTCACATCTGAGAATCAATGCAAAATTCTTAAACATAGAGAAACAGAATCCAAATCTAACAGCATATTAAAAGAATAACATTCCATGACCAAGTAGAACTTATCATAAAAATACAAGGACAGTTAAATATGCAAAAGCTTAAAATTCATCATATTCACAGATGAAAACAGTCACCAGAGATACACAAAATATTCATTAAACACATCCTTCCAAAATAAATAAATAAATAAATAAACAAACAAACAAACACACACATCCTTTCATAGCCAAAACATCAATAAAATAATAAGTGGACAGGTTCCTTAACATAATAAAATACAGATCTCTCTCAATCACAAGGCTACCATCATATTTTAATAGGGAAACATTAAAAATACTCCCAAAGTTAAGAATTAGAAAATAATGTCCTTTATCATCACAATGACTCATCACTATTTGGTAGGAATGACCAATCCAAGTGTGCTCTCTGGAGTTGCATAATAAATGAGCAATAATTAGATAAAAGAAAAGGTGCTTTTTTGCAAATACTACTTTTATCTGCGAATCAACCAGGAAAAATATATCCCAAGCAAATAGTCAAATTTAAGAAAATGTTAACTACAAATGTGTGCATATTAAGACATCCAGCAAGATTCCTAAACATGGGGAGGCCTGGGTGGCTCAGCAGTTAAGCGTCTGCCTTTGGCTCAGGGCATGATCCCGGAGTTCCAGGATCGAGTTCCACATCAGGCTCCTTGCATGGAGGCTGCTTCTCCCTCTGCCTAGGTCTCTGTCTCTCTCTGTGTATCTCTCATGAATAAATCAATAAAATCTTTTTTAAAAATTCCTAAACATTTATTATCTATAAGAAAAAAATTTGGGCAACCCAGGTGGCTCAGTGGTTTAGTAACACCTTCAGCCCAGGGCATGGTCCTGGGGACCTGGAATCGAGTCCCGCATCGGGCTCCCTGCCTGGAGCCTACTCCTCCCTCTGCTTGTGTCTTTGCCTCTCTCTCTGCATTTCTCTATGTCAGTCATGGATAAATAAATAAAATTTAAAAAATAATAATTAAAAGAAAAAGAAAAAAAAATTTTTAAATATTATTGAAAGACACAAAAGAAAGTTTAAACAAATGTAAAGGCCTATTATGTTCTACAGACATAAACTTGAATGCCATGGGAATGTCAGTTCTCCCTAAATTTGTCTATAAATTTGATACAAACACAATAAAAATACCAATAGGACTGATTTTTAATTAAGTGGGGTTGGTAACTAGACAAGCTGATTCTATAAATCACATGGAAATATAACAAGCAGACATAGCCAGGGAAATAGTTGTTTTGTTTTTTAAAGATTTTATTTATTTATTCATGAAAGACACAGAGAGAGAGAGGCAGAGATATAGGCAGAGGGAGAAGCAGGCTCCCCACAAGGAGCCTGATGTGGGACTTGATCCCAGATACCATGATCACGCCCTGAGCCGAAGGCAGACACTGAACCACTGAGCCACCCAGGCATTCTGGGAAATAGTTTTTAATATATAAAGAGCTACTGAACATCAGGAAGATAAAGATCAATACTCAAACAGAAAAATGGGCAAAAGTTATGAAGACAGAACACATAAAAGGAAATAGGATAAGCATGTAAACATTTAAAAGATGTTCAAACTTCTTCATAAGAGAAATGCAAATTAAAGCCACAACAAATATTTTTAACTTGTCAGAACAGATCAAACACTTTGATAAAATAGAGTGTATGAGTGTAGCAAAATGGCATATTCACACCCTCTATAAAGGACAATTTAGCAATACTTATCAAAATTACAAATGCATAAACACTTTCAACTTAAAGGAATTCTACAATTTCACGTTTAGGAATACCCTATTTGCACAGGTTGCAAAATGACTTTTGAGCAAAGATATTTATACGAGCAAAAGATCAAAAATAACCTAAATAGGAGCACCTAGGTGGTTCAGTCAGTTGAGGATCCACTCTCAATTTCGGCTCAGGTCATGAGCTTCAGTGTCTTGGGACTGAGCCCCAAGTCAGTCAGGGTCTGCACTGAGCACTGAGCCTACTTAGGATTCTCCTTCTCTCCCTCCTTCTCCCTCTATGCCTCTATCCCCACTTGTGTACCATGCACGTGCATACTCATGTTCTCTCTCTTAAAGACGAAGGAAGAAGAAAGGAAAGGAAAGGAAAAGAAAAAGGAAAAGGAAAAGGAAAAGGAAAAGGAAAAGGAAAAGGAAAAGGAAGGGAGGGAGGGAGGGAGGGAAGGAGGGAGGGAGGGAGGGAGAGAGGGAGGGAGGGAGGAAAGAAGGGAAGAGAGGAAGGGAAGGAGGGAAGGAGGGAAGGAGGGAGGGAGGGAGGGTGAGAGGGAAGAAGGAAGGCAGGCAGAAAGAAAAAACCCAAATATCCAACAATAATTTTATGGTTAAATAAATTATGAAATGTCCAGGCAATAAAATACTGTGTAACCACTAAAAGTAAGAGGACTATGCACTGATACAGAACTGATACATTTTTTAAGAGAAAGAAACCAACAGGATGTAATTTGTGTAAAAAAATAATAACACATACATGTATGTGTGTGTATGTATGTATATACATACATATATTTATATGTGTGTGTAATATTTCTAGAAGGATATTCTATTCTAGAAGGATACCCAAGACTGATTTTTTCTGGGGGGGGGGAGGAGGAGGAGGAGGAGGAGGAGGAGGAGGAGGAGGAGGAGGAGAAGGAGAAGGAGAAGGAGAAGGAGAAGGAGAAGGAGAAGGAGAAGAAGCAGAAAAGGAATACCACCAGGTGCAGGTGGGGAGAGACACCTAAATGAAATGAAAGGCATATAATATGACCTGTCTAAATGAACAGTCCTGCAGGGACTTATAAAACTTATAAAAACTTAGAAAAGTTCATTTATGAAATATTTATTAAGCACTTACTATATCTGAGGCACTGACTTGGGTACCTGGGATCTATCAATGAATTACTGCAGAGCTTTGCCCCAGTGGAGCTTTCTTTCTAGTGAAGTTATTATGAATGTTCATCACTGATTTCTAGAAAAAGGACAGTTTAAATTCCATTAGATGCCAGACTCCACAATCGGAGAAGGACAAACAGTGTATGTTCTCATTCATTTGGGGAATATGAATAATAGTGAAAGGGAATATAAGGGAAGGGAGAAGAAATGTGTGGGAAATATCAGAAAGGGAGACAGAACATAAAGACTCCTAACTCTGGGAAATGAACTAGGGGTGGTGGAAGGGGAGGAGGGCGGGGGGTGGGGGTGAATGGGTGACGGGCACTGAGGGGGACACTTGACGGGATGAGCACTGGGTGTTATTCTGTATGTTGGTAAATTGAACACCAATAAAAATTAATTTATTAAAAAAATAAAAATAAAAAAAATAAAGATTAAGTTGTGGAAGGGAAAAAAAAAAGATGCCAGACTCCAGTCTTCAAGGGGAGGGGTCCATTTTTCTGTTTCATCCACATTTAGGGCCCTACTAACTCACACACAGAAGGCAATCAGTGAACCGTGGTAAAGTGGTACTCAACTGCTTACTTAAAAAACAAAATGCTCTTTCAGTTCACACCATTCACAGCCCTTCCTGGACTAGATGGAAGGACAAGATAATGCTAATTGAAGGGGGCAAAAAACCCTGTAAATTAAATCAAATAACATAATAAAGCACTACATTGCTAATTTAGTATAGTTCTTAACAGTAAAGAAGTTTAGAGAAGGGACAGGTTAGGTAGAGCAGAAATCTTGGAGAAGGCCAGACTTTAAAGACAAGTATGGTCTAGATTCACTGAAGGTGAAGGAAGAAATGATGAAAGAAGACAAAAAATGCAAAGTTTCCTATGATCACAACAGGCAATGAAACGCGTTTTACCTAGACTGTATCGTGTTCGTGTTGCAAACAATCCAACAGTATATGCATCCCAGATGGTATAACTCCATATACAGAATTCCTAAATTCTGAACATATTACTCTACAGTCAGTAGCTGTGCTTAAGTGTTAAAGGTAGTAACAGGGGGAAAGGGGTAGGGAGGAAGCCCCCTTTATAACTATAATTCACATTACTCTGCACAGTTATGGTGCAAAAAAACAGACCAGAAATCCAAGTTCAGTGAAGGAATGCTATTAACGACCTTTAAGCACATACCCAACTTTGGATATTCTTCAATTCCTTAAGTTTGAATCTAAAATCTGATATTGCAACAGGGCACCTGGGTGACAGGTGAGCGTCCAAATCTGTTTCAGTTCAAGTCATGATCTCAGGGTCATGGGATTGAGCCCTGCATAAGGCTTCACTCTGAGCCTTATGGGCTATTATGGGCTCTGCACTCTGAGTGCAGAGTCTACCTGAGTTTCTCTCTCCCTCCCCCTCTGTTCCTACCCCCTCCCCCTGCTCCCTCTCCCTCTCACTAAAATAATAAATAAATAGGTCTTTAAAATCTGACATTGCCATATGAACAGAATCTTACCTTTTTCTTTTTCCTATTCGTTATTTCTGATACATGATTTCTCAAGGATTCTTAAGTTGGGAGCAACTTTTAGCAAGTTTTTTTTTCTTTCTTTCTTTCTTTTTTTTTTTTTTTGCAAGTTTTCTTTAAGAATAAAGTCCTACAGTAAAAAGTCTAAAGCCATTTTTCTAAGTTAATCCCAAAGACATTTAAAAGAAAACCCTCTAGAACATGAATGACAAACACCTTACATATCAGAGGACACAACTTATTCATTGGTCATGGCTTTTGTGAGCCCAGGTATGGAATTATTCTGAATTTTTCTCCAAGCTCAGCAGGAAAGAGTGGTATAATTAATAATGTTTGTCACTGGCACTAGAAGGAGGAGTTAGCAGCAACAGAACAAATATAGCAGACATTTGCTATCCACACCTGATGACATTCTCTAGGCATGTCTTACTTATACATAATACATAACTATGGCTGAAATTCTGGAATTTGTAAAACTTGATCTTATAGACCAAAAAAGAACCTGCAAAAGGTGTACAACTTGACGTGCACTACATTTTCTTAACAAAACTAAGTTAGCTGCCAACTGAGACAAGTGTTTTTGCATAAAGATACAAACGTCCAGCTATTCTTGAATTACAGGATCCGGTATCCCTGAGCCAGTCCCAAGCTAAAAGCAGCTGCCCCTTTTAGACAAGGCATGTGCTTTCTGCTGGTGACTGTCTCCGTCAGCCATTTCCCTCATCGGCAGTACCTGCCTAGCCCCTATAGGCTTTTAAATCTACAAACTTTGTTTGAGCCCATAGGCAAACCATACCTATCACCTACTTACATAAAATAACTGGAAGCCAGTCACGCCCATTCATTTATGCACTGTCCAAGGCTGAGTAGCTAAGACATAGGCCGTAAGGCCCACAAAGCCAAAAATATTCATAATCTGGCCAGCCCCTTATTCAGAAAACATTTAACAACCCTGCTCTAAGTCTTAATATTTGTGATTTGATAGAGATGTCTACTGCACATATTAGGGAGGAAGCCAGGCTGAATAAAATAAGAATGATGTCATGCAACTAGTGTTAGCATACAACATAATAAAGTAATTAATGCTAAATTATTTGATAAGTAGATCAATTTAGCAAAAGAATACTGCTATGAGAAATCGTATGTTTATATCTGTGATACCCTAGGGCTTTTGGTGGCTTCATTCCAGAGAGCCCTAATGATAACGGATGTAGCAAGGAGCACCAGGAAAAAGAATAGAAATATTTTAAGAAGGTTTTTCATGTGTCTGTCTCTGGTGAAATTAACTATGACTGAACTTTAAAAAGAAATGATTTTTAAATTACAATGACAATGATGCTGTTGTGGTTTCAAGCCAGTGAGTATGGCTATTCTGCTAAGTGGTGATCTTCACTGGCTAATGGGCTGGTTGACAACTTTCCCCTCTATCTACTCTCCCCCCTTGTCCCAATATGGCACCAATAAAGTCTTGAATGGCAAATAGAGACAGTAATAGCAACCGATGTTTCCTGATGTCTCCCATAAATCTAGCACCTTTGAAATGTTCTCATTAAAATAAGTTTTCTTGAAGGTTTGTTTCCCCCCCTTGTGCTGGGTATGGAAGAGGGAGGGAAGCTGTGCATCTGATAAATTTTTTAATGCATAAGTATAGTGTTGCTCACTTTCTCAATAAAATCAACTTGTAATTATCTATAGCAACTGCAGCTGATTACTCTTGCTTCGTGTTATTCTGCAAACAAGCAGAGGCAAAGGCTCCTACTTGCCTTTAAACCTCAGTAACACTGAAAGGATTGTGTCTCAGTGCGTTTGATGTCTTCCTAGCTCCCACTAACCAAACTGTTCAAGAAGTAAAAGATGTGACAAAATAGAAAAGAATGCTAAATTTAAACGTCAAGTTTAAAATACCAACTCCCCCCATCAAATTAACCAATTTGATTTTTTTAAACGCTAGTTTTTGAAGAGCAATGAATTCCCATTTGGTAAAAGATAAATGCCATCCAATATTTTGTTTGTATTTCTAAAGCTGTATGGAACCACTGTCACATAGGAACCAAAGACAGAAGACTGAGCATGAAGGAAGACAAGACAGTTCTAATCAAATAAAATATATTGCTTGAAATTTTGCACCACATTTAATAACATAGACCATTAATACTGTATGTCACTAATTTCTCTGATATGTAAATTTATGTTCATTATCACCACACATTAAAAATAGTCCAATTCGGGCAGTCTCGGTGGCTCAGCGGTTTAAGCGCTTGTCTTTGGCCCAGGGCGTGATCCTGGAGACCTGGGATCAAGTCCCACGTCGGGCTCCCTGCATACAGCCTGCTCCTCCCTCTGCCTGTGTCTCTGCCTCTCTCTCTCTCTCTCTCTTTTTCTCTGTGTCTATCATGAATAAATAAATAATATCTTTAAAAAATAGCCCAATTCCTATTCCCTATTCCTTTGGCCAAGTGCTAAGATTTCTAAGACTCTAGCCTAGGCAATTATATTCTCTGTTTTTTTTAACTCCACACCCAGAAGGACCTAAGTCCTTCTAGTTCTAGGTCCCTTCCTATCCATGTCCCAGATCTTGAGGCAGGAGAAACCCAGAAATTGCAGCCAGCTAGCTGGTATACAAAACCTCATGATGCTTTCTCTGTCCGTGCTGGCTGATCTGTGATATTCCAGTGTCTGGGATGGAGAACCCGTTTTGAACAAAGGGAGGGAGTCAGAGGGTTAAGAGGGTACGGTATGAGGTTTGGAAGACATCTTCTGGGTAGGGGGGGATGGCATGTTGGGTGTACAAGAACATAATTAATTCTGAGTTGCAAGTGTATCACATAAATGACATACATTTGCAAGAAAAGAGGCTGGAGAGGGAGGCAGAGGCTAGGACACAAAGGGTTTTGAGAACCGTGATAAGGAACTTAGACTGAGGGCAGTAATAGATGCTAAAGACTTTTTCATAGGTTAGATCTGTTTTTCAGAGTATTCCTTTGGAAAGTAGACACTTCTGTGTACAGACTTTGTATAATTTTTCTGGACAGGTTTCCAAAGCAATGGCAAATGGCATAAGCCAGAGAACATTTGGGAAACACTCTTGAAAGGCATGTACTTAAGAAAATAAGGGTTAGCCAAGGAGAAACTGCCCTGGAAGATTTCTACAACTTAGTAACGCTATCCTTGTTTGGTTGTGAAGAACAAGTAGTCAGGCCTGCACCAGCTCGACTTAAACTCCTTCCCAGCCACTGAGGAATGAATAGTCTGAAGAAATTATTTCAGAGACATTTGAAGTTGGGGGGGGGGGGGGCCTAATCAGTTCCAGCTCAGAGTCTATAAGAAGAAGCTGGAAGCTGCTCTCAGATGCCTCAAAACAAGCAATTCAGAAAAAAACATAGTCCCTTGACACCGATAGATTATAAAATTAATCAGAAGTTTTCTGGGTTTTCAGGAGAAATGTGGCAAACTCTTTCTCAAGAAGTCTAAAGCCTTTCAACATGATGTCTGGCTCTGTCAGCTTTCTGATTAAGCATTTGGAAAAAAAAAATTAAGATACAAATATTCACATACATAGGAGAATCTCATTACATCATGTTTCATGGACTTGGGGGGAAAAAGCAAAAGTGAGAAAAGAAGATAAAAACTTTTCTGTGGGGACACCTGGGTGGCTTAGTGGTTAAGTGTCTGCCTTTGGCCCAGGGTGTGATCCCGGAGTCCTGGGATTGAGTCCCAAGTCGGGCTCCCTGCATGGAGCCTGCTTCTCCCTCTGCCTGCATCTCTCATGAATAAATAAATGAAATCTTTTTAAAAAATTAAAAAAAAGAAACTGTTCTGGGGGCCCTTGGCTAAAGTTTCAAAACCGTTACATTATGAAGTAAAATATGAAATGAGAAGAGGAATCAAAGATATTTCTCAAACAATACATTCTCCAAACCAGACTTTCTAACAATAGAGCTTTTAACTCCTTGAGCAACATCAGGAAAAGGACAGAGTCATAGAGATTTACGAGAAACCTTTCACATTGTAAATAACATAGAAGATCAGAACCAAACAGGATTAATCAGAAAAGATAATTGTTTGTTCATCTAGCTTCAGGAAAAGCTCACCCAGAGTTCCAAATACCTGTCTAACACCCAGTGTTTGTCCTTCTCAAAGCTCTTAAACAAGAAAGGGAGTGGCCACAATAGCTGGGGGCAGGCATTTGGGGGCCAGGAGAAGTCTGCTTGCCCCAACGGAGGCAAGCAGTTAAGAGGAGCCAAAGGATGAAGGGAAAGGGACTGGAAATTGACCACACTATTAACTGTTGAAATAAGGTCCACTTGAGGCCAGTGACACACTGCTGGGCTTTGTATTAAGTGAGACAATGCCTTATCTTTTTAAATTAAGTCTGTTTAGGCCATGTATCTGCTATTTGCCATCAAAAGAATCCTAATTCTAAACAGAGATGGTAGTTGCAGAAATCAGTTATTGGACAGCGGCCAGAATGTAGATGAAAGGCATATACTACTCGAAACTAAAAATACTGACTTTAGGCAACAAATACTTACTTTTCTCCCATTATATATACCTACAAAGAAGGATACAAACCACATCTTCAAGGGGCTTACAATTCTAATTCATAACTTAAACATGCACAAAATTAATGTAAGGCCTCAGAAGGCAGGGCAGTGGTTATTGCTTGGGGAAAAAAATACACTGGAAAGAAGCATTTCTAGGGTGCTGATATAGATGATGTCATTCAGTAATACAGAATTAAATTGCCCAATTAAGGTCCTAGACAATAAAGCTTGTTCCACTCCAAAATCTGTCATCTCCAACTTATCACATGAATACATCATTAAAAATTCAGCCATTCTTGGGGATGATATTTGTAAATCATATATCTGTTAAGAGATTAGTAATCACAACATATAAAGAGCTCCTAAAACTCAACAACTAAAAAACAACCCGATTCAAAAATGGACAAAAAAGCTGAAGAGGCAATGACACCTGGGCGGTATAGTCAGTTAAATGTCTGAATCTTGGATTCAGCTCAAGTTGTGATCTCAGGGCCGTGGGATCAAGCCCCATGTTGGGCTCCATGCTCACTGCAGTCTGCTTAGAACTCTCTTTCCCTTTGGCCTCTCCCCCTAAAATTAAATAAATAAATCTTAAACAAAACTTGAAGAGACAGTTCTCCAAAGAAGATACACAAATGGCCAAGTAACAGTGAAACAAAGCTCAACATTGTTAATTATCAGGGATCAACCAAGGGACACGAGGAGGGATAATGGGTATGTTCACTATCTTGACTGTGGTCCTGGTTTCACAAGGGTGTTAAAACTTATGCAACTGTAAATTTCAAATATGTGCAGTTTATTGTATGTAAATTATACTGCAATAAAACTATTGAGGGAGGGGGGAATCAGCCATTCGTATTGGCTGGCCTTCCCTTGACAACCGGGAGATGGTACTGTGGATTTTCTTTTCTCATCAGCACTGAACACTGTCACTCTTCACAAGTGAAGATGGGTGACACCATAAAAACATTTTTATCGCCTCTGCCTCTTCTAATCTGGCCCACCTTCTCTAATCTGGATTACTACAATAGCCCCTTTCTCCTGCTTCCAGTGCAGCCTCCCTCCTTCTACTCAAAACCACAATGGCTCCTACCTTATGCTATGCCATGGACAACCCAGTACCTTGTATTACAGTATTACTTCTTTAATATCTTCTATCCACTCTGCCTTCACTGCTTTCCTTTCTGTCTTCACTGCTGTTACTCCCCCTCTTCTCTCACTAAATTCCATCCATACTTGCTGTTTCTGAGATATCTCAACATCACATTCCATCTCTGGGCCTTCGATATTCCCTCTACCCACCAGGCTGGTCCCGCTCATTCTCTTTATAATCTTAGCTCAAATTTGATCTTCTAAAGGAAGCCTACTTTCCTATTTATTTATTTATTTTAAAAGATTTATTTATTCATAGAGACACACACACACAGAGAGAGAGAGAGAGAGAGAGAGGGAGAGGGAGAGGGAGAGGGAGAGGGAGAGGCAGAGACACAGGCAGAGTGAGAAGCGGGCTCCATGGAGGGAGCCCGATGTGGGACTCGATCCCGGGTCTCCTGGATCATGCCCTGGGCTGAAGGTGGCGCTAAACCGCTGAGCCACTGGGGCTGCCCCTACTTTCCTATTTAAAACTGTACATCTTGGGAAGCCCGGGTGGTGCAGCGGTTTAGCGCCGCCTGCATCCCGGGGCATGATCCTGGAGACCCAGGATCGAGACCAACGTCGGGCTCCCTCCATGGAGCCCACTTCTCCCTCTGTGTCTCTGCCGCTCTGTGTGTGTGTGTGTGTGTGTGTGTGTCTGTGTGTCTATGAATAAATAAATAAAATCTTAAAGAAAAAAAAAACTGTACATCTGGGACGTCTGGGTGGCTCAGCAGTTGAGCATCTGCATTTGGCTCAGGGCGTGATCCCACAGTTCCAGGATTGAATCCCGCATCAGGCTTCCTGTATGGAGCCTGCTTCTCCCTCTGCCTGTGTCTCTGCCTCTCTCTCTCTCTCCGTGTGTGTCTCTCATGAATAAATAAAATCTTTATTAAATTAAGTAAATAAATAAAATAAAACCGTACACCTGTGCCTCCCGCTTGTTAACAACCTTCTTGTTTGTTTCCTGTCTCTCCTTGCTAAAACAAGCTCTGTGAGGGCAGGGATTTTTGTTCACGGTTCTAAGCTCAGCATCTAGAAGAATGTTTGGCAGACAGTAGCTGCTTACTGTTCAATGCACATATAATTACATAGGGATTAAATAAAATGTGACTTAGACCAACCAAAAAGTTTTACTGAACAGTGTAAGTGACTTCACAAATAACTAGCAGGGGCGCCTAGTTGGCCTAGTCGGTTGGGCATCTTACAACTCTTTATTTCAGCTCAGGTCATGATCTCAGGGTTGTGCGATTGTGCCACACATTGGGCTCCATGCTCAGCAGGGAGATTGCTTGAGATTCTCTCTCTTCCTCTCCCTCTGCCCCTCCCCCCATGTATGCACACATGCACCCTCTCATTCTTTCTCTCTGAAATAAATAAATCTTTTAAAAAAATTACTAATAGCACATGGCATTAGTAGTTTTTTACAATGAAACACAGTCAAATGAGCTTTGAGATCTCAGACAGGGATGTGGGAGGCTAAGGAAAACATTAAATATCACAGTATTTTTCAAAATTATGAATGCTTCAAAACCCATAGCTGCAGTTACAATCTAGCCTGTCATGCTCTCAAAGATGAGCTCAGTAATACGAAACTTGTTTCAAAGTAAAGATTCAAGAATTATGGTAACGAATTTCCATCCATAAGTGATTTCAACTTTTCCTGAGTCAAAGACATGAATGGGAATCCTAGAATTCCAAGAAAATTATTATAAAGTCTCTACTTTCTAGCCTATCACATACTCAGCAGAAACTATGGATTCCTTTTCTTCCTTTGCTCTTCTTGGGAAATCTGGAAAATAATATCAAGAATCTGCAATACTTGGCACTAGTTAAAATTCTTAAGAATTGTTTTTCCAAAAAAAAAAAAAAAAAGAATTATTTTTCCTATAAAGAAAATGCTGCAAAAAATGTTTCCTTCCAAATGAACATAAAAGTAACCAATAATTATTTACTCGACCCTTTTGAAGGTATTCCAGTCAGAGAACAAGGTGTAGGACTGTATTAAACAATGAGTTGTTAATGCCTTCTCTGCTAAAATTTGTGCCTGTGTATGTATATATGTTTGGGTTTTTTTCGTTTTTCCATTTTTAATAACCAGGAGTAACAAGCAATTGCCAGCAAAGCTAGCATGGGAAAATCAAATACTCTGCCTATTTACACACAATTCCCTGAAGCCATTCCTGATTAAATATTGTACCATCTCAATCTTCTTACTGGGGATATCTATTAACTAGCACGGCTTGTGAAGCCAATGAATTTAGTATATAATTACACGTATCCTATACAAATTACTTCTCAATGACCTCTACTCACAGAAATAAACTAAAGACGGATGACTGACTCATGATAAATCTACATAAAGATTTCACTGGGAAAAAGTATTGAAAGCAAAGTCCTGAAGGATCTTAAGCTACACCTGAATTTAATTTCAGCAGGAAGTAATCTCTTCTGTTCTGAACTCCCAACGCATTTCATGTGAACTCCTGTGGCATGTAACAACACTTCCTTGTCACTAGGGAACTGTGTGACCTTGGACAAGTCACTGCCATTCTCCCCGCCTGAGTGTCTTCATCTGTAAAATGAGATGCTTGAACTAGGTGATTTCCAAAGTCCCTTCCAGATCTCACTGATGGCAAAGTTATAATCAAAAGAGCATACTTTACTTCACCTGCCCTTTCAAGGCAAAAAGGGCATTTGAATTACCCCTTTGGAGCCTCCCTAAGAAGAGCCAACTGAACTTCTTTAGCAGTTGCTTGGCAAATCATGTTCAGGGCCTCAGAAAACAGTACGGTTGTCTGAAATTTCCATTCTCTTTATCCCCTTCAAGTACTTCCTAACCTCGGCTGTAATATTAACCCAAATGGCTCTCTTCAAGTCCACCCTTGCCATACTTTTGGCAAGATTACAGGCAGGCCAGAGAAGTAAACATATCACTTGTCACCTGGAAGAAATGCATCCACCAAAAAGTTTCAAGGCACATGCTTTGTAAACCATCTGACTCAACATCACACACATAGCTGGAGACCTAGAGAAAGGTTCCATTTCATAGAATAAGCATCTAATGCATTCCAATCACCTGATAGCATGTGTAAAAAGCCATGGCAGATGTTGTGGGAGGAGAGAAGCGAAGTGGTGGGCAGAAGAGGAGAGGATACAGGACCTGCTAGGAAGAGCAAGTAGAACATTCCCTCCACCTATACAGAGGTGGACATTTTAAAAACCCAAATCCCAGAGGGAGCTATACTGCAAGAATAGGAAATATCTGCTCAAAGGCAGTTAGCCTTAGCTGTTAAGACTCCGAAGCCAGAACATCTGAGTTCAAATCCCACCTCCGCTAACAGCTATATAACCATGGAAAAGTTCATCATCCCTCTGTGCCTCAGTGTCCTCACCTATAAAACGAAGAGAACAGCACTACTTCATTGACAGGGTTGGTATAAAAATAAAATGGATTAACATATGTAAAATGCTTCTACCAATGCCCAGTACATAGTAAGTGCTCAATAAATGAGAGCTCCTGGAATTGTTATTATTTATTAGATGAAGTTCTGGGATTCTCTGGGATTTGTTCTAAGAGAACAAAGGAATCATACTGCTCTTACAGACTGCAATTCTGCAGTTCCCTCCTCCAGATGACAGTTACAAGGATAAACCTTTATGTATTTATGTATACTTGTATACTTTATCAGTCTTAAGTTCTCCCAACCATAGAAACCATTCATTCGAAATATAAATTCCTTCTGAACAATATTCTAGGTTTCAAAAGAGACTTGATCCTCCATGCTCTGAGAGAACAATAGGACTCTTAAACTGTAGGGCTGAGAGGCCATCGGGGCACAAAGCCATCTCTGTAGCAGTCTGAGCTATCACATACCATGGCCTCAACAGCCTCAGCTTCAGAGAGCAGCCTCCTGAAGAAGGAAACTAACAAACTGGATACACTGTTCCCTCCCCATCAGAGTTGTTGGACGTGGTTGTTCCCAAATCCTTGGCAGTACCTTAGTAAAGATCAGAGGAGCTCAGTTCCTTCCATTAGGACACTATCAAATCCCCTTTGGAGCAATTTTCTTAGGTCAGCATCATTATTTAAGGTGCCAGGGAAACTGGTAAAATTTCCAACACCTAAACTACTTGCTTGTTCTGGGCTGAGGACATGGGTTAAGATATTTTAGCTATCCCGAGGAAATGTCTGAGCTTGGAAAATGGCAAGCAATTTCAAGAGAACTAAGAGAATTTCTTTTTTAAAATCTCTTTTCCGGGGCAGCCCCGGTGGCGCAGCGGTTTGGCGCCGCCTGCAGCCCAGGGCGTGATCCTGGGGACTCTGGATCGAGTCCCACATCGGGCTCCCTGCATGGAGCCTGTTCTCCCTCTGCCTGTGTCTCTGCGCCTCTCTCTCTCTCTCTCTGTCTCTATGAATAAATAAATAAAATCTTTAAAAAAAATCTCTTTTCCAAAACAGTTTAGAAAACAAAAAGCATACAGTGTTAACAACATCCAATTAACAAAAACAGTTTTCAGGGAGCAGTGACCTGACCCTTCACTGTTCCAGTCCATTCCCTGGTTTTCCAAGCATCTTTCAATAAGCAGGTAGAAGAGATAAACAGAAAACAGAGTAATGCTGTGTCTTGTCATCCTTTATCAAATGCTCAGGCACAGGACAAAGTCAGCAATAGTCACGCTATACTGGATATGCTCAACTATCTTTTTGTAACCCCATGCTGAAAAACAATGAAGTCCCAAAACACGCAGAAACTGTACAACAGAAGAAGGAAAGTTCTGGTAGGCCACAAAAAGGTAGTCCTATGATCTCTGTTCCAAGAGGGCCAGATTTCAGAAACTTCAAGAACAAGATTGCCCACAGCACCCCTTTGCAGTCTAAAACTATAGAGCTGATGGGGGAGGGGGTCGTTGGGAGAGTGCCCTAAAACCAAAGGACTGTCTGCTGCCACAACCCACTTCAACTGCTTCTGGCCAGGAAGGACAGTAGTCAAATCTCTATGAAGCCAAGAACAAGTCCATATTTGACAAATCACTCCCATCAAGATAGTGATGTCAACCACAATAAAGTATCTTGGCAAGACTGGAAATGTGCACCTATGGGAACCTGGAAAGATTTGACAGATTTTTGTTTTCCCAGCCCTTTATCAGCAAGTTAATTATAGCAACTGTGCAGGCTACGGGAGCTTTAGAGAAAGGCAGTTGGCTGTCTGAAACCAAGATGCTGCTCTCTGGGCATGAGAAAGACAGAATGACAGTAGTGCTTACACATAGAAATATTCCATCTAAGTACAGTGTAACAATGAGCTAGACAGCCCCACTAGATGAGAAAGAGGTACACTCTGCAGATACTTGGGTGTGGCAAACCTACAAAGGACACATGACAGCCATGTCCGTACAGGTACACACACACGCTCACTTACTCCCACTCAAGCACACGCACACCTCCAGAGCTTCCACGACTCATGTGCCACTCAGGGCTGCGTCTTCCCAGAGCAGACTGTACCTTCACAGCTATAACTGTACACTGCCACCGCCGACCGTTCCACCAGATTTTCATCATGATGCCAGCTCACAGCCATTTTCCCCATGCCAAAATAAGGCTCCTCTTTCAGGTATGGCATTTTCTGGGGATCCATGAAATTCAACAAAGTTACGTTGTATGCTGCTCTGTTCTTAATGTCCAGCTCATCTTGTCCATCAAAGGACCCCATACCGACCCTGGGGAAATCTGGACCTATACACACCGGCACGGCATCGATATTAGATTTCTCTTTGCAAGCAAGTTCTTCCAAAGCCTGGATGGTCTCTATCTGCAGGTAGTCATTGAGCTTGAGGAAGGTCTGACAGGCAGCAGCTATCCCGGCCTCGTCGTATTTTGTACTAGCACCCTTCACTGGCCAGGGCACCGTAAAGAGCCTGGTATTCAGGTACTTGTAGGTACAGCCTGGGTTACCAATGAGGATGCGAGATACTGGAGTGAGTAAATCTTTGCCTTGGATCCTAACCAGGTCCCGAAAGAAGCAGCCATGCTTGTGCAGCGTTAGGAAGGCTTCTTGAACTTCTTTATGGAGGTCCTCAGGTACGCTGCCAGCTTCGCGGAGAATTAGTTTCGGGTATTTCAGCTGCCACTAAAACAAAACCAAAGCAAAAATATGTGTTCATGGAGAGCCATGAGTTTGTCATTCCCAGAAGAGTGTTTCTTTGTTAGCGTTAGGAGGAAAAAATAAAACTGTCAGGTAGTATTTCTATACAGGACTTGCATCTCTCCAGCCTCAAACAGAAGGCTACATGAAACAAATGTCATCAACTGTCCAGTCAAGATTTTCAAGTCCAAGCTCAAATTATTCATCTTTAATATAAATAAAATAATAATACTTTCTGCTTTGATCTCCCAGGCTCCCTCTACAGCTACTTCTCCCTGCCCTCAATCTGTCTGCCAACCTTTGGCCCTCCAGACAACATGATTTTATTAATTAACTGCTTACCATCTATTTATTAAGGGCTTACTAAGTACTATGTCTTATTCTAAATGATTTAGACACATTAACTCATTTGTGACTCACAACTTCATGTGGCAGTACTGTTACTGTCTCTGGTTTAGACAGGAGAATCTGGAAGCACAGAGACATTTTTAATACCTGCCCAGAGTCACATAGCTGATACATATTGTAGCTGGGATTTGAAGCCCCTGAGCTCTCGAGTCTGGTTCCAGGGCAGGAGTTCTGAACCACGAACTTGCTCTGCCTCCCAATAAATGACAAACTGGTCTCTGCTTTAATACTTTCACTGAAGGAGAAATCACTTCAAGTTGGGAATTAGGTACCAAGTCCCATGAATACTAGAGCCAGGAGAATTTTGTTTACAACAATAAGACTAGTGCTCAGAGTGTATTCAGGACATATTGAATAAATGGGTGAATAAATGAGGTGTTCTATTGTGATTGAAAAAGTTGTGATCGTTTTACTGGTGTCACTGGAGGAGAATACTGCAAAATAATCCCTCCTTTAATATGGAAACACATAGATTTATTACCACAGTGGAGGACTTCATTACCTGTTCAGCCACCACTCTGGCTCCTAGGAGTTAGGAACAGGTGACAAGCCAGAGTTCCCAGATTCTGTACGATGAAATGGACTTTTTTTTTAACCAAAGCACAGGATTTTACATTTGATCCTGTAAAGGTTAATCTAATCGGTACCTTCTCAGTACTCTTTTGCCCATGATTTTTGAAACACATTCCTTCTATATCTTCATTTTTTTTCATTCCACATGTATACAGAGCACCCACCAAACACTACACAGAGATATGCTCCTGCCCTCACAGAGCTTTCTACCAGATCAGGTAATAAATAAGAGAAAGCAATCCCAAGTTGCATTAAGTATCAGGAAGGGACCAAAGACCGCAAAAGCTTTGAGGAGGGACACCAGACTGTTCTAGAGACAAAAAGAAAGACAGTTTTACTAGAGCAAAAGCGCCAAAGACAGAGTGACATGCGGTGAGGCTGAAGGGAAGGCAGAGGCCAGACCACATGGAGCCTGGGAGGCCAAAGGGGGAACCGGGAGTTGATGCAAAGTGTGCTGGAGAGGACCCAAGGGGAGAAGAGAAATTTTATTTACATTTTATAATACTATACATGTTTTATAGGCAGAGCAAAAGGCAGTGCTTATGGCCTCGGTAGGTGTGAGGGGTATAGAAAGGAAAGCAGTTATGGATGATTCTCAGTTTCTGGATTTAATAACTGAGTAAACAGCTTACCATTTATCTATCTATTTGAGAGAGGGAATGTTCACTCGCACGAGCAGGAGGGAAGAGAGAGAGAGAGAGTCTCAAGCAGATTCCGTGCTGGGTGTGAGCCTGAGATCATGACCTGAGCCAAAACCAAGAGTTGGACGCATTATCAACTGTGCCACCCAGGCCCCCCTCCATTCTTTTTTTTTTTTTTTTTTTTTTTTAAATAAGAAAGACTGGGACAAAACAGGAATGGTAGGTGGAAGGATCAGAAGGAATGAGGAGCTCCATTTTGGAGCCGTAGCCATTAAGATACCTATGAGATCTTGAGATAGAAGACACAAGGGGGGCAACTGCACAGACATACCTGGAAATCTAGGTGGCAACGTTAGCACACCTGTGGTCTATAAAGGCCTGAAAATGAATGAGCCCTCCCAGGGAAACAGCATGAACATGGAAGGGGAGTCAGGGGGCTAATAGCCATTTCCTGAGTCACAGAGGAAAGGAGCAAAAGAGACCTTTGAGGGAGAAAAGTGGGAGAGGATATTAATGCAAAAGTCAAAAGACAGAAAAAGACTTCAAGTGCTTCAAGAAGGATGGAGTAGGGGGCTGACCCTGGGAAGCCAACTGAGATGAGGACAGACATTGTGATCTCCGAGATGTGGCAGCATGGAGATAACTGATGACCATGGCAAGAGCGATTGCAGAAGAGTGGTGGGGATGATAGTCAGATGAGAGTCAGCTGGTGACGGAATGAAAGAGCAGCAGTGGAGACGGCATGTTTAAATGTCTGTCTCAGGGGTCACACTCCGAAGGGGAACAGAAAAACACAGCTGTTGATAAAGGGCAATACTGGATCAGGGACCATCTTCAGTGATGGAAGACAGAGGGGCACATCAGGGCTTGCCAGGATTCTCCTGGGAAGAGGCTGATGCTGCAGGACACTGCAGCTGATGATGCTGCAGGACACAGGGTGATTAACTACAGGAGCGAAATCCTAGTGGCCAGAGCAGGAGTCTCTCAAGGAAAGGTACCTGAATGAACCCTGTGGGGTTTGTATGGCAATCCGCCAGAGTTGGTGGGGAGAAGATGGTAGTAACTGTTTTGGTTTTAATCTAAAAAAAAAAAATCAAGTTTTACTAAAATATGTGTACATGTATGTGTGTGACATATAGACACATAAACAAACATTTAATATGAGTTCTATTATAAAATAGACACAAGTATACCAGTAATACGTATGTCTGTTTAATGAATAACTATCAGTAGTGTGCTGGAGTCACTTCATATCCCCTTGAGAAAGTCTACTGTGTACATCTCTTCCCAAATGCACATTCAGTGACGTCATGTTGATAGCCATGCATGCTACCGGCCATGGAGACGTATTTACATCACAGAAATTAGGTAACACTAAAAACTGAGGCTGGGTTTTTTTCCCCCTGAGACAGCCCATTCTTAAACACTTAGGAGGACACCACTGTATAGGCTTAAAATTTGTTACTGACAGGAATATATGATCAAAAAACATTTGGATCAGAAGAAAGATACTTCCTACATCAGAATAAACAGGAAGGAGAAAGAAGATGTAAATTTGGAGAGGACTATAAACTTGGTAATAGGCAAATGACTAAGTCTCAGGGAGCTTTTAGAGGGAGACAGAGGGGAGCACTTTAATTTTCGCAGTGGAAGTGCAAACCAAATCAGTAGCTACAAACGTGTGCTGGTCACGTGGGCTGCTTGCCAAACAGTTCTGGACTCTCTGCCATTACCCAGCTTTTTGGGCCCAATGTAGAATGATGCTTCCTAGCCACTCATGTTGGATGAGACATATGACTGTTTGGGTCCAGAAAAATGACGGGCTGTCACCTGTAGCCTGGAGCACTTCGTCGCCAGTACCACACCCTCCAGAATGCTCTTTCTGCCACAGAAATCAGCCAGTGGCTACGTGGGTCCCCGAGTTACTAATTTAATGGGCAGCGATTCTCTGCCAATCCACTAATGATACGAAGGGTGAATAAGAAATATTGCTGGGGGAACCACTGAGATTTGAGGGTTGTCTGTCACTATGGCATTATCTAGCCTACTATGACTGCTCCAGAAATCAGGAAATAAGCAGGAAGTCTAAGTACGAAGAAAAATGAAGTTATCAAGCCTGCATGTGGAAAAATGACCTTACTAGGAAAGCGCAATAGGATGGCCCCGCTTCTCAGAGTGCCTATCTGAGGTGTGTGATCATAAATTTAAAGTGACAAAGAGCAGAGTTATGTGGCACAGCACTATGAATTGCCATCGAGACTGTCAGGGATGCATTTAGGATTTATAGTTTCTATACCCATTTATCCCATTTGAAAAATAAAAAGAGAAATACCATACTTTCTGTTTATGCAGCTCATGCAGAGAGCAATGTAATCTAGTAAGCAACAATATTTATCACTAAACTGGTTATTCTCTGAGCAAGTCCCTGAGGCCTCAGTATACCCGAAGCACTTTTAACTAACAACAGTGGTTAAGAAGGAAATTTCTCCATACTTTCCTAACAATTCTGGGGTTTCTTTAAATAATCCTCAGTGTAAAATTTTAACAAAAAGTAAGATAATTCCCAAGAACTTTATTTGGGAACACACTCCCTGTGGGACTGAGAGAGGAGGAAGACTGGAGATAATACACACACACTTCCATCTATATCCACACACAGCTTGCAGCCACTGTTGAATATGCAGTGGGGCTGGAGACTGCAGAAGATGTATTTAACACAGGGGAATAATAACTCTAAGGACCTGGGAAATTCATATAACCATATGAGTATCACATGTAAATACCTTGACATTAAAAACAACATTCTAAAAATAAAACAGTAATAATGACATGGGAAAGTATCCACCACCACCACCACCACCACCCCCCCAGCCACCAAATTTTTTTCACTGATCTCTGTCTCTTTCCCCTCAGACCACATAGGCCTCTTTTCCCATAGGCCTCAAGGAGCCAGCATTCAGCACCTACCTTCAGGGCAGGTTTTTTCTCCCAAAATCTATACCTGCCAGGCCCTTCTCATCCTGCAAGCCACTCACTCAAGAATCCTTCCCTGAACTGCTCCCATCAAACAAGTATCCCCCATTATCATTCACCACACACTTCTCATTTATCTTTCACAGCACTTTTCAATCCATAACTACATATTTATTTAATAATCTCTCCTGCAAGACTAAATCTCCCAGAAGAAGGACATGGTAGCAGTTTTATTCTCCACTATATACCCAAGCCCTTGGCTGACTCGAATAGAAGTGTTCAAGACTTGTCTCTAAGAGTAAGAGGATAAAAAAAATCTAAGATTGAGAGAAAACAGATCAGTGAGGGTCTGGGCCAGGAGTAGGAAAGAAGGCTGATGACTGCAAAGATGCAGAAGAGATCTTTTGGGGATTTGGGAAATATTCTAAAACTACTGTGGTGATGGTTGCACAACTCTGCAAATTTACCAAAAATTACTGAATTGTATAATATTAAAATTATTTTATGATATGTAAGTTGTACATGTACTCAGCTTGATAAACTGTTTTTAAAAGATTGATATATTTGAATATATAAAATTTTAAACTTTTGCATAAGAAGAATTATAAAATAAAAAGGCAAACACTAATTGGAAAAAAACTATTTGCAATATACATGGCAAAAATGGGCTAAGTACTCTTAATAAAGAAATTTTCTAAATTTAAATACATGTACACATACATATATAATATGTATAAATATATATATCATTAGAGAAATTCACACATAAATTAATGGGGAAGGCTCTTAAATATAGAAAAAAATTAACTGCACTAAAATCAGAAAAAAATATAAATTAACGTAATTTGAATTAAATTAGATTTAATTTGGTTTACCTATGAAATTTGCAAAAAATAAAATTTTATTGTAGTAAAATTGTAGTACACATTCCTGATGAGGCAAAATCAAATATTCTGATAGTCTACAACTAGGAATGCAAATTATTGCAACCTTGCTTCTGGCCAGTTGGACAAAATTCACCAGAACCTAAATATGCTCATATCTTTCCATCCAGTTATCCTACTTCTAAGAATTTATCATAGGGAAATAATAAGAGAAATGTACCAAGATTATAAGGATATTTATCATACTATTCTTTATAAGAATTAAAAGCTGAAAATGACCAAAATGCCCAACAGGGGATTAGAGGTAAAATGGTATATCCATGTGATGAAATGCTAAAGTAACACAACTTTAGAAAAATTTCTGTACTGTTTTGTGGAAAACTTAAATAAAGTACTAATAAACAAGAGAGTTTATGACAGTTATCTCTGGGTGATGAACTTGGGCATAATTTTAATTTTCTTCTTTAGATATCTGCATATTTTTTATATTTGCCAAAGTAAATGTAAAATACTTTTTAAGTTAGAAACTAGAGAGAACATGTCGCATTCAAAAATTCTTAATTTTCATGACATTTCTTATATTTGCCAAAAGATTCTTTTTGATGACCCTGAATTTTCAAAATGTTTCTTTTTTTAAAAAAAAGATTTTATTTATTTATGCATGAGAGACACACAGAGAGAGAGAGAGAGAGAGAGGCACAGACACAGGCAGAGGGAGAAAGCAGGCTCCACGCAGGGAGCCCGACATGGGACTTGATCTCGGGTCTCCAGGATCATACCCTAGGCCGAACACAGCACTAAACTGCTGAGCCACTGGGCTGCCCTCAAAATGTCTCAATATAACTTCTGGCTCTAACTAAAATCTCATTTGGAATGCTGTTGAATTCTCTAGGAAATTATGACTTTAACACAATAAATACAAATGATAAGAACTGGCTGATTTAGTCAATCTCTTAAAAAAAAAAAAAAAAAAAGAAAGAAAAAAAGAAAAAAATCCAAGAGAAAATTCCCTATCCTAAATGCCCATTCTAATTATTTATCAAGTAATTAGACTAGTGCCTGACACATAAAAGTACCATGTAGTGTTTCTTAAATTTTCCTTTAAAGAGAACTATAAGTAACTCTGGAAAAGAGCTGAACATTAAATAATTGAATATTAATTCATTCTGGCAAACAAATAAGTTCTCTTTTCATTTTGGACAGGTACATATAAAACAGCAGATATCACACAAGAATTTGGAACAGCTGTTGGCAGGTTTTCAAATATGTCAGAATTTTTTTATTGTTGAATCCCATTAAAGTTTTGCCAGGGAGTATATATAGAGTCATTTAACTGTATTAATAATTGCCTGGTCACTTAATATATCTCTTGAGAT
Source organism: Nyctereutes procyonoides (assembly GCF_905146905.1). Lineage (NCBI taxonomy): Eukaryota > Metazoa > Chordata > Mammalia > Carnivora > Canidae > Nyctereutes > Nyctereutes procyonoides. The sequence continues at coordinate 23,644,973 of NW_026575052.1, read as the reverse complement.
CTATAAAAGATTTCATGATCTAAATGATGATTTTAATAAGCAGTTGGAAAGGTATTTTAGGTATAAACCACCAACATGCCAGGCCTTTATCAGTGGCTGAAAGATGTGGAATGCTACATTTTCTGGATAATAAGCTTTATTTTCCACCTGTTTTAAGCCATTATATAAAAATTCTACTGCTGGGCAGCCCGGGTGGCTCAGCGGTTTAGCGCTGCCTTCAGCCCAGGGCCTGATCCTGGGAATCCAGGATCAAGTCCCACATCAGGCTCCCTGCATGGAGCCTGCTTCTCCCTCTACCTGTGTCTCTGCCTCTCTCTCACTCTTTCTCTGTCTCTCATGAATAAATAAATAAAATCTTTAAAAAAAAATTCTACTGCTTGTCCTCTCATATCATGAAATTCTGAAAGAATTTCATCACAGAGGACAAACATGTTGCTATCTGATTAAGATACCAGTTTTACAGGAGGCTCACCTAAATGAAGCCAGTGGAACTCAAGCTTCAGTAGAATGAAATTAAATTCAAAATCTTCAGTGACTTGGGAAATGTACTTCATTTAAAAAGTGTTGTGATGTCAAAGGACTCTATTTCTCATCTAGCTGTTATCAGATTCTGCTGGTAACACTTTGCATTTTGCACTCCATAGAAATGTACACATTATCAATCATAATATTTGCTACATAATTTTTTCTTTTTTAAAAGATTTTATTTTGTTTATTTGAGAGAGAGTAAGAGAGAACACAGAGGAAGACAAAGAGGGAGAAGAAGATTTGCCACTGAGTAGGCAGCTGGATGCAAGGCTTGATCCCAGGACCCTGAGATCATGACCTGAGTTGAAGGCAGATGCTTAACCAACTGAGCCACCCAGGCATCCCTATATATAATTTTCATCATAACATGCTTATGACTTGGTAGCCATTCCAAGACAAATGGACTGGACACGTAACTGGCCCAACATCCTGCTGTGCTCCAAAAGTAGGCTCTCTTCTGAGGTCACTGCATTGGTCCTGCTATAGCTATCACAATGAATCTTGTGATAACCTGTGGTTTGCTACAAAGTGACCCAAGAGATTATTTGTTCATTCATTTACTCATTCAATAGTTCTTTCTTCTTCTTTTTTTTTTTAAAGTAGGCTCTATACCCATCGTGGAGCCCAATGCAGGGCTTGAACTCATGACCCTGAGATCTAGACCTGAGCTGAAATCAAGAGTTACACATATAACCAGCTGAGCCACCCAGGCACCCTAATTCAGTAGTCCATTTTTTTAATTTAAAACTTATTGCTCCCTACCAGATACTGCATAAAGTGCCATAAATACAATGATAAAAACAAGGTAGTTCCTGTTTTATAGCACCTCAGAGTTTAACAGTATAGATAAAAATAAAAAACAATAGCTAAAGAAAGAGTTATCACAACTGAAGTATGAAAATACTACTATGGGAGCAGGGAATAAACAAGCAGGAAGGGAACCTGGAAAATTCTCAGTTATTGAATACATATTTATTGAGCATATACTATTTGCAAAGCACGAGGTACTGGGAATACGAAGAGAACAAAACTTTGATAAGCTCTCCAGGAGCTCATATTTATTTATGTGGTATATAAATATTTAGTACATAGGGTTCACAATATACATAGTATTTTACACATTTATTATTGACTTATTTACTTAGCAAAATATATAGTCTTTTTAGATTGTGGTAAGTACCATGGAAAAAAAGAAATCCAAATTAAGTGGATGAGCCATGAATGTTGCTGTTTCTCACAGGCTGGTCAGAGAAGGCCTTGGTTAATAAGGTGACATCTGAGCAGAGGAATGCAAGAAATGAGGATACAAGCCCCACATATACCTAAGGGAAAGAGTGTTCAGGCTAGGGGAACATTAAGTTGCAAAGGCCTTGGGGGCAGCAGTGTGCTCCATTGATTCTCTGAAGAGCAAGAATGCAGTAGGTTCAGGAAGTGAGCTGAGAGAAGTGATCAGGAACCAGATCTTACTGTGCTTTGTGCATAAATGTAAGGTCCTACGGTTCTGCTCTGAACACAAAGGGAAGCTACCAAAGGGCTCTGAGCAAGAAAGTGTAATGAGCTGACTAGAGTTTTAGAAAGAGCACTGCTACAGATGCTGTGGGAAAACAGACAGGAAGCTTTGCAACCATCTGAGAAAGAGAAAATGGGAGCTCTGGTCCTGGCGTATACAACAGAGGAGATGGGAGGTGTTTGGATTTTTAATATATTCTGAAAGTAAAACAAGTGGCATTTCCTGGTATCTTCACAGAAGAGGTTGTATTTAAACAAGGTCTTCAAGGGTGAGTAGATACTCACCAGACAGAAAAGGGGATAAGGGTGCGCTCCACACCCAGGGAATACCAGGCACCGAGGCATGGAAGGATGAAAAGACACAGCAGAGCCAGCATGTAGCAAGAGACTCTGCATGACAGGGAGTCTAAGGTTGGACTCCATTGTTAGGCAATGGATAGAGATGAGACCAGAGAGGTAGTCTGGAGTCATATGGTCAGTGGCCTTAGAGGACATGTTGAGGAGGGTGTACTCTACCTTACAGGTAAGAGAACTGAGCAAAATTTAAGAAGCAAGGAGTGACAAGTCAGACATATTGATGGGAACACAACATTAATGCCACTGGAGAGGGCACAAGGAACCACACAGGAGAATAAGAAATCTGTGTTGGTGTAAAATGATATCTGAGGGCCTGATCAAGGACTGTGTTGGTGGAACTGGAAAAGAAGAAAGACCTTGAGGGATTATAAAGAGGTAGCCCTGCCAGAGCCCAGCACCTGAACAAGGGATTGAAGCAATGGGTGGAAGGTGAGGACAGCAAGATTTATGATTTAGTGAACAGGACAAAGTGGGGGTTGTTGCCTTTAGAGAAGAGAATGAACAGCAGAATCCTGGTAAAAATGGATCCTTACCAAAGTGTAAATCATAGTTTGTCACTTTTGTGGCTCCAAACCCTCTCACAGCTTCTCATGTCATTCAGAGTCACAGCCAACATTTTCAGCACAGATGGCAAGTTCCCATATCATCGGGCCATGGCTTTCTGCTCTCATCCCTTCTGTTCTCAACTCTCTCACTTCACACCAGGTATGCTGGCCTCAGGGGCTCCTCCTCAAATACACCTCAGGGACTCCACTATTCCCTGTGTCCAGAACATTCTTCCCACAAGCATCTGGCTTGCTCCTACACCTCCGTAAGGTCTTTGTTTAAATGTCACTTGGAGAGAGCCTTTTACAACCACCCTAATTTGCAATCTCCCACCCTACCGACCTTACAGTGCCCTCTTACTTTATGCCCCTACCCGTTTTCCCTTCCAACATTCATTTTTTTTTTTTGGTTTTCTTTTTCTTTCTGCTCCTTCCTCTACCCCTGCCTCATAAGAAATAAACTCAAAGAAGGAGGAACCTTCTGAGGGTTTTTACAACTTCATCTCTAATGCCTAAAACATTACCTGCACAGGGCAGGAGAGCTAAACACAGGTGTTCACTGCAGTCAGTAATGAATGAATATGGATCATGTTGGGTTAGATGCCCCTGAAAGACTTTTAGGCAGAGCCACCCAACAGGTAGTTGGAATTGGTAGCGCTGGAGGTCACAGGGGAAAGCAAGGTTTGAGAGAGATGTGTGGGATTGTGGGGATGAAAGCACAGCAATCCTAGAAGCACCAAAGAGATACAGTAGGATGATACTCAGAGTCAGATCCTGGAGTCAGACAGCCTGGACTCAAATCTGGGTCTTGACACTTCTTGCTCATTATAAGCCTTGAACAAAAATTTAAACCCTTCTGTGCTTCCCATTTTCTCATCTCTAAAATGGGATTAAAAAAAAATCTGCCTCAGAGGATGTAAATGAGCAAGATGTGGTAAGATGTAAATGAGCAAATACATGTAAAGCATGGAGAAGAGCAAGCAGTGCTAAAACCCAGTGCGTGGAAAGTACAATAACTGTAAGCAAGGGGCCATACTTAGGAGAGAGGCATTTTCTCAGGATAGGAGAGAGAGCATTCGTGTATCTGGAAGCCAGGATTTGTTTTTGGACTATCTAGTTCTTCATCTCTTTGTGCTCTGTGGTAAACCTACAGAAGTTCTCTCCAATTTCTACCTCGGGTTTGTTGTTGTTGCTTTGTTTCTTTTCTCCACGGTCTTATCAGAAAAAAACAAAAAAATGTCTCTGAAGGTGTTTTGAGTCTGAGCATGGTATTCTGGGAGGCATACAGCGTGGCAGAAAGAGCACGGGACTTTGGAGTCAGGTAAATGTGGGCTTGAACTCCACCTCTGCCGCTCAGATACAGAGCTTAGTCTGGATCTAAAGAGAAATTTCTAGAAGAGGAAGATATACTACCTACCTGAACCCTGAAGCCTGAAGAAGAGCAGTTGCTAGCTGAACGCACATTTGTGGCACAAATGCACAAGGGAGTTGTGAGGACTGAATGTAAGAACCACACCGTGAGGGTCAACATACATACCCAACAGGGAAGCTGCAAAAAGTCTTGCTTTTGTGACTGGCAGCTGGACTGGCATTGCTGTGGCCACAGCCTATTTAAAGGGACCTGATGTCAACTCTAAACTTTCTATTTATTCATGTCATTAAAAAAGTAATTTCACTCCGTCTTTTAAGAGAATAGATTTCCACTAAGGGTCTGTTGAAGCACTAACCCTTATTATAAGGTGTACTTAAAGTGATTAGATATTGGTATCAGGCTTGTTGTAGGTCTTGGAAAGATAAAAGAGCAGCCTTGATAGTTGTTGTTTGCCTCTGAGTTTCCTTTTATCCCCCGGTGTAGGGCTGGCTCTAAGCACAGCTGCTGATAACCTTTGTGTTTAATTCTTCATGTACTATTACTACTACTTGCACCATACCGAAGCCGTAAGACTCAGTAGCTGCTTTAAAAGAGTGTATGCAATCATGCACCAGATGGTTTCCATCTATGAAAACAGCAATAAGGATTTAAGAACTGATTGCATTTTGTAGGTTTGTTTTAAGGATCCTTTCAATAATTTTTATTTCTAATTATCAAAGAATACATGTTCATTTAAGACAACCTAGAAAACTAGAAAAGCTCAAAAGAGAATACCCTACCACACTGGCATATAACATTTCTGTATAAATGCTGCAAACATTTCCCAATGCCATCTTCCGGAGGAGGAGTGTATATGTATAAAAATAAAATTAAAAGCATATTAAACATTATCATATAACCTGCTTTTTTAAATTAACTAATATATGCATTAATTCACTCATCCATCCAAGCAAATTAATTAAATACCTACTAGGTGCCAGGCACTGTACAAAGTACAGGGGATGAGGGAGACGAGCATAAAAATAAAATCACTAGGGATCCCTGGGTGGCGCAGGGGTTTGGCGCCTGCCTTTGGCCCAGGGCGCGATCCTGGAGACCCGGGATCGAATCCCACGTCAGGCTCCTGGTGCATGGAGCCTGCTTCTCCCTCTGCCTGTGTCTCTGCCTCTCTCTCTCTCTGTGTGTGTGTGTGTGTGACTACCATAAGTAAATAAAAAAAATTAAAAAAAAATAAAATAAAATCACTGAAATAATAAAAGTACATACAAAGTACTACGATGCACACAAGAAGGAGCAGAGACAAGCCTCTATGCTGTAGAGGTGTCAGGGAACATCCTACAAGAGATGACACGTTACTAACAGGTAACAGAAGTTCACCAAGGAAGGGAGGAGGCAGGGCAGCAGAGGATGTAGCAAGAAGGCCCACATATGAGACTGCCGGGCTAGTCTGAGGCCCTGCCAAAGTCTAGTGTAGGTAACAAGATGAAAGAGTTGGGGAGATAAGGCTAGAAATGCAAGAGCCAGGCAAAAAGCAGCCACTGCTATGTTTGAAGCAGGGGGTTGACATGCTCAGATTTGTGTCTTGGTTAGAATATGTGCTATAGCTCTAAGGGTTAAGAAAGAAGGACAAAGAGGAAAAACTACAGCAATCCATAAAAGGACTGATCCAGTGAAAGACACTAAAGATCTAATGAGAATGGAGATGACAGATAACGTCCTGGAATGGATAGTGAACTGGAAGTCAAGAGACCTGGATTCCAGATGAGTAAACATCTTTCCTGTCTCCATTCTGCAGTTACTGAGAACTAGCCATATGCAAGTGCATGTCAGGTGCTAGAGAAACAAAGATGAGGGGGCCCAATTCTTATCCCCAAGAGCTTACATTCTAGTAGGAAAGAGTAGGTGAACATGTACTATTAGGGCCTGCCCAACATGCCTTCTTCTCTTTCTCTGGAAATAGGACTCCAATTTTCCTATGGAAAACCGTCCATCTCTGACTCATAGTCTATGCAGTTTGAGTGGAAATGGTGTAAATAGTCATATTTGAACCCAACTCCACAAGTAGGTGCATGAACGAGGCTCAGCAAATAGGAGCATCTCAGTACCCCCAACACAATGATTGGTTCAAGAATGGGTACAGAACTCTAACCGGACCAACAGGATCACTCCCAGGGAAATCAGAAGATGGAACCAGAAAAAAAGAAATGGCTATCTTCTTCTAAGATCCCATGCGCTTAAGACCACATACCTAGGCTAAAAGAGTCCACCTACACATGCTAGCAGGTAGAGCCCATCGAGCATAAAATCACACAGAGAGCCAAACCATTACACAGAGAAAAGCAGTGATCAGATGATACCTTTTGAGAAGCTGGATTCAGGCCATGTACTCCTAGACATCTAAATTAAGAAAGTCAATAAATTCCCTTTTGCTACAATGAGTTTGGGTTTTTATCACTTGTATTTGAAAGAATACTGACTACTTCAGCAATACTATGTAATAATCACAACAGAGGTATTTATAAGGTACAAGTAGCACAAAACACAGTGCAGTCAAGTCTACCTTTAGGTAAAGTAAGTCAAGGAGGTGATGTTTTTTTGGGTTTTTTTTGTTTGTTTTGTTTTTTAAGGAGGTGATGTTTAAGTGAAGTCTTGAAGAATTAGCCACCTGGCAACAAGGAAAGAGGCCAAAAGATATTCTATGCAGAAGAAACAGAATGAGCAAAAGCAAGGAAGTAGAAGAAAGCATGGAATGTTTGAGGAAGAAAAAAGCAGTCCACTGTGCTAAAGCAGAAACAGATCATGAAAGAACTGGTATGTTCTGTGGGTGATGAGGAGTCACTGGATGACCAAATCAGACCATTTCACTTCTCATTTAACCTCTCCAGACCACAGGTACTTCTTAGAGCAAATCAACACAAATTGATAAAAAAATTAAAAACTTACCTGCTGATAGAATTCATCATCCTTGGGGGTCAGATAAGGAAGCCAAGTATCTTCAAGCTCTTCAAGAAGCCTCAATTTCTGTTTAGAAATAATAATGATTATAGGTGACTGAATATAAAGTAAGTAGAATATAAAACAACCCCTTATTTTTCCAGTAATATCAAGAATAATTTAGCCAACCTGAATACATAAAAGATTTAGGGACAGAAATTAGCCAAACACATATTATAAAATATATTAAATTAATTACATATATTTAAATTATACATTGTATGAAGCATTAATTTAGAAATAATGACTTTTTTCACTCTCATATTCCATGAAACAATTTGATTCACCAAACTTGACATGTTTCTTTAACAGCAGGGTCTTCCTCATCACTGGAATCACCTTTTAGACATCTTATACAGTTTTCCAGAGCAAACCTTCCTGTCTACAAAATCTGCTGGAGACATAGCAGTTTCTGAATCCTTCTAAGACACTAACACTGGAAAAACCAAATCAAACCACAGTATCCATTTACAGAATGTCAGGATATTTGGAAGATTTATTCATCCTAAACATTTATTTGATATCATATCCACATATGTATTCCTTTTTAAATAATTTTTAAATTACTTACATCTCTAGAAAAATCACTAATTCTGTGTTAAGCATCTTTGTTTCTTTTCTTTTCTAATTTTATGAAGAAAAACGTTTTTAAGCATACACAGCAAGAATGGATAGTGAACTGGAATGTCTGAGGCCATTTCTGTGTCTTCCCAAATAGTAACATACTATTCAAAGTAATCAGGTGAGAACCTCAAATTATAAAGTACTTTATAAAGAACTGAATACATATAAGGTGACGCTCTCCTTCTAAGGGATTTTTTTCAAAGAATACCTATGTAATCTACAAACATGTGTCTGTGTGTGTGTGTGTGTGTGTGTGTGTGAGCCCACATGGCATATAAATGGCATTATGTGTGTGTATATATAGACACACATTTCGCATAGGAATTACCTATAACTACAGAAAATTTCTCGAAAAAAAAAAGAAGAGGTAGAAACAATTGATTTTTAAGTAAAACTGCAATAAAATGCATATTCAGGCTGTTATCAGCACCTTTATAAACTAGAAAATGGTATGCTGCACTGTGGGTCATTGTAGCCTTATTCCACAGGCGTGGCTTGGGAAACACAAACTGGAATTTAGCCCCCACCTGCTTCAATGGACAATGTCTTTATGCAGAGAACAACCTGCTCAACCAGACATGGGGACCCTATCACCCTCACTTGTCCAAGAAAAGCAGCCTTTTCTCAAAGACCCACCACAGAGTAGTCCAGAGAAAAAAACCTTTGGCCAGAACTTAAATCTCTCTGTATCTTTTTGCATATTATCCAAGGTAAATAAAGAAAAAAGAAATAAAAATACAGTAACCAGTTGATCTAAGAGAGGCAAAACCCTAAATATTACTCATACAAAATTCTGGTCTATTTCTTTAATGAAAGCTTTCTGCTTGGACTCTAGGTATTTTCTCATCTAAAACGATTAAGACTGGGACACCTGGATGGCTCAGCGGTTGAGCGTCTGCCTTCGGCCCAGGGCTTGATCCTGGAGTCCAGGAGGGAGTCCCACATCAGGCTCCCTGCAGGGAGCCTGTTTCTCCCTCTGCCTAGGTCTCTGCCTCTCTATCTCTCTCTCTCTGTGTCTCTCGTGAATAAATATATAAGATCTTTTTTTTTTATTGGAGTTCAATTTGCCAACATATATAAAATCTTAAAAAAAGAAAAAAACACATGATAAGACTGTCTTATTAGTTAAACCATTAATAGCTTTCCTTTATGAAGAATCTATAATACTAAAACGAACTATTAGTTTAGACAAATCATTGGTTAAGTGGCTCATGTGTTTTCGACATTGGCCATTATTTGGGAGCACAGAAAGAATTAATGATATTTCCATTCATATACTTACAAATTTACGTACTTCATCACAAATTTAATCAAAATCTATACCTCAATTGTCACTTCAACCTCAAGAAAGCCCACATTTTCCTATGAATCTTTTGCCAGTCCTTTTTATAGACAGAATACTTAAATGCTGGGAAAAAATTAAACACATTGTTAAAATTCTTGATTAATTCAAGTACAAATGATATCTCAACATTGATATGACTCTACCTTATAATAATAAATAAATACCACCTTAATATCTCTTCAGAAATCTTTAAATAAATAAATAAATAGATAGATATCACCTTAAGATCTCTTCAGGCAAGTCTATAAGGCTAATCTGTATATATGAAGGAACACAAATGTACACCTCTAAGAAATTAAATACTCTACCTTAATGAGATTAGATCAACAAGCATCAATGGAGGCTGAATTTCTATTTATAATTAATACTTTAGCTACAACATTTTAAAAACAACCATTTTCCAGCTCAACTGAAGTCCAGTGTATCAGGTATAAAAAAATTAGAATTTGAAAAGCTGTATCAAAAGCCTTAAATTCCACAGGAATGTTCCTACTACAGAGCAAGGAGAATATAAATGTTCTCCTTCCACTGGAAATTTTAATTCTGATACTGTAAGCATCATTGTATCTACATGACAGGAGAGAATGCAGATCCAGAAATCACTCCACTTAAGACCACACATATGTAATCTGTTCTGTGTATCAACATTCACAGCCTACAATTTTACCAACTAACTAATGAGATCAATTATAATCAATAATATTTATGAACTTAAAAAGAACTTTTGGTCATCCCCACCTTGGTGAAATCAATCAGGAATTAATATTAAATTGGTAGTTCATGAACTTCACATATTTCTTAAAAATTAAGATTGCTTTATAAAAAGACAAAGTCCCTCTAGAATGCATGACTATAGAGAAAAAGTCCTCTTATACTCAAGAATGCAAATTAGTACAATACTGATAGACAGCAACTGACAATCCTATCAAAATTTATTTATCTTTTTTAGATTTATTGATTTATTTTATGAGAGACATAGAGAGAGAAAGAGGCAGAGACACAGGAAGAGGGAGAAGCAGGCTCCATGCCGGGAGCCCAACACGGGACTCGATCATGGAACTCCAGGATCGTGCGCCCTGGGCCAAAGGAAGAGGGCCATAGGAGGGCCTGGGCCCTCCTATCAAAATTTAAATGCATTTGCCCATTGACTCAGAAATACTACTTCTAAGGATTGTTTTCTATGGATATACTTTACTTGCACCATGTTCAGAAGAACATACATGCAAGTTTACCCACTGGATCACTATCTGTAGAACAAAAACTTGGAAACATACTAGAACTACTTATTTGTACACTTTAAAAGAATGAGTAAAAAAAAAAAGAATGAGTATATTGGTATGTAAATTTTATCTCAACTAAACGAAGAGATTAGAAACAACACAAGTGTTTCCACACAGAGAACAGTTAAATAAACTATGGTACATCCACACAATGAGATACAATGCAACAGCAAACAAGAATGAGGAAGCTTCCCTGTTAGTGAAATAAAAAGTTCGCCAAAATATCTCAGGAAGTAAAAGGCAAGGACAAAATATCTGCTCATATGTGCATCCAGAACATATAAAAGATATGTGACAAATTACTGACATGGTTGCCTGCAGGCAGAGGTAGGAAATAACTAGACAGGGACATGGGTGAAACAAGACTATTCAAAATATTCTAGGTATATTGTTTTGATTCTAGAAGCGTGTAAACATACTGCCAATTCAACACATTACCTATTACTAACTCAAACATATTATCTACTAATTCTTAATGTAAAATTCATATAAAAATGCAGATGCCATGATATTTTACTTTGTTTTAGAAAATGTATGTTTTTGTGATATACAATAAAGTATTTGGGGGGAAACTATCATAGATCAGTACACTAAAGAATGTAGGGGGGTAAAAAACCAGAGCTCTGACAATTTCTTTGTGTCAAATGCCAAGTAGTTGGTAAACACACAAACATTAAAATGCACTCCTGAGTGGGGGTAGAAGGTGCTCGTGTTTGACTGTCAGATCTGGCTAACTGAGGCTCCTTGGCCTGATGTACAGATAAATCCACACAGCTGGGCCCTACTGCACACCAGTCAGCTCGCACACTTCCTTGCTGTCACACAGGTGTCAAATACATCAAGCTGCTCACAAATGCTGCACAAAAGCCAGAGAGTGCAAGACCCAAGCTCTCCCACCTGGTAGAAGGAGCACATGAAGGCCCTTCCATGAGGACTATGCCCCATTTCCAGACCTCTATCAAGGAAACAAAACACATACCTTAATGCCACTCAAAACCACAAAGGTTGAAGCTAGAGGTAGAACTTTCACCCTGAGCCTCTTGACTTGCTGTGAAAAGTTAAGCTATACCTGAGCTTGCAAATCTCATCAAAGAGAGACATGGTTTGCGAATCATACAGTAATTACATAAAAAAGATTAACCAGGTTATGACTCATAATACGCAGAGGTAGCTCACCTACAAATAAAGTATATTTTCTTCAGTCTCATCAGATTACATTGCTAACTACTCTTATCCTTTATCCATTTTTCATTTTCAACATAATTTTTAACCTATGAATCATATTTTGTCAGGTTCGATAAAAATCTAATTTTGTTCTTAGATACTTTTCAAGATGCAGTCCCAAGTAACAGCTTATGAATATTTAGTGTAAAAACAATCACCTGATCTTTGGAGGGTTTCAAGTAGTAAGTGGAAAAATTGACCTAGTCTTTAAGCAGGGCATTGAGAGAGTATGTAAAACCTCCCTGAGGAAGATACATCAAACTAACGCCACAAAGACGAGTAAAAACTAGCTAAGCCAAAAGTAGTATAAATAAATATTTCATATACCCATATGCCATATTTGCTTTTAATGAAAGGAAAAACAACGTACTTTAACCACTTTAAGAAACTTAGTATTCACTTTCCCCTGCTCGCTGAAAATAATGGCATGGCGAAAATAAAGAGAATTTGGAGGAAAGAGTAGAATTTGAGTCCAGACTCATCACTTCCCACATGTGGTACACCCAAATCGACCTCTCTGGATTTCAGTGTACTCATCTGTAAAAGACTGTTTCATAGAGTCTCACGAAGATGAAATAAAATCCGTTACAGTTTACTCATCTTTAAAACACTGTCATGTTTTGTGTGTTTTGAGAATGAAATAAAATCAGTTACATATATTAGTGCATTTTATAAATAATAACCTATTCAGATATTAAGGAAATGGCATTCAAATAGAGGGTGGGGTCTATATAACAAAGCATGAGCTAAGAAGCCAAAAGTTAGTTCTATTATCAGTCCTATCCATCTAGATATATGATTTGGAACTAGTCTCTTATCTCCATGTGACGTGTAATGAGTAACACATATAGAAATCTAAGAATAGTACCCTAGCACATAAAAAACCCTCAATATACTTTAGGAACCACTTATTATTTTTTCTCCCTTATTCTGGGAAATTAGTTTTATTTACTAGTTATGAATTATCTATAAAAGAATCTATGCATAACCCACCAAATTATACTTTATGCCATAAATTAATACTACATGAGAAATTCAGATATTAATTTACTTGGGTGAACTACAGCAGAAACATATAAAAGCTCTCCATAAAATTTTATATATATAAAATGCCTCAATTAGTTACACTGATAAAAATAAAAATTATTGTAAAATTTTAGAACAGATGAAGAAACAAAAACGCATCCAGTGATACAAGGTGACCGGCAAGAGATTATGTAGCTGGTCATGGGAAAATCTCAACTCATATTCTCATTTCCCAAGTACAAGGTCATTTCCACTATACTCCACCACTCCAATGAAGAAGCAACAGAAATTTTATCTTTTAACAACTGTTCAATTTTTACCTTAAAAAGTTAATATAGGTCCTTTCCAACTAGGGCCCGGCAGAATGGCAAAGAAGGGTGGCGAGAAGAAGGGCCATTCTGCCATCAACGAGGTAGTGACCAGAGAATACACCATCAACATTCACAAACGTATCCATGGAGTGGGTTTCAAGAAGCGTGCCCCTCGGGCACTCAAAGAGATCCGGAAATTTGCCATGAAGGAGATGGGAACTCCATATTTGCACATTGACACCAGGCTCAACAAAGCCATCTGGGCCAAAGGAATAAGGAATATTCCATATCGTATCCGTGTGTGGTTGTCCAGAAAACGTAACGAGGATGAAGATTCACCAAGCAAGCTCTACACGCTGGTTACCTACGTACCTGTCACCACTTTCAAAAATCTACAGACTGTTAATGTGGATGAGAACTAATCGCTGATTGTCAAATAAAGGTATAAAACTGCAAAAAAAAAAAAAAAAAAAAAAGTAAATATAGGGATCCCTGGGTGGCGCAGAGGTTTGGCGCCTGCCTTTGGCCCAGGGCGCGATCCTGGAGACCAGGGATTGAATCCCACATCGGGCTCCCGGTGCATGGAGCCTGCTTCTCCTTCTGCCTATGTCTCTGCCTCTCTGTCTTTCTCTCTCTGTGACTATCATAAATTTAAAAAAAAAAAAAAAAAGTAAATATAAATACAAAAATCTTAAATGATTTTAATTAAAAGCAATCCTATTTTTTAAATTTAACACATACACTTATACCACTAATTCTGGACACCCAAGTCTTGGCTGCTTGGTAGCTCTACAATGCTTTCAAGAAATTCTTTTAAGAAATTTACTTCACGGGGCAGCCCCGGTGGCGCAGCGGTTTAGAGCCACCTGCAGCCCGGGGTGTGATCCTGGAGACCAGGGATCGAGTCCCACATCGGGCTTCCTGCATGGAGCATGCTTCTCCCTCTGCCTGTGTCTCTGCCTCTCTCTCGCTCTCTCTGAATGAATGAATAAATAAATCTTTAAAAAAAAAAAAAGAAATTTACTTCACATTTCTTACTGTTTCCAATAATGGGAAACTACACTGTTGCAGACCACAAATTCAGCCAGAGTAAAAAAAATCTCATAATCCACAAAACATCAAGAAAAATTCTCAGTTTTTTACCTCAGTAGTAACACAAAAGTAGCCCTAGATTGTTGCTCCACTCTTTCTTAGAAATCTTAAACCAAGACTAAAAGGATTAAGGGGAGCCTGGGTGGCTCAGTAAATTAAGCATCTGCCTTTGGCTCGGGTCATGATTCCAGGGTCCTGGGATCAAGTTCCTCATCAGTCTAGCTGCTTCTCCCTCTGCCCCTCCCCCTGCTTATGCTCTCACGCTCTCTCTCTCTTTCTCTTTCTCTCTCAAATAAATAAAATCTTAAAAAAAAAAAGACTAAAATCATCAAATTGTTTCCAATTAAAAACTATAACCTTGGAAAGCAAGATAAGACTACAAGGCAAAGTAATGGAGAGAAAAATCAATCAATTGAAACTGGCTGCAAAATGGTACAAATAACAGAAGTACATTTTAAAAAGTAAGGGGACGTGGATTATTCAGTTAGTTAAGCATCTGACTCTTGATTTCGGGTCAGGCTGTGATACAGAGCCCTGCATCAGGCTCCATGCTCAATGCATATCTGCTTGAAGATACTCTCCACACCCTCTCCTGGTGCCCCTCATGCCCTGACAAATAAATAAGTCTTTTAAAAATAATAAATAAATAAAAATTAAAAAGTGACATTAACTGTGATTCATAAATTCAATAGATTGAATATGGTAAGTAGAGGAACAGAAGAAATAAAGAAAATTAAATCCTGCATCTAGACAAGAAAACCTCAATGGCTGAGATGAAATGCAAACAGGATAGGATTCAAGAGAGATTATACATCTTAGAAGAAAAGAACAGTGAACATGAAAACATATCAATGGAAATTATCCAAGAGGAAACACAGGTTAAAAAAAAACAAACAAAAAACATTAACAGAGCATTAGTGAGCTGTGAGAGGACTTTAACCACTGAAATGCATATAATTAGAGTCACCAAAGAATAAGAAAGGGAATGGGGAAAAAGAAAAAGAACTGACCAAAAATTTTCCAGATTTGATAAAACTATATAATTTTCCAAATTTGATGAAAACTATAAATCCACAGATTCAAGATAGATATTCACAGAACCACAAGCATGAAAAACATAAGGAAATAACACTAAAGCACAATATAATCAGGTTATTTAAAATCAATGAAAACAGAAAATCTTAAAAGCAGAGAAAAAGAAACAGTATATATATAAAAAAACAAATCATTACATAGTACACACACAGAAACAAATCATTACATGAAATATCGTGGAACAATGCTAGCCAGGAGACAGTGAAAAAATTTTTTCAAAGAACTGAGAAAAATATTTGTCAACTAGGTTTCTACACTAAGCCAAAATGTCTTTCAAAATCAAAGACAAAACAAACATGTTTGCAGTTACAGAAAAATAAAAATAATATCAGCAAAGCGTCACTGTAAGAAATGATAAAGAAAGACTTCCAAGCAGAAAAAAAGACACTAGGTAGAAACTGGAGTTTACACAAAGGAAGAAAGAAAATCAAAAATAGTAACTTCACTGGAAATATACAAGACTTTATCCTTACTATTTAAATCTTTATGAAAGATAGCTATTTAAAGCAAAAATAATAGTACATTGTGGGGTTTATTATGTACATAGAAGTGAAACACATTGCAACAATCCCATAATGGTCAAAGAGAAATGAAAGTATATTGTTATACGATTCTTAAATTACATTTGAAGTGCAATAGTACTACTTAAAGAAATATCCTAGATAAAGATAGATGCTAGAAACCCTAAAACATCCATAAAATAGTAACAAAGAGTTACAGGTAATAAAACAACGAGGGAGATAAAATAGAATTATGAAAAATCAATCCAAAAAGGGAGAAATGGAAAAAAAGAGAAGAGTAGATGGTAAAACAGTAGAATTAACCCCAACCACATAACAATCACATTACATATAAACAGTCTAAACAATTCAATTAAAAGGAAGAGACTACCAGATTACATTTTAAAAAACCAATATCCAATTATCTGCTGCCTATAACAAATCGACTTCAAATAAAGAAACAAATGGGTTAAAAGTTAAAGGATGGATACAATAATATGACTGTAGTTAATGCTATAAAACTATACACTCAAAAAAGGTTACAATACTAAATTTTATGTTACACATATTTTGTGACAATAAAAAGTGATTTAAGAAAGTAAGAGTGGAAAACAATATTTACCACAGTAGTACTAATCAAAAGGAAGTTCAAGAAGTTATATTGATACCAAATAAAATGAGTTTCAGAGCAAAGAATATTTTAAGAGGTAAAGTGAGTCATGCCATGATAAAGGAGTCAATTCATCAAGAGACCAGAGTAATCTTAAATATCTATGCAACTAACAACAGATCTACAAAATACATGCAGAGAAAACTGATAGAACAGCAAAAAGAAATAGAGGATTCCACAATTACAGTCAAAGGTTTAAATATTCTTCTCTCAGTAACTGGTGGAACAAACAGAACATTCAGAAAGAAGACTAGAACAACACTATAAACCAACTTAACCTAACTGATATTTATATAACTTAACCAAACAATGACAACACACACATTTGTCTCAAATGCACACAGAACATACTGCAAGATAGACATATCTAGATATCAATATATTTCTTAAAATTCAGATCATTAAAAATATGTTCACTGAGGGAGAATGATGTCAGAAACATAGTTGAGTAAGACATCACTCAACTGTATGCCCCCTCAACAAAAACAATTTGGTATCCATCCACAGACATAAGTGCCTTATGTGGGAGCTGTAGGATCCAGGACCATATATTAAGGGATCATGGAGGCGTCTCACCCACCTGGTAGCAACTAACAGGCATACAGACCTGGGTCCACTGCAGACCGCAAACTGGCCCATGAATAGGCTCCAGCCCTGTCTAAGCCAAGGTCCAGGAAGCCCTGAGGAACACTGACTTAGATGATTATCCATGGACTAGAGGGCCTTTTGGGAAGTATCAGAATCCAGTGGAGAAGCTCCAACACACCATGGGAGCAAGAAAAATCCATGACCAGACATGTTGGAAGAATAAGAGGAATGATTTGATGTTACCCATGTTACTTCTCCTACAAGGGGGCACAGGTCAGTGCACAGAGTACTCAGTACCCTTCTTAGCCCATGATTTCTCCTATGGTGAAAAGTGAAACTGTGTGAGTGAGCAGCCAGCTTCCACATCTGTATGGGATGCTGCCAAAGAGGACCATTTCTCTCTCATCCCACTAAGAGTACCAAGTTATGAGCTTTACAACTGGGGCATAGTGACTGGCTAGGAGAACAATAGCCAAGGCTTAAAACATACATATTAAAGGGACAAATATCCTATTAACCATACCATGGACTCCATTAGAAGGCCAACTCACAAGGGGTGGGTCACCCTACCCATTGGTCTGATCCTTCCAACTGGCCCACAGGCACCCAGTGCTCCACAGTTCTCACCCACAAACCCCCTTCTGCTGCAGGTAGGCAGTTGATGAAAGCAAGCTTTTTTAGACAGCTAGTGAGCAAGCACAGAAAACCATTTTGAATCTGTGGATCAAGGACAGACCACAAACCTGAGCATTTAACGGTGCCCTTGGAAAAGCAAAAGGCAAGTTATCAGTACTCAGTCGTGCTTTGCAGGACTGAGAGAAGACATATAAACTTAAGAATTCTGACACAAGAGGAAGCAGAAAGTGTAGAAGAGGGATATCCATATATTTGAGAAAGCCTCAAAATCCCTAGTAGGGCTGACAAAAGGGATTTCTCTCTGGAAGTCAGTCAGTAAAGACTGGAGGAGCCAGCAATGCAAAACTTTAAGGAATATGAAAAAAATCAGGGCATTGTGATACTATCAAAGAATTGTAATAATTTTCTGGTAACCAACTCTAAAGACATAGAGATCTGTGAATTGCCCAGTAAAGAATTCAAAATAGATGTTTTAAGAAAGCTCAATAAGCTATGAGAATACACAAAAAGACAACTGAATGAAATTAGGAAAACAATACATGAACAAAATTAGAAGTTAAACAAAGAGACAGAAATGATACAGAATCAAACACTGAATGAAATAAAAAATACAATAGACAGTACGAACAGCAGAATGGGTCAAGCAGAATTACTGGGAGTAATTCCATGTGAAGGAAAAAAACAGGACCTCTGAAATTACCCAAGTAAAGGAAAACAAGTAAAAAAAAAGTGAGGAAAACCTACGTGAACTATGAGATACCACCAAGAGAAGCAGAATATGAACTACTGGAGTCTAAGGAGGCAAAAAGAGAGAGAGGTAGAAAGCATATTCCAAAAAATAAAGTCTGAGAATTTCCCAAATCTGGGGAAGCATTTGGCAATCCAAATTCACGATGCCCTTACCATACTCAAACAGATTCAACTCAAAAAGTTCTAACTCAAGACACATTATAATAAAATTGTCAAAAATCAAAGACAAAGAGAAAATCTTAAAAGCAGCAAGAGAAGTTTGTCACCCACAAGGGAACTCTGATAAGGCTAGAGTGAATTTCTCGGCAGAAACCTCACACACCAAGAAAAAGTGGGATGATATACTCAAGGTGCTGGGGGGAAAAATGGCAACCAAAAGTACCAAAAATACTTTATCTAGCAAAGTTGTCCTTTAAAAATCAAGGAAAAATAAAGACTTTTTCAGATAAAATCTGACTTCAACCCTATTAGCTATGACTTACAAGAAATGCTAAATAAAAAATTCTCCAAGCTGAAATTAAAGGATACTATTTATTCCAAAGGATGAATATATATAACATACAGGTAAAGTACACAGTAAACTTCAGAACTCTATTAGAGTTATACTGTAATATTTATTTATTTTTATTTATTTTTTTATTTATTTATGATAGTCACACACAGAGAGAGAGAGAGGCAGAGACACAGGCAGAGGGAGAAGCAGGCTCCATGCACTGGGAGCCCGACGTGGGATTCGATCCCAGGTCTCCAGGATCACGCCCTGGGCCAAAGGCAGGCGCTAAACCGCTGCGCCACCCAGGGATCCCCAAGTGTAATATTGTGATGTGCTAACTAGTAAAAAAATTAAAGGACAAAAGCAAAAGCATTAAAGTAACTACAGCTATAATAATTTATTAATGTATATACAATATAAAAAGACATCAAAAACATAAAAGAGAAAGAATAAAAGGGCAGAGTTTATGGAGCATCCGGCTGGCTCAGTTGGTAGAGCACGTGACTCCTGATCTCAGGGTTGTGAGTTCAAGCCCCACAACGGTTGTGAAGATTAAAAATAAAATATTTAAAAAAATAATAAAGGATAGAGTTTTTGTATGCAGGTAGAGTTAAGTTGTGATCAGCATAAAACAGTCTGTTATATGTATAAAATCTTTTATGGAAGCCTCATGGAACCATAAAGCCAAAACTTATATAGTAGATACACAAACATAAAGAGAAAGAAATCAAAGCATACCACTATAAAAAATCATCAATGCACAAAGGAAGACACTAAGAGAGGAAGAAAGGAAAACAGAACTGCAAGATAACCAAAACACTATTAATATGTGTTAATGATATGGCATTAATAGTAAGCCCTTTCCTATTGATAATTATTCTAAATGTTAATGGATTAAATTCTCCAAACAAAAGATGTAGAGTGGCTAAATGGATTTTTTTTTTAAAAAAAGACCCAAGTATGAAGAGACTCAATTAAAATCTAATGACACACAAAGGCTCAAGGTAAAGGACTGGAAAAAGACCATGCAAGGTGGAAACCAAAAACGGAAAGGGGTAGCTATACATATATAAAATAGACTTTAATTCAACTTTAACAAGAGACAAAGAAGGTCATTATATAATATCAGAAGGATCAACTCATCAAGAGAATATAACAATTTTAAGTATGCACACACCCAACACTGGAGCACCTAAATACTATTAAACAAATACTAAAAGATCTTAAGAGAGAAACAGACAGCAATATAATAATAGTAGGGGAATTCAATACCCCATTCTCAACAATGGATAAATCATCCTGATAGAAAATCAATATGGAAACATTAAACTTGAACTGTACTTTAGACCCAATGGACCTAACAGACATATAAAGAACATTCCATCCAACAGCAGCAGAATACACATTCTTCTTAAGCACAAACATTCCCTAGGTCAGATCCTATGTTAGGCAACAAAACAAGTCTTAGCTAATTAAAAAAACAGAAACAAACAAAAAAACAAGAAGCAAAACACAACACAACAAAACAAACAAAAACCTGAAATGGTGCCAAGTATTTTCTTAACCAGAATGGTATGAAACTAGAAATCAGTAACGGAAGGAAAGCTGAAAAATCCACAAATATGAGCAAACTAAATGATACACTCTTGAACAACCAACAGGTCACAGAAGATATCAAAAGAATAATTTTAAAATATCTTGAAACAAACAAAAATGGAAATAACGTATCAAAACTTATGGGATGCAGTGAAAGCAGTTCTGAGAAGAAAATGTATAGGTATAAATGCTTAAGTTAAGAAAACAGAAAGATCTACAATATGCAACCTAACTTTAAACCTCAAGGAACTAGACCAAAAGAACAAACTAAGGCCATGTTTGCAGGAAATAACCAAAAGCAGGATGGAAGGAAATGAAATGGAGTCCAAAAAAAAAAAAAAAAAGGAAAAGAACAAAAAAATTAACAACTCCGGTTATTTTTTTAAGGATAAGCAAAATGGACAAACCCTTAGCTCACCAGCTAGAAAAAAGAGAGAAGATTCAACTAAACACAATCAGAAATGAAAGAGGAGACATTACAACTGATGCCACAGAAATGGAAAGGATTATAAGAACAATTATATACCAATAAATTGAATAATCTAGAAGATATGGATAAAATCCTAGAAAGCAGTTACCTACTGAGACTGAATCATGAAGAAATAGAAACTCTAAACATAACAGTAACAAGTAAAAAGATTCGATGAGTAATCAAAAATTTCCCAACAAAGAAAAGCCCAGGACCTAATGGTTTCACTGGTTAATCTACCAAACATTTAAAGAAGAATTAATGCAAATCCTGCTCAGACTTTTCCAAAATGTTAAAAAGAAAGGAACACTCCCAAAGTCATTTTACACAGCCAGCACTGCCCTGATACCAAAGCCCAGTAATGATACAAGAAAAAAACAAAACAAAACAACACTACCAGCCAATATTTCTTTTTTTAATGTTTGATGCAGAAAATCTCTGGGGTCAGGCAGGTGTACCTTTCCTTTTTTTTTTAAAGATTTTATTTATTCATGTGACACACAGACAGAGGCAGAGAGATAGGCAGAGGGAGAAGCAGGCTCCCTGTAGGGAGCCTGATGTGGGACCCAATCTCAGGACCCCAGGATCACAACCTGAGCCAAAGGCAGATGCTCAACCAGTGAGCCACCCAGGCATCCCAACAGGCCAATATTCCTGATAGAAATAAAAACAATTCTTTTTTTTTTAATATTTATTTATTTATTCATGATAGACACACACACACACACACAGAGAGAGAGAGAGAGAGAGAGAGGCAGAGACACAGGAGGAGGGAGAAGCAGGCTCCATGCCGGGAGCCCAACGGGGGACTTGATCCAGGAACCCCCGGATCACACCCTGGGCCAAAGGCAGGCTCCAAACCACTGAGCCACCCAGGGATCCCCTAAAAACAATTCTCAATAAAATATTAGCAAACCAAACTCAACAGCATAGTAAAAGGATCATACACCATAATCAAGTGGTATTTATACCTGGATATGCAAGGATATTCAATATACATAAATTAAGTGTAGTAGACCACATTAATAAAATGTAAGGTAAAAATCATATGATCATCTCAAGGTTTTTAAAAAAAACATTTGATGAAATACACCATTCTTGGCACGATTAAAAATTATCTTAAAAATCTGGTATAAAAACATTTGGCATAGAAAAAAATGTATCACAACATAATAAGGGCCATTTAGGACAAGCCCACAGCTAACATCATACTTAATAAAGAAAGGTTCAAAGCTTTTCTTCTAAAAAAAAAAAAAAAAGAGAGAGGTGCCTATTCTCACAACTCCTATTCAACATATTACTAGAAATCCTAGCCAAAGCAATTAGGCAAGAAAAAGAAATAAAAGACATCCAAATCTAAAGGGAAGAAGCAGGGATGCCTAGGTGGCATAGTCAGTTAAATATCTGACTCTTGGTTTCAGCTCAGGTTGTGATCTCAGGGTGGTGAGATCAAGCTCCACATCAGGCTCTGTGCTCAGTGTAGAGTCTGCTTGAGACTCTCTCACCCTCTCCCTCTGCTCCCCCCTGCTTGCTCACTCTCTCTCAAATAAATAAATAAATCTTAAAAAAAAAAAAAAAAGTAAGAGGCAAAGTTGTCTCTGGTTGCAGGTGACAGGAACTTATCTACAGGAAGATCCTAAATACTCCACCAAAAAACTGTTAGAATAAAAAAATTCTGTAAAGTTACAGAATACAAAATCAACACACAAAAATCTGTTCCAATTCTCTACGTTAACAATGAACTATTTGGATAAACACCTCTATTGATAATGTCAAAAATAATAAAATTAAATTAATAAAAGATGAATTTATAAGACTTTGATAAAATAAAATGAAGACAAATGAATGGAAAAGTATCCTATGTTCATGGATTAGAAGAATTAATATTGCTAAAATGTGCATACTACCCAAAGCCATCTATACATTTGATGCAATCTCTACCAAAACTCCAATGGCTTTTTTTCACAACAACAACAAAAAATCCGAAACTTACAGGGAACCACAAAAGATTCCCAAATAGCCAAGACATTCCTGAGAAAGAACAAAGTTGGGAATTTCAGATTTCCTGATTTCAAACTATACTACAATGCTATAGTAATAAGAACACTATGTTACTGGCATAAAAATCAGACATAGAGGGCATTGGAACAGAATCAACAGCCCAGAAATAAACTTTCCTATATGTGGTCATTTAATATTTGACAAAGTAGCCAAGAATACTCAATGGGGAAAGAACAGTCACTTCAATTAATGGTATGGGGAAAACAGGATAATCATATGCAGAGAATGGAATTGGACCCCTACATTACCAAGTCACAAAAATTAACTCAAAATGGATTGAAGACTTAAACATAAGACTTAAAATCATAGGGATGCCTGGGTGGCTCAGCGGTTGAGCATCTGCCTTTGGCCCAGGGCGTGATCCTGGAGTCCCGGTATCGAGTCTCACATCAGGCTCCCTGCATGAAGCCTGCTTCTTTCTCTGCCTATGTCTCTGCCTTTCTCTCTCTGCATCTCTTATGAATAAATAAATAAAATATTTTTTTTAAAAAAAGACTTGAAATCATAAAACTCCTAGAAGAAAAATTAGGGGATCTTGACATTGATCTTGGCAATTATTTTGACATGAAAAGAAAGCACAAGCAACAAAAGCAAAAATACATAAATGGGACTATATTAAACTAAAAAGCTTCTGCAAAGCAAATGAAACAAACAAAATAAAAAGTCAATCTATAGAATGGAAGAAAATATTTGTAAACCAGCTCTCTGATAAGGAGTTATTATCCATAGTATATAAGGTAAAAAAATTTTTAATTAATTTAAAAAAAAACAAAGTATATAAGGTACTCATACAACCCAGTAGCAAAATAAAAAAAAATTATCTGATTTTTAAAAAGGCAGAGAACTTGAATAGATATTTTTCTAAGGAAGACATGAAAATCATGAAGGGGAAATAAAAAGGTGTCCAAAATCACTAATAATCACGAAAATGCAAATCAAATCCACAGTAAGGTATCATCTCATAGCTGTTAGAATGGCTATTATCAAAAAGAGAAGAGATAACAAGTCTTGGTGAGAAAAGAGAATCTAAACCCTTATATACTGTTGGCAGGAATAGAATATGGAGCTTCCTCAAAAAATTAAAAATATAACCACCATATGATGTAGCAATCCCACTCCTAGGTACATGGCCAAAAACAAAAACCAAAATCAAAAAAAATGAAATCAGGATCTCAAAGAGGTATCCATACTTCCATGTTCACCGCAGTATCATTCACAATAACCAAGATATGGAAACAACCTAAGTGTCCATCTTTGATGAATTGATAAAGATTATATATATTATATATACCATATATATATAATGGAATATTATTCAGCCATGAGAAGGAGGAAATCCTGCCAATTGGGATAATATGGATAAACCCTTGAGGGCATTATACTAAGAAAGATAAAAGACAAACACTATATGATCTCACTTACGTGTGGAATCTAATAAAGCCAAACTATAGAAACAGAAAGCAGAATGATGGTTGCCAGAATGAGGGTTGGGGGAAGGAAAATGGAAGATGCTGGTCAAAAGGTACAAACTTCTAGTTATAATACTAGTAAGTTCTAGGGCTCTAATGTACAGCATGATGACTATAGTTAACAATACTGGTAATTGCTAAGGGTGTAGATCTTAAATAATCACACACACACACATACACACAAAAGCAATTATGTGAGATGACAGAGGTTTTAATTAACCCTATTGTGGTAATCATTTTGTAATATTTATATATATATCACATCATCACATTTTTACACCTTAAACTTACACATTGTTACATGTCCATCATATCTCAATAAAGCTGGGGGGGGTGCAGTGTTATAACAAAATAAAATTAAATATCAATAATAGAAATAGATCTTGAAAATCCAAATTTCAAGTATTTGGAAAATCCAAAATTCAAGTATTTGGAATTAAATAACCCACTTCTAAATAATCCATTAATTAAAGAAGAAACAAAACAAGAAATTAGAATCTATTTTAAATTCAAAGAAAATGAAAAAAATTTTCAAGATTTCTGGGATATAACTATAGGTGCATGCCTATTATTTAAAAAAAGAAAAATGGTTTCAAACCAATAACCTCAGCTTCCACCTAAAGAAAACAGAGAAAGAGGAGCAAATGAAACCTAAAGGAAGCAGAGGAAAGAAAATTATAAAAAAAAAAAAACTAGAAAAAAAAAGATCTGAATAGAAATTAATGAAACAGAAAACAGAAAAGGAAAGAAAATCAAAGAAACCAGAAGCTGGTTCTTTGAGAAAAGAAAATTTAAAATACCTAGCTATAGTGATAAGGAAAAACAAAACAAAACACTGAAGTCTCAACGTGCCAATTAAAAGGTAAGTAAGGAGGTATTATGAACTTAGATGAATAAATTCTACAACTTGGGCAAAATGAAAAAATTTCCTGAAAGACACAGATTATCAAGGTTCACTGAAGAAGATAATCTGAAGAGCCCTTATCTGAAGAGCCCTTAATCTAATAATGAAATTGAATTTGTATTTTTAAAACTTGCCACAAAGAAAACTCAAAACTCAGAACCTTTGCTGTCAAATTCTATTAAACATTTCACAAAGAAATATCAAATCTATTCAAACTCATCCAAAAAATTAATGAAATTCAATCCCAAAACCATGCAGAATTATTACAATAAAATTACAGAACACTATTCCTCAGGAATATGAATATACAAATTATTAACAAACAGCAAACTCATTCTGACAACACATTAAAAAAAATACATCACCAAGTATTATTCCAGAAATGCCAGATAGGTTTAACATTCTAAAATTGACATAAGTCATATTATGAATAATCACCTTTACTGATGACGAAGAAAGAAAAACCATATGGTGATATGAATTGATACAGTAAGAACATTAGATAATACCCAACATCAATCCTACTAAACTAAACACACTCCGTAAACTAGGGACATTCCTCAACCTGATAAAAGGAATCTGTGAAAACCATATAGCTAACACAATACCTAGCGATGAAAAGACTAAATGATTTCATTGTATGATCCAGAAAAAGGCAAGGATGTCTGTTCAAGACAAGGATGTCTGTTCATCCCTCTACTCTAGATTGTACTGAAGAGTCTAGCCAGTGCAGTACAGCCGGAAAAAGAAACGAAAGCCATCTAGACTAGGAAGAAATAAAGAAAAGATAAAATTGTCTGTATTTGCATATAATACAAGCACCAATATAGAAAATCATACAGGCTCTACCAAGAAAGCAACCAGAACTAGTAAGCTCAGCAAGGTTGCAGGAATACAACCTGCAGGACGAGGCAGCAAGATCAATATACAAAAATCAGTTCTATAATATCAGCAACCAAATAAATGAAACTGAAATCTTTTAAAATATCACTTAAAGTAACATCAAAAATTAAAAACTACTTAGGGATGAATCTGGCAAAAGGTTTTTCCAGACTCACACATGAAAAACTAGAAGAGTGCTAAAAAGAAATGAAATAATTTCTAAATAAATGTGGAGATATGCTATGTTCATAGATGAAAAGACTCAATAAAATGTCAAACTGCCTGCAGGATGATACAATCCCAATCCAAGATTCCTGTAAGGCTTTTTCTATAAATATTAACAAAATTAAAATTTATATGGAAATGCAAACACCTAAAGTGGCAAACAACTTTGCAAAAGAAGAATAAAGTTGAAGTACTCCACTCTACCTCTCATTATATAAAACCATAGAATTCAAGGCAGTGTGGTACAGACATAAAAGTAGACAAATAGATAAATGGAACAAAAACAATCCCAAAGTAGACACACCTATTTGTGGTAAATGGATTCTGACAAAGATTCAAAATTAATTCAATAGAAGAAGAAAAATAATCCTTCTAACAAATTATTCTTAAAGAATTATATTTCTTTTATGGATTGTGCTTTTGGTTTCATACAGAGGAAAATGCCTTGCCTAACTTAAAGACTCAAAGAATTTCTTATGTTTTCTTCTATTGGTATTATAGTTAAAGTTTTATATTAATTTTTATAGTTGGGTCTTATACTAGTATATTTATTCATTTAGAGTTAATTTCTATATGTGATACAAGATGTGGATTAAAGTTCTTGTTTGCTTTAATATGCAATTAAATTAATATGTAATTTAATTAGTAAGAACAAAAGTGAATCCAGAGTGAAAGTTTTTAATACAGGAAACAAGTCTGGAAGACAATCAGTCCCCCAACCAGTCTGGAAAACAATCTGCTAGTTTCTTTAAAAGTTACAGAGCTACAACATAACAGCACATGTCAATACAAAAATGTGTACATAAACGTTCAAAGCAGCTTTATCTGCAATTGCCAATCATCAGAAATAAACAAATGTCCACCAACAAGTGAACAAATAAAGAAACTGGAGTATACTGAAAAAAAGAGTAACTTGTGGTATATCAAAACAAAAATCAACATTCAGCTATAAAAAGAATGAATTACTGATACACACAACAACATGGATGTATCTCCATGGTTGACTGAGGCCAGGGCTGGAGGGAATATGATGGAAGCATTGCTAAGATGCCCAAAGAAACTACAGGGGTAACATAATATTCAACAAGCCTATACATGTGTTAAAACTTATCAAGTTCTTCAATCTAAAAATGTGTGGCTTATTGTATTTCAGTTATATCTCAATAAACTGATTTTAAAAAAAAAGAGAGGGGGAAAGCGAGGATTACTGAAATATGGTTTATCTTGCCTGCAAAATTGGACCTGGTGTCATTTGGAGCATAAACTCTTGGGTTACTATTCAGTTTCTTTCATCACTTTAATCAAACTTTCTACTGCTTCTTGAGGCAATTTAAGTAATGCACATTTCCTAAATATCCATTTCATCTAAGTTAGCTCTCAAATGTATCATATGCTTTCAGATCATTCTTAGAAATCAGGAATACTAGTTTGTGTACCTTCTTTTGAGGCGCTAATACCAGATCACACAGGATTTGCTTCTTTCTCATATTCTCTTTACTGCTATCCAGAGTTTTAGTTTTGCAGTTATTTTAAAACAGAAAAGTAATATTTTAAATCGATAATTAATTTTCCATCCATTTATATGCTGCATTTATATGCTGACCCTGGTTTTCTATATTAAAAACTTTCCTTCTGGATTTGCTTTTGTTCTTACTAAATTGTAACGGTTATCCTGGTTAGAATTCATAGATGGTAACTCTCCTTTCCAGGTCTTTTTTTATGACTGAAAATACCTGTATTTTTTCATCAGTTTTAAAAACGGAAATTAATTATAGTCTCCTATCTTCCAGCATCTACTATTGCTATTAAGAATCTTTCTTTTGTAAATAATCTGCATTTGGGGAGAGGGGCAAATCTCAAAGATTTTTTTTCTTTATGTCCCTTGTATTCTACAGTTTCAGGATGGTCCTGCTGAAAGTATCTGAAGACTCAGGTCTTTCATTATATAAAGAAAAGTCTCAACTCTAGCTCTTCACATGTTGCTTCTCCATCAAGACCTTCATCGTCTTTTTTCTGAATTCCTAACAGACATATATTTGAACTCCTCAATATACCCCAAGTCTGGTAAATGTATGTTCTCATTCTATTGTTCTGTCTCTCTCTCTTTCTCTCTCTCCCTCCTGCTCTCCCTCTCTTAATCTTTTGTCTCTTCATGCGACCTTCAGGGAGAATTCTTTACTGCTCTCCTCCAACTCATCAATTCTCCTTTTAATTCTATCTAAAGTTCACCCCACCTATTATTATTTATATGACATTACTTTTCATTTCCAAAATTGTGAACTGGTTCATTTTTATCTATAGTTGTTCCTGTACCACTTGTGCGTATTTGAGGACATTTTAAATTTTCACTTTTAGAAAAATGATGGATCTATTTATTCCTTTGAATTTCCTGAACAGGGCAACCCCGGTGGCACAGTGGTTTAGCGCCGCCTGCGGCCTGGGTTGTGATCCTGGAGACCCCAGATCGAGTCCCGCGTCGGGCTCCCTGAATGGAGCCTGCTACTCCCTCTGCCTGTGTGTCTCTGCCTCTCTCTCTCTCTCTCTCTCTCTCTCTCTGTGTCTCTCATGAATAAATAAAATAAAATCTTTTAAAAAAATGAATTTCCTGAACATCTGAATATGCTTATTTTTGTTTGACTCTTGTTTTGTGTTGTGTTGTTTTATTGGCGAGCTCTACTAGTGTGGGGCTTGAACTCATGAGCCCAAGATCAAAAGTTGCATGCTATATTGACTGAGCCAGCCAGGCACCCTAGTCTTTGACTTCTGTAAAATTTATCTCATCTGCAATAATTCTTTGTTCTCATTGTTGAGTTTTTTTTTAGCTATGGGGGCTTTTATCTTTTTTTTAATTTAAAATCTAGCTAGTTAATGTATGGTATGCTACTGTTTTCAGGAGTAGAATTCAGTGATTCATCACTTACATTACACTTAACATCTGGTGTTCACATGACAAATACATTTGTTTTCTGTATGTATATTTCTGGTACTTTGTTTTGAAGGCTAATTCTGAGTGGATGGCTTTTTTTGTCTTTGCCTTTTTCCCTTCCTCTCTCTCTCTCTCCATCTGTACTCACCTTTCCCTCCATAGTGATTTTATAGTTGCCTCCACAAGGATCCCTATGCCACCAGTCCAAGACCAAGTCTCATATCATGGTGATTTGAAGTACCAATCAGACTGATCAGTTTCTATTCTGGAAGGTTTAACTATCTTCTCCTGTTCCTCAAAACCCATAGCTCCATACAAACTATTCCCCTGACATGTGGGTCTTTTTTGAGTTCCCCTTTATGAGAAATACAACTTCACCCCTACCTCTGACTTTATGCAGTGAACCTAGTTCTGATTCCATCTTGACAAGTGAATTTTGAGTCCCCATCATTCCCAAAGGACCTAAAATTCCCAACCACTACTTTTTAATTTCCCACCTGAAGCCTTTGCATAGGACATGCCTTCAATCCAGCTTAGCCCTTTATGTTTAGTTCTCTTTCTGGTCCACAAAATCTTGCCCAAAAACCCACCTAGGACTCTTTTTTATCTTTTATTCTTTTAATGTGTTATCAATCATAACATAGTGTTATCAAACACTATCATAAATCATGTATTTGGAGCAGAAGGCATACACAAGCTATAAGCTTACTGCATCACTTGACAAGAAGGCACAGATGATTTCTTTATGATAAAAACTCTTAGCAGGAGATTCACTAGGTCAAAAGGTATATACTCTTTTAAGAGTCTTGATTCATATTGTGAAATTGCCCTCCAGGAAAACGGTATCCATTTCATGTCCATTAACAGACAAAATCCCTTTATTTACTCACACATCAATTATTATCAACCTTTTCAATCTCTGGCAAGTTGTTAAGTGAAAAAACAAGTTCACCCTAATTTACATTTCTTTGATTATTAATCAGGTCGAGTAACTTTTCATATGTTAAGTGCTGCTTGCAGTAGCTCCTTTGTAAAATGCCTGTTCATGACTTTTGTCCATTTTATCTTTGCCGTTCCAGATCTAAGAATCTATACTTGATATCCAGGTAAAGACAATAAATCTGGGCATTAAGCAAGTTAATTAGTAAGAATTCTCATTTCTCTTTCCTTATTATGAGCACCTAACAAATTACTCAGTTCCTAATAGAGTTTACCTCTTGCATCAAGCTGTAACACTAGGGTTTTCAACACTTTAAAAAATATCCTCCCTAAGACAGCACCTTTCAATGTAATTCATACTTTCCCAAGTATTCCACAAAGTTAGTAACAGCATTCCTTTTTCTTGTAAATTACTCTTTCACAAGAAAAATTTTTACAAGAAATTTTTTTCATAAGTCAAACCACATATATAAATATATGCTTTAGTTCTTCAGACAATAATTTGAGTATCAAAACCTATTTGTCTCACCAACCTGACCTTAAGTTCTAACCGCTTACAATCATCAATTTTAAGAATGCAGTCCAAGTTTCAAAAGGAAAAGAAAGTTTCATAAAGAAAAAAATTCCTATGGTGAAAATCAGCTAAACAAGATCTAAAAGGAAATAAAGGTTGGGGAGTGATTGTGGAAAGGACTGGAACTTTGGGAGAACGGTACTTTACACATTTCAAGAACATATTATTAATATCAAAGCAAAAAGTACCTCTAACAAAATAAAATGTTGGATTTTTTTTAAAGATTTATTTTTATTTATTTATGGCAGACAGAGAGAGAGAGAGAGAGAGAGAGAGAGAGAGGCAGAGACACAGGCAGAGGGAGAAGCAGGCTCCATGCCGGGAGCCCGACGCGGAACTCGATCCCGGGACTCTAGGATCACGCCCTGGGCCAAAGGCAGGCGCGAAACCGCTGAGCCACCCAGGGATCCCCAAAATGTTGGATTCTTTACTCAGGTTTAATGGCTTAGAAAAAACAATTCTAACTTCTTTTGACTTCATCTGGAGGCACTACCTTGTAAACTATAGATTGCTTAAGCCATCTCCAAGTACCTTCAACAGAGATACTCACTTACCCAAGATTCTTCTTCACAATCAAAATACTGCCCATAATTTTGTAGATGAATACAAGAACAAGGGCAACATAATTCCATACCACAAAAAAGAGATAATAGATTAACTAAAACTCCTTCACTGCCATTGTACCTGCATTCTAGCTCTGAGGACCTAACAATTCACCTCTTACATTTCCAGAAGGAGAACAACTTTCCTCTTGGCCACACTTGTTTAGATGAGAAAGTCACATTCCCTCAATCATATTTTAATCTTCAGGGAATTTCCACCTTGAGATCTTCTACCTTACTAGTCTACTCAAAGGTCAGAGAACAGAACTCCGTGAGATTTCACCTTGTGTCTTTCCCAGCTTAACATTATTAGTATGATCAAACTAAGCACTTTCTTGCTAGCAGTCCAATTGTAAAAAATAACACTTGAGACCAATAAGCTTTCTGACTTCTTTGTAATTTTACAAAGCTTTAACCATTAAACCATGATCAAACAACCTGCCATGGGAAAGCAGATGTACATGATGTTGCAGTAAAGACATCAGTAAGTGACCTCAGTGACTGTCCATTAAATAATCCTTAGCTTTCTACTGTCCCTTTCTGGCTCTCTGCTGTTTCCACAGCAAGTGCTGCATAATCAGACATTAAATACTTTCCCTTGTGTAGCCACAAGCGAATTATACAAGACATGATATATGACTTTAACAACAACAGAAATCCCTTAGCTGCTGACAGAGCTGTATCAACTATTAGTTTTGCCTAGCAGTTATAAAAAGTTAAAGAAAAATACCTGAAAGAATAAGTTATTTAATAACTATTTTATAGTTTTATAACCCAAAGTAGTTATTTCTTTTTTGTCTTCATTTATCCATTCCCAGGATTCCAGGAAGCCAATACACACTCTTTATTACCAAAATTTCTTGACTGAGGCATTCTATGAAACTCTAACTCCATCAGCATGTATTTAATCATTTTTTAAAGATTTATTTATTTATTCATGAGAGACACACAGAGAGAGGCAGAGACACAGGCAGAGGGAGAAGCAGGCTCCCCACAGGGAACCCGATGCAGGACTCAATCTGGACTCCAGGATCATGCCCTGAGCCGAAGGCAGACGCCCAACCACTGAGCCACCCAGGCATCCCAGCATGTATTTAATCTTAATTCAATGTGTGTATTTTATGTTCATAAGTTTCCTCTTCCAATTATATCACTAATGAAAAATGACCACCACAAATGAAAAATGACCACTTTCTGATAGAAAGTGAGTAATAGAGGTGCCTGGGTGGCTTAGTCAGTTGAGAGTCACACTCTTGATTTGGGCTAGGTTGTAATCTCAGGGTCATGAGATCGAGCCCCCAGTCAGGCTCCAGCTCAACAGGAGTCTGCTTGTCCCTCTCCCTTTCCTGGCAAAAATGTGTGCATACATGTGCTCTCTCTGTCAAATAAATAAATATAATCTTTTTGAAACAATGAATAATAATTCTAATAAACTTATTCTTCTCCTACAAATATGCTAAGGCTTGCAACCTTATCTATCATGTGTGTAATTTCATTATGCTGTAAAAATACACAACTCCAATCAGAGATGTAAACCAGAAGACCAGGCCTTCCACTCAGTTATTCAGATTTTATCTACATGAACTAGATCTCTCTTTAAGCAGCCTCCAAACACAAGGGTAAAAGGCAGGAGTAAATAACGGTTAAGAGCTCAGGCTCTAAAATCAGCCCTTCCTGGTTCAAACTCTGTCTCTGCCAATTATTAGCTGTGTGAACTTGAGTAAGTTACTTAACTACCTTGTGCCTCTACTTCCCTCTCTATAAAAGAGATATAGCAATCATATGTACCTCACAAAGTTGTTATGAAGATTAAATTAAATGGGTTATTATTTGTAAAGAAATTAATGTGTGTGCAATTACAAAACAATTAAGGGTTTAATACATATTATTTAATTACATCTTAATAAAAGTTTAGAAATAGACTGATAAAATAAATAATTTTGCCTGTCCTCATAGTTCCATTCCTTCCTGCCATCCTTGGGGTCATGTGCCAGTCACCACAGTTCTATTGGACATCATCAAGCAACCTCTTTCTTTTCCTGGGTTTCATCTCTACATCCTTTGTACTTAACATTAGCTCAGGCTTTAAAGAAAAAGAAAAAAAATCCCTGCCACCTTAAAAAATTCATTAACTAATTCATTAATTAAACTCTTGCTTGCCCTAACCCTGCTGTGATGTGGCTTCCACCACTGCCAATTCTCCTGAAACAACTCTTCCCAAGGTCAATGACCAACTCCATCTACTAAAATGCAGCATCACCCTCTTGGTCATTTGGGAAACACTGGACATAGTTACCTGCATCTCTTTTTCAAAATCCCCTCTTCCTTTGGTTTCAGTAATATCACCCATCCTCCCTATATTCCTCTAGCTATGCTCCCTCCTTCTCATCTGTTTCATCAGGTCTTCCTCTGCCCTTCATAGCAGACTTCCTATACCCTTCTTTTCTTTCAAAGCAGTCTTTCTTTAGCCATTTTCATCTTCTTATAATGGGTTCCTTAAAGGTAACGCTCAAATCCTCATCTCTAGCCCAAACCTACACTTAAAACTGTCTCCAGGATATTATTACAACATGCAAGCCCCCCCAGCACCTGAGACTCAATAAGCCCAAATCAAAGTCAACATTCTCCTTTCCTACCTTCCTCAAGTTTGTTTCTCCTTCTTTTAATCTTAAATTAATGTCATGGTCTACCAGACTGACAATGTTGAAAGTTCTGTTCCTGTTTCTCCTCACTCATCTCATTCATGTTTATTGGCTACAATCGGCTCTTCAATCTATGCTCTTTTAATTATTACGAAAATCTTATGAGGATGATACAGATATCATTATCCCCATTTTAAAGAAATGAAAACCAAGACTTGGACAAATAAAAATAAAACACCTGGTTCAAAACCCAGAAGCTAGTAATCTCACACCTGGGATGTGATTTCACTCATTTTATCTACAAAGCCCAGGCTACACATTACGGTATACTAGGAATGCTTATTTAAACCTAAAGGTGCACATTCCAAACACTCTCTACTCAGAGCCAAGTCCCAAGGAGACAACAGTGATCATGACAAATATTTCATGACAGATATTTCAAGACAGATATTCCTGCTTACATGGGATTAAACACATAAGAGAAGCGTCAGACAATTAAAAAAGCAAACTACATCAAATGCAGGAAGTTCTATGATATAGGAAGCAAAGAGTGATACTGTAGCAACTAACTTAAAAGATAGGATAGGGAGCTCTTGGGGAAGGCTTTCCGTAAGAAGTGGCATCTGAGCCGAGAACTGAAACATCAGTGGGTATGAGTCAAGCAGAGAGAAACAGTGGTCAAAAGGGTTCCAGAGATAGTATCTCACAACAGTTAGGAGGACTATTACCAACAATAACAACAACAACAAAAAGTGCTGGCACAGATGTAGAGAAGTTGGAACCCTTGGGCATTGCTGGTGGAATGTATAATGGTGCAGTCACTACAGAAAACAGTCTGGCCATTCCTTCAAAAACTTAAGCAATTCCATTTCTGAGTATATACCCCAAAACTTGGAAGCTAGTTCTCAAAAAGTACTTGCACACCCATGTCTATAGCAGCATTCTTCCCAACAGCCAAAAAGTGGAAGCAACCCAAGTGTGCATCAACAGATGAATGGATAAACAAAAGTGGCATATTCATACAAGAGATTATTCGTCCTTAAAAAGACAGGAAATTCTGACACATACTATAACATGAATGAACCCTGAGGAACACTATGCTAAATGAAATAAGCCAGTCACAAAAGGACAAACACTGCATGATTTTAATTCTGTGAGGTCCACACATAGTTCATTCTAGAGACAGAAAGTGAAATGGTGGTTTCCAGGGCCTGGGAAGAGAGGTAAGTGGTTAGTTAGAGTTTTATGGGGACAGAGTTTCCATACTGGAATGAAAGTTCTAGAGGTCGATGGTGGTGATGGCTGCATGACTATCAGAACAGACTTGTTGCTCCTGACCTGTATGTTTAACAACAGGTGAAATTGTAAATGTCATGTTATATAGATCTTACATAATTTTTTTAAAAATTGTTCCAAAACACTATGCACAGTATTGTGGAAATCAGAAAGCAAAACTAGAACATGGACAATCTGAAGAAATCAAAAAATTCAGAAAGGCTGGGGAGAAAAGACCAAAACACAAACGCAGTTGCTATAATTTCTAAACTAAAGTGACTTTAGAGTCGGAGATCATATACTGTTCTCGTTCTCGAAATAAAGTAACCACACAGGATCTTTTGGCATCATGGAGTTAGAGCAGAAAAAAAATGCTAACAACCGGCTAATGAGAAATGAGAGCGTTCTCTAGCTTCAAAGTTAGGAAACTTCTATTGAATTCCAAGAGCAATGTGAAGTTTTTCTAGGCTGAGGGTAAAGAGACTTACTCACATGAAGTCTAAACCACAAAGAGTCTTAGGGCTCCATGACAGCTCTCTGAAAAGACAAGTAGTACTTGTTGCTTTTGGAAGACAACCTAGCTAATAAGGGGGAAGAAATGCCTTTGCCGGTGTTCTCTGAATATATTGTAGATCTTGAGCTCATGTTGCAGATCATTAGAGCTCTGTGTTAGATACACATGAGTTAGATTAATGTGTTAGATTACACATGAGGTTACGCCAATGGTTTCATTTTCAGGGTATCTCTCTCATCCATAAAATTCAATTCAAGCTAAAATCTGGCACACAAAGTCCTTGCTCAGATGGTATTTTTATATTTGCATGTATGTAAATGAGCACATGCTAACACATATTTATATCATATAATGAACACAACATACAGGTCATAATAATTTTAAGGTGAACAGCTATGACAGATTTTAAGATGCCTTCATCACTGAAATATATTACAGCTTTTACAAATGTACTACAGTCTAACACTAAAATATTTCCAAAATGAAATTTGGCATGTGATCAATTTATTCAAACACCTGGTCCTTATTATTTACACAATAGGTGGGAATGGGAAAATATAATGTACTTGTACACTTACTGATAGAGCACAGAGTATGTGCAAGAAGAGGCACATACCCAAAATCTCCCTACTCCCCAGGAGGTAACTGCCCCCATGAGACAGCGGCAGTATCCAGTACCAAGTATTCTCCCAAAAGAAAGAAAACTGAAAATAGAGGTTGAGCATGCATAAGGGCAATTCTGTATCAAAAGCAGAATAGCAGACAGCCAGAGAGGTAAAAAGAATAGGAGGTCAAGGGTATAAAGAAAGAGCAAAGACTGAAGAGAAAGAATTTACAAACTTCAGTTAAGGCTTAAATCTGAAGAAGACGCCTCAAATTATAATTTCCTCAGCTCGGGAATCGCTACAGTTTACTCCCAACTCAGGGCACATATTCTCTAAATGCTGACGGAACGGCATTTCCTGGCAAAGAAACATAGCCAGTTTTCTTCTTGTGGCCCTTCACCAGCAATCTGCCTCTCTGAACAAGAGCATGGCATTTCTGAGACCCACAATTCATGGTTACAGGAAGGAAGGGGACTCTCCTGGGACAGGAGGCAAAGGGACCAGCCCTGGAATTATCCAGTCACACAGAATCAAGGAAACGTATCCCTGGATGTGCTCTGTCATAAACCAGCAAGAGTGAATCATTCTGTGTCCTTGCCTGCTCTGATTCTTCTCCACTGCTCACTATGGAGTCTAGGCTCATCTGCCCTCCCTCTGATAGTCTATTTTTTGGCTTGATTTACCTATAATTTCACTTGACTCCCCTAGTCTGCCAGAGACCCACTATAGAGTCTAAGACTAAAGCTGTTTATAGGATTAGTGAAATATACCAGACTTGCATATGAGATAAAACTGAGGGGGGCAGGGAACTCAAAAGCTTGGAAAAAAATTTCACCTGCCAATTTAGCATTAATCTCATCCATTCTCACCTATGTCATTCCCCTTTCTATTCCACATTAGGTCTCAAATTTAATCTGCTCTAACTATGTGAGTCAGTCTAAAAGGAACAAGCAGGTTTCTCCTACTAACAATTCCTCTGAAACCTAACACAAAAGAGAGTTAATTTTTTCCCCCTAAATTCTAGTTGCCTGATTTTCCTTGGGCCAACAGGTACATGTCTGCAGCTAGTATTTCATGTCAGGCAAAGCTTTCACTTCCTTATCTGTAAAATGTGTGGTAGTAGATGGCCCTTAGCTAGGGCCACTTCTCGGGTGAGTTTACAATGACCAAAATCAAAATAAGCCAGCAAATATTGGGTTGTATTTTTCATTAAAAGGAACCCCTTGTCCTGCTTCACCTCTTCCAACATTAGAGTTGTTTTCACCTGACTTTTCCCTTTGATCCGTAAGGTAATGGTGGTGTGGACAGCAAGCTCCCCACAAAGACATTCAGGTTATAAAGCAAATGCTGCTGCCCTGGAAACTGAAGGTGTATGCTTTGTACGAGGGCGATATTTCTAAAGAACCTGTGTTCAGTGCCATACGGCCTGTCTGCCACCTTATGTTCCAGCATGAGGTCAGGAATAACCGGCTTCAAGTTAATGGTTTCAGAGTACCAGCTATTAGCATTTGTTTGCTTTTATGTGCTCTCCGCTTCTGACTGTTACCCATTAAAACTTCACAGTAACAGACTATCCAAGTGGATCACTGCATTCACAGTAGTCAAAAAGAATCCAGAATAAATCAGACATTCTAAATGCATAACTGATGCCCGTGTTTATAAGAGAGCACATTATCTCATAAACTAGATTTGAGATAATCTCTTTGAATCCCATTTCACTCAGGAGCCAGAGCTGAATTTTCTGATTTTATTTTCATTATGCTCTGATTTGCCAAAAGATACACAGTGTGTGTTGCCATTCAGCCCTGAATCCACACTGGCAAAAATGCCTGGACCCACAGAGCCACAGCAGGGCGGCGCCTTGAGCGCCACACACGGCACTTTCTCCTCCTGGTACTCCTTGCGCTTCCAAAATAGCAGCTTTCTCATTTATGGCCCATAATCTCCTAATCCAACAAATACTTTTTGAAGAAGGTTCATCATGAAAAGAGAGGGTGTGTGTGTGTGTTTACTTGTGTGCTGCCTTTCTCACTGTGACTTCTCTGAGACCACTAAACTTAGCTTTCCCCTCTTCCAAATACATTCCTGATCCTTCCACTCCTCTCTTTTCTCAATGCTACTGCGGTAAGCCACGCAAGACTTGTCGACAAGACTCTGATAGCCTCCTCCTGGTCTTCCTCTCGTCACATGTGCAGTCAGCACAACCTCTTTATATTTTTTTAAGATTTTATTTATTTGAGAGAGAGAGAGAGAGAGAGATGGAGCAAAAGTGGGGAGGAGCAGAGGCACAGAGAGAAACAGACTCCCCGCTGAGCAGAAAGCCCGATGTGGGACTCCATCCCAAGACCTCACGACCTGAAGGGAAGGCAGATGTTTCACCGATTGAACCACCCAGGCGCCCAAAAACACCTCTTAAAAAAGGACATCAGTTCATGTTCTATAGCTTAAAATTTTCTACCTTCTAAAGGGCTCCCAATTAACAGAGAATAAAACCCAAACTCTTCAGCCTGACTCAGCGCCTGCCTGCCTTCCCCAGCTCCAGCAAGGCCCCCTTCATGCACCACTCTTTAGTTACACGGATCTTCTTTCTGTTCCTTAAATGATACTCCCCCGGCCCCAGCTATGCAAGCCTGTCTCTTAGTGATCCATTCCCAAACCAGCCCAATCATGGCCATCCTATCGAAACCTGGGCCCTCACTCCAGTCACTCTCGCTCATATATTCTGTTTTATCTGTACTTACTGTTTGTCTCTCCACTAGAAGGTAAGCTCTGTGAAAATGGAGATCAAATATATCTTCCTTTCTTCTTTCATTCAGTAATTACTCTGTGTCTGCTTTGTTCAAGGCATCGTTCTAGTTGCTAGGATTAAGTAGTGAACAAAGGAGTCAAAAATCCCTTCTCTCTGCCCTGATGTCCTGCCTGTTCATCAATGAACCTCCAATATGAAGCAGACACTCAACAAGTATCTGTTGAATGAATGAAACATAGCAGTGATGTGATCCTCAAGTTTCAGTCTTGTGCTTCAATATGCCTTTTAAAAATATTTTCAAAACATCAATCAAGTGACTAATGAATGAACTCTGTTGAGACTGGTCACACATATAGAAGTAAAACAGAGTCAACAATAATGTCAAGAACCTTAGATATCTGGTGCTGAGTGTTGTCCAAAGGCCATCTAATTTATAGCATTTCTGTAAGAAAAATCTGCAGTATCTGAATTCAAACTCCAAATACAATCTTTTTTCTTTCGTTTGTTTCAATTTTTTTAACATAGGGGAACATCATTGATCTCCTCGATGACTGGTAATGAAACCCACTTGGCAATTACCTGTTAGATTTGTCACACCCAATTTAGCACTTGGAGCAATTATAAAAAGTAAAGCCCCAATGTGAAATCACTTAAGCTCCTTCTCCTTTTTGCTGGTAGGCTGCCCTGAGTCCCACCCAGAGGAGCCCATCACTGCCAACACCTTGACAGCTCACCTATTTTCAGGTCTGCTGAGATCTGCCTGGCTATCTTCCTGCCAAGTCTAGGAACAGGAGTCCCAGAAAAACACAAATCCACCTCCCTTGTTCCACAAAAAAAATATTCACTCTCAAAAGTCACCAAGTTGGCTAACCATATTCAATTTATATGCTGAATCTACTCAAAGAACTAACACACACACACACACACACACACACACACACACACACACACACACAAAGATAAAGGAGAGCCAAATGGGGCTATTACCAGTTCAGATACTATTTGTTTCATGTTTCACTCATTTACCTACATGATTTCAGAGAGTTTTCAGAGTGTATGTGGATGGATAGCAAACACACTGCTGGGCTTTGCAGAGCCCCCTGGGAAAAAAAAAAAAAAAGCATGCACGGAAAAGAACATAAAAATCTTTTGAGGAAGAGGAAGATGCCAATAAAGAATACTGGGCCCAATTTCTAAAGAATATTGGGCCCAGTTTCTAAGACCAAGGAAGGATTCATGCTCAATACTCATCTAACAAAGCAGAAGTATCCTGCTAGATCTGACTGTTCATTACAATTGCTTAAGGAGTTCATGTTTTTCAGTACAGCTTCCAATGCTTCATCCCAGTCCTACTGACTCAGAATCTCCAGGAGTAGGGTCTAGATGCCTGTGTGTGCACATCATTTCTAAAGCTCCTGAGGTGAAGTGATGATCAACCATAAACAGAAAGCACTGACTGACAGAATCTAAAATGTGTACTCAAACGCCATCGGAAGCTAGGCACCGTAGTGACTAAAGCAGGCAGGTAAAAGATAAAGGAATTAGTGAAGCATGTATTTAAATTAAATTTAAAAATATACTGTAAGCCAAATTCGATCTGCTCCTCTTGATTTTATTTTTTTTATTTGAACTCTAACTTCTTGAAGTTAGGCACCATACTTTATTCATTCCTGTGTCAAGAACAGTATCTGATATACAGAAGGGTCAATCACTATTTGCTAAATTACTGATAAAAATAAGGGGAAATCCAATGCTTTGGACACCATTAAGGGAACTGACAGGGAACACTCCTCACCCACTCAAGTAAAATTTATTACACAACTACTATACATAAGACTCTAAGGATACTACCGTGAGTAAGATCGACAAAATTCCTGTCTATGTGGGGCTTAGCTTACATTCGGGGAGGACAGAGGAGAGACTGGGCATTAACATTCATAAACAGATAGTAATGAATAATATTCTATCTGAAGTAAGCCAATTTCAGATAGTAATGTTATTCAGCATTAAAATAACTATATTTAGTCTCAAAGATTGTTAAAGCACATGAAATCAGGGCTGTCTGGGTAGCATAGTTGGTTAAGCATCTGACTCTTGGTTTCAGCTCAGGTTGTGATCTCAAGGTGATGAGACTGGGCCCCATGTCAAGGTCCACACTCAGTGTGGAGTCTGCTTGAGACTCTCTCTCCCTCTACCCCTCCCACTCATGCTCTTTCTCTGATCCTCAAATAAATGAATAAATCTTTAAAAAACACACATAGAAATCAGTAGAAGTTACTGGCTTCAGAGGAGTTGAAGAATACTCATTCACAGGGGGTGGGGGGGTGGGGGGAGGTGGTAGAGAGAGAGTATAAGCTGAGGGTTACATGCCCTGAGCTCTGCCACTATACTAGTTGAATGACCTTGGACAAATCACATCAATCTGCAGGAATTAGATTAAATGATTCCTAAGACTTTCTAGCCATAAGGTTTTATATTCTATTAATAAAGAAGCATTAGCAAAACTCCACATGCTGTGATGGTCATTCACAACCTAGTATCCAAACACTCCAATGTACCATCCCTCAATGGTTAGGGCTCTTGACATTTATATATTATTATAAGCTGAAAACATTTTCCAAGCATTTCATGAGTCCACCTTTACAGTTGACCTAAGGCAAAACCACAGGCCCAGCTATTTATTGCCACGGTGCAATGGCTACTGGCATGCCCAGACTAAGTTATGAAGCTGGCATTGATACAGGCCCTACAGCAAAGGAAATCAAGTATCAAGCTCAAGGTGATTAAGGAATCCAGAAATTAGTTAAATTCCCTCATTCAACAAACATTAATAAGAGACTGCAGGAAGCCAACTACCAATCTAATTCCTAAGGGGGGGAAAAAAACACAGGCTTTTCCTATAAAAAGAAAAGGTGTGGGAATTCTTTTATTTATTTAGTTTTTAAATTGTTTATCTGAGAGAGAGGGCATGTGCTCTCAAGCACATGAGTAGGGGGAAGGGGAAAGGGAGAGAATCTCAAGCAGACTCCCGGCTGGCCTGGGAGCCAGACATAGAGCTCCATCCCATGACCCATGAGATCATGACCTGAGCTGAAACCAAGAGTAGATGGTCAACCAGCTTAGTCACCCAGGCATCCCTGGTAGGATTCTTAACCTGAGTTTCAGATGCTCCGTGAACCCCACAAAATGAAATGTCAAATTTGGGGTGTATGAGTACATTTCTGGGGAGAGAATCCATAGATTTTATTAAATTCTCTAAACAGTCAATGATCCAAACTGGAGACACTACACAAGAAGACATTTTAAGCAAAGTCTCTCTTCTACTTTTTACACAAATCCCCATTGTATATACAAGGAAACTGGGGTTTAGAAAAGTTATGTGCCAAAGACATAGCCAAAAAGTGGCACAGCAGAAATCTGAACCCCAACCTACCAACCTCCACAGTCTGTGTCATACACTTTCAAAATTTCTATACCTTACCCCCCACCAAAAGGCTATTTAAGAGAATGAGTCAGGGCAGCCCAGGTGGCTCAGTGGTTTAGCACCACCTTCAGCCCAGGGTGTGATCCTGGCGACCCGGGATCGAGTCCCACATCAGGCTCCCTGCATAGAGCCTGCTTCTCATTCTGCCTGTGTCCCTGCCTCTGTGTGTGTGTGTGTGTGTGTGTGTGTGTCATGAATAAATAAAATCTTTAAAAAATAAAAAATACTAAAAAATAAAACAATGAGTCAGTGAAGGCCCCATGGACCACAGACCATTATCATGTGTTGTCAGTGACCAAGGCAGAATCAAGTCTATTTCTAAGAAGCTGGGGGAGCCAAGACGTCAATTTCTCAATTTCTGCCTCTACCCTACTGGAGTAGGATGACAGAAGTACA
The DNA here is from genome assembly GCF_905146905.1 of Nyctereutes procyonoides. Classification (NCBI taxonomy): domain Eukaryota; kingdom Metazoa; phylum Chordata; class Mammalia; order Carnivora; family Canidae; genus Nyctereutes; species Nyctereutes procyonoides. The sequence goes on along the minus strand of NW_026575052.1, from coordinate 23,601,722 downwards.
ACAACCCAAACTAGAGGTTTATGACTTTAGGGATCCTTTCCATTTAGAAGTCAAAGTATGTATGTATGTATGTATGTATGTATGAATGAATGAATGAATGAATGAATGAATAAATAAATAAATAAATAAATAAATAAATAAATAAATAAATAAAGTCAAAGTACATGAATCTCCTCAGGCAGCCCAACCCCAAGGTCACTAACTTGTACATTCCCATAGCAGGCATCACCTCTTGAATCTGATGCGTTGGCACACATCTCACTTTCTGAACTTTCCTCTGGATCTAACTCTTGGCCTTGACCCTCATATCCACACAAAAGGCTGTTTCCATTTCATGAGTCACAGCAGGATTTACATTAAAAAGGCAACCTGGAAATCATGTGCCAAACATGACAAAATTTGAAGTAAATAAATATCCACTTATATCTCATGGTGTACTAGAAAGAACTGGGTCTTTGGAATCAGGATTCAGTCTAAGTCCTAAGACTGTTATTAGTAGCTGTGTAACCTTAGATTAGTTAGTTTATCATCCTGAACCATGATTGCTCAATTTCTAAAATAGAGATAACAATATTTCAGATTTTAATAATCCACAAATTTTTAGTGAGTACCTAAGCACCATTCTAGGCTCTGGGGTACATTTGGGAATGTAACCAAAAAGGTTTCTTCTTGGGCAGCACGGGTGGCTCAGCAGTTTAGCGCCGCCTTCAGCTTAGGGCGTGATCCTGGAGGCCTGGATCGAGTCCCAGGTGGGGCTCCCTGCAGGGAGCCTGCTTCTCCTGCCTGTGTCTCTGCCTCTCTCTCTCTGTGTGTGTCTCTCATGAATAAATAAAATCTTTATAAAAAAAAAAGAAAAAAATGTTTCTTTCTTCATAAAGCTTGTATTTAGGTGGAAGACAAATAGCCAAACAAATAAAACGTAAAATAATTTTAATAACACTAATCACATTAAAATAATAATAGCTAACGGTTCTTAAACATATACAATGGGTCTGAAACTATTCTAAAAACTAATTATTAACTTATTTAAATCTCCTAAGAAAGGGACATACTATTATTATATACATTTTACAGGAAAAAACTAAAGCCCCCGAAGGCTAAGTAACTCACCCAAAGTCACACAGCAAGTTAAGCAGAAGGGCAAAGATTGAAATCCAGACAATCTGACAGCAGAACCTCACTCTGCGCAGCATTTGGTGATATAATGAAAATTAAATGAATGATACACGGAGAGATGTTGCTGTAGCTCATCTGGTCAGTGAAGCTACACTGAGCAAATGTTGTTTTAGGTAAGACACAAATCACAAGCAGCAGCCAGGTCCAGAGTAAGGATCTAGGGAGAGCAGTCCTAGTAGGAAGAATAGCTGGTACAAAGGCCCTGAGACAGAACCTGCCTGGTGGCTTCCAGGGATAGAAAAAAGGCCAGTGAGGTTAGAGCCCAGTGAAGTGCGTGGAAAGTGTGGCAGATGAGTTCTCAGATACAGGCCGAAGCCAGATTATATGCAGTCTTTGTCAGCCAGAGCACAAGGATTTCATTCTGTACACAATGCAGCATTACTGAAGGGCCTTACAGAGGGAGGTGACACAATCTGATGTGTATTTTTAAAATATGAGCCCAACTGCCATGGAGAATGGGTTATGAGGAAGAAGGGGCTGTGAAAAGTTGAAGCAGGGAGACCAGTGCCGGTCATGGTGACCTTGGCCATGGTAGCACTGACAGAGGGGGAGAAAAGTGTGCAGGTTCAGGACACATCAGAATCACCTTGAGGATCAGATGAGGATGGACAAAACCCCTAGCAGAGCATCTGACACAGAGCGGGCACTTAGAAATGTTCATTACTTTCCCTATCTAACATTAATTATAAGAGGCTTGGAATAAAACTATAAATCATACCCAAAAGGACTAAGCCTCTCTGACACTCTCGCCCCCGTTCCTCCAAGGAAGCCCATAGCTTCAAGACTAAACTGGGAACACACCAAATTCAAAACACAATAGAGAATTGATCTATTAAAGGAGCTGGACTGTTAAATTAAAACCGTTTCTGTGTGCCAAACTGAAACACAAAGGGATCAGTCTTCTTTAACAATAAAGACCAGTTAAGAGGAGGCTCTGGTTACACAATCTCCTCCTCTTCACCGTGAGGCACTTAGATGGAATTTTTTTTTAATAGAAAAGACAAACTCTAAGTAAATGTAATAATTGTTTCAATAATGTGCCCCAACCACCCAAGAAGTTACAAAAAGAAAAAAAGAAACTGGAAAATTGGGATTCTTCTATTACACGATCAGCTAATTGCTGCCTCAAGTCCAGGCTACACTCACACCATTGAAGGGATGATGCTGTTTGGGAGATCTGACAGCAATTAAAGAAGGAGAAAGAAGATCTGCCTTCCAAATATTTAAAAATAAGCAAACAAAATAATATAACGATCAAAAGTTTGTCAATGAGGCCAATTGACTGAAATCATTTTCACATGTGGCCCCAAAAAGCGTCTTTTTAGAGAAGCCATGCCTCACTAATGTCCCAAACAGGTGGTCCTATTGTGATCTCAGTCATTACAACTATTAGTACCCATCATTTTTTTTCTAACAACAGCAACAACAACAAAACAAAAACAAAAATACAACTGAATGATCTGTTAAACATTAATGATCACCAAAAGCTGATAGAGCATCTCCGTGTGCTCAGTAACTAAAAAACACTGAGTCCCAGGAATGAGACCTTCAGCTGAGAACAAGCCCAAAATAGGAGAGAAATTTCCTCCTCTGGATTGCCTTACTGAAGCAGAGCTTCAGGATGAAGAGGAAATTGGCCTTAAAGATACAACCCATACAGCTCTTATTCCATTCTTTGAATTTTTAATGATTTAAATGCTAGTGCTGGAAATCATACAAGGGTCTGAAATATCAACGCTATTTTCTTTCTTTTTTTTTTTTTTTTACTATTTTCATAATAATACTATTATTTGCTTTTTTTTTCACTGTGTTGACAACTGCATCCCTAGTTTGAAAGAATGGCTGGTGAAACTGCAGGTGATCTAGCACAACTCGAGCCAATGGCACAGAAGTGCACTATTCACTGTATTCTTTACCATCACATGTTCCAGTCAAGAAAAAAAAGTTAGTTTCATTTAAAAATGTCCCTGATGAAGCAGTAAACATTATTAATCTTATTAAATCTCAAATGTTAAGTAACTATTATTTTACTATTCTGTGCAACAAAATGGGAAGTATAAAGCACTTATGATATATACCAAAGCAAAATGGTTGTCTCAAAGGAGAGCACGTGTGCAGTTATTCGAGCTGTAGACTAAACTAGCCACTTTTTCATGGAACACCATTTTTACCAAAAAAATATATATATTTTTTTCCAAGACTAAACTGGGAATACATATATACATATATAAATAGTTAACCAGACTTTGGTATATGGCAGACATTTTCTCAAAATTTAATGAACTTAGCCTGTCATTTCCACATATCATATTTGCTGCCAATGAAAAAATTTTGACTTTTCAATCAAAAATTTAAAATTTGGAAAATCTGTATTTGATACCTTGTGCTTGACAGTTACCTAATACCTAAAGGCTTTTCTGATAAGATCAGTGATGATATTAATGAATGATTTTTGACAATGTATAATAAATGCCAACATTTGGAAGATCTGTGTAATTCAATGAACCCATAATTATCCAAATGACTAAAGCATGGTATTATAAAATCATACATGAGTAGGAGATGCACTCAAAATGCAAACTAAATCAATAAGTAATAATATAACAGAGTAAGAAAAGATAATTGATATGGTTTAAGATTCTACATTGCAACTAACCTTTAAGAAAGTATGACTTGTTGAATTTTGGTGTAATACCAAAGAACATCCACATTTAATAGCTAAAGAAGCAATTAAAATATTCGCCTTTTCCATTAGTGTCTGTGTGAGACTGGATTTCCTTCTTATACTTCAACCAAACCAACACAGCACAACAACTGAATGCAAAAGCAAGTATGAGAAGCCAACTTCTATTAAGCTAGAAATTAAAGAGATTTGCAATGAAGTAAAAACAATGCCACTCTTCTTGCTAATTTGTTTGTACTGGAGAGTCATTTTTCATTAAAAAATTATGTCAATATGTGGTGGATGTTTGCTATTTTTAAGTGAACTAATAAATATTTTTAATTCCTCATTTTATTTCCTAATAAGGTACATAGAAATAGATACAGCCCATAAAAACAAAAGCTCTTTGGGGTCCTCACTAATTTTCAGCAATGTAAGTATAAAAGAATTCTGAAGCCAAAAAGTTGAGAATTTTGGCTTAAAGCAAATCTATAATAGCCGCCTTTCTCACACACACCCTGCACCAACCAAAAGTAGAAAGAAGATAAACTGAATTTCTTTGGACTCTATTGTGTAATTTACTTAAGGCCCATGGGCCTTGCTAATTTGCATGTCTGATTTACTCAGAATCCTTTCTTCCTCCTCCTCTCTGGCAAGAAACCACAGACAAATTCTTTTGCTATTTCACAACCTGCTCTTAAGCAAACTGCAACGCGGTGGTATAGACATGGAGCTCATCCAGCCTGGCAAACAGGGATAAGAAGCTCAGATCCAAGGTTTCCCAGCCAAGGGCCCTTTTCAAACACTAAAATCCACAAAACATAGCATTAGCTTGCTCAAAGCAAATAGTTAATTTGTCCTTTCACTAGAAATCAAAAGGACAAAATCATGCAGCTAGAGTGTTGCTTCAACCCCCACCCTGACCCTCCAACATTCCCTTTTTCCAAAGCAAGTGAATGTCTAAACCACGAAGAATCAACAAGTCAATCAATCCATAACAAATATTTATACTGTCTGCATGAAAAAAAAGGATATATAGTCATAAAAGGAAAACTAACAAAACAGGTAAGAGAAAAAAGAAAGCCCAGGTAAACATTGCTATAAAAGTGTGAAGAATGCAGAGAATAACTGCACTAACGTGACCAAGGGCATGAAAAAATGAGAAGAGAGTCAAAAATTAAATGCAGGTAGTAGGGGTAGCAGAGCTGAAAAGCTGGTAAAGGACAAGACACTCCCAGACATCTGCTGATAAGACCTTTTGGCTAAAATTCAGTCACAACAGAGAGAAAATGAAAGATAATGCTAAAGTCCCCAAAGCCAAACTAAGGAATCTGGACTCTATCCTGAATATTAACGAGGACACACAACAGGCTTTTGAGAAGGGTAGGAACATAATGGAAGTGTGCTATTTGTTTTGTTTTTTAAGCACTAATCTATTAATAATATGGCTGCATTAAAAAAAAACCACGACTAGAGTTCAGGGGACCACCTAAGGAGATGACTAGAAAGCCCGGGCAGACATGAGCTGGATCTAAACAATGACATGGCAACAGAAATGAAAAAGAATCAAGAGCTACACCAGTAGACAGATCTAGAATTTAATGCGGTACCAAAACTTAAAAAAAAAAAAAGTGGAACCCTACGGAAGTAAACATTAAGTCAAGGTAATTAATGACACATCTATTGAGGGCCTACTAAGCTTGTTGCTGTACCTACGCAATAAATGAAATAAGGATTTGGACACAGATAAGTAATTTTAAACAGGCTGAGGGAAGGAGGTGGATACGATGGACTTGAACTCACATGTTTCCAATCTGTTATTACTGTGCTTCCCTATGCTGCAGAAGACAGAAAGTTTAAAAAACTACATTTCCCAGACCCCTGTGGAGTTAGGATTCTGAGTGAGAAATAGGTTCTGCCAATTAAATGGCTACATGTGAGATTTAGGAGGCAGGAAGAAAATAAAATGGAGACCATCTTCTTGCCGTTTAAACATTTTCTGTAGGCAACGTAGTCAGAAACACTGAAGACTCTGTCTGCCATGACCTCCCAAGGATCTGGCTATTCGCTCTGAGCTTATTAAATGTAAGCTGTGATGGCAGGACTTTCCTGTCCCCCAACTGCAGCTACCAGGCCATGTTCTTAAAAATCAATAGTTCTAGTAAAGGCTTGCTGATTCCAGCCTTCTTGGGTACAACAGATTACTGGCCAACTTGGCAAGCCAGGCTGTAGCACTGATTCAGAAGCCCATCTCTAGAGGCTCACTCTTGAGCCCATTTCTCCCAGTGACTGTAAGAATCTATTTCCCTATCTTACTAGACATGTGAGTGGGTTTAAATAAAGGCAGACTAAACAAGTGGAACTACTTGTACACAGGTAAAAGAATGGAACTGAAACTTGGAAACAAAGCCAGGATAGAGCACAGAAAAAATACGGATTATCTTCATGGACACAGCAATTGGGGAGACCCCAGGACTATACTAATCCATTCTCTAATATTCCCACAACTCAGTTTGGAATCAACAGAGAAAAATGCTTTTGGCTTTCTTAAGTAATTATAACAACATCTGCCATTTATCTGAAGCTCTGAATATGAACAAAGGTATTCTGAAGAGTTCTCACTTCATTTTACCTGGCACTGCATACCAAAAAGATGCATATCCTACACTGTATTTTAAGAAATGAGAGAACCAAAGCACTAAGAAGGTAAACAATTTGCCTAAGGTTACAGAGGGTAAGTTAGTGGTCCAACTAAAGTATTTCCTGCTTTAAACCTATTTTCTTCTGTTTGGTCTTCTGTCAGTTAACTCTAACCATGTTCTAAAGTAAATGTTAAAATTGTTGATGTAGAAATATTAGGAGCTTAAGAGGGCTTGTAAAACCACAAAGAATTAAATTGGGCCTAACTTATAACCATGGAAAAAATTAAAATTCCATACGTAATTTTCTTCTCCAATTTTACTTAAAATGTGGTGCCTGTGGCGGGCCCAATGTTCCCATGACATGCTTCCAACACACACAGTCCGAGGAGCAAGTGTCATCCAATTATTTGGACAGCTATTCATTTATTTTTGTATCATTCAAAGGGTTGGAAAATTAACAGTGTTGTGTTGACAAACCTTCACTAGGCCATTACATAAAAGCTCAAATATGTTTACACTACTCAACTCTGGTTTGAAGAAGCTCAACAGCAAGTTAATATAAACCTATTCTGAACAAATGTTCAGAAAGTAGCCCTGTCGGACAGAAGGTTAAGCTTTGACCTTCCCAACTTTTTCCACAGAATGTACAATCCATCACGTACAAAAGCACAGTGAAGATGTGAGGTGTTGGTAAGTACCGCTGTTAGTGAGAAATTCTGCTAATTATTACACCAAATAAGCATAGTTAACAGGCCATGGCCACAAGAGGGGCATGTTTCAGGGCATTAAATAGCTGCCTAGGGTGGAGATGAATATATTACACTATGCCCTTTACCAATAAAACAATTTCCCGGGCACCTAGAAATCCAGTCAGCTGGAGCAAGATAACGAAAGTGTTCTCGGGCTCCACTGTGATGCTCCAGTGCCACCTAGTGACTCACACATTTTAACTCACAGAGTTAGGGCAACTGACAGGATCTTTATAACCTAAGCTTGGATGTAGGAAAAGGAAACAGGAAGAAGAAATGCAATTTTGAAGGTTCTCCCAACTAACTAAATGCTTGCTTTTTAAAATATATATATATATATATATATATATATATATATATATATATACACACATATATATATATATATATATATATACACACACACACACACACACACTTTCCACTTTGGGGCAATTATGAATTATATATATATATAAAATTTTATTTTCTCCCCAACTCTGCATTCCTAAATAAGAATGGGTATGTCTCAAAATAAGCTCCTCTAAAACCAAATCAAAGGCCAAACTAATCAGTTGCATTCCAGAACTGTATTTTTGGTCAATTACCGTCCAACATAAAACTTGTTCAAAACTAAACTTCAGGGGATCCCTGGGTGGCGCAGCAGTTTTGCGCCTGCCTTTGGCCCAGGGCAAGATCCTGAAGACCCGGGATCGAATCCCACGTCGGGCTCCCGGTGCACGGAGCCTGCTTCTCCCTCTGCCTGTGTCTCTGCCTCTCTCTCTATCATGAATGAATGAATGAATGAATGAATGAATGAATGAATGAATAAATAAATAAATAAAACTAAACTTCAATAGTGTCCAAGGTAGGAAAATATAGCAGAAGGCTGATAAGTTAAGACTAAATAGAACTAGGGGCATGTCAGAAGAGCATGCAACTCTTGATCTCGGGGTTCTGAGCACAAGCCCCACGTTGGGCACTGAGATTACTTAAATGAATAAACTAAAGGTTTTTTTCAAAAAGACTAAATAAAACTAAAGGCCTTGAATCCATAAGACATATATAAAAATCAGCATGCTTTACATAATATATTAGGATAATGCAAATGGTTAGAAAAATAAGAAAACTTAGCAATCTGTGCAAGAGTTACCTGAAAATAACTTTAAGAAGTTCCATTCCACTCTTTGAACCAAAATTACCTTTCTCATTGAGCCTGTTTCCAGGCTGTTGATTGCTAAGGCTACATCAGATAGATACACTGAACATCCACACAAATACAGTGTATTCCCCAAACAGCACCACTGCCACAGAAATCCATGCCTTTCTCATGCTAATGGTTGGTGAAAAGAGATCTGGCCTACATTGCTGAAGATAGAGTAATGAACAAAAGCAAAGTCACCTTGTGGAGTTTACATTCTAATAAAGGAAGACAGACAAAAAAACAAAAAAAATCTAGAAGATATCATATGATGGTAAGCAACATAGAGAAAAATAAGAGCAAAGGGAAGAGAGGACACCAACAGGCAAAGAGATAGAGAGTGCTATTTCGGGGTAAACCGAGAAACCCTCTGGAGAATGCAGTGTTTCAACAGACTTAAAGGAAGTGAGGGAACCAGACATGCAAGTATCTGGGGATGGGGGATGGGGGGGGAATTCTAAGGGAGAACAGCAAGTATAAAGACTCAGGCAGGAAGCACTTGCCTTGTTTAAGGAATAGAATGGAGGCCAGTCTGGGTGGGTGAGAAAGGAGGAACATGACAGGAGACAAAGTCAGAGAAGATGTCAGCAGACAGGTCAGATAGAAAAGCAGAGGATTTTTTTTTTTAATAGGAGCTTCATTGAGATACAATTCACACACCAATGGCCCTTTTTAAAGTACATTATCCAGAATGTTTATTCAGAATTATATCAGAATTATACAATCATGCCCACAACTTAAATTTCAGAACATTTTCATTACACCAAAAAAACCCAGTACCCATTAGCAGTCACTCCATACCCCACTCTTACCCAGCTCCCGGCAACCACTAATCTAGTTTTTATCTCTATGCATCATACAACACATAGCCTTTTGTCACTAGCCTCTTTCACTCAGCATAGTGTTTTTGAAACTCATCCATGTGGTAGCACGTATCACTATTTCATCCTTTTCATTGCTGAAGAGTAGTCCACTGAATGGATATACCATAATTTGATTATCCATTCATTATCAGATGAACATGTGGGTTGTTTCCACTTTGGGGCAATTATGAATAATGCTGCTATAAACATCTAAGTTCAAAGTTTCTGTGGGTTTATGTTTTCATTTGTCTTGGGTAACCAGTAATGGAACTGCTGGATTATATACAGCAACTATGTTTAACATTTGAGGAGCTGTAAGAACATTTGAGCATAGGGGTGACATAATCTGATTTTTTTTTTTTTAAAGACTCATTTTGGTTGCTGCCATATAGAAAGAGGCAAGGAAAGGAAGAGGGAAGCTAGTTTGGTAGAAACTGCAGTGATCCAGGACAGAGATGTTAACAGATAGAAGAAGAATGGTACAAGTAGGGGCTGTGAGAAGTGGTTGGAATCTTTTTTTTTTTTTAAGATTTTATTTATTTATTCATGAGAGACACACACAGAGAGGCTGAGACATAGGCAGAGTGAGAAGCAGGCTCCATGCAGGGAGCCTGATGCGGGACTCAATCCCAGGTCTCCAGGATCACGTCCTGGGCCGATAGCAGCCACTAAACCGCTGAGCCACCCAGGGATCCCCAAGAAGTGGCTGGATTCTAAATATGTTTTGAAAGGGGATAGAATTTGCTGATAGATGAGATGTGGAAAAGAAAACAAAGAGTCAAGGATGTGTCTAAGATTTTTGTCCTGAGCTACTGGAAGGATGAAGTTGCGATGTACTGGGGTGGAGAGAACCACTCTAGAGGCTCCCCACGCTCCACTTTCAAGGATTCCTGCAATGCTGGATCAGAAGCAACTGCCATATTTCTTATTTTGCCTATCCTTTTCAAGTAAGGCCATACCATAACCCTAATCTACATCAAAGTCCCTTCAGAGCCATCCTGGATATTTTGTTTTTGTAAGCAAATTCCAGTTGGCAAGACTAACCAAAAAATAGAAGAACCAAAAGCTATTATAATTAAGTAACCTCTGACAAGATCCATGATAAAAAGGGGTTTTTGAAACTACATTTCCCAAATGTCCATTCAGAAGTTCCTCACTTTAGAAGAACAGAAGAATTCAGAAAGAGGAAACCATAGCCCAAGAGGCCAGGGGTGACACAACAGAAAGATCAATCAAACCCTAGCCTTCAAACACAACAGGCATGTTTTCTCTCTGGCATCTCCAAGACCAAGAACTTGGTTTATTAAGTGTAGGGTAATTCATGTTCTTAGATATCACTACAGCAAATATCCATAAAAAACTAAGAGAAGAGAAGGGGGAAAAAAAGAGGACCCTCTTTTTGGGGGGCAAGGAGTGGACACCTGAGCTCAAAATGCAAAATGTGTTTAGTCACTCCCATCACACACTTTTTAAGGCAACCAAAATGCATAACTAAGACTCAGTAACAGAACTGTTTAGAGACTTTCATAAGTCAGGATCACTACTTTTGAAGGCCCCACTCAACATCAAAATAAACATTAAACTGAACCCACATTTTACATTAAAAAGTTTCTTTGCAACAGAAAAATTTGAGTGGATTTGTATAATTTTGCACTGGAATTTATTTGGCTTTGAGTAATTCATTTATGATGGACTATAATTTCTCAGTAATCACTAGGTGTACTTGGAAACTGAGAAGTTGGAAAAATCTAACTTACAAATTAATCTCAAATGCAAGAACAATACTAAATATAACAACTTACAAAGCTAATGTAAGAGTACATTTTATAAACTTTCAATTCAACAGGTATTCACTTTAATTCTGCAATTTTTTTTGTTTGGATTTAGAGTCATTTTCTTCAGTGCTATACTGAGGTATATAGACCCCTGAAAAATGGTGGACAAGACTGGTAGTTGCTGAGTTCTGGCCACTGGAACATGAGCTGGAGTGATGAATGCCACTTCCAGGTCTGGCCCTAGAGAACTCCAAAATACATTTCTGTGTGCTCTTTTCCTCTTCTGGTGGGCTAGAATGGAGATAACCTAAGGTGACCTCACAAGCAATGTACTGAAAATGTAAAACCTCCTTCCATCTGCAACTCTACAAGAATGCACAGAGGAAGCCATCCCACCAATCTGCTTACATACTTAATACTGTTACATGAGCAAGAAACAAAATTTTACCACCTCCAACCCACTATACAGTATTTTGATATGATTTTTTTTTGTAGCAATAAGCTATCCTACACCTAATCAAACCCACAGGGCTAGACACAATGCCTGGAGTATCCCCCAGATAAATGGCCCTGATTGGAAACTTACACCTTCACCTTTTGAGTTGTGCAATAACTAATATATAATAAAAACAACAGCTATATAGCAGTTACTAGTTATTTAGTTATTAGTTACTAATTGTTTACAGCTCTAAATGCTTTACATAAATTAATTTGTCTTCCTAACTCCCAGTGGTTGTTTCTATAATTGTCTTCACTTGAGAGAAAATGAAACTGAGGTAGAGAGAAGTTAAGTAACCTGCCCCTGGTAGCTAGTAAGTGGTAGAGCCAGTGTGGATGTGGCACCCATACTGTTTAGTCATTATGCTACACATACAAGGAAAGAGGTATTAACCTGAATCCCAAAAGAGCTTGATCTTCTCTCTCATTCACTAGGAGGCAAGATAAATGGACCAAATCAAATACTTGCCCCTGTTTGCCACATACATGTTCATTATTAACCTTAAACAGGACTTCAGATAACTCAGGACAGTTATGATTTAATGCTCTCCCTAATCCTGACTAAAAAGGCATCTCTGCTGCATATGTGGGTAGATAGGTCCAGAAGTCAGTGGAATTATATGTTCCCTTCCATGAAAATGCAAATATCTCTGAAAGCAGCTAATAAGTAAATCTGTACTTTTCCAAAGAAGCAAGGATTAACTCCATTGTGGGTTAAATTAGCTGAACATCAGAAAAGGACATCCAAAGTAAACAGTCATGTACTGGTGGTAGCCAGGAGTGATGTGACCAAATGCACACTTGAGGAGGAATTCCAAATGTGGACATGATCATTTTCCTGGTTAAAAGTAAACAGAGAAACAAGGCAAGTTTTGACATGGACAAGACATTCAAGATCATAAAAAAGCAACAGCCTCACCAGCAGGCCACAAGTCTAGATTAAATGCTATTTCGGATGACTCATAAACCACTCCCACAATGACTCTGCTCATGAGCCAAATAGAGTCCATTCCTCCATTTATAAAGCTGCCTATCCATTCCACCAAGGTTCTATGACACAGAATTGCCCCTTTGTGCACCAATCAGAGTATCCCAAAAAAGTGTGAAATTCCCCTGGTATCATCTACCAGCTTAGCAAATGACTATTTCATCTTCTATCTCAAAGGGAACCACAACCCCACTTCCCAGTACTACCTCCCTAAAGGTAGAACTGCCCAGCAGTCATGATGCAGAGTCAAATGGCATTTGCCTATTCTGCAACTGGTACTGTACTAGGAATGTTAATATTTATTATCTCTTCCAACTGCAAAGAATTTAAAACCTGAGCTCTGACAGCTAACACAGAAGACAGGCAGATGCGTAAGTGGTCAAAATTCATGCAGCCCCTTCTCTGAGAGTAACCATGTGAAGAATCAAAGGACACTTAGACCATTTAAGACATAAAAACTGACTGTGATATTGCCAGCGTGGAAGGAATTCCCAAATGTTGGAAACCTTATCAAGTCACTGAGAACATATTCAAATATACCATGTGCCCAGGCCTGTGCTGAGTATTGTGGCCAACAGAAAAGGAGTTAATGTAACAGCTAATGTCACCACCATAGCAGCTAATATTAAATCAGTTGAGCATTTAGTATACTACACTGAGTGCCTTAACCTATATTAACTCATTTAAAACTTGAACCAACCCCATGAACAATCCAGCCAGAAGTTCAACATGGGAAAAATAAATGAGTCTTATTATAGTAGAAAGTCAAACCTTTTTCTATTAAACTGTTATTTTTGGATGATGTCTAGGAATTCTTTATATACGTTAGGTCAGTAAACAATTTATCCCTTGATTGTTATTAAATTAAAAATATCCTCAGAACCTGACTTGTAAACGTTATAAAACCTAACCTGTGGGCAGCCCGGGTAGCTCAGCAATTTAGCACCGCCTTCAGCCCAGGGCCTCATCCTAGAGACCAGGAATCGAGTCCCATGTCGGGCTCCCTGCATGGAGCCTGCTTCTCCCTCTGTCTGTGTCTCTGCCTCTCTCTGTGTGTCTCTCATGAATAAATAAATAAAATCTTAAAAAAAAAAAAAAACCTAACCTGTAAATGGAGAATGTTGAATGCTTCATATCACAATAACCACAAGGAAATTACTTTCCTTGATGCAACATTAAAATTAAGGAGTCCCATTAGCTTAATAAAGCCACCTTTAAAAGAAGTACCCTCCTGTCTTAAAAAAAATAAATCCATAATGTGAGCCTTGCTCCAAAGTAGCCCTAGGGGGAAAAAAAAAAAAGGAAAGTTCTTACAGCCTTTTTTTTTTTAAGATTTTATTTATTTATTCGTGACAGACACAGAGAGAGAGAGAGAGAGAGAGAGGCAGAGACACAGGCAGAGGGAGAAGAAGGCTCCATGCAGAGAGCCTGACGTGGGACTCGATCCCCAGTCTCCAGGATCACACCCCAGGCTGAAGGTGGTGCCAAACCACTGGGCTACCAGGGCTGCCCCTCTTACAACTTTTTAATTGAAGTTTTATAGCTAAAGATTCAACATGAAATCCACTGCTACTGATTAAGAAAATAATTTGAAAGTGTCAAAATTAGTTCCCAAAAGAGTTCCCATCTTTAAGGCCAGGTTAAGGTAATAGGTGGGATTGAGCCATCTATCAGGTAAAATAAATGCTTCTGGACAGGGCCTAGACTACACAGGGTCAAGAAATTGTAAACAAAACACCACTTATAACAGAGCAGGTCAGCACAGAGGCCTGACCCAGTGGGGGGATGCCCTGTAGCTGTAGGCCTAGAAGGCTACCCTGCAAATTCTCAACAGACGCTTAATCAATATCATGCCTTAGGACCTGAACTGCTACTATAAAATCAATATTACCTTTATTTTAAGTAGCAGGAGGAACAATGAGATTATCTTGTTCCTTACAAGTCTGTCGTGGAAAATCTGGCTCATAGTGTGTGTCATCTTCTGTTTTTGCCTGGAAGGAAAGTGTTTGTTGGGCTTGGAGACAGTCTGGCACAGCAACCCAGAAATAATAGAAAAGGTAAAAAGGAATAACACTTCTGCTCAGAAAAGCTGGGGCCTAAATATACATTACAACCTACAGAACAACAATGAATCATCAAGAGAGGAGCTCCAAGGCTTAAGCCCACAAGCTCCATTATGATGACTCTCCAAAGTCAGATTTCCTGAGCTCCAGATTCTCCCCACCCCACAGCCTCACTAATGGCCCCTCAAATAGAGTACCAGGTGTGTGAATGTCGAAAAGACAACACCTGATCTCATACCTGCACCAACTCCTCCCTCAGCCTTCTGGTCTCAGACATGTTCACAATCCAGTGGATCATGCTAAAAGCACAGAAGTTATCCTTGATTCCTCTGTTCTTTCAAACTCCATCAAACTCCATCAAACTCTGTCAGCTTGGCCTCTAAAATATAGCTGAAATCCCTCTCCTTCTCTCCACCTCCATAATCACTATGTGGGGCCAAGCTCTGAGCATCTCTCTCCTAATGTTTCCCCCTCATTGTGTGCTGGCCCTCCAGTATTCCCCCCACCTCGTTCCCCAGCCAGCAGCCAGAGTGAGCTCTTGAAAAAGCAAATCAAATGCAGGCGCTCCACACACACACACCTCCATCCTCTTAAGACCTTTCCATGGGTTCCCATCAGGCTTGGAATAAAACCTGAATCGTTACCACAACCTGAAGGCCCTAATGTGATCTGGCCTCATTCTTTCTCCCTTTAGTCTTTTTCTCTCTCAAGTTCTAGCCACTGATCTTCTCTGTTCCTCCTATATGCAAAGCTCATCAGCACCTCAGAGCCAAGTCCCTGTGGCTGGAATGAATATCCTCATTACCCTTCAGATCTCACAAGGAAAGCCACCTTGGCGCACTCTATCTCCAGCAGACCCTCTCCTCGCCCATTATCATACCATACTGTTCATTGCTAACAGACATGGCCTTATGTATGTATCATCTTTAGTACTGTTTACTTATTTTCTATCTTTGACAGAATGTTAACCTCCATAAGAGGAAGGACTTTGGTCTGTTTGTCACCACTAAATCCCCAGAGTCTAGTACAGCACTGAGCACATAATAGGCCTCGGTTAATACCTGCTTAATAAATACCCAAATAGCACCTAGAAATCTGTTATTTATCCCAATCAGGCTAAAAGTATCAGCGATGTGTTCTCACTCAGAGTATTATGGTCAGAGACAGAATTTAGGAACAGAGAAACCCCTGAACTGCCCTATATGGGATCAAACATCTCTAACACTTTCCATTTGAAAACAGTTCAATAAGACAATAGGAATAAATAAATTCTCAGCTTTGCTTATGCTCTCTACTCCAAACCTAATCAGCAGAGAATGAGAGCAGAAGCTCAGATGATGTCTCCAATCACCAACATTGCATTTGCCTCTATAAATCAGTGGATTCAATGCTTCCTTTCCCTGTCCATCACAAGACACACACTTCTCACTAATCTCACATAGTTGTCTACAGGCCTCAAGAAGCCCTCTGGTACACTGCTCCCCTCACTCCATCCATCAAGAGCTTATAAGTTCCACTTCCTAGATAAAGTGGTCTAGGTGAAGAGGAAGGGGAAAGAGTTAATATTTATTCAAGTATCTCCCATATGCTGAGTATTGTGCTGAATGTTCAAAAGCTTTTTTGCTAAGTAAATTTTATTTAGCCCCATTTTTAGAAATGAGAAAACTTAGGCCTGTGATTTGCCAGAAGTCCAGCAAGTAAGTGACAGAGGCAGAATTTCAATCCACATCATTGGAACTCTAAAATCCCAATTCTTTCCAAGTCTTCATATTAGCAACAAAAACAAGAAACATACCAATATTACCTTTTTTCTACAGTTTTAATTTGGGGATTAACACACCCTTTAACAAGTAGACCCATATCACATTTCACTGATACTGAGTCCTTAGACTATAAATTCCTTTGTATGCAATGGGTTCCTACATGACAAACAGTAAACTTCCTTAAAAGTTCCCTTATAGGGAATCCCTGGGTGGTTCAGCATTTTAGCACCTGCCTTTGGCCCAGGGCGTGATCCTGGAGTCCTGGGAACGGTGTAATCCTGGAGTCCCGGGATCGAGTCCCACGTCGGGCTCCCTGCATGGAGCCTGCTTCTCCCTCTGCCTGTGTCTCTGCCTCTCTCTGTGTGTCTTTCATGAGTAAATAAATAAAAATAAAATCTTTTAAAAAATTAAATAAATAAATACAAGTTCCCTTATGTATGTATCTACATACATAGGACAGGGCCTAGGGTCCTGACATTTACATCTACAAAATATTATAGATGCGAAGGAAGGTCTGACCAAAGTTTCCCTTCCAACATATCATCTTGACTCTGTAAGTGATAGAAAATTGTCAATTTTGGTCAATGTGGATCAGCAAAACAAATAACTCAGTTAAACATAATGCTTATCAAATATCCAGGGAGTTCATGACAGATACTGAAACCACAAAGACAGATGATCCCCTTGAAAGGCCAATGTCTACAGTCAATCTGAGCTTATTAATACGTGATTCCATTCTCTCTACTACCACTAAAAAGCAAAGGCAAAAACATGACATTAAAACACCCCCTACCAGACAGCCCGGGTGGCTCAGCCGTTTAGTGCTGCCTTCAGTCCAGGGCCTGATCCAGGAGACCCGGGATCAAGTCCCACACGTCGGGCTCTCTGCATGGAGCCTGCTTCTCCCTCTGCCTGTGTCTCTGCCTCTCTCTCTCTCTCTCTCTCTGTCTCTCATGAATAAATAAATAAAAAGTTTAAAAATAATAATAAATAAATAAATATAACACCCCCCCACCAAACACAATCTGTCAGTTTTTTATATAAATCACGGGTAAAATTAAATTTAATAAATTAAATTATTCTTGTCAAACTTTATTCATAACAACAAATATTTTGAATAACACTACATAAAACCATGAACTCTAAAAAGGTTTATTTCTAAAAGAAAAATTTACATGCAAAATTCCATGTAGAAGGGCAAAACAAATTGGTCTGACATGTTCATGTTAGCCCTTTCTATCCCGGAAAATATTAGAAATTCTCTAAATGTATCCACTCACATAAATATTGTCCAGATCTTTCCTAAGTAATCCAGACACTTCTTCCATTATATTAATTTTCTCTGTGGATCATTATTAAATAAATTCACCACAAGCCAATTTAAAATGGAACAGCATGAAAAAAATAAATAAATGGCATATTGTGTTTGAAAGTAAGAATATATTAGGCTATTTGGTACTTTTGCTATTCAAGCCTCTGTGTTTACAGATAATAAAATGAGGGCTTTTAAGGCATGTTAAATCATGATATCGATTAAATCAAAACTCTAAACTTGTAGTGGCAAGAAATAGGACTTTTTAGTCTCTTTAAAGGACTGATTAAAAACTTGGCTCTTAGTAAGGAAACCTGCTTTTGTGAAAAGCTCCTACAAACAACAGAATAGCACCAAATCAATACTCTTCTTCTTTATTTCCCTTCTCCTTTCTTCCTTCCTCTCTCTTTCTTTTTTTTTTTTTTTGTTTTGTTTTGTTTTGCTTTTAAGATCACAGAATGGTGAGCTGTGTGGCACCAGGTTCAACCCAAAACGATAAAAACCCACACTCTCTGCTCCCCACCCTAGTATGCTCTACAGCTGTAAATATTTCATGGTATTACCATCATTCACTCGGTGCTTATATTGTCTGATCAAGCCTCTATTTCTGTCTGTTAGATACTCTGGAGGATAGCGTTTTTTCATGTCTGCTGCTCAGTCACATAAAGCCCTTGCTTCTCAAAGGTTCTTCAAAGTTCAATAATTTATTAAACACTGCTGGGGTCGGTAAGCACTCACAGAAATGCATAACTATAGAATATGCGGAACTATTAAAGAGTTCCTTTAATAAAGGTGACTTTAGAGAAAATGACAGCATTGTTGCTTATACTAGAGAGGCATACCTGGAACAACTGAAGCTCTCCTGTGCTAAGAGGCAAGAAGTTAAAATAAACGCAAGTACCTGGTTTCGGGTAACAGTCATTAAGCGAACACACTGTGAGATAAGACCTCCACAGAAGTCCAAAATCAGAAATCAAGCCCCAGATTTCCTGTTCCTCGGTGTGACTAGTTGGGTCTCCACGTTCCCCTTTCTAAATACAGTTGAGAATTGGCAATTTCAGTAAAATACTTCTGAAGCTGTACACTAATGACATTTTTTATTTAGCAATATACTCCCTAAATCTACTCATTATACTTAGTCCTTCCTACTGATCTCTGAGCAATAAGCTCCGACGATAATGAAACAGAAATACATGTAACACACACACACACACACACACACACACACACAAAGAAGTAATAAAACATTAGAGTACTATACTTTAATCAGCAAGTATTTATTGAATTCAGATTTATCAGGAGCCACAGAGAATACAAGCAGACAAACACATTGCTCTATGTGGCTACAAAATCTAGGTTGGGTGACAAGGCACACACTGAGTGCTTAGAGTTAGGACCCAAAGCAGTATAGAATTCATTGTTAAATTAAATGAGAGTTTTTGAGGGCCACAGTATTTCAGAGATGGTAGAAGAGGCCTATTTGAATGACAGTAGTCAAGGAATATGCTAGAAGGAAATTATTTTCTACATATTAAATTTTGCTTTCTTATTTTGATTTGATTTCCAAATCTTAGGAAAAGAAACGCTAATATCCAAATTAATGATTAACACAACAAATTCACTTTCACTTAAACATGGCAGATAATAGTCTGGGATCCCTCCTAAAATCAAGAGAATGAAAGGAAAGGTATTAGCCCATGAAAAATGTCAACCCCACATTCTGGAAGGTAGAAAAGGAATGTTAACTAGTGTTAACAGAAGAGGGAAAGTCAAAGCCTACTTACTGTCAGGGCAGGGATGGAGGGTGGGGAGTGGAAAGACCAGCAAGTTGTAAACTGACTCATGCTACCATCTCCAGGAAGACTCAGGAATTACAGGAACCAGCTACCTCTGAAGGCAAGGGCATTTCAGAAGTGGAGGTGAAAACTGAAGTCTGGTGGGAAGTTTATGAATAGAGGGTAGACTCCACATCCTTTCTCCCAATCCCAATAGCCAGGTAACCAATGCAACCCTGACTGAGGAAGGGATGGTTTACTGTATGAAAGCTACCCAGAGAAGTCTAGACCTTCTAGTACCAGAGCAGACTGAGAATAGAAGTGACAGCTGCATGTCAGCTATGAGGGCCCTCTTTTTTTTCTCGGGGGTTCCATAAATTCATGAAGGACCTGGAGGTGCCATTTTTCATCCCACATGCTAAGCACTCAGTGGATTCTTCTGATTTCAAAAGTCATTCATATTTTTAGACCAAGGAAATTTTATTATTTCTCTGATCATTTCTTCTGATATCTTGGTTCTCATTCTACAACTCCTAGAGTTAGATACTGGATCCCTGGGACTAGTCCTCTATTTTTATATCTTTCCTTTCTTCTTTTCTACTGCTTTCTCTCTTTGTTCTACTTTCTGAGTTCTACTTTGTTTTCTAACCCTACTGGAGTTTTTATTTTTACTATCATAGTTTTGAGAGTTATTTCTTGCTCTTTAAATAAGTCTTTTAAAAAAATTTACAATGGAAAATTTTAAACACACAGAAGTAGAGAGAACTGTATAATAAGCCCTCAGGTACTCACTATACAACTTCAACCATTATGAACATTTTACTCATTTTTACTCATCCATTCTCCAACGCTATCTACCTTTTTTTTCTAAATTACTTCATAGCAAACCTCAGACATCATCATAATCTTTCAGTTGTAACTCCTTGGTATGTGCCTCTAATATATAAAGACAACTTTTCTTTAAAAATATCATGATACAAAAAAAATCATGATACATTATCACAGCCAACAGAATTAACAATATGAATGTTCCTTTTGATTTATATCTTATTTCTGTTTCATGTAATTTCTTTCCTTATCTAAGAATATTATTTATAATTTGTCTCTGACTCTCCACATTATACTATTTCTCTGTATTCCTTTCTGTTTTGGGGTGTTTTGTTTTGTTTTGTTTTTTTGCTTTGTATTGTCATATTTTTTGGAGGCATTCCTCCATGCTTGATGATGCCTGCCTATCAGTTTTAAGTTCAAGTGCAGCCATACAAATGGAATTAGAAGGCCTAAGTGCTGAAACTCAGTTTGTCAATTGGTGGACCTTGCCATAGGGTAGTATGATGGAAACCTGGCCTTTTCTTTGGATATTCCCACATGTCAACCTATAGATCCTTCTTCAGGCTGGTCAACTTCCTTGAAGAGGAATCCTTAATTCTCTTCTCTGGTTACATTAGTTATATAACTGTTCTAAATAACAGAGATCACAGGCAGGCCTAGGCTACATCCAGCCTAAGGACCTAAGAGTGATTTATTTGGACCAAAAAAGTTTTAAAATTCAATTCTTTACAATAAAGAGCTTTAAAAAAAAAAGATTGTATTTATTACAATAAATACAGAGAGAGAGAGAGAGAGAGAGAGAGGCAGAGACACAGGCAGAGGGAGAAGCAGACTCCATGCAGGGAGCCTGACGTGGGACTCGATCCTGGTTCTCCACGATCACACCCCGGGCTGACGGCGGCACTAAACCGCTGGGACACCAGGGCTGCCCCAATAAAGAGCTTTCAAATAAAAATCCACATTTTGAGCTTTTTAAAAAAAGAAATTTAGAGCCTCTGCAAATACTGGACCCACATTCACTGAAGCTAAGTTAAAGCTGCCCCTCAAGGTAGTGAGGACGTATTCTGGTTTCACTACAGGCACCACCAGTCCCTGCTGTCTCTCCTAAATTGAGACAGAGTTGCCACTTATAATAATCATCTTCCCCCATCTGGCCCCTGAGGTAGGCAAAGTTGAAGAGTCCTGCTGTAAAGAGATATGAACGCATAAAGGGAAAAGATATTTATAAAATACAGTTGGATTTATTTTATTTTGGGGTATCCTGGAAAAAGGATGGATAATCCAAAGGAAGAGTAAGATAAGGCAAAATACATCCAGCACTAGGCAACCACAAGTGGAACCCTGTATATTTCATATCTCAAAAATAAACAGCACTCCAACACCTGAGTACCCTCACTAGAGATGAAATCAGCTCTTCTAAAGGGTCATATGCCAAAGACCTACATTTTAAGGGGGGGAGGGGCACGAGGGAGGCAGAAACAGAGATTTATCCTTTGCATTCCTATAGGGAAACGAAATTCTCAAAAATGCTTTTCCTCTACAAAAGGGCAGACAAATTATAATGCTTTACAGGCAGGAAGACAGATCAGGTTCTGAATTCAGACTTATAAAGGCCCTAAAGGCTCTTTTCTTAAATAATACACTTGACATCATATAAAATAAATATGTATATACAAATATATAGATATATACACATATATATGTATGTATATGTACACACATTCACATATATGACAGAGCCAAGCTTAGTAAAAACATCAGGTAAATTCCTAGAAGTTTCTAAAGACAGTTTAGACACGTTCAAGTGACTTTTTAAGACTCAAATGATCAGCCATTAAAAACATCCAGTGACATTTCTTTTTACTGGTTGGACACAATTTCACCAGTTTCAGACTGAAAGTCATCCTCATGACTCTTGGCTATATACCTATTAGCTAAAAATAACAGTGCTACAAAACTTGCTTTTGGATTAACAATCCTGTCATTTATCCTTTAAATGTTTATCTCCTTTGGTCACAATTTTATTGTAGTTAAACAGCAACTAGTGTGTGACCAGAAGCATTGAAAGGCTCTGCGTACACAAAGAACATACTGTTGTGTTTCCCAGCTGAATGGACTTTTCCGTGTGTGTGAACAAAAGACAAGGTCCTGCTATTCTCCAAATTAAAAGGCAAGAAACAGCAAGGAAAAACACTGCACAGAAAACCTCTCTCTCAGTTCACTTTACAAATGCTAATGAAACAGTGAACCAAAGAGGCTGCTTTTCTCTTTCCCAAGTTTTCAGTCATGAAAAATAATTACACGTCTCGGCATCGCTTTTAAAAGGGTTGTGTTGATAATAATTTGCAACCCGCTGAATCTAACACAGTCCATTCTATCTAATATGGATAATATGAGAGAAAGGACAGCCACATGCAAACACTGTGGCTTAAAACCAATGAGTCAGGCAAAATAGAAACAGTGCTATCTTACAAGGGATCTGAAAGCACTCAATAGACCTGACATTTGAAACCTGAAATTTTCAAAAGCTCCCCAGGTCCTTACAAAAGCAGATGAAGCTGAATCTCCAAGGCACTCTGCTAAGCTGAGGGCCTAAGAAGCTGTTGCTGCCACCAGCACTGGCAAGTGGTGAGGGTTCCCTGACCTAAAACTCTCAGGGAAGGGCCACTGAGACCAGTCCCAGTTATCACTTCCCTAAATGAGTTATCTCCTGGTCCATCCCTCTGGCTAATTTAGCTCTCATCTATCTTTCGTGTATCTCTCTTTAGTTCTTAAATAAATGAATGTGGGATCCCTGGGTGGCGCAGTGGTTTGGCCCCTGCCTTTGGCCCAGGGCGCGATCCTGGAGACCTGGGATCGAATCCCACGTCGGGCTCCCGGTGCATGGAGCCTGCTTCTCCCTCTGCCTGTGTCTCTGCCTCTCTCTCTCTGTGTGTGACTATCATAAAGAAAGAAAAAAAAAGTTTTAAAATAAATAAATAAATAAATAAATAAATAAATAAATAAATAAATAAATGTATTTTCTTTTTTGGAGGTTTGCTTTAATTTGTAGGCCTGAAAGAAGGAAGAGTGAGGAAAGTATTTCGATTTTGACATTGTTACTTCAAAGGATAGCAGGAGTCCAGGGGCTTGGGATTTATCTTCCTCTATTGCAATGTGTACAAACCATGTCTTACCTGGGATTAGGTTTGGCTTGCAAGTGACAGAAAATCCAAAATGACAGTGGCTCTGCCAGACTGGTGTGCTGATCCTCCAGCTGCCCGGAGACACTCAAGCCCCTGCCCACTGACCCACTCGGCTACCCCTGAGGACTGGCCCTCACTCTCAAGATCCCAAAGCTGCCCCAAACATTCTAGGCAGCAGGATAAAAGGAAGGGCCTGAGTAGAAAAGGGCAAATAGCATACACCACTTTTCTCTTAAGGAAAGATCCCAAAAACTACCTCTGTGATAGACTCTTGTGAGTCACATGGCCACACCGAAGCTGCAGGGGAAATGCAGCCTGTATTCTGGGTAACTAATTGCACTGGAAAACCCGTGACAGGAATATGCAACAGGGACTTGGGAGCTTATTCAAAGTCTCTGCCACATGGAGATTTCCAAGTTTTATAAAACTAGAAATAGTTGATGATTTCAGTAAAAAAAAAAAAAAAATCCTCTTCAGAACAGGAAACTTGCAAATGCTGCAAACAGAAGAGTCAGTGAAATCTACAGACTTGACAATGGAGCCCTTGAACTACTCCCTATATCCCTCAAGTATACCTCAATGATCTGAATCAGACAGCTGAATATTCTCATGTTCTTCCTCCCTTGGGATTGAAAGTCCTGCCCCTGTGACTCCTACAGACCTGGAGGGACTCTCCTCTGGGTCGTGTCAACTGTCCAAGTTCCTCAGCCCTGCAGCCCCGTCACCTCCCATCATTAAGAAAGAGGAGCCTCTCACATCTAAGGGGCAAATCTCACAGAAATGACATTTGGCTGATGCCCAAAGGTGACAGGGATGAGAGCAGGATAAATAAAGAATAATGTAGAAGCCAGTTGGGGCAGTCTTTCATTATAGCTCTTTCAAGAGCTATTAATCTTGGTCATAGTCAGTCGGCTAAAAATAATTACTTCTTCTAACACATGTTGTACATGCCAACTAGCCATGGTAACAGGTCAGTCCTTTTACCTAGGAAAGACGTGGCCTCTGGTTTGCCCACAGCCATCGGAATGGGTTTGCACAGTTGTTCTAGCACAAGCTCGTCAGTCTAACCGAACAAAACGATCAGGGGAAGGATCACTATCAGCAATATTGTCACACTATCAGTAAGTTGTAGAACTAACTGGAAGACCATGTAAAGACCATCAGAAATATTTTACAAGATGTAATTTCCTTTCATTATAATGAAGGGAAATAAAATTTTAAATACTTAAGCATTATTTTTTTCAAACTAACTAGTTCACTGTTGAGGAATTTTAATGGAGTGCTGTGTGTTCTGTCCTTAATTTCTCGACACCCCCTGAAGTTCAAGGTATCTTTGAGCCTACAAGTCAGTTTGGTTTATGGAAAACGCTCCAGGCCTGAAATTGTAACTTGCAGGTTCAGCGCTAAATTAAACAGCTGAGTAATCTTGAAGAAGCTAACAAACTCTCTGGGCCTCACCATGGCTCAGCTGTACTACAGTTAAGTTTGACTCAAAAAAGCCATATAGTTCCTCACAGGTTAGACAGTATAAATGGAGACACCTGGGTGGCTTAGTTGATTAAGCGTCTGCCTTTGGCTCAGGTCATGAACCCAGGATTCTGGGATAGAGCCAGACATGGTGCTCCCTGTTCAGCAGGGAGTCTGCTTCTCCCTCTTCCTCTGCCCCTTCCCCACCCGCCACCGAACCCATGCACCCTTGCTCTGTTGTTCTCTCAAATAAATCTTTTAAAAATAAAAGAAACAGTACAAATAGATGAGCTTACATAAGCCCATATTAAGTGTTATCACTTCTTCATCACCATCATCATCATCATCTATCTCAAGTTATAAAATTCCCCTGTAGACCTACCTGAGAGAGGGATTATGAGAGGATTCACAGCAGGATTTCCTTAAGTCATGGACATTTCCAAACCCACTTCACTAACAATGCACAGAAGATATAAAAATTAAACAAAGACAAAATTGCACAAAGCAAGATGCCCGGTCACACAGATGGTGAAAGGACAGCAGGAGCAGCTGCTGGCTGGGGGTCAGTGAGTAGCAAGCAGTACCTCCACAGGAAGAAAGTAGAGAGTCTTTTAAATGACAACCCACCAGTCGGATCTCCTGAAGCTGGCAAGACAGCGCATGTCCTATAGCTTCTTGGGATAGCAGAAAGCTGCAGATGCAGGGAGAAGTGGAGTCACTTCTCCAGTCCCACCTTTCCCTCCTAAGAAAATGGGGAGACTTGACCCAGTGAGCTCTTTTTCAAGAGATATCTAAATTACTGCAGAGGGCACTCTGTCAGATACTGTGAACAGGAGCTGCTCATCTCTCAAGGTGGCAGTCTTACCCAGGAACTGTGGGCGTAGGCTGGAGGATTTACACTAATTAGGAAGGACTCAAACCAAAGTGGCACCAAATAATGAGAAGCAGGAGTTACAGCCAAATTACAAGACCTCCTAGGACCATGAAAAATCCCACCAGAATTTTGCAAATTACATAAAGTTAATGTTATAAAGCATGCACACAGATGCAAAACTTGGAAGAATTTTTTCAATTATGCCAACAACAAAAACTGTAAGTTCCTAGAGGGGTCGCTATAAATCTCATAACATTTTCATACAACCATAAATCGTATAACATTTTCATACTTCACATCCTTATAGGGCTTGATGAATAAATGTCCAGATTGAAAACCTATCCCCAGATTTTCTTTTTAAGCCCTCAATGAAGGATTCTGTAAGAAAAAAAAAAGCAGCAGCACATCTGACTGTGAATTTTACTTGCAAAGTCTTTATACCTTGGGGGAAATGGGTTTACTTTTATTATAACTATAAACTTCATTTATCATTTCACAGGAGACATTAAAATAATTGTGGGCAATGTGATACTGTCCCTTGCAAGCCACATTCCTGCCCTGCAGATAGACTGCTGCCACACAGCTGGGTTAGAAGATGGTGTTAAAATTACTGTGGAACCACATAATTGCTCCATCATTAGTGGTTGGGGGGAGGAGGGGACAGAAAAGGGATGAGTCTTCAAACAAATTATTCCACGTGGATTAAAAGGGAGTATGCACAAACATATGCAAGATTGGTTGCTGAGCTATAGTATAGGAATCAACTTTAAAAAAAAAAATTTAAGATTTATTTATTTCACAGGGAGGGGCAGAAGGAGAGAATCTTCAGGCAAACTCCCTGCTGGGCATGGAGCCCGATGCAGGCATAATCTCAGTCTCAGGAGCCTGAGATCATGACCTGAGCCAAAACCAACAGTCGGATGCTCAACCGACTGAGCCACCCAGGTGCCCCTAAAACAATTTTTAATAATACTCAAATACTAATTTCTTGAGTTAAAATTCCAAAAAAAAAAAATTGACTTATATTCAAATCCCTTTGACCCAGTTAGTCTGCTTATGTGCATATATGGAGACACCATACTGTTTACCCTTGCATCCGTTGATGGACATTTGCATGGTTTTCACTTTTTGACTATTATGAATAATGCTGCTATGAAAAGAAAAGTGTATTAAAAGAAAGCCTAACCCTGCAAAAAGCTGTCGCTGTCCTATTCTTTGACCTACCCAAACTTTCCCTCCTTAAAAAGGTAACTACTACTGAATAATTCCAGAGATACTCTACCTTTATGCAAGTATTTCATATACATAGTAAAAAGTATTCTGCATCTTGCTTTAAGTATCTTGAAGACTGTTTCATATTGGTACCTACAGAACGGTCTTTTCTTTTATGGTACTAGAGCAGCTCACCAGCTACACCTTCCTTAATTTTTTAACATGTTCCCTTCAACGGATGTTTAAATTGTTTCTTACATTTTTGCCACTACAAGTAATGCCACAATGAATATTCTTGTGCATGTCTTTGTGCACATTTGCCAATATAGAAAGTGGAATAAATTCATGGCTGGGTCAAAGGGGTTTGGAATATAAATCCATTTTGTTTCTGGAAAACTTTAATTCAACAAGGGTTTGACAGAAGAAATTCAAATCCTCACTGCTACTTGAATAAGTGTGTATATAATCACCAGCATAACCAAAACATGAGCAATCAACTGCATAATTATTTTTAATATCTTTATTGAGATATAATTCACATAACAAAAAATACATCCATTTAGAGTATACACTTTAATGGTTTTTAGTATATTCACAGGGTTTTGCAATATTCGCCACAATCCATGTTTAGAACTTCACCATTACCCTAAAAGAGAACCCCCGCCCCATCGGCAGTCACTCCCAACTCCCCACTTCACCCCACTTCCAGCCCCAGGCAAGCACTAATCTGCTTTCTGTCCCTAGATTTGCCTGTTATAGACCCTTTACATAAATGGAATCATACAATATGTAGGCTTTGGTGTCTGGCTTTCACTTAGCATAATGTTTTCAAGATTTATCAATGCTGCGGCACATATCAGTACTTTGTGCCTTTTTATTACAGAATAATATTTCATAATAGGGTTATATGACATTTTGTTTATCCATTCACCAGTTGATGGACATTTGGGGTTGTTTCTCTTTTGAGTTATAATGAATAATGCTGCTACAAGCATTTGTGTAAAAGTTTTTGTGTGGACATGCCTTCAATTCTTGTGGGTATGGGTCAGTGAGTGAGCAAATGAATGAATGAGTGAGTTAATCTATAGAAACCTGCATGAAGGTAGAATGAAAGAAAAAGAGTGTTGTGAGGTGGCCAGGGTGGGGGGGGGGGTGGGAGTGGATCGACAATGAATAGATCTAGGAGACAACTCTAACAATACTGTGACACCAGAGTATTTAAAGGTATTATACTTTTAAAACCTTTCAAGATATGACATTTATTTGAAAATGAGGATAAAATGAAATAAATGTCCATACACATTAGATTAAAAAAAAAAATGTCACCAGTTAAGGGAATAGAGGAGGAAAAGTTCTATTTCTTCAAACCTATGGCTTTCTATGATTGCTTGCCAGTTTTCACCCTCCACAATGTTTTATCTCCCATGTTGTGTGTGAAATTTAATCAAATAACTTATTCTGAGCTTGCGCGATGTTGCCATGCACTATGCTAGGCAGAAAGACACACAGATTAATAAAACCATTGACTTCTGGTTCTTGAGGAGTTCGTATTTTAGTGAACATGATATTTCTGATAACAGTGTGTGGAGATTTTAAACCAGGGGTCAGCAAACGTTTCCTGTAAAAGACCATATAGTAAATACGTTAGGCTTTGCAGGCCACATGTGGCTCCTACTGAATATCCTCCTTCTTCTTGTCTTTACGAGCCACCAAAAATGTAAAAACCTTTCTTAGCTTGAGGGCCAGCCTCTGGTATAAATTATAAGCAAAAAAAAAAATTACAGATTTATAATCAAATTAAACACGCTAGACACAATTTAAAATTCATTAATTCTGAATTACAATAGCCTCAGCTCTGGTTTTTCTTACTAATTATTCTCTGATTTCCATGAATCTGTTTATACCAAAGTTAATTCTCCCATAGATTCCTTGGTTATTGATGAAATAAACTTTTTCTGTCTCTAAGTTATGTCTACACTTCAATTCCCAATTGAAACTACATTCCATCAAGCTGGCTAAAATCTGTAGAATATCAGGCCCTAGATAACATATATACACAGGTAACACACATCTCTCCCTGCACTAGTCCCTCTGTATAAAGCAGTCTAGGCTACATTGTGAATAAACTCCCAAATCTCAGGGGCTTGATGCAACAAAGGTTTGTATTGTTAAAGTTCCATGTCCAATATGGGCCAGTAGTGGAGGGGCTGGGCTCTACTCCACACAGTCATTCATGGACCCAGCCTAATGTAGACCCCATGATCTAAAACACATAGCTCCCAAGGTCACTGTGGCAGAGAAAATAAATGCCTGCAAATGTCACCTCAGCTTAAATGTCTCAACCAGAAAATGACACCTGCCACTTCCTCTTACATTTCATTGGTCTGAAGGAATGACCTGATCCCACCTCACTATAAAAAAGCTGGTTGTTTTTATTATCTTCCAGTATACTCAGAAAGAAGAGAAAAAACCAGGAGTTGAACAGAAAAAGCTAAAGTAAACATAGGATGCCAGGGACAATCTCACTATGGCTAGCTAGATGTGCCTCACTGATCTCAGTTATACATTATGCAGTCTGATTGTGAAGGTACGGTACATACACCACTCAGGCATAAATAAATCCACATACACCATCCTTAGACTCTCCAGGCTAGTAAAACCAGGTCATACCACATTCCTGATTCCAACACAGCAGAAATGAACAAGACTTACTCAGCTATCTCTGGGATCATCCTATCTAGGGCTTATCCTGTAAGCAGTTCCAAGATTAATCAATTTTTAGGTTTATCCAAAGAAACAAAACCCTCCTGTGACACCATCAATAGCAAATGTGCATTGAAATGCATACCTGAGAACATAATGAGAAAATGATAACTGATCATTTTGACAAAAGACCCTGAGCATCTTCCTCTGGGACCCCATGCCTCTCCTACAATGCCCTACATTCTCTTTTAGGGCCTATCTCAGAAACTCTATCTTTACCTTGGTTCATACATGATGCCATGCTCAGTAGTTTACACTTCATAGAGTGCTCAATAAACACTTCTTTATTTGAATGAAACTGATGGAAGTGACTCAATGAAATTATAGTGGAGCTGAATCCTGTTATACTATTGCTTCTTTCATAGCAACATTTGAGAGCTAAAAGGCTGGGACAGAAAGAGTGGCGCGTTTCCCAGAAGAATCAGAGAGGGGATGTGGAGTGGATAGCCAAGTTGGACTTTGGCTCACAATGCCCCAAGGACACTGACAAATAGCCCAATAATAACCCATCTGAGTCTCAGAAGTCGCTCCTTAGAGCTGCTCTATAAAAGCCAAAGGGAATTATTCATTAGCAAGTGTGAATAACATTGGATACCACCAGCAGATTGTGTTTGGCTTTACTGAATTATTCATTAGCATTTGTGAGAAATGTACAATCCAAAGGGTGTTAAACCAATCCAGATTGTTCAGCAATGTTTGTTTTCCTTTAAAAAGATTAAAAAGAAAAAATCACCTCCAAGCTACAGTTCTTAAATTTAAGACCAGTTATAAATCTGGCTATACAAGTAGGTAAAGAGTAGAAAGTCAAGTAAGAAAGGGAGATCGGTGATCTTATTTAATATTCATCATTATAATGACAGGCAGTAGACTGAACCAATGTTTGTTTACCTGTCCACATCTTGCCTTTTTAGATGTTGTATGGTCAAAGACAGTAGGAGCTCTACAATGAGATTCATATGTGGAGGGGGAAGAAACTCCTTTGAGTCCTGTCACAGAGCAGATGCAAATTTAATTACTGCACGTTAAGCTTTCCATCTTGTCTAGGTGTCCTTGGAAAGCAACTGTAAACAAGAAGCACTCGGCAATCAGGTGTCAGAGGCTCATTTGATCTGCTACGAAATATGTCACAAATCCCTGGCAGAAAGTAAGTCGAGAAGGGGAACAAAGAGAGAGAAGTGACAGTGGTGGAGGCAAATCTTGGGGGTGTGCCTGTTAGCGCTAGGGACCGCTCCCACTCCTGGCTCCGACTTCCCAGAGAAAATGCTACTTGCCTGACAACGTTCTCTCATCTCACATTTGTTATACATTTTCCTGTGGTCTGCAGAAATCACCACCACAACTGGGGAGTCAACCAGGGAGATACTAAGCACAATTAAATTATTCGAGACTAAAGAAAACCTAGCTTGAGCTGATGTTTTTTTAGGACAATTGGAGAAATCCAGAAATTAATGCAGATTCAAAATTCAGGTAAAAGAGAGCATATCAGCCAGCCGTCTCAGAAAACCCTAGGCCGAGCTGCATTTCCATCTTTTTAGTGTGCCCCTAATTGAATAAGAAGAATGTTCAATTCTATGAAGCATCCGGTCTGAACCTGAGCTGTCAAATGCCCTGCTGTTTCTATGATAATGGGTGCTGGATTTGTAGGCAAGTGAAAGGAAGTGATCCCTGAGTGTACACAATTTGTAATTCTGCAAAGAGCCTGTAGCCTTCCTGAAGGGAGCCCACATCCAGAGTACACTGTTCACTTCTACAAGACAACTTGCAGAAAACAGAGTTGTGCGCTCACAACCAAACCATAGTTCCAAAAGGCTAAATTATTTCTTGAGAACTTTAAAATTTTATTGACTTAAATAGAACTCTCCTCACTACTATAATGAATGAACAATTTCCAAATGGAGGGAACAAAATCTGAAAGCAAACAAGCTCTTTTAAATCTGAAGCCAAGTTAACTATTTCGAAGCCTCAATTTCTTCTTCTCTGAAATCAGGGAGAATGGCAACATTGTAGGACTCCTGCTAGAAATACAGAAGATAACACATGTAAGTAACAGCCAGTATTACTATATTAAAGAACAGGAAAATTTATATTAATAATACAATCATTATTTGCCTAGTAACACAAGTTTTCCCATGAGAATAAATTATTGTTAAGACTGTCCCTAAAACACTCAGCAAACATCTTATGATCATTTTACTACCTACCTAACATGTTTAAATGAGCACAGAAGTTCTTTCTGCCCACTTTAGAATACTTTTATAAATGAGTAGGAGGTATCAAAGACTCATCTAAGGTTCCAGAGAATGATCTATGATCTCAATATCAGCCCAAGAGCAAGGAGGAACAGAAGTAGAGAGCAAAAGATGAAAACAACAATTGGAATCAGTCCCAGCTCCAGGTTCGTTCACTCTTTAATCTTGTGTTGTCAAATCTTCCTTACATCCCTTTTAGGTTCCTTCTAAAAGAATGACAGGAGAAAGAACAGAACCAAAAGGAGACACCTAGTGGCCAATTGAGTTTCAATTCAGACGACAGTAAAATAGCAAATAATGTTAACTTTATAATCTTAGACCTTAAACTATCTTTAAACCCCCTTTTAAGCATGTGAAATATATAGATATTAAAAGCAAGAAAGACGGGGTGGCCCTGGTGGCTCAGCAGTTCATCGCTGCCTTCAGCCAAGGGCGTGATCCTGGAGACCTGGGATCGAGTCCCATGTCGGGCTCCCTGCATGGAGCCTGCTTCTCCCTCTGCCTCTGTGTGTGTGTGTGTGTGTGTCTCATGAATAAATAAATAAAATATTAAAAAAATAAAAATAAAAAATAAAAGCAAGAAAGAGATAAATATAAGACAGAAATCTAAGTATCAGAAAGAGAAACATGTAAGTATAAAGGAAATACAATACTTTTATGTATAAAATGAAGCTGGATTTTAACTTCTACTTCAGCCTAAGATTCACTACCTATATAGATAGAGAGGGACTAGTAATGGAAAGAAGGCAGGCTTTCTGGACTTATCCATACCTGGATTCAAATTCCAGCTGTGCTACTCACTCACTGATAGAGCAATATTTTCAAACCTCTTACACATCAGGAAGCACGTAAAAAATTGTATTTTTGAGGTATCATGGAGTAACCAGATGAGGCTGCTGGGGCTGGAGCTGATAGGGACCAGAGAATCCAGCTATCCCAGTCCTCATAAACTCACTCCAGGAGCTAAGAACTAAACTACAGATTGTTACAATCTATAACACATTCAAGGCACACCAGTGGGATGTGCTCCATCAACAATCCACTCAACATTATGGGGCCTTGGTTTCCTCATCTGTAAAATGGGGTAAATAATCCTACTTCACAGGTTTATTATGAGGATTAAATCAGGCGGCATACTAATGAAATACCTGGCACAAACCAGGTATTCAATAAATGCTTATTTTTTTTCTGTGCTACTTCTTTCACTATCAATGCAAGAGAACTTGTTATACCAATAAGTTAACTTCCAAACTTATAAGTAGTATTAAGCATAGCTACTGTTTGAGCGCATATCATAAACCAGACAAGCATGGGGTTGTTACCACCCTTACAATCACCTTAGACGGTAGGTATAGTAGGTACCCTCTCTTGTCCACCCAGTGACTATTCTCACAATTATTTCTGTCAACAAAATCCTGATTTTGACCTGGGCCACAATGGGCCCACCCAAAAAGCCTGCTCTCCCAGACTTCCTTGCAGCTGGGGTAGCCATTGGCATAACTCTAGTTAATGAAATACAAGTACAACTGCAAGCCAACTAATGATTTCCTTTAAAAAAAGAGAAAAAAGCCTTTCTACCCTCCTTTTCCTGAAAAGACCTCAGGCCAATCCCTAAGGGTTAATCCACCATCTTTTTTTTAAGATTTTATTTATCTAGGGGCACCTGGGTGGCTCAGTGGCTGAGCGTCTGCCTTCAACTCAGGTCATGATCTCGGAATCCTGGGATTGAGTCCCACATGGGGCTCCCTGCAGGGAGCCTGCTGCTTCTCCTTCTGCCTATGTCTCTGCCTCTTTCTGTGTGTCTCTCATGAATAAACAAATAAATTAAATCTTAAAAATATATATATCTTGGTGCCTGGGTGGGAAGGGGGAGAGATAATGACAGCTGGTAGGAATAAGGCAAGGCAGGTAGGCACATTCATTTTGAGATAATGAAGCTGAACAGGACAGTTTTTCATGAACATTCAAAAGGAAGACCCAGCCTTCATATCCAATCTCTCCAACCAGGACATAGTAGATACTCAATAAATGTCTGATGCATGAATTCCTCAATACTCATTGTCAAGCTTTTAACTGGTTTGGTGCACAACGAGAATGCACCAGAATGGCACTTTCTTGGAGAGAAAAAAATTGATTTTCTCTCACTCAGAAACAATATGGGGGAAGCTAACTGCTACATTGGAAACTGCCCTATGGAGAGGCCCACGTGGCAGGGAACTGATATCTCCTCCCACCAACAGCCTCCAGCCAACAGACACAGAGTGAGCTTGAAGACAGAGCCCCTCCTACCCTACTCAAGTCTTAAAATAACTGCAGCCCCAGCCAACATCTTGAATGCAGCCTTCTGAGAGACCCTGATGGAGCCAGAGACACCCTGCTAATCTATATCTGGACTGATGACCCACAAAAGATGTAAGATAAGAAATATTTGTTAATTTCAAGTCATGAAATTCTGCAGTAATTTGTCACACAGCAATGACAGTCTATTTGCCATCTTTCAAGGAAATGATAAGCTAAGAATGGCAGAAAAGGATGCTAAAACAAGACCCTGCCCCTCATGACCTTCTTGGGCAGCTTCATCACTACCTATCTCATGAGTCAGGTAAGAAAAAAATAAATAAATAAACCTTTAATTCATTAAATAAAAAGCAATTCTAAGTGATATAATCATCACTATTATTGCCACTATTCCCAGGTAACATCTAATGGGTTTAACACAAACATAAAAAGAAAAGTAGTGGTTCTCAAATTTCAATTCAGTGGGAAAAAAAAACAAAAAGAACTTAATAGAATTTACTGGTAACCATAGTATTCCATAAAAAGGGTGGATTACAAAAGCACACAGGATGACTCCATTATTTAAAAGATACGCACACAACATCTTCACATAAATGCACAGGGAAAAAATCTGAAAGGTTATAGACCAAGAATCAGCAAATTTTTTTCTGTTAAGGGCCAGACAGTAAATACCCAGGTTCTGGAGGCCATCAGTTTGGCCCAGGTACTGCCCTCTACTGTCTCAGCATGAAAGCAGGCAGGTACAACATGGAGAGATGAGTGAGGACGGCTGCATTCCAGTAAGGCTTCCATTATGGAAACTCATTTTTACATTTCATATATTTTTATATGTCACAAAATGTTATTCTCCTTTAGATTTCATTTCAACTATTCAAAAACACAAATACCACTCTTAGCTCACGGGTCATATGAAAACAGGTGGCAGGCCCGATCTGGCCCACAGGCCATAGCTGACTAGACCCTGTCACAGGCCAAAAACTCCAGAGTAGTTCTGTTTGTCTGGGAAGTAACATTAAGCATGATTTTTACTTTTTTCTTGAAACCTTTTAGCACTGTATGAATAAAGATATGTATTAATTATTTTATAATTAGAATATACAGGGCAATTTTGTTCATGTTGACATGAGCAGTAGAAGAAGGAAAAAGAGTCTTGGGAGACACGGGGACTCTAAAACACACTGAAAAAGTGAGACCTGGTAACCAAAAGATTGGCAATAAAAACTGTCAGCTGAGCCACAGACAACATTTTCAGTGGTCCTCATGATCCTCCAAAGTGGACAGAAACCATGCATGTCTCTATCTGAAAACAAGCAATATGAGATGGAGAATTGAAACAGAATGAGAAAAAACCTAAGGTGAACTGTGTAGGTTTCCTCACAAAAGAAGTGAAACTACACCACAATGAGCAGAAACACACACACAAAAACTGAAAATACTATATAAAGCACTTCTTCCACCTGTGTGTATATGAGAAATTTCATATTTTCAGAATACAGTCTGTTCACTTCACAGAAACCTAACACAGAATTTATTATAAATTCCTTATTTGCAATTTTGGTCAAAGTATATGTAAAATTCTTCAGGATTACAAAACAGATGTAACTGATGACATCCAGTCAGTATGTCCAGCTCTTAAAAAAATAGACTCTGCACCTACCCAGGTAACTACACATGTAACATTCGGTTTTGTAGGCACAATGTCATAAAGCCATTCTAGCTGTCACCATTCCTGTAGAAAAACAGTAAGACAGGAAAAACACAAGTTCTGGTGTTTCTTGTTAACATTTACTGTGTGATCCTAGGGTTAGAGATGACACTGCTAAATATTCATGTCAGAATACAAGGCAGGCAGATCTTTCTAATTTTGAAAAGACTGTATCTAAAGTATGGAAGAAAGGCAATCCAATTATCTTAATTACTTCAAAACAAGTGACTTTTGGTTTGCCTTCTGGTCCTTAAATTCTTGTTCCTTCTGTATATCTACAATGGCTCTCTAGTGAGCAAATTTGTTTTCTTCCTCTTTTTTTATAAATAACAAAAAAAGAATTTTTAAACATATGTAAATATTTTAAAAGATTAAATATTTTTGTATTTAACTGTTAGAAATACTTATAAACAAGATATGTCATCTCATATAATGGTCAACTTTATGTTATGCGAATTATACCTCAATTTAAAAAAAAATGCAGGCCAAAAAATAAACCCACAATCACACTGATTTGTTAAAAGAGGTAGGGATGGGAAATACAATCCCTGACATAGCTCTAAATATCTGATTGAAAAACATTTTAATTATTTTTGGGCAATCTGTTGTTTTGAACTATCTATGCCTCTTCTCCCCCTCTATTCACATATATACTAGGCATCTCATCCATCTGTCAACTTGGAGTTTTCGTTCGTAAGAGTCAGAATATTTTTCTTTGGCTAGCTCACAGAACTGTGAGAATTAAATGAAAGCAGTAAAAAGATGGACAAGAACAAGTGTTTACGAGGATGTAAAGAAACTGGATCCCTTTTTACATTACTAGTGAGGACATAATACAGTACAGCTGCCGCAGACAATAGTCAAGCAGTTCTTCAAAAAATTAAACATACAGAAGTGCCTGGGTGGCTAGTCAGTTGAATGTTGAACTCTCGGTTTCAGCTCAGATAATGTCAGGGTCATGTGATCAAGCCCCAGATCTGGCTCTGCACTCAGCAGAGAGTCTGCCTGGGATTCTCTCTCTCTCCCTGCCTCCACTAACGTATCATGCATACTCTCTCACTCTCTTTTAAATAAATAAATAAGGTTAAACATACGATTACCGCATGACTCAACAATTCCACTTCTATGCATATGGCCAAGAAAAATGAAAACACATATCTCCATAAAATCTTTGTTCACAAATGTTTATAGCAACATCATCCAGAATGGCTAAAAAGTGGAAACCACCCACATGTCCATCAAATGATGAATGGATAAACATACCGTGGTATATCCACACAACGGAATATTATTCAGCCATAAAAAGAAAGTATTTACACATTCTACAACATCGATGAACCCTGAAAACATATAAATCATACTAAGTAAAAGAAGTCAGTCACAAGAGGCTACTTATTAATGGTTCCCTTTATATAAAATGTCTCTAACAGGCAAATCTATAAACAGAAAGTAGATTCACAGTTGCTTAGGGTTGGGAGCGCTGATTGAAAGGAGTGAATGGAGAATGACAGCTGATGAGTATAAGGGGGATTTTTTAAAGATGAAAATGTTCTAAACTTAGACTTCAGTGGTGATGGCCCCACAACCCTGTGAATAAGCTTTAAAAAAATGCATTGTGTACTTTAAATGGGTAAACTATGTATGAAAATTACATTTCAGTAAAGCTGCTTTAAAAAAAGAAATAGTCATCTCTAAGTGGGGAAGTTGAGGAGGAATAAAGGGGAGAGTTATTTCCCATTATAATCCCTCTGTATAATGTGATTTCTAGCACGTTATAAATGTGAAAAACTTGTTGGAAAAAGTATATGCAAAATTGTACAGACATCACTGAATACACATTCTTTCCTCATAACGTCAATCTGGCAGAACCAATATATGTTTCCCTAGAGGGCACCACATAGGCAAAATAAACGAAGGCTCATATTGCTGCTGGTAACAACAAGCACCCAAAATACACATGTATGTGTGAGTGAGTGGGTGTGTGTATATATGTGTGTGCACGCCCGCATATGAATCTCCCGCACACAGAAATCAGCAACCTGTGTCCATCATGCAAAATTAAAAATAACATATCACAATAGGCCTCCCATTAGCACAAACTGTACTGCACTCTGCAGAAACAGATGCAGAAAGGATTCCTGCTCCCCAGGGACTCGCCACCAAAGAGACAAACCAAGTAGGCCAATGCAAAGGCAAAGCATAAAGTGAACTGATGAGGGGGCACAATGGAAGGAAGGATTTGCAGAGATCGAAACTTTAAAACTAAATCTCAAGAAGGAACTGGACTTGCCCCCAGATGAACTGGGGGGGACAGAGGAGGACAGTAGGTTAGAGGGATGAAGTGAAGTTGAAGCGGTGTTCCTGAGAAAATAAATGGCAAACAGAGGGACCTGGAAGGGGGAGGAAAGGCGGGGCAGAGCTGGGAGAGGAAGGGGAGGTTAGAGAATGGCCTGGGAATAAAAGGACACCTACGCACCTGTAGCACTTGGAATTGAGCCTACAGGCAATAGGAATACATTGAACTAATACCTACAATGAATTAAACCAGTCCAATAATGAGAAAAATCATCTTGTTAGCTAAGTAGATGGATCAGCAAAAAGAACAGAGGGTGGGGGAGAAGGAAAGAAGAGTGGAGAGAAAACCAGTTAGGAAGCTGTTGCAATTTTGCTGGAAGGAGGTATTTTGAGATAATCTGTGGAGGCGATAGAAATGAGGAGGGGTCACATGTTAGAGCTGCTCACGGACTGAGACTGGTGCCTGCCTGAAGATAGATGGGAGACAGAACACATGATCCCAAGATTTCCAGAGAGAAATCCATATTGACTTGGGTATGAGCAAAAAAATTTTCACCAATGATGCAGTGTTTCAAAGATACTAAGCTAGGAGTCTGACTGGGTTTGTCCCACTATAGCGGAGTACAGAGGAGTCCAATCGGCTTTCTCCCGCACAACGAACTCAGGAGCCAGACGGCCCATGTTAAAACCCAACTACCAGCTGCAGACCTCTGAGGGCCTGATTTAACCGTTCTGTCCCCAGTTTCTTCACCTATAAAACGGAGCTAATAATAAGATCTATTTCACAGGAGTAACATGACATCAAGTGAGATAAAGTGCACGTGCCATGTCAGCGCTTGCTATTTCTTCTACGGTGTCTGCACAGCGATGTATTACTTCCCTCCATTTTATAAAATAAGACACCGAGGCTCAGGAAAGACCTGTTTCTTATGCTGCCAGTTAGAGGCAGACACTTCTGTCTGGCTGGCTTTGAAGACGATGCTATTTACACTGTGCTGTGCCGCTTCCTGAGCTGCTCATTCAATCACACTCTAAGAAGCACATGGAATTCCCAAGCCGCCAGCTTTA
The DNA here is from genome assembly GCF_905146905.1 of Nyctereutes procyonoides. Lineage (NCBI taxonomy): Eukaryota > Metazoa > Chordata > Mammalia > Carnivora > Canidae > Nyctereutes > Nyctereutes procyonoides. The sequence goes on along the minus strand of NW_026575052.1, from coordinate 23,562,329 downwards.
AGAAGAGCAGACTTGGTTTTGCCTTGATTTCCCAAGAGTACCTACACAAAAAGAGGGTGATCAGGGCATGAGCTGAGTCCTGCCTCAGGAAGTGGGGAAGGATGTGACCTCGCCCTGGAGGCCTTCCCTGACACCCAAGTCGATGTCAGCTGCCGTCCACGCACTGCACGGCAAGCTGTGGATTCCCCCATTCTAAGCACTCCTTCCACTCTTTTGCAAGAGTCTCTTTCCTAATCTCTGTCCAACTTGTCTATAAGCCCTATGAGTTCAGGGATGGTCCATCTTATTCAGCTTTGAGCAACAACCTGGAACACTGGAAGTTAATTAAATGTGTTGCATGAATGATTCTGAGTTCTAATCCTGGTTTTATATGTATTTATGTCAAAAGGTTGTATTATATGGTTAACAAAGGCCACATTCCTTGGCCATTCTGGAATAAAAGTAAAAGTCCCCTTTCCAGCCATACATTAATTGAATGTGGCAGAAACCACTGGCTGTCTTACTCACCAGTTCTTCCTTCTGTCCCTATGAACAGGACAGCATTGAGGAGCACAATTTCAAGGAATGAATCATGAGTACTCAAAGCCAGGTACGACTTCTTGGCACAGACTGTGAGGACAGAATACCATGGCCTGGGTAGCATAACACAACTTATTTGTCAGTTGTGGAAGCTGGGAAATCCTAGAGCAAGGTGCTGACAAGGTTAAGTTTCATTTTGAGGCAGCCCCATCTCATAGCATGCTCATAAGACCTGTGTCCATGGGGGTTGGGGGGAGGGAGGTGAGGGGAAGAGAGATGGAGGGAGGGAGGGAGGGAGGGAGGGAGGGAGGGAGGGAGGGAGGGAGGGAGGAAGACTGCACAAGCATTGCAATGTCTCTTAAGGGCATTAATCCATTGTGAGGGGCCCATCCTCATGACCCCACTTAACCCTAATTACCTCCCCTCAAACCCCACCTCCAAATACCATCAAAGTGGAGGTTAGACCTCAACACACAAATGTGAGGGGACACAATCACTGAGCCTATAACACAGAGAAATCTTATTCCCTTTTGCCAGACACTAGATGCCCAGGCTTCCGTGCAACCAGGAATGGCCAGATAATCCAGACCTGGCCCACAAGACATAATGAAGAGTCTACTAAGAGGCCTGTAGGGAAGAATCTAATAGAAAAACTCCCTCTTCTCTTCCCTTTTGGTTCTGGTACCAATTCCAATGGCAGGAGGGAATCCTGCACAGCATCAAATGACCAAACATATATTTCTCATATAAATTCCAATACTGCATCTTCCTACCCTCTTCTTCCTGCTTTGAACATAGCTGCATGAGGACATGATATCTGGCACTATCACCACCATCTTGTGGTCACTAGCCAAAGGCCAAAATCTCCACATGGGTAAGGATGGCAGGGCAGCAAACTAAAACATGCCAGTGTCCTTGATTATAATTATTAAGCCACTGCTCCAGAAGAACTTCCTTCTTCTGGGCAGCTTATAGTGCAAAAAAGGTCTTATTTAACCCACTATTGTATGGGAATTGTTACAGGTGGTAGGGTTTTTCAAACTCATACCGAGCAAATGCATTAAATACTTCAATGGACATCCACTCTAATGTGCTACTGGCTGCCCAACCTGAGTTGTAGACATTTGAGATTTGCAATCAAATGAACATAATACTGTTCAATTCTGGGAGAAGAGAACTGTCATTTTAGAAATATTAAAGAATCCCTACATCACCAAAGAATGTCTATTCCTCTCAAATTGTGTACCAAGGGTTCATAACATTGCAGAACAAAATGGATAATGCTAGGAATACAGATTACTTCCTTTAAAAAATAAAAGATCAAATCTCTTATTCATAAGAAACCTAAATAATAGACCAGAAATCCAGAAACTGAAGTTGTAGCATTATCTGTCCTTTTTTACCATTTGCAAATTATGTTAACAAATGCAAAACTTCACATCTTAAGGAGAAAGAGAGGTCAGGCAAGGAACTTCACTATTAGATTTGACCTGATGAGGGATGCCTGGGTGGCTCAGTGGTTGAGAGTATGCCTTCGGCTCAGGACGTGATCCTGGGGTCCGGGATCAAGCCCTGCATCAAGTTCCCTGTGAGGAGCCTGCTTCTCCCTCTGCCTGTGTCTCTGCCTCTCTCTCTCTCTCTCTCTCTCTCTCTCTGTCTCTCATGGATAAATCAATAAAATCTTAAAAAAAAAAAAAAGATTTCACCTGGTGATACAGGTACAAGAAGAAATGCTTTTTGAATGGTTTTTTTTTTCCATTCTGTACACTTTTTGAAAAATGGTTTGTCATGAGTTGATTCAAAGGATGGAGTTAGGACAGCCCCAGTGGCTCAGCGGTTTAGTGCTGCCTGCAGCCCAGGGCGTGATCCTGGAGTCCCAGGATCAAGTCCCACGTCAGGCTCCCTGCATGGAGCCTGCTTCTCCCTCTGCCTGGGTCTCTGCCTCTCTTTCTCTCTGTGTCTCTCACGAATAAATAAATAAAATATTTGTTTAAAAAAAAAGGATGGAGTTAAATTTCAAAAGAAAAATAACTTCAATTTGTAGAATCTATGTGCTTATACGACATGGCTAAAGCATTGCTTCTGTTGTTTTATTGTTATTGTTACGAGTCTTCTACCTTCTTGCTCATCAGTCTTCCATTGACATAAAACTCTTTTATTCTGGCTAAAGGAAGGCTACATTTTACAATTTAAAATTATAGAGGAAATCCTTATGTAATGTTCTTTATAACAACTCAAAGAATGTTGCCGTAACAGACATGAGACAAACTCAAATCTTTTTCTGAAAGCACCTACAGGTGTCATGTGTAACTTTTTTCCATGTAATCTCTATATAATTTATATTTCAAGATGACAAGTTAAAGCACTCAATTATTGTCTTAAAAAAGACTCAAATTACACCAAACATCTCAAAATAGCTATGACTTTCCAAAAGTTCTCAGATTCTGTCCTCAAATGCATGTAAGTAAATACATTTAACTGAGATGAAAATCTTGCTTCGCTGGGGAGTGGGTAATTATCCCTCTTAATTTTCCATGCTGGCGTCTCCTCTAGACTATAAACTCTACAGGTAGCTCTCTATTTAGTTCACCTCTAGAGAAGTCCGCCAAGCCACGTTAGAGATCTTAGCTCTAAATAAATGTAGGTTAGAATAAAACACAGACTGAAAAAGGAGCTCCCTCTAGGGTTTCAGGTCTTAAGGTTCTGCCAACAGACTGTTCCAGGGTTGCGATTTAAGTCCCCTCATGTCTTCAAATCTCTCTTAAAAAGCCAGACTCCTTTTTCTCCTTACTCATTCCTTCCTCTGTATCCAGCACATTTCATCAGGAGCCAAAAGTGTCAAACATTTTCACTGGTAAACAGAAATCTGTTGGTCTCGTGTGTGTGTGTGTGTGTGTGTGTGTGTGTGTGTGTGTGTGTTTTAACCTGCTGTTATTATGAGAGGGGACAATGTAATCTGCCTCGGGCACCTCTCTCTCCATCCATGCCAGGCAGGTCATTTTCTTTTTATCAGAAAGGAGAGCAGGTCATCGAATTTTAGAGCATGTTGACACCAATACTAATAAAAGCAAGATAAGAAGTGGCTGCCCTTAAGGTGCCTGAACCTCCACCTAGCCTAAAACAGATACTTCACAGTTCCTACTTCACAGTTCCTACAGTGCAGTTGGAACTGGAAAGTGATCTGACACCACACCACCTTAACCACACAGACCCCAAGCACCTAACAGGAGAGTTAAAAAACGCAGCAGGGATAGTAGAGCCACCTAACTCGGGAGGTCACTCCTCACTCCCCTGGGCTAGCGAGAAGGTTCCTTTAAGAGGGTAACAATGAGGGGTGCCTGTGTGGTTCAGCCAGTCAAGTGGTGGACTCCTGGTTTCCGCTCAGGTCATGATCTAGGGGTTGTGGGATTGAGCCCCGAGTCCTGCCCTGTGCTCAACAGGGAGTCTGCTTATGGATTCTCTCTCCCTCTCCCTCTGTCCCCCCTCTGCTCTTGTTCTCTCCTCTCTAAATAAATAAATATTTTAAAAAGAGGCAACAAGGAATGAGAGCACTGACTTTTCAAGAAAACAGCAGAGGCATGAACATGGTTCATTCTGAACAGCAGAGTGCAAGGAGTGCCCAGGTCACAAATGTGCATGCAAATCAGTGCACCAGAGCCTCCATACCACTCTGCCATTTCTAGGGCAACACTTGAGATTTTATTCTTCTTTCTCTCATTTTCTCCTTTCTTCTGCTCTTGATAATCATTAGTTCCTCAAGAGCATCTCTTACATTTAAAATCCCCAGTGCAGGAGGGTGCCTTGGTGGCTCAGTTGGTTGAGCATCTGATTTTGGCTCAGGTCATGATCTCAGGGTCAGGAGATTGAGCCCAAAGTCAGGCTGTAAGCCCAGCAGGGAGTCTGCTTCTCTCCCCTTCCCTCTGCTCCTCCCCCTGCTTGTATGCTGTGTGCACGCTCTCACTCACTCTCTCTCTCTCTCTCTAATAAATAAATATCTAAAATAAAATAAAAAATAAATAAAATCTCCATCCAGTGGGGATCTAGCCCCACGTTGGGCCCTGGGCTGGGCAAGATAAGAAGTGGTGTGAAACTTACTTAAAATCCTCTCTCTCCTATCTGCTCCTCCCCACTTCTAAAAAAATAATAATAAATAAAATCCACAGTGAGATCCCAAATTCACTTGTAGGTAATCTAAGAAACACACTATAAAATCAGATACTTTTTACAAACTATCTTGACACAGATTTATACACCTTTCCAAAAAGTAATCTGGCAATATATCAAAGGGACTTAAAAAATAATCTTAATTTTGACCTTATTGTTCTCTTCTAGGAATTTATTCATAAAAAATAAATTTAAAACACACATCAGGATGGCTAAACAAACTACTAAACACAGCTTGATTTATACTAATAAACAAAATCAGCTAAATGGTCAACAACATATGATGGGGTCTACTGTGCTTTGGCACTACAATGCTTCTAATATAACAAAAAAATGTAAAAAACTATGATAACTCTATACAATATTACCTAGAAAATATAAATGGATTGATAGGCAAACTAAAATTTACCTACTGAACTGGAATACTAAATCCAGGACTATCTTCCTCCACAGAAGATAAAACAATGTAAGTTTATCTGAGACTAACTTGCTGGGAGATACTGTATCCTGGCATTATTGAAATTATCGGGAAATCAATTCAATATTTCAATTTTCTAATGTGTTCATGTTCCACCCTCCTTTTCCCTTTACAATTATGTTGGCTACTTAAGGTAAGAGAAGAAGTTCCACCAAAGGTTCGCCTGGGGGGCTCAGTCGGTTAAGCCTCTGACTCTTAATTTTGTCTCATGTCATCATCTCAGGGTCATGAGATTGAGCCCCTGCATCAGGCTCTGCACTTGGTGTGGAGTCTGCTTAAGATTCTCTCTCTCTCTCTGCCCTCTCCCCACCCCTGCACATACTGCATCAAGGAAATAAAATCTTTAAAAATATTTTTTAAAAATAATGGAATACTTTGTAGAGTTCTCATTATAAACTCCACAATAAATGCACCTCTAAATGCTTCAGTAGTCCTTCAAAGTGCTAACTAGTCAAGCAAACAGATAAATAGGTGTAGTGAGGTAAAAGCTAACAAATGAGGACTGAGGAAATCAGAAGTCTCAGAGGAGGTAAGCATCAGAGGAAAGGCTTGCATTTTCTCCTTTCCTAAGTGCTGGTAAAATGGGAAGGGGGGCTTCAGGGAGAGAAGGGTATCTCTAAAGGCACAGAAGCTGGCATCTCTAGGGAGGCGGCATCTTCCCACAGCGGGAGGATCAGGTGTGAGGTGGCGAAGGTGAGAGGGGAGGGACAGGGGTCACTGTCTCTCACATGTTTCAGATCATACATGAAACTGAAACAAGAGGAACCTTGTCTGGCAAGCCCAGGAGTCTGAATTTTAACATACAGCCAGGAGCAAATCTGAGAAATTGTAAATGGTGGAGTGACATGGCTACTTTATACCTTTCAAGATGGCACGAAAGAAGTTGATAGAAGGGAAAAAGCAGGCTGAGTGAGGGCCTAAGGCCTAAACACAGGGCTGGCACAAAGATGAAAAGAAGAAAGAAGGAAAGACGTTAGGACAGAGGCCAGGAGTTTGGTGACCAACCTGATGAAGAGCAGGAGAGAGAAGAGCTGCCCTCCTTCTTCTGGAAGCCCCACCTCACATCTTCCCAGCACTGGCTCACTCCTTCCCTCAGTCAGTTCCGTCTGCTAGAAAGAAGCTTCCACTGAGAGCTCTTTGCTGACAACCCCAAGGACTCTTACCCTCACACTCTGTTTTATTTTTCTTCATAGCATTTAGAGCCACCAAGAGGAGGTATTTGTTTCCTTACTTATTTTCTGTCTCTCCCTACAGCACTTGAGCTCCATGAAGGCAACTGTTGCCTACCCAGTTCATGTATTTCCACAACTTAGAACAGGACTGGCACATAATAAGGGCTTAAAAAATATTTGTTGAATGAGTGAATGAATGAGTGACTAGGAGAGAAGGAAGGAAGGAGAAGGCAGGCAGATCACTCAGATCTGTGGTTTGAGTGCTTGCCTAAAATGAGATATTACTGTACTAAAATCAGGACAATGGGTGAGGCAGGAGGAGTAGAAACACAAAGATCAACTGTTTTGAGTTCTATAATATTTTATCTGGCCAAGGATTACATTCTGATAAGTCTTTAATAAGTCTTTCCTGCTAAGGTAAAGACAAAAAGGAGACTGGGAAGTACCTGTGGAGGTCCTGGAGTACTTTTCAAGCAGGATCTCCTCCTTTCTTTCTCACCACAGTGTTAGTATTCCCAGCACATTGTCTGAAGACACTGAGACTGACACAGACTTACCCAAGATGTCACAGCTGAGACATGGCAAAAACAAAACTAAAATTCACATCACTGGACTCCTGCCCGTATCCACTACATAATACCAGAAGCAAACCAAATTTAGTAACCAGAACTTTTCATATACTTTAAGAACACTGTTAGGCTTTCCCTCACCCTTCTGCATCTTGGGACGATTTTTAATTCGGAGTTTCAAATTTATGAAAAAAGATGGCTTTCACGTTCATAATTTTCTATATATCTAAGAAACATATTGCCTGAGACTGACCTCTGAAGTCTCGAAGCCTTAGTCTCAGCCAATTAAACACTGTGTTTGAACTTCTTTACCATGAGAAAAGAAAAGGGTCTTAAATGAGATCATCGTCACCCACCACCCATGTCCCCCTCTTCGTTCTTTATTTGAAATTTCACCTCGTGCTTCACAAATCACATAAATGGACCTCTCCATCCCTTTGCAGCATCACACAAAGACCGAGTAAATGTTTCATCCTGTCAGCTAACCGCAGGTACCACTGGGCTGGCGTCTCGTCCCTTAAACCAATGGCCGAAAGCTGACAGATTATGCAAGATGGGACTGAGTTTAACTGGCAGAGCCGCTCAGACCTGCACTGTGCTATCTGAAACTCAGACCACAGGAGACAACAGTTCACTTTTTTCACCGTGGCAACAGATTCAACCTCTTGGCCCTGTGGAAGCCATCTGAATATATATAACCAAAAGGAAAATGAAAAGAGAGAGAGAGAGAAAGAAAAGAAGAGAGAAAACTTCCTATCTCCTGATTGAAGAGATATTCAGCACTCAGATTTTTTATGCACATTTGATCATGCTGTTGACAGCCTTGGAAGTTAAGTAATATGGACTGCTGCACAGAGGCTTCAAACCTTGATGGAAACCAATGGCAGGCTCCTTTTGACAGTCCAATAATGACAAGCACGTTGCAGGCCAATGCCCGTCATTCACCAACATCTCCAACCTGCTCCAACTGCTGCACAGCGACTAAGTGGAGGGTCAGAGGTTAAGCTCCAAGAAGCCAGCAATGAAGGGCAACTGTCATGCACCACTGCCTATTGTGAAGCAGCAAGGAGTGGCTGTCTCCTCCAGAACATGCAAAACGTTCTCATTCTGTCCGGGCAGAGACACATCTGAAGGTCCTAAATGAGACCATTGCCAATTCATGAAGCTCCAAACTGACAGCATGCCATTCAAGCTGTCTCCGATTTGACTTTTTTCCTATTTCAAATCACAAATGCATGCAAAGTATACAGTTAAGCATAACTCTTCAGCCATGGTTTTAAGCATGCTATGCTTTTAGACACATACGTAGCCTCAGACACATACACATTCTCAGATCCTAAAAGAAAAGGAAAGAAAGCGCAAAATTAATTCATTATTCTTTAGGGAGTTTCTAATAAAGTATATAATTCAACATGGCACAGAAGAACCCTGGTGTCAGTTTTCTAGAAAAGTTCACAAATGTGTACAAAAAAAAATAATCTTAAAAACGACTGATTTCATCTTAATATCACCATATTAAGAATCAGCATAAGAATATAACTATACATGTAGAATTTTATTGAATGCAATATAATTTTAAGTACTAAGTAATTTATTAATACATTTTTAATTTTTAATTTTTATTTTTATTTAATTTTTTAATTTATTTATGATAGTCACACACAGAGAGAGAGAGAGAGAGAGGCAAAGACACATGCAGAGGGAGAAGCAGGCTCCATGCACCGGGAGCCCGATGTGGGACTCGATCCCGGGTCTCCAGGATCGCGCCCCGGGCCAAAGGCAGGCGCCAAACCGCTGCACCACCCAGGGATCCCCATTTTTAATTTTTTAAAGAGAATATCACTCACAAATTACTCAAGAGTTTCACATATGACACAAATACATCTTTCCACAATTCTCAGTTTGAAATCTTGTTTTTTACGTAATGGAATTATATGATCCCACTCAAGTGTGTGTATTAACATATATTAACAGAGATTTGATCTTTATTGAATAAAAAGAAATGTCTCATCTCATTTAGAAGCCATATGATTGTCACTAAAAGTAACTGGCTGAGATCAAGAATTAAGTTGGAAAAGTCTTCTTATAGCCTTTTCACCAACAATAGTATTTCTACCCACAGGTAGAGTCCTTATAAGTGGCCCTCATCAGAGACAGCCTTTAGTGGAGTGAACTTGAAAATGAACCTTCTATAAAGGTGTTGGTCTACACCAGCTACAGCACTAACATCACTCTTAAAGCCCTGATCACTATCACCTACCCTGCCTCAAGAAAGCCTGGGGAGAGGAGATAGCCTATCAACTACAGGGAACAAGGCCAAAACACCCCATCATTAAAGCCTGTACAGACTGAGGTCAACTAATTGTCCTATGCTATAACAACAAGAACATAGCTAGTATCTTAACACAGAGATTCAGAAAATCAAACACAAGTTATTTTAAGTAATGTAGAGCATGTATCAACCTTCTATTCTCAAGTAAAACCAGAAATTATGGTTCATAAACCCAGATGACTATACGTAGTTCTGATCAAGAGAAATATCACAAGCTGCAAGTACTTATTCAAATACTATTGGGACAACCACTTTTTTTTTAATATTTAACTTATTTATTTGAGAAAGAGTGAAACCCAGATTATAATACATAGTTCTGATCAAGAGATATATCGCAAACTACAAGACTTAGTCACATACTATTGGGACAACTATTTTTCTTAAAAAAAGATTTTATTTATTTGAGAGAGAGAGAGTGAAAGACAGAGAGAGAACAAGAACGGGGGGAGGGACAGAGGGAGAAGCAGGCTCCCTGCTGAGCAGGGAGCCCCATGTGGGCTCGATTCCAGGATTCTGGGATCATGACCTGAGCCCAGGGCAATTGCTCAACTGACTGAGCCACCCAGACACCCCAGGGACAACCACTTGAATAACACTGTTCAAAATAAAGTAACTTAGAGTGATGAGCATTCTGCAACATGAGAGACTTGATAAGAATGTGAATATGAAATGATTTCTCCTTCCTGGGGGATTATTTCAGGAAGAAAATTCCTTACTTCATATTCAGGCATAGCTGGTACACAAAATCACAAAGACTCCATTTGGAGATAGGAACTTCTTCCTCAAATCCTTTTATTTTAGACCTGGGTTGCAAACCTCAAAGCTAATGTGAACTGATATAGGACAAATATAAGAAAGTACTCCTTCTGACATCCCTAGAATCCACTAATGTACTCATATTCCTACAGAATAATACAGAATGAAAACTTAAATGCCTTCAAAAACAGGTTAGCTGATCAATTACTCACAGATGCAGGAGTCATACAAGTAAACCAAAAATTTAGGAGAGGCAGATCCCAAGAAAACTTCACATGGTTAAGTCCAATGCTCAAATTATTCAAATATCAACAAGGTCTACACTGTGGGAAAAAGAGGATGTGATCCCTAAATCTGTTGTCAACCTCAGACTCCAAAAACAAGGATTCCCTCTTCAGACCTTCCTGCTGTGTGACTTTGCATGAAAGGGTCCCCACTTCATCCTTTTATGCAGATGACAGAGAACTTGTCTGAACATCAACCTGCAGTCATAAAACCCATCCTTCATTTCCCGGCTTCAAAATATCTTGGAGGGACACCGGGTAGCTCAGTGGTTGAGTGTCTACCTTCAGCTCAGGTCATGATCCTGGGGTCCTGGGATCTCTCATGAATGAATGAATGAATGAATGAATGAATGAATGAATGAATAAATAAATAAATAAATAAATAAATAAATAAATAAATACAATCTTTAAAAAAAATATCTCGGTGCCTGAGGGAAGAAGGGGACAGATAATGACAGCTGGTAGGAATAAGGCAAGGCAGGTAGGCACATTCATTTTGAGATAACGAAGCTGAGCAGGTCAGTTTTCTCTCCAACCAGGACATAGTAGATACTCAATAAATGTCTGAGGAATGTCCTGATGCATGAATCCCTCAACACTCACTGTCAAACTTTTAACTGGTTGGTGCACAACGAGAATGCACCAGAATGGCACTTTCTTGAAAAGCAAACATTTGATTCGTATACTCAAGAGATCAGAGGGACAACTATTGTGCTGCACTTTCCCCATTCACTATCATCCCTTCTCACCTTTCCATGTATCTCCCAAATTTCACTACCTAAAAGATTCTCCCACATGTATATGTAAAGCATTTAGCAAGAATACATTTTTTTTAAAGTTGCTAAATTTGGGATCCCTGGGTGGCACAGCGGTTTGGCACCTGCCTTTGGCCCAGGGCACGATCCTGGAGACCCGGGATCAAGTCCCACATCGGACTCCCGGTGCTTGGAGCCTGCTTCTCCCTCTGCCTGTGTCTCTGCCTCTCTCTCTCTCTTTCTCTCTCTCTCTATCATAAATAAATAAAAATTAAAAAAAAAATTTAAAGTTGCTAAATTCAGTCAAATTTTATCTCAGTCAAATCAGTGACTCCTGCTGTTTTAAGTGTGCCATAGATCGGTGGAGATGAGCATAATTTCCACAGTGGGAGTTGGGGTCAAGAATGTGGCCCCAACAACTATATCCTGCGAGCTGTTCCAGATATTCCCTCAGACCGAGACAACGGTTGTTCTCCCCGCTCTTAACACTTGACTTTTTATCGGGCCCTCAGTGATAAAATGATATAGCATCTAATTTTATCTTTCTTTTGTAAATGAAACCAAAAGGCTATATGCTTACTGTTATTTTAGAAACACTGCTGCATGCTCATGGTGGTGGAGGGTGGAGAATAAAGCTCAGTGGAGGGACTCCTCTTCTCTCTCTGATTCCATAAGGTGAGATGCTTCAACGAAGTGCCTAAGTGCTTTGAGATCATCAGCTTAGAAGTCTAAGCTAACCCAAGGAGGTGCCCTGCTTTCCTTCCCTCAGCTGAACAAAAGCCAGACACACTCATTTTACCATATTCATTGTACACGGAGCTGTTCAGCGCAAGGAGTACCAGTTGCCTCCGGGTCATGAAATAATACTAAAAACTTTATAATCATTCATTGATTTAGTTTTCAGCATACTATATCATTTGAATCCAATGGGAGCATAAAGAGCTATTTGTGAGGTCAACCACGGTACAGACAGATGCTGACACGCTATTGATGGCAAGGTGGAAAGAAATTGCTAAATACAGCAGATCAATACCTCGTTTCACTGTTACAGCCTTCTGCAGACATAAAATATATATCTTTACAGCTACAAAAATAATAATAATGAAAGTGGGAGATAAATGCTTCCCTCAAGGTAAACTATTTGATTAGCTAAGGGCAAAGGTGACAGCAGCAGTTACACTAAAGTAACTTTATAGTCTTAAATAAAAACAGGAGGAAGAGCAGTAGATGAAATGGCAAAATGAATCGGGACACATGGGTGATTCAGATAAAACTCTTTTAAAAAATACAGTGATAGGCAAAGGGCCACCAAAATCTAAGATTTTCCTATGGTCTACAAATACAGTTTCCTGAGATCTATTTATCACATGGTTTTATGCAAAACATTTCTAAACAAAATATTTTCCGTGGCTGATGGAGAATAAACAGAGTATTGAAGGATAAATAAATGCTCTATAAAGTGTGAAAAAAAATGTTGCGAGCCAACCATATCTTTAGCACCTTGCTAGATATGTAAGATAAACTTATAACGTGGTTCTTGGCCAGAGGGAGCTTATAATCTCTCTAAAGAAAAAGAGAATTACAGAAAACTCTAAGAGATATAAGCAATAACAAGATGACATATTTAAAATGGCCAAATGTCAAAATGTATGGTTGGTACCATACACTAGTAAGTATACTATATGCACACTAACTGTTAATGTACATTCTGACATAGGAAATAAGGTCAGCAAAAAAGAGATGAAAGAAATAATCCTCAAAAGCTTCATGAAAGAGGAAGAACTCAAGGCAATTCCTCAGGGATTGGTGGATCTAATAGAATATCATCAAATTAGTTTTAATTTCTCTGAGATGAAACTTGTTTTGTAAATCCCCGTAGTTTGGGCTTAAAAACAACCAAACAGAATTTACCACCAATTATCTGAGCTATAAAGTCTCAAAGGAACCTTTAAAAACAGTATAAAGGGTATCTTTATTTTCAAAAAGTTATACCTATTTTTTTCAGCTGCAATGAAATGCTAAAAAATGAAGGTGGAGGGCACAGGAGGGGTACTACATGATCTACTAGAAATTACAACACTAAAATGTCAGGGATTATATTAAGTCCTCCAATGAATATTATTCTAAAAGAAAATATTTAATAATTACACAAAAACCTACTATCAATCATCAAAGCATTTGTATGGCATTTAGCAATTAAAAATCAAACTGTTAATCTAGGACCAACATATCAGATGGCATTAATTTTCCCAAAAAAAATGGGATATATCACCCTCCACAGCAATTAACAAAATAAATTAAAAATTTAAAAAAAAAATCTCAGTGCAAGAGAAGCAATGAAATTATAATGTAACTATAACTGAAAGACAAGAAATAATCATATATTTTTCCTCCAAATAAGAATTTAGAAAAAAACAGCTCTAAGGCATATAACAATAGAAAAGAAATTCTATCAACTTTATAATCTATTATCAATTTATATAAATTACACTAGCTGTCCAATCTTTTTATTTTGGGAAAAGAGTATGTTTCCAGCATTCTTCTGCAGAGGAAATGTGACTGAACCAAAAAAAGGTTTACATCCTCAAGCAATGCACACTCATCTCACTAACCGTGTGGTGTTGTGGCTGTCTAGGGCACCCCAAGTAAAGTAGAATTTTTTTTTAATCCTAGTAAACTAGAAATTCTATGGGTGGATGAAGGACTCCTAGATCTTAGTATACTTAAGACTCTCTCAGTAATGAGCATTTGAAAATTCAGTCTCGGAAAACAGACAAACTATAAACATTTATTGAATATCTGTCAACAAAGTTCTGTGCTAGATATTTCAGAGAATGTGTGTGTGTGTGTGTGTGTGTGTGTGTGTATTTTTTTTTCCTAATAGTTTCTCCTCCAAAAAACTTGATACTCTATTGGGAAGTAAAGCTAATTGAGTAGTGGATAAGATAAGAATACTAAAAGCTTCCTATTTTAAATTATATTTATATCTCCATAGCATTCTTAGTGTTGTGCTCAAGATTCTACATGCACCGGAGCACAAAGATAAAATATGATCTATGGAACTAAGGAAGAGGGAGAAATACTGACAAGTGCCCCAAAAACATGCACAAACTGCTACAGAAATACAGAAAATAAATTATTTTTAAAATTTTGAAATGCTTTCAATACTTAAATAAAAATAAAAATGAAATAAATGAACTAAGTATTTACTGCAAGTATTTAGTAAAATAAAAAGTACTTTTTGGGGCACCTAGGTGGCTCAGTCACTTAAGTGTCTGTATTTGGCCCAGGTCATGGTCCCTGGGTTCTGGAATCAAGTGCTGTGTTGGGCTCCCTGCTCCGCAGGGAATCTTCTCCTTCTCCCTCTGCCCCTTCCCCCACTGTGCTCCTGCTCACTCAATCACTCACTGAATAAATAAAATCTTTATAAGAAAAAATGGTGGTTTAAGCAAAGCAGAAGGAAGGAAAAAATGAACTTTGAGGTAAAAAGTAATGAATTAGTAATGAATTAGTAATGAATTAGCATAACAAGTTCAAGAGACAGTTTTCAAAAAAGAGATCACAAGCAAATGTAATCAAGTTCTGAAGAGAGTACACAAATACAGAAAGTTAAAATATAAAAGGAGATATAAAAAATGAATATAGAATTTTTAAATTATAAAACTGCACAATTCTACCTTGTAAGCCATTGAAGGTTATGTTCAGTGCCATGCCAGTAACTATAAAACTTCAGTTTCGGGGGATCCCTGGGTGGCTCAGCGGTTTAGCGCCTGCCTTTGGCCCAGGGGAGATCCTGGAGTCCCCGGATCGAGTCCCGCGTCGGGCTCCCGGCATGGAGCCTGCTTCTCCCTCTGCCTGTGTCTCTGCCTCTCTCTCTCTCTATGTCTATCATAAATAAATAAATAAATAAATAAATCCTAAAAAAAAAAAAACAAAAACAAAAAAACTTCAGTTTCAGTCAGCCTGGTGGCGCAGCGGTTTAGCACTGCCGGCAGCCACGATCCTGGAGACCTGGGATCGAGTCCCACGTCCGGCTCCCTGCATGGAGCCTGCTTCTCCCTCTGCCTGTGTCTCTGCCTCTCTCTCTGTGTGTCTCTATGAATAAATTAAAAAAATAAATAAATAAAAATAAAAAATAAATAAAACTTCAGTTTCTGAGAAAACATGACCAAAATTTACTCAAAAGGAAACAAAACTATATAAAAGCAATACCTAGAAAAGATATTAGAACACTTATCCAAAAATTACCTTCCCCAACATCACATGAAGAATTTTACAAGTAATTTAGTTCAAATGTCCAAGGGAAAAATAATTCTGATGCTTTTTAAAAGGCTCCAGACCAAAGAATGAGGAAAATGGTACAACTCATTTTATGACACAGGCTTATCTATGATACCAAAACTTGACAAAAGAAAGCACAGAAAGGAATGTTTCCCAATATTTTAACAGGTAAATATCTTCCCTCTACCATTAGCTTATCCTCAATCAGGCAAAAGAGCTTTATTAAATTTTACTAACTGTAGTCTGAATTATGGCCATAACGTGTATGTTAAATATGCCTCACTGAAGATTCTGAAAGACCCGTAGGGGGTACTACCATCCAGCTTCCTTAACAATCACTGCTAGCGACCCATCTTGCTCTTCTAATTGAAATAGTAAGAGTGAATTCAGTAGTATGTTAAAAAGCCAATATAATATGACCAAGTAGGATTTAGGCCAAGGAACCAATACTAGAAACTATATTAATAGGTTAAATACTATCAGTAAAAGGCTTTACCATGTAAATAAATGTCAAAAATATATTCAAAAGAATTCAACCTCAGTCCCTAGTAAAAGAGTAAACTAAAAATCAAAGATTATTGCCAACAACTATCATTATACTTAGTACTAGAATCCTAAAACAGAATTCGTAAAGGCATGACTACCTGCTATTGCCTCTACTTTTTAGACAATGTATTAGACAATGTAATAACACAAGAAAAAAAGAGAGAGGGGACTATAATTACTAAAGGGGGAAAGTCCAAATTATATTTGCAGATGATTAAATTATCTGCCTAGTATATACCTAGAAAACCCAAGAAAATCAAACTGAAAAATATTAGAATAAGAATGCATTCTATCTTGTGGCCAATTACAAAAACAGCACACAAAATAAGCTTTCTCATATACCACCTTAAAAACATAATTTAAAAATATCCCATTTGCAACAGTAACCAAAAAATAAATATGTAAAATATCCAGTAATAAACTCAAAAGGTAATAAAAAGTACTTTATTGAGTAAAATTACAAACCATTCTGGGAACATAAAAGAGAGCTTAAATTTATGAAAAGATAAATAACACTGTTGAATGAGAAATTGTTTTACCGTATTTATTTCAGTTCTTCCCAAATTAAGTTATAAGTGTAATGCAATAATAATTAAAATAGAAAGGGCTGATATACCTAGAAGACTCCAAAAAAGTGATTTCGGAAGTTTATCTGGAAAAAGTATTGTCCTCTCCATACAAAAGAGCCAAGGATTGTCTGGTAACAAAGAATAGTCATGGGAGTCTTATACTGCCTGAAAGTGGAAGGTATCATAAAACTCTGGTAATTAAAATGGTGCATCAAGGGTCCCTGGGTGGCTCAGCGGTTTAGCGCCTGCCTTTGGCCCAGGGCGTGATCCTCAAGTCCCAGGATCAAGTCCCACATCGGGCTCCCAGCATGGTGCCTGCTTCTCCCTCTGTCTGTGTCTCTGCCTCTGCCTGTGTCTCTGCCTGTGTGTGTGTCTCTCTCTCTCTCAAAAATAAATAAATCTTTAAAAAAAAATAAAATGGTGTATCAAGAACAACAGACAAAACAAAACAAAAACAATAAAACAAATGACAAAAAAAAAACAAAATAAGTAGATCTAAGTATTCTGACATTCATTTAGTCAACGCAGGAGATAAACTGGTTAACCACATGAGGAGAAAACGTCAGACATCTACTCCATTTCATACAGCAACTAAATTCTTGATGTATTACAAGAATGATATAAAAAATTTTAAATCACAAAATAACAAGAACATACAAGTAACTAATCTGACACTTAGGTGGGAAAAGTTCCCCTAAAAGATGAAAAACTTTTGAATAACAACAATTCAAAAGTAAAAGGCAGGCAATAAACAACCTAGGAAAAATATTCCCATCATTTGATTAACAAATAATATCCCTAATCTATGAAGAGTTCTTACAAGTCAGTAAGATAAACATACATTAGCAAAATGAACAAAGGTTATAATAAATCACAAAAGAAATATATTTTTGCCCAATCAACATGGTGAGAGGGAATTCAACCACAAACTTAGTAATTTTTTTTTAAGGTTTTATTTATTTATTCATGAAAGACAGAGAGAGAGAGAGGCAGAGGCACACGCAGAGGGAGAAGCAGGATCCATGCAGAGAGCCTGACGTGGGACTCGATCCTGAGTCTCCAGGATCATGCCCTGGACTGAAGGTGGCACTAAACCACTGAGCCACCCGGGCTGCCCCACACTTAGTAATTAAAATACAAATTAGTTCTACAATGAGCTCCTACTGCATCTCCAAATTGTCAAATATTTTTCCTTTATGATAATTCCCAGTGTTGAAGAGGATGTAACAAATATGTATTCATAGGCAATCTTATTATAGTGGAAACTGGCATATCTTCTCTGGGTGGCAATCTGACAATGAAAACCAAAACTCTACAAATGTTAAACTGACAATTTGCCTTCTTGTAATTTATCTGGTGGAAAATACCAGAGGTTCATACAAAGATTCATGTGCAAGAACGGTCACTGAAAGAAAATTTATAATAGCAGGAAAAAAAATCCATATGATGAAATAAGTACTAGATAATAAAAATCCATATGATAAAATGCTATACATCTTTGTTTAAAATACCATACATAAATATGTATCATAAATATATTTTAGATAAAACTTGGCTCATAGTAATACACTGTACATATAGTAGGCATCTCTGGAAAATTATAGGCCTTTTTTTCCCCTTTTGCTATTTTTCTGTATTTTCAAGTTTTTCTAATATAGCAAACTATCATGTAACCAGGAAAAAATAGTATTTTAAATAAGAAATGCTTAATTATCTTATACGCCATACACATTGTGGTTAGCAACATGTTGAAAATAATCACATTACCTACAGTCACATCTACAATAATAAAAACAGCTAACTAACACTTAACACTATATTCACTTAACACCATTCTAAATACATAGAGTAAAGCAGTTAATCCTCACAACTATTATTATCTCCATTTTACAGATGAAGTTGAGGCTCAAAGAAATTGACTTGCCCAAGATTGCTCTGCTAGTAAGTAGGGAAGCTAGGGGAAAAACAAGGCAAACGGTCCAAAATCCACACTCTTAACCACAACAGGCTAAAGTCTCTCCTGATGAACTATATTCTAAAGCAACAAGTCTGATTTATAGCATAAATGTTAGAAGATAAACAATCGAATAAGCACTATTCCCTTTAAAATAGTCTCCATGGGAAAACTATACATATCCAAAAATGTGGTCACTGATCAACACATTTTTGGAAATCCTTCCTTTGCCTGTCTCCAGGGGGCAGTAAACAAGTTTCCAATGAGAAAAATGAGATTTCTTCCAAACCACTTGCATTCAGATGCAAGTCTTAAAGTGTGATTAAGCTGCACAGTTTTGCTTATGGTAACACTTCAAGAAAAATCGATGAGGCTGATTTTACTATCACACCCATAACTGGTATCCATTCCCAGGAACTACATTCACAAGTGGATTACACCATTTTGCTATTCATATTCCTATGAACATACTGAGCCAAAGTCATCAAAGGCAAAAACTGTATCTTATTCATCCTTGAATCTCTAGCCTCTAACACAATTTCTGGCACACAAAGAGGACTAATTAAGTATTTCTGAATGAACTCTACGGAGAATGTCATACAAATGCTCTGAGCAATGACAATATAGGAGAATAAGTAAAAATACTGCCAAGAGGGCATCTGAGTCTGTATATAGATAAACATACAATGTGGTAGAAACTACAATAGAAAAAAATGGAAATTTTAAGGAGTAATTCCTATAATTCTAAATATTAAGGAAGACAGAACTCAGTTTTTAACAGGTCTTCTTATAATAATTCCTAGCTGTACTCATTTCACAAAACACAAGGAAGGGGAGTAGATCTGCCCCCTAAGATGCCGTCTGCATTTAGACAATGATGTCTAAAAAGCAATCTACCGAACCAAGGATGCAGAAATAACCATAAACTTTCTCAGACAACGATGCAAAAACACATCTGCTACACAGAAGACACCAGGATGCATCCTGCCTATGGGTTCAATCGACAAAGCACAACGTGGTGCCTGAAATATAAATCAAAGAACCTTACATCCCTGGTACTTATTGACATTTGCTACCTGCAAATTTCTAATATGTGCAAGATGGGCCTATTTTTATTTACAGCACAAACCACAGACTGAATGTAAAACAAGATGCTTAATAAATCCAGAGGAACATAAAACACCAGCATAACTCAGACAGCAAGACAGACACTCACTCCTTAATTAAGTGGGTGATGTTCTGTTTAAAACAAAAAGACAACCCTGGGCTATAGCTAAGATTAAGCACTCAGTGTTGCGAGAGAAACGCCAACCATTTTCAGGGCAAAGGCTTTAAATCATGAAAAATAAACCATCTAATAGTCTGTATTCAATAGTAAGTAGACAGTCAGGACACAGACTGATTTGGATTAACACATTTTCAGTTATAACAAGTAATTTTACAGAGGATTAGTATCTTGATGGTCTGATCAATATGAGGCACCGCTGCTATTACAGATGAAGAGAAAATTGCCCCTCTGGTAATAAAGTGTGCGTGTCTTCGTTCTCCTTCATTTGCTGAGTCCATTACTGTAATGGTTCCAGCATTAACAGCTGGGGCAATTTAAGCAGCAGGGGTCTGATGAATTTAAAAGCTGGGCGCACTGGCTACTCATCCTTTCCTCCCTTGCAGTCTGCATATGCAACTCCTCTGCCCGGCTGCTTCCACCACGAAGACCGTGTTTTATGAGAACAATGACTCCGACTTCCCAATTATTGTCTCATTAATAGTGTTACCAGTCCATGTGACTAAAACAAAAAGTGCTCGCATCACACTGGCTGCTGATTCTGCAAAAAGAAAAAAAAAAACCCTGCACAATATTTACCTAAATAACAAGACTGACATGACAACAGGCGAGAGGCCACATAAACTGAAATGTTTGCATTCATTTGTCGGGTGCTATTCTCAAGCAAAAACAAAACAAAACAAAAACAGAACATTCCTGCTGACAGGAAAAAAAAAATTCATCAGCAAAAATGTTCCATCTTCTGTTTTCAAAAATAATGGTCAACTGGAAAACACTGAGTTAATGGACTGCTGTGCATAGAAACAGAAAATCCATATTAATACGGCCTTGAGACTTTAATCACACCCAATTCAGCAGAGTGAGTTAAGGTTGCCACATCAGCCCATTTTATATGATTATTAGAGAAATGCTGGCCCTTGAGGCTCAGCCTTGAATGATCCAGTCACTAAATGAAGGTGCCAAAGGGCAGACTTAGGGCTAATACAGAAATCAGAGCTCTGAATTTTCTGATCACAAACAGTTATGAAAACACTCATGCCCTGGCAACGTATCTCCTCCTCAGACCAGATGCAACATAATTTGGTCCTTCAGACTGAGTTTTCTACTTGGTTTCTACCAGCCGTAAAGGTCTCGACTGCCACTTAGCCATATGGCAGTTCTTTAACAGAAAGGAAGGCATGGTCACTTTGCAAGCACCTCATTTCCAAAACTACAGAGCAAATAAATGATGGGCATGGCAACAAGACAGATGTGCACAGCATAAACAAAAATGCAAGCCTATAGCATCTATTCAAGGGTCAGCTTTCAAACATGCACTGGCCTTCCAGACAAACACAATGCCAAGGACAAAGGTTTGGAAACAAGTTCCTACCAATGCAAATCTTAATCTCCTGAACATTTCCTGATCCAACCCAATAGTCCCCCCCACACCCCCACACCCCCCAGATTCCTTCCAGCTTACACTGGAAAATCAACTGGTGAGACAATTTTGTAAAATAATACAAAACCAGTGTCTAACAGAAGTCAAGTGAATGTGGTTAGCAGGACTCTAAATCCACCTCTGAATAGTACCTTTTTCAAGGGTCCAAAAGTACCATCTCAACTATAATGTTCTTGTCTTCTAAATCTAAAAAAAAAAAAAAAAAAAAAAGGAACAAGGAACGCCTAGGGTGGCTCAGGGCATGATCCCAGTCCTCGGATAGTCCCACATCAGGCTCCCTGCATGGAGCCTGCTTCTCCCTCTGCCTGTTTCTCTGCCTCTATGTCTCTCATGAATAAATAAAATAAAATCTTTAAACAAACAAAAAAAGTTCTTGTCATCTAGAGGTTACAAAGTCACACTTTATAAACTTTATCAAGAAATCTACCATAATAAACTAACAACTATAAAATACACTAACTCTGGAGGATGAACTAGCATCTGATATTTGAAAGAGTGCACCAGAAAACAATTGCTGGCAGTTGCTAAGCAAATGTTGAAAAGAAGAATCCTGTTTCTCAAAATTAATACCTATACCTATGTCAAGTAATTTACAATCCATAAAGTATTTAACGCTTTTCCATTATTTCTTTCAGGCTCCAGTTTCAGCTCTCACTAATGGAAGGCCTAATGACCAACAACAGGTGATGCTTTTGGGAATTCATTCATTCATTTGATAAATATGCACACACAACTGTGTGCTTGGCACAATGTGAAGTGTCAGGAATGGAATAATGGAATGGTGAATAACAGAACTAACCAGACAGGGTCTCCACTTTCCTGAAGCATACAGTCTAAAAGCCAATAATTGTTATTGCCAAACCTAGCACAATAAAATCCAATCAGCAGCCAAGGAGCAAATATTATAATTAGTAAGGGTCACACATAACCTGTATCAGACATTGGAGGCTCTTAACGATTCAATCTTTCTTCAACAGATACCTATAAATGTCTCTTATATGCAAGACACTACTAGGTATACTAGAGAGAAGGAAGAATGAATCAGACACCAATATTGTCATCAAAGAATCTAATGGCTGTTTAAAAGTGTCTAAGACCTTTCTCAAATGGCAAATTTAGTTTTCAAACCTAACACTAGCATGGTTAAGAAGAGACCTAGAAATAATACAAAGAAACAAGATTCACAATGACTCAATGGTTTAGCTAGTTAAGTTTTCAAGGAATGTATATAAAGTGGTTTGAAAACCAGAAACAAATAAACTAACCCTTTAATCTAAAGAAGGCAATCGAAACTACCAAATGGTGATTAAAGGTTGACCCATATACTGGAAGAGAGATCAAGCAAAACTTTTGGGGAAAAAGATCACAAAGTAGAATCTGCTAGGATAAGTTTTAATTTCTTTTCTTTTTTTTTTTTTTAAGATTTTATTTATTTATTCATGAGAGACACAGAGAGGCAGAGATGCAGGCAGAGGGAGAAGCAGGCTCCATACATGGAGCCTGACCTGGGACTTAATCCCTGTTCTTCAGGATCACCCTGGGCAGCCCTAGTTTTAATTTCTTAAGTCCCCTGGTCATTGGCCACCATCAAAAATGTTCTACGTTTAGTTTCCTAAATTAGCAACAGATACACTGGCAAAATAATCCAGGATGGTCCATGGTGAAGGCAAAGACCAAAAGAACTTTCTCAGAACCTCACTAAAATGTCAAACTGTAAAAAATAAAATAAAACTGAGGTAAAAAGACCTAAAAAGTACTTACATAAACAGCAAACTTCTTTTTATTCGGTTATTATATTTATAACTCATTATACCATATAACTTAAGATTTATTTTATTAAATGATACTAAGACAATTTCTACCAAAAACAGACTTTTTAAATAATTTTTATTTGAAACAGCAAGTTTATTCTGGATATATTCCTTCACTGATAAAAATGTACAATACTTAAACAAAATTATTATGTTCCTATTAAACGTATATAACCCTCTCAGTGATAAATGTAAACTGTTCTATTTTCAGTATTTTTTTAAAAAGATGATCTTACTCAAGCCAACATAAGAACCACTGAAACGAGTTTGGATTTCAGCATCTACATCTTTTCACTCCACGACTAAAGAATGGTTCTAATACCCTATTGAAATACCGACTGCTTTTTTCACAGAACTAGAAAAAAAGAATTCTACAATCTGTATGGAAACAAAAAACTCCAAATTGTCAAAGCAAAAAAATTTTTTTAAGATTTATTCATTTATTTGGGGGGAAGGAGAGGAGCAGAGGGAGAGAGAACCCCAAGCAGAATCTGCGCTGAGTGCAGAGTCTGACATGGGGCTCAATATCTGGACCGTGAGACCACAACTGGAGCCAAAACCAAGAGTCGGACACTCAACTGTTCCACACAGGCGCCCCTCAAAGCAATCTTGAAAAAGAAAAACAAAGTTAGATGTATCACAACTCCAGATTTCAAGTTATACTACAAAGCTGTAGTAATCAAAACACTATGGTACTGGCACAAAACAGACATAAGATCAATGGAACAGAACAGAAAGTCAGAAAGAAACCCACAATTATATGATAAATTAATCTTTGATCAAGGAGGGAAAAATATGCAATTGGACAAAGTATTTTCAACAAATGGTGTTGGGAAAACTGGACAGCAACATACAAAAGAATGAAACGGGACCACTTTCTTACACCAAACACAAAAATAAATGGATTAAAGACCTAAATGTGAGACCTGAAACCATAAAAATCCCAGAAGAGAGCACGGGCATGGGCCATAACAACTTCCTTATAGATATGTCTCCTGAGGAAAGCGAAACAAAAGTAAAAATAAACTATTGGGATTACAGAAAGATAAAAAGCTTCTGCACAGCAAAGGACAGTCAACAAAACTAAAAAACAGCTACTGAATGGGAGAAGTTATCTGCAAATGGCATAGCCATACAAGGGTTAGTATCCAGAATACATTAAAAGAATTTATAAAACTCAATACCCAAAAAACAAATAATCCAATTAAAAAATGACATAAGATATGAATAGATATTTCTCCAAAGAAGACATCCAGATGGCCAACAGACCAACATTAAAATAGACTCAACATCACTGATCATCAGAGAAATATAAAGCAAAACTACAATGAGATGTTACCTCACACCTGTCAGAATGGCTAAAATCAACAACACAAGAAACAACAAGTGTTGACAAGAATGTGGGAAGAAAAGAACCCTCTTGTACTGTGGGTGGGAAAGCAAACTGGTAGGGTCCCTATGGAAAACAGTACAGCAATTCCTCAAAAAATTAAAAACAGAACTACCCTATAATCCAGTAATCACACTACTGGGTATTTCCCCCAAAACACAAAAACACTAATTCAAAGGGATACACATACTCCTATGTTTACAGCAGCATCAATAGCCAAATTATGGAAGCTGCTCAAGTGTCCAGAGATAAATGAATGAATAAAGAAAATGTGGTATAGGGGCACCTAGCTGGCTCCATCAGAAGAGCATGAGATTCTTAATCTCAAGGTCAAGGGTTTGGAGCCTACTCATTAAAAAAAAAAAAAAAAGTGGTGTATCTATACAATGGAATATTATTCGGTCATTAAAAAGAATGAAACCTTGCCATTTGCAACAACATGGATGGAGCTAGAGAGTGCAATGCTAAGCAAAACACAAGTCAGTCAGAGAAAAACAAATATTATAGGATTTCATCATGTGTGCAATTGAAAAACAACACAAATGAACAAAGGAAAAAAAGAGACAAACCAAAAAACAGGCTCTTAACCAAAGAGAACAAACAGATGGTTACTAAAGGGGAGGTGAGTTGGGATATGGATGAAATAGAAAATGGAGATTAAGAGTACACTTACCATGATGAGCACTGAGTAATATATAGACTTGTTCAATCACTATACTGTACACCTGAAACTAATATAACACTGTGTTAACTATAGTGGAATTAGAAAAAAGAACAGGTCTAATATTTCTGAACAACCTCTAAAGGAGTCTTAGGCCTCTCATAAGGCTACATCCTTAGACAGATCTTAGGAAGGAATTCCATGATCCTACAACCTGATTAAACAGATCTTCCGGAGGAAGGAATTCCATGACTTCCATAGCACATTAGATCCTCCCTGCTCCCATGTCCCACTTCCATGATAAAAACTCACCACCATACTGTTGGTACTTGTTTAATTATTACTTTTCATGGAAAAGGCAGTCAGTTCCACAGAACCAAATCTGCCATATTTAGCCACGTGCCCCGAGTCGTAGATATACTACTTGGCACTTAACCAGATTCCTCATCGGAATCACAGAACACAAAAAATGGTTTGAATGACTATTTTCTCAATTCTCCCAAGACTGGTACATAACTTATACCACATGGGATCCACAGGAGAGAAGCTAGTGGAACCCCAGTTGAGAAATCTGTCCAATTAGACAGTGGATATAAGTATACTAGATGAATATCCTGAACAGAGGCTATAATATCTACAGGGATCAGATAAGTGGTAACTTGATGCCAATGATGTGATGGTGGTAACAACTACTTTTATTTTTAATATGTGCAGGAATGTTCTGGGTGCTTTTACATACATCTCACTTAATCCTCCTCATGATCATAAACATCACAATTTTACAGATGAAGAACCTGAGGTTGGGAGCAATGAAGCTGCTTGCCCCAATCAGTGATGGAGCAGGACTCGATTCCTGGAGTCTGCTTCTCCAGCCCCATATTCTAAACTGCTAACAGACAAAGCTGGAGTGTGGCAAAATGGAAAGTCCATCTACCACCTAAAGGGGCAGCCACCATGCAGCTCCAGTTGGTGCAGCGCATGCCTGGTGTTGCCAGAGAGTCTAGTTTTTCAAGAAAGCTAGACATCCAAATTTTTATCTCCCCTTTGTATTATAAAATAATTCAGAAACCTCCAAACACAGTTTGGGCCAAGTAAAACACATCTACAGGCAGGATAATTATGTGAGTTGTAAATGTGTGATCTCTAATGGTCCCTCCCTATCTTTCTGCAAAAACATACATGCCAAAAATGCATAATCTAAGTCTCCTTATAAGAAGTATTAGACAAATAAGAATACTGGTATAGCATACAAAGCAAACAGCCTGTCAACAATGCCTCACTCATCCCAAATGTCAATGTCATGAAAGAAAGCAAAGAAGACCAGATTAGAGAAGGTTAAAAGAAACCAGACATATGACAATTATAGATTATGTGTGGTCCTAGAATGGAACTTGGGCCAGAAAAAAAAAATGCGATAAAAGATATTATTAGGACATTAGCAAAATTTACATACGAACTTTAGAATAAGAGTATTTTATCAAGGTAAACTTTTCTGAATGTGACAATTCACTATATTTCCATATAACAGAGTGTCCTTGTTCTTAGAAAATACATGCCGAAGTAAAGGTAAAGCAGAGGTAAAGAGGAATGAGGTCTCCAACTTCTTCTGTAATGGTTCATTAAAAAAAAATAACAGGGGCACCTGGGTGGCTCAGTTGGTTAAGCATCTTTGCCTTTGGCTCAGGTCATGATCCTGGGATTCAGCCCCACATTGCCAGGATGGGTGGAGTGGGGGGGGGGGGGTTGTCCCTGCTCAGCAGAGGGGCCTGTTTCTCCCTCCCCTGGCTGGTGTTCACTCACTCTCTAATAAATAAAATATTTTATAATAATAATAATGGTTTATGTGTATATTTAGGGAGACAGAAAGCAAAAAAGCAAATGTGACAAGATGTTAACGACTTGTGAATCTGCATAATAGGCCTGTGAGGGCTCTCTGCTCTACTCTTCAGCACTTGTATAAATTTTAAATCATTTTATTTTTTTTAAAGATTTTATTTATTTATTTGGCAGAGAGAGAGAACACAAGCATGGGAAGCAGCAGGCAGAAGGAGAGGGAGAAGTAGACTCCCCAATGAGCAGGGAGCCCAATGTGGGCTCAGTCCCAGGACCCTGGGATCATGACCCAAGCCAAAGGCAGACACTTAACGGACTGAGCCATCCAGGCACCCCTAAATCATTTTAAAATAACAAATTATAGCATCTGGAAAAACAAAAGCATGGAGGCAACCCTCTAGCAGTAAAGGGCCCTTCGGACGATCGAACTCATGCTAAGCCATATCTACCGTATCCCTGGCACAGGGACCTCATCACACTGGATCCTCTGAGTGACCCACACAAGAAGCCATGCTTGACTCCATTTTCTCCCTAGAGAAACTGAGGCACAGGGCACCAACCCTCCATCCCAACAGCAAGGAAATTTTTAAGGCCGTGGTTCCAACTGAGACTTCCAACTACCAATCTGGACCATGCCACCATATGCCTTACAAGAAAAATTCATTATAAAAATGCATGAATAGGGCGTTTAGGTGGTGCAGTCAGTAAAGCATCTGCCTTCAGCTCATGTCATGATCCCATGATCTAGTCCCACATCAGGCTCCCTGTGAGGAGTCTACTTCTCCATCTACCTCTGCCACCTCCTTTTCCCTCTTTCTTCCTCACTCATACTCCCTCTCTCAAATAAATAAAATCTTTTAAAAAATTAAAGAAATTCTTTTAAATGAATGAATATACTTTGGTGCATTCTTAGGTTTTAACACAGATTAAATAAACGTTATCAGGAAAAGCTAGATAACATTTAGTCCGCCCTTTTCATTCACCCTCCAGACTTGCACAACATATAAAAGTCTATAGCATAAGCAATCACAAGAAGAAAACACAATCTAAGTTATTTCAAAGAGAAAAGAAAAATCAAAAGTAATATTACCCATTATGGAGATAATTTAAAAAGCAAACAAGAAATCTTTGTGACCTTGGAATAGGTAACAATTTCATAGATATCATTAAAAAGCATTAATCATAAGAAGCAGTACCAATAAATTAGACCTTTATCAAAATTAAGTATTTTCGTACTTTAAACAATCATTTAATAAACTAAAAGACTGGAAAACTATGTTCACAATACATATCATCAACAAAGAACATCTAGAAAATCTGACAACTCCTAACAATTTTAAGAAGACAGCCCAACCCAAAAAATGGACATAAGATTTGAATAGACACTTCACAAAAACAAATGTAAACATGGTCAATAAACACATGAGAGGCTCAGCATCATTACATGGCAGGGAAATGAAAATCAAAGCCACGATGAGGGCCGCTTGGGGGACTCAGTCTGTGAAGCATATGCCTTTGGCTCAGGTCATGATCCTAGGGTCCTGGGATGGAGCCCTATGTGCTGTTCCTGCTCAGCAGGGAGCCTGCTTCTCCCTCTCTCTCTGTCCCCTCTCCCCATTCATGCTCTCTCCTGCATGCTCTAGATCAAATAAATAAAATCTTAAAATAAAAATAAAAATAAAAAAACACTTCACACCAAGATGGCTACAATCAAAAAGACATTAACAGGAGGTGACAAGTATGTGAAGAAACTGGAACCCTCAAGCAATGCTGGTGGAAACATAAAAGGGTGAATCTACATTGGAAAACAGTATCTTAGTCCATTCGGGCTTCCAAAACAAAATACCACAAACTGGGTGGCTTATAAACTGCAGAAATTCTTTGCATCTAGTTCTGGAGGCTAGAAGTTCAAGATTTAGGTACCAGCATGGTCAGGTTCTAGTGAGGACTCTCTTCCAGGTTGCAAACTCCAAACTTCTGGCTGTGTCCTCACACGGCAGGAGGGATGAGGAGCTCTCTCAGGCCTCTTTTACAAGACACTAAACCCCTTACTAATCACCTCAAAAAGGTGGGGAAAAAGCCCCACTTCCTAATACCATGACTTTGGGATTTAGGATTTCAACATAAAAATTTTGGAAGGACTTAAACATTCGGACGAAAACAAACAGTACGGCACTATCTTAAAATGTTAAATACAGATTTACTATGTGACCAGCAAGTCCACTCCTAGGCATCTTCTCAAGAGAAAGGAAAATATTATCTGTACAAAAAGTAGAATAGGAATATTCA
Organism: Nyctereutes procyonoides; assembly: GCF_905146905.1. Taxonomy (NCBI): domain Eukaryota; kingdom Metazoa; phylum Chordata; class Mammalia; order Carnivora; family Canidae; genus Nyctereutes; species Nyctereutes procyonoides. The sequence goes on along the minus strand of NW_026575052.1, from coordinate 23,533,240 downwards.
TAGCGCTGTTTAAAATAGCCAAAAAGTATAAACAACCTAAATATCCACCAACTGGTGAATGGATTAAACAAAGTGTGGCATATTCACACATTGGAATATTATACTATTTAGTCATAAACAGGAACTAAATATTGATTCATACATGTTACAACATGGATGAACCTCAAAACGTTATGCTGGGTAAAGAAACCAAACACAAAAGACCACATACTGTCTGACTCCATTTACATGATATCTCCAGAAAAGGTAACTTGTGAGAACAAAGAATTGATTAGTGGTTGCCTAGGGATGGGGGATAGGACAAGGGAATAAACTACAAATCAACACACATCTTCTTTGGGGGATGATGGAAAGGTTCTAAACTGAAATTATGGTGATTATTGCACAACTCTGTAAATATACTACAAATCACTGAACTGTACACTTAGAAGAGGTGAGTTTTATAGTACATAAATTATACCTCAAAAGGTTTTTTTAGAAAGATACTCAATGTCATTAGTCACCACTGAAATGGACATTAAAGCCACCTTGAGATACCACTACACAGCTACTAGAATGGCTAAAATTTTAAAGACTGACAATAATAAGTATCAGTGAGGACATGGAGCACTAGAATTCTCGTACACATTTGATGAAGATATAAAAATGGTGTAGTGGGTGTGAATAACATCTCCCAAAATGATATGTCCAATCTTAACCCATGGTAGTTGTAAATGTGAAAAAGGGTCTTTGTAGATGTAAATAAATCAAAGATCTTGAGATTAAGATCATCCTGGATTTAGGGTAGGCTCTAAATATAATGACTGGTGTCTTTACTTGAGAAAGGAGAGGGGATATGACACACAAAAACACTTAGAAGGTGGCTATGGGAACACAGAAGCCAACTATGTTCTGGTTGCCCAAACCAAGAAATTCCAGGAGTCACCAGAAGCCAAGAGAGGCAAGGAAGGATTCTTCCCTAGAACCTTCAGAGGGACCATGACCTGTCAACACCCTGCATCCAGATTTACCTTTAGAACTAAGAGAGAATAAATTTCTGTTGTTTTAAGACACCAAGTTCTAGCTGCCCTAGGAAACTAATGCAAATGGCAGAATCACTTTGGTAGTTTCTTAAAAGCTAAACAAAGAACTGAACAACTGGAATCCTGAGTGTTTATACAAGAGAAACAAAGACAAAGACTTCTACATGAATGATGATAGTAGCTTTTTTTACATTAACAGTCCCAAACCAGAAATAATCCAAATGTTCTTAAGCAACAGGTGAATGAATAAACAATATGTGGTATTTTCAAACAGTACACTACTGCTCAGCAATAAAAAAGGAATGAACTACTGATACACAGGACAACATGAATAAATCTCAAAGATCACCATGCTCAGTGAAAGTAGACAGACTCAAGAGCACATACGGTGTTTCCATTTATATGAAAATAGAAAATACAGACTCGTCTACGTCGACAGAAAACATTATTTATTGGTAGTTGCTTGGGAACCAAGGTAGGGGAGACACTGACTGCAAATCAGCAAGAGGAAATTTCTGACTGAAAGGTTTGCTATGTCAACTATGATGGTGGTGTTGCAGATATAAACATCTGTCAAAACCCATCAAATTGCACACTATAAATGGGTACGAATTATTGTTCATATATTATACCTCAGTAAAGTTGATTAGAAATGAAAAAGTAAGTCATGAGTAACTGACCATTTTCTATTGAAGATTTAAAACTTAACTGTCGATACTTTGTTCTAACCAATAATATTTTCATAAGCAAATTTTAAATCAAGTATCAAAGGAATTCTTTAAAGTAAACAGGAAGACAACTTGCTCTATCAATTAAATATGTTTCACATGTTGAAAATGGAAAAAAGCTTTGAGTCAGAAGACCTCATTCTGAGCTCTAGTTCTGCATAGCCACCGAGTGGCCTTGGGCAAGTCATGATTCCCTCAAGCCTCAGTTTCCACATCCATAAAATGTGGATGACATGAGTATCTCACAGGCAAAGGGTAAAGTTTCAGTAGGGTTAAAGCTCCTTTGTGCAGGGATTCCATCTTAGCTAAAGTCATAATCCCAGTGTCTAGCATATCATAGGTGCTCAATAAATCAATGAATGAATGAATGAATGATGAATGAAATCATTCAATAAATCGATGAAAAGAATGAATAACGTAATTATAAAGGAAAGGTGATAAAGACATCATACAGAATGCCACTGGGTGACATTTATCTCTTTCTATGCACTGTTGTAGTCTAATGCAGAAGGATCCTAGCCCCTTTGAATCCATCTTTAGTATACTGTCCATATCATAGGCAGACTCCAGCATGAAAACGTCAGGTCCCTGGTGAGACCTTGTTATAACTCAGGTCATTATAGGACAGATTTTACATTTTAAATCCATAGAAGCACTGCCCTAAGACAAACACCTGTAGGACTCTAAATTCTACAAGAGCAAGAACTGTGTCTGTTTTAGTTATCATCGGTCGTCATCTCTAATATTTGCCTAATAAGGAGTAGGCAACCTAACAGCATGTGTAAAGGTTATGTAGCCAGATAAAGCGGGAAAGAGGGCCTTTTAAAAAGGCCAAAGTGGCTAATGGGTAGAGAGCAGGGACAGTGTCATGTCCCATGAGGCTGTAGAAACAAGAAGGGTCCAAACCATGCAAGGCATTGTAGGCCGAGTGACGTTGTGTCTTTCTCCTAAGAGCAAGAGAAAGTCATGGGAAATTTTTAAACAGGTGGTTGGCAGAGGAGGGAAGAAGGAAAGGGACATGATCAGATTTACATTGCAAAAAGATCACTCTCCAGAGTGTGCAAAACAGACTAGCTGTGTGGAAGAAAGGGGGCATGGGAGCTGTTAGGGTGGAGAGTAAGTGTAGACCAATAAGCAGACTGTTGCAACATCCATTAAAGAGATCATGGAAGCTTGGTCCAAGGTGCTGGAGATAGAAAAAGGGGACAGGTTATCGACATATTTAAACAAACCAAAGGGACTTGATTTGGGGAATGAGAGAAAGGAAACCCTCAATTCTTCTGAACCTTACGATTTCGTCTGTAAAACAGGACAGTTGATAATCCATCTGCATAATCTCTCACAATCTTCTTTGGTACGAACATGATGAAATAATATAAACTTTACAAACTTAACGTAGGTCCTGACGTATAATAAATGCTTAAAAAAAAAAAAAAAGTCGCTATAGATGTTATTACTGCCATCCATGAAATGGCAACTACCAGAGGCTGAAGCCCAAAGGTAGAAAATAGGATTGTAGTGAGACTCCTATCCGCTGAAGACACAGAGCACGACAGGCAGCCACTGAGATAACTGTCTGATAATAGACACGTCTGATTTCATCTGAACCAAGCTCAGTCCTCGGAAACCATTACTGAAGAGGAAGCACAACTGTTATACGCTCAGTCATCTGAGAGTCCGGTAAACTGAGGCACCAGGGTAGCTACAAATGTGACCAAGGAATGAGGCGCAGAAGAGGAAAAGGAAACGGTGTCGTGATTCTCATTCGTGATCCAACAGGACTAGGCCCGCATCCTGACCAGCGCGAAGGTATGTCCCCCCCCCCCCCCCGTGTGTCTGGTTCCCTTACTGACAAGGCCCTGTCACCCCTCGGCTTTAGACCGTGCGTCCGCTCGCCGTGCGACCGAATCCTCCCGGTTCCCGGCCCCTAGCTACAAGTGCACGCAGGATCCCACACTCGACAGACGCCGACATACCTTAGCTTCGCGCTCTCTTTCCTCTGCGGTCGGGGTCCGCTTCATGCTGCCGCTACAGCCGCCTTCGCCACTGCTGGCCGCGTAGGTCCTTCGCCCTGGACCCCGCCTCCTGCTTGTAGTTCTCTCGGCGTCCTGCTCCCGCCCGGCGCCATTCTCCGTCAGAGCCTCAGGAACTACCATTCCCAGGATGCAAGGCGGCGACGCTCGAGAGCGCCTCGGGGTTTGTAGCACGAGAATTTCCCAGGGCCGACAGCTACGCAGCGGGCTGGCGGGCTAAGAGGCTGGAGGGAAACTACATTTCCCAGGAGGAAACGGAGCCCGCCATGTTTTTCCCGTGCTCCTCTCGGTCAGCCGCCCAACACGCCGTCGGCGCTATAGCAACGGTAGCTAGCCGCGGGGAGAGAGTGGCGGTGAGTACTCCGGGGGAGTTGAAGGGGACGGAGGTGGAGGTGGCCCACCATCTACCTGCAGCACGGGGCAGGGTCCTGGGGTCAGCTCTACGCCGGAGAGAAGGCACTAGAGTTCTGCTCGCGTGGAAAGCAGCCCGGCACGAGACAGCACGTCCTCAGGCCTGAATCACAGCCCGCCCATTATCCCCACGCCCAGCACCGGTTTGAAATTTTATATCCCAGCCTTAAGTCCCAGCTGAGGAGCGTTAATGCTAATGGCTGTGCCCATCCAAGTCCTTCAAGTAGAAGGGCACAGAAACACAGTGCTCTCATTAGCCCTTAAACCTCCTGAATGGCCTGTTGTTTGTTTATCGCCTGATGACCCCCATAGGCTCTGAACTACATAACGGCGGGCATTCTTTTTACCATTTTAGTCTCAATGCCACATATTCATTTAATCATCAGGTAAATATTTTTTAAAGATTTTACTTATTCGAGAGAGAGAGGCAGAGACACAGGCAGAGGGTGAAGCAGGCTCCACGCAGGGAGCCCGAGGTGGGACTCGATCCCGGGTGTCCAGGATCAGGCCCTGGGCGGACGGCGGCGCTCAACCGCTGAGCCCCCACCCCCCCACCCCCCCACCCCCGGGCTGCCCTCATCAAGTAAACATTAATGTCGGTGCCCACGTTGCACCAGACCGCTGTTCACTACCGCTGTGAATAAGACTGATGCCCATCTCAAGAGGCTTATACTTGATTAGTAGAAACAAACCAGTAATGAGCTAGTAAACTAATAATTTTAGGTAGAGATGACTGCTGCAACGGAAAGAAGCAGCGATGAATTTGGGGGGAAGAATACTCAAACACAGAGTGATCAGAGAAGGCATCTCAAGAAGTGACATTTGACCCGAGCCCCAAAGAATGAGAAGCCTCCCCATGCAAAGGCTTTGAGCAAGACAGGGTACTGTGGATTTGAGGAACTTAAAGGAGTGTTGAGTGAAGTATGGCAAGCAAGGAGGGATAACAGAAGGTGGTGTTGGAGAGGCATGACAGCACTGTGCCGGGTTTCTCAATCTCAGCACTATTAACATTTGGAGCCAGATCATTCTTGTGGTTTCTGTGCACTGTGGGATGTTTAACATCGTCTCTGGCCTCTAAAAGACAGTAGCGCTGCCCTCCACCTTCCCAGTCGTGACAATCAAAAATATGACCGACCGCTTCTTAGATGTGTGTGACCTTAGGTATGTTACCTAAGCTGTGTCTTGGTTTTTGCATTTGTAAAGTAGTAACAACCTCACAGGGATATTGTGAGATACTTGATTAATTCGTATAATTGGAGCCCTTAGAAGAGGCCTGGCACATTTTAGTAAGCATTCAGTAAATGTTAACACACCACCGCCATCATCATTATTATAAAAGCTACCATGACTCTGTCATGGCAGAGTCATCGTTTAAACACACAAGTGTCCTATGTTTAAACTGCTTGATAATTTTGGTTCCTAAAATTGACTTTTCCTGTAGCAGTGTTTCCAAAAGAAGTAGGAGGTAATCTCTCAGGTATAAGTCTGTTCGTTGTTTATGTCACAGCTAAATGCAGTGGTTCTCAACCTTTGATGAGTTGTGATAAAGTTTATGAACCCTTTCCCTAAAGATGTTGCATATAAACATATGCATACAAGATTTTATAAACCACCTCTTGGGTCTACAGACCCTAAAGCTCCATGGATTCCATTCATTCAGCAGTTATTTAGCAAATGCCTGCTATGTGCCAAGCTGTGTGTCAGCCTCTGAGAATACAGTACAGAGATACACAAGACAAATAAGCTGGGTTCTCTCGTGGACTTTACATTCTAGGCCCAACATCCTAGAGATTGAGAACCTCTGCCTTAAGGCATCTTTACTGGTAGTTTCCATTTGGCTTTTGGGGTGGTTTGAAATGAAAATATAAAATCTTTTTTTCCCCCCACATACTAGACATTGCACAGACCGTTTATATCCACGTACAAAATTGAGTTACTGTGGTGCATCTCTGAAGAATAGAAACTGTAAAACTGTAAAGATGCCAAAATTAACTGGACAGCTTGTATGTTGAGGTAGGAATCCCTGAGACTAGACCTCATGGCAACAAACACAGGACAGAACAAAAACTCAGCTGGTGAATTTATGAAACATCTTTCACAAAACTTGGACCTGCCCACTCATTTGTTCACCAAGCTAAAAATTAATAGTTAACTAATATTGACATCCCAGGCAAATATGCTACTGCTTTTAATTTACCATCTCACCCTTAGAATAACTGTGAGATAGCTAATTTTTTCTCCATTTTTAAAGTTAAGGAACCATGGCACCTGGCTGAGTTTTCAGTAGAGCATGTGACTTTTGATCTTGGGGCTGTGAGTTCAAGCCCCATGATGAGGGTAGAATTTACTTAAATATATATAACAAAGTAAAATGAGTTTTTAAAAAATATAATAATGAAATAAAATTAAGGAACTGAAACTCAGCAAAATTAGGTGACTCGGCCAGCTAGTAAATAATAGAACAACCATTTGAATCAAGTTTCTAACTAGGTTTTTTCCAAGATACCTGCTTGCTTTGGGGGGCATAAAAGAAGGGGGGGATAGAGAGGAAGTATTTCTTTTTTTTTTTTTTTTTTAATGATAGGCACACAGTGAGAGAGAGAGGCAGAGACATAGGCAGAGGGAGAAGCAGGCTCCACGCACCGGGAGCCTAATGTGGGATTCGATCCCGGGTCTCCAGGATCGCGCCCTGGGCCAAAGGCAGGCGCCAAACCGCGGCGCCACCCAGGGATCCCGAGAGGAAGTATTTCTTAAATTTAAGGGAGTTTGTTTTTGTTTCAGATCAAGAAATAAAAAGAAGGAAGAATGATAATCTTACCCCATTTCCTAAGCAAACTATAGGAAATATACTGTTGAAAGAAATGCTGACTGAATATAGTATTACTTGTACAATAGAAGCTTTTACTGTCTTCAAGCCGCACGTGTAGACAGTAGATGTCCATTAAAGTCATAATTCATTTTATTTGGTTCATTCCATTGCACAGTTAATGCTATATGTTGGAAAGATTTTATTTGAATTTTCTCTTCTCCACAGATAGACCATGTCTGGTCCCACTGATGAGACGGCAGGAGACCTGCCTGTGAAAGATATAGGTCTAAACCTCTCTGGAATGGGAGGGTTGCAAGGTATGGCCAGCTGTTATTTATTATCATTATGAACTTTGGTCAGTAACTTTTAATTTAAAGTATTTTTGATATCCTTACAAACAAAGCCATTTAAGTAACTATATAGCTCTTGATTGTACTAAACAGGAACATGGAGAGTTTAGAACAACATATGGTATTTTACTGCGTGCATCAATTATCAACAGCTCATAGAAAATGTAAAATCCCCCTCTGTTCTGATAAAGGATTGTTATAAATCATCTTTTTAAAATTCCACACATCAGTAGAAACTACACAGAATCAAGCCTCCAAATCGAATTGCCTGGTTTAAATCACATTCACCATTAAAATGTTTCTTTATGTTTAAATTTTATATGGGAGGAAATGCCATATTTAAAAATTTTTGCCTTTCAAGTAGAGTATCTCAAAATGGTTTGTTTATCCAAGTGATACTGACTTTGTTTTATCAAATTAATACACATTAAAGGTTTCCCTTATCCTTTTATCATTTAGTGGTTGCCCTAGAGCTAAAAAAATCACTTTCAAATTGGGAATGAAAAACACTGCTTTGAGGAACAATTTAGAGTGTAGAACTGTGTTTCTGTTTGTGTATACAGTGTGTCAGCTCTGCTGTCATGCTACTGCATTTGTCATTGAGACAGCTGTGATATAAAATATATTCCACTAAGATGTCTTAATACCCCTGTGAATTAGAACAATTCAGGTGGCCACCTTGAACTATCACGGAAAGATGGTCAGTGTATTGTTCATTGAAAAAGATAAATTTGACTATACAGCTTTTATTTTTAAATTTACAAGATATATATAGATAGATAGATAGATAGATAGATAGATATAATTTGCTTGAGATCTTTGGTGGAACGCGAGGTATTCAGATACAAATAAACATTAATTGTGCATAGCTGCTTATTGGAATTGGCTACTTTAAGTTCAGTTCTTGCCCTCGGTTTACCACTATAGGGGCTTTAACCTTTGTCCATTTGTTCTTTATTTCTTTTGGATGATAATGAAAATTAGCCAGTGATACAGAAAATACTGAATTTAAGTATATGTAAAAAATCATATACACATGCTGAAAGGTATAAAAGTTCTTTAAAAATATATATATAAAATATATATATATATATAATATAGCTTATAAATGACTTGTAGAGGTTTATTTGTTTGTACTTGCAAATTTTTACAGTTTATTTTCTAGAACCCAAAACCCATACATAGCTCCAAAAAACTTATGTTCACCAAATTATTGTCATAACTCTTGCCTCTGTTAAAAAAAAGAAAGAGAACACAGTTTCAGATACTTTTTAAAAAGTTTTTTCATAATTGAACATATATGTTGAAAAGCCTTATCGAATCAGAGTTCCATCTTATATTCTTAAAGAATGGTTATTTAAATATCCTGTTGAATGGATACTGTTATTGCTGAAATCCTCAATATTCCATGTAAACTTTTATTTTTTTAAATTAAAAATTGTATTTATTTATTTGAGAGAGAGAGAGAGAGAACGCACAGGCAGGGGGAGCAGTAGAGGAAGAAGGAGAAGCAGACTCCCCACTGAGCAGGGAGCCCCTCGGGGGCTCGATCCCAGGACCCTGAGCGGAAGGCAGAGGCTCAACCAATTGAGCCCCCCAGGTGCACATGTAAACTTTTAATAGCAAAGATTATTATTCTCCCCTCTGATTGGTGATGTAAGCAATGCTATAATGTATTCTAAAACAATCTTAAATGTAAATCACAAAGGAAAAAAGTGCATTGAGGATTAGATTAATATCAATGATTATCATTTTTAGAGACTATTTTAAGTTAATCGCACTATTAATTACCTTGGCATTTTTACAGAAACATCAATGACACGGACAATGAAGTCTCGCCAGGCAGTGTCACGTATCAGTCGGGAGGAACTGGAAGACAGATTTTTGCGTTTGCATGATGAGAACATTTTGCTTAAACAGCATGCCCGCAAGCAAGAGGATAAAATTAAAAGGTTATGATAAAAAGCTTTTAGCTTTTTTTCCTGACTCTGTAAAGTTTGGAGGATATGCTTTTTTATAAACTTAATTGAAAACTCCACCTGGAATCTTTTTTGGAACAAGGCAGGTTGTAAATAAATACAGTTTTTAAAAATGGAAAATCTTACAAACTAGAATAATAAACCAAAAAGATGATGAGTGTTTATTATGTTTCAAGTTGCTATTTGAAAGAAAAAGCTAATAGCTAAGAGTGCCACGAGTATATCATATCTATAAATAACTTCTGGTTTAATATTTATAGTTTAATAAGCAAATGGCCAAAGCATCTGTTTTTTAAATGCCTTGGTTTAAAATAAAAGTTTGAAAAAGTAATTAGCTATTCTAACTTGTTAGAATGCATGTTCCCTTAAGACTTGGGGTTTACTAATGAAAACCTCACTTCAGTATCTGGAACATACTTAACTTTGCTTGGATTAGTCTAGAATCTCTATTTCGAAGAGTCTCTACTGTTTCTGAAGAATTATTGTCACCTGATTTGTGTGCAAAAGATTTTTGCAGGGATAACTTCTTAAAAGTAAGTATTCTTTCATTTCTTCTTGTTCAGAAGTACTTTATCTTCTCAGTGTGTGGCATTAAAAACAAAAAAAGCACATTCCCATTTGTAAGCTTCAACAAGCCTGTATTCATATTCATGTTCTAGGTTAAATGAAAAGGTGAGAAAGCCATGGAAGAAAGAAGATTGGGGTGGAGGTGGGGTCAGTATTCTGCTTAGACTGTATCCTAATGGGATGATTCTAGTTCAGTTTCTACTCTGTGGACTTTGTTTTAATGGCCCACTGACCTGCTGTGTTGGGGGCTTTTACTTTGAGTCCTTTTTTGAGTCATGATAATGTCTTTTTACAAGACATGTGACTCACTTGCCTGATTCCTTTTCTGACCAGTAACACACACGTATCCTATCAGAATGAAGAATGTAGTCTATGACCACTGAACAATTTTTTTTTCCTTTGTAGGCCTAATTGGTCAGTAAAATAATTGAATTCACAACCTTGACCTCATTAGTAATTTGTCCCAGCCAGAAAATATAAAACAACCTAATAATGAGCCATGTAGTTTAATGGAAAAAGGACTCAGCTAGAAGACAAGTTGTATGCATGTGTTCTATTATTTCTCTGCCTCTAGACTATGATATTATGTTCAAGCCATTTAACCTCCTGGGATGTTATTTTACTTAGCCCTGAGAGTAGTAATCCAATGACCACTATGACCCAAAGCTCTAAAATTCTTCTGAATTTCACTTCACAAACACAACCTAGAGGCATGTGTAGAACTGCTCTGATTTTTATTTTTACTTTTTAAATTTTAAGTAATCTATATACCCAATGTGGGGCTCAAACTTACATTTCTGAGATTAAGAGTCACATGCTCTACCAGCCGGGTACCCCAGAACAGTTTTAAATTTATCCAATAAGTACTTAAACTTTATCAGATTACTTACAATGTATTAATAACACAAAATAATGATATCAAACAAATGAAAATTACTGCCCTTACTGGACAAACATGCAATCTTGTTTCTTGACAAAAAATTGACTTGAACATCCTTGAAAGAATTTAAAGCCACTCCACTGATGTGCCATTCTTAAAAATGTGGGTCATTTATTATTCTCCACATGTTGACTGCTCTTTTGTATTAAACCTGTGTCTTTTGAATGTGATCTCTATCTCTATGAAAGTCTCTCTGTAATAAAAGATTCAGATGTTTCAGTTGACATCCCATTTAAATGTCAACCCTATTTCTATGGCTAAACCATTGGGTGGGGCTAAGGATCCTAAACTCATTAAAGGGCTAGATAGAGTGTGTGGCTCCGTTGGTCTTATGATACCTGCCCAAATTTTCCAGTGATATATCATTCTCTGGATTAGGTGGAAAAGGAACTAATCCATTGATTATTTTACTAGGGTGTTTGTGGTACTCTTGGATCTTGGTTTTTATTATCCTATATCCCTTATAAAGCATGTTTAATGGATTTGCCTCAAGGGAAAGAGAAAACAATCTTAACTGATTATGTTATGCATTGCTCTCCCTGATGCCACATGCTGTAGGCCGAGTAGCCAGAAGTGTAGATAGACATGTATTACTACCGCTTTTACAGAGGACCCTGCTTAGGGCAAAAAAAGGTTGTTCTATGACATCCCAAAGCTATTAAGGATTTTTTTATTTCACTTTTGTTCTCTTAAGTAAAAGCTTCTGTCCATAACCACGCTAAAATAAAGCAAACCCCGTTTAAAGAAAAATGAAGTGAGTTTTTATTTTCAATCTCCGTCTGGCTCTTTATAAAAATAGATTCACTATAAACTAGAATCAGCTATTGAAGATGTGCGACCAATTTTGTAAAGTCTTGAACTTGTGTCTCTCATCAAAGCCACCTTTTCTTTCTTGTCCTGCCAAGATTTTTCCATTCACTGTCAGGCATGTTTTCCGTACGTGTATATTACATCACCCCCATGTGCCCTTTCTGTCTTTTGTTCTGTCTAACCAGGTTTTATCAAAACTTAAAAGAATGAAAGGTATAAACTCCTAAGATGTCAAAAACACAACTTATGTCTAAATTTAAGGTAACATTAAAATAATACTTTTTGCATCTATGTATTTTCTGCCATTAAACATGAATGCTCCTTGGGTCCTAAGCAACATTTAGTGGCACATTTCAGTTTCTTCTGAATTTTTCATTGGGCTTTTCGTCTGTGTGTACCAATGCATTCTAACATTTTTGAATTTGTAACATGTCTCAATCTTAGAGAACCTGAAAACAGTTCCCCTAAAACAGATCACCTATATGCTACATAGTCTTAACACACTTTTCAAAAGTTGTAACTTACTGTGGCTTGCATCTATATAACCCACCACATCCACAATCTGTAGCTACATTTAAGTGCATACAGCATTCCTACATAAGGTCATGCGTTAAAAATTGCATTTGAGGAACATATGGAGTAAATATGTGTCCTCTCTTTACTAACCTTAAATGATAAGCCTTAGGAAACTGTTATTTGTCAGTGCTATAAAGCAGATTGTTGCCCAGTGGTTTCAATTATCATCAAAGGATTCTTCACAGGCAGTAATAGTTACATCAAAACCTGAAATTTATTATTCAGGTTCTGCACTGAAGTCCTCACAGTGATTATGTTCCTTTCAACAGAATGCATTTTATGCTGACTTCTCACATTCCTTTTCATCTTTTTATTATTTCCCTAGAATGGCCACCAAGTTAATACGGCTCGTTAATGACAAGAAAAGATATGAGCGGGTTGGTGGCGGCCCCAAGCGGCTGGGACGAGATGTGGAAATGGAAGAAATGATGGAGAGGCTGCAAGAGAAAGTTCATGAGCTTGAAAGACAGAATGAAGTCCTTAAAAACAGACTCATTTCAGCCAAACAGCAACTTCAAATCCAAGGTTACAGGCAAACGCCGTACAACTATGTGCAGTCTCGTGTTAACACTGGGCGTAGAAAAGTGAATGAAAATGCAGGCTCACAAGAATGCCCCAGGAAAGGTAAAATAAGCTTATATTAAATCCTTAAATGTAAATCTTTTAATAGGTTGTTTTACACACGCACATACAGTATTTCTGTATTTCTCATGTTTTTAAGTTCCTTTAGAAATAGAAAAATAGTTTTTTGACTTGCGTTTTGATAAAATGTTAACATAAAAATCATTTGTTGAGTAAAACATTGAACATAACTATTTATCCTGATATGAGAGACACGTGTGAAACTGTAAAATAGAAGTTGAGTTTGAGGTGGTTTTCTGTATTTCAGGCAGAAATCACATTGACTCAGGCAAATGGGAAAACCAGTTAGTTTGCTTATTTATGATCATGCTTACTGTTTTGAGTGATCACACTTAATTTCCTTTTCCAAAGACCTTTTATAAAATTTTAGAATCACTTAAGTCTCTCATCATGTGGAGGCAACATGACCATGCAATATGCACATAACTAAGGGTTTAAAAAATTGCATTCTTGCTCCTCTACTTACTACCTGGGGACCTTGGGCAAGTCATCTAATCATTCTGAACTTGATCATTACATGTAAAATAAAAGGATTTAGGCAGGAGACCATAAAGATCTTCTCTATCTGTAAAAATGATCATAGGTTTATCATTTTCCTCATTCGAGAATGCATCAACAAAAACCTGCCCATGTTACAAAGCAATTCAGTTGCATAGGTGAAACTTACTATAAAAAGAACCTAAATGTTTCTAATAAAAATTCCCAGTTCTTCCAAGGACAGACCATTTGTAATGAGGCAAAAATTCAATAAATATTTTAAGTAACGTTTTTTAAGTTCAACTACTAGGGAAGGAAATAAAATTGTAGCTGCAGTTGATCTTCATTTGGAACATGCTTCACATAAACACCAAACATTTTGAGGAATACAAAAATTTGTGTAAAACTTTCAATTCATGTAGGAGGACAAAAAATGCCATATAAACAGAAAAGAAGAAAATTTTGTTCTGTTTTTTTCTCCACGCCAAAATATTGACACTCTCTCTTCTCTAGGCAGAGTTCCCTTGAAGTCAGTAAGGCCTCCACACAGCAGGAGGCAGCCACAGGATGAAAGGGCTCAGCTACTCCTAGCTTGTGAGATTGGCAGTAGACTTTGATATAACCAAAGCAGTCGTAGTGCATTATAAATTAAAAAATACATTCTGCTGCTAATTAACTTTCTACTTGGAAGAGAGCCTTGACCTCTCAGAGCCTCATCTTTCCCATATGTAAAATGGAGTAATAACACAGATGAGAAGAAAGGTCAAGAGATGGTAATTCCATGGTAGTGTATTTTACCTTTCTACTTTAGTTTGGTCAACTGTGACTGAAGTAGGGCAAGAGCATCTCTAAAGTCTATAAGGTGTTTTATACTAAATAGAAAAACAGTGCCCAAATTTTAGATCAACGTGGAACTAATCTACTGCTGTGAATTGCTGTTTGAATAGAAGAGTCTGATGGATGCTTACTCCTATAGGGAAAAAGAAGAAAAGAGACACAGAGCAGCTTAGTCTTTAAAATGTGACTGTAAAGTTTAAATTTACCCTTGTGTTCATACACTTCTAGTAATTCAGATCTTTTTTCACTACTTGGTACAGAGTCCAAGACATAGAAGCTGCACAAAGCACTAAATAGTGATAAATGCTTTCTTTTTTTTTTTTTTTTTTAAGATTTTGTTATTTATTCATGAGAGACACAGAGAAGCAGAGCCGCACACAGAGGGAGAAGTAGGCTCCCCATGGAGAGCCCAATGGGACTTGATCCCAGGACCCTGGGATCACGACCTGAGCCAAATGCAAAGGCTCAACCACTGAGCTACCCAGGTGCCCTATTGAATACTTTCTCAACCATTATCTTTCTGAGTGAACTTAAGGCACCATTATCAGGGTTGATACCTTAGTAATAATCTCTTCAAGACCACCTTTGAGCCTGGATCTTACCCACACTTGTCAGAAGTATCACAGCGTAGGGTGACTTGGGGAGAACACTAGGCCCTCACCACCTACAAGCCAACTTGGCCCCCAAGCTGCTATAAACATTACCATTTTCTATATGTGCCTTGTCAGGAGAAAGGATGCAAAGTACTGGTTTAAGATGTGTTCATTGTAATGTAGAAACAATCCTTATTGTAAAGAACCAGTAGAACAAAGATTTTTATAAGCTGCGTATGCTTTAAAATGTAACCATTCTCAAACCACTGTTACACAGTAAGTTTTAAGATTATTTTAAGGGTAAGTAGGTTGGGGTTTGTTTGTTTTTTTTATTTCACTAGTGATATTTAGTTTTTCCATGATTTATGTAGGAAAAGTTTATGAATTAGCATTACTGCCGAAATCGGCAAATTTTAACACAGTAAATTATTTTAATGGCTTTAGGCAAAGCCTTTCTGTTCTTTATTCTGAACTACAACAATAGATATTGAAAATTTTGGAACAGAAAATAATAGTTCCATTCTAATTAAAAATAAACTTTCTTAAGAAAATGAATTTTATCTGTACCTTATATCTGAGATTATGCTCCATTAAAAAAAATTAAATTATGTCATTTTATCTACCTTAAGCTCTAGTAACTTATTTTGTAATCATACAATTAAAATTATGTCTCATTTTTATTTTTTTTAAAGATTTTATTCATTTATTCATGAGAAACAGAGAGAGAGAGGGAGGGAGAGAGGCAGAGACACAGGCAGAGGGAGAAGCAGGCTCCATGCAGAGAACCTGACATGGGACTCAATCCGGTGTCTCCAGGATCTCGCCCTGGATCGAAGGCAGCACTAAACCGCTGAGCCACCCGGGCTGCCCTATGTCTCATTTTTAATAATGGGACTAGACTTGTCCCATGCATCGACTATTTTTATAAGAAAAATATTTTAAGAGAAGCAGCAAAAATGTTTTATTTCAAAGAATCTCATTGGTGATACCTTTTTGAGTTACCTTTGTTTAAATATGGATTTTCATATTGAGGTGGAATAAGCCTAAGTACAGGAAAATTTTTGACTTAAACCCACAGTATCTGTGAGTCACACAAAGGAAGATTAGGTTCAATATGTAAGGTCAAGGAATGCGAATGACTAATTAAAAAATTAAAAAGTCTATATCAAAAAATGGTAAAAAAAAAAAAAAGTCAAGGTTTTGAAATCTTTTTCCTTCATACTTTAGCTTATATTGTAAAGCCCTGACTTTGGTTCTTTCAGAAATTACTTTAGGAGTTCTAAATTTAAGTTGAATCAAATTATTTCTAGGTGATTTGGTTTCCATAGTAGAATTTGACGGGCAGTACTTGCTGCTACAAACATTTAATGTGCATCAACGATAGTACCTTTGACAATAGATTTCTGATTCTCTGTGTTACAGAGCACATATCTCTCAGTACTTAAGAAATTTTCTTATATTGCAAATTTCTTCATGATAGCAAATCAAGAGTCCTTCTATCCCAATTTCACCTTTACAATCTTACTGATTGACTTTTAGGTATTAGATTCCAAGATGTCGATGTAGCAGAAACTCTACAACCCATGCTTACAAAATATGGCAACAGTTTACTTGAAGAAGCCAGAGGAGAAATAAGAAATTTGTACGTATTCTTTTTGTCGTCTTTTTAGAACTTTGTTTATTAATCATGTCTTTTTTGATACCTCCCTTTCCTTTATTTTAAACACAATTGGTTTATGTACAAATAGTTTGCTCCACTAAATAAATACATCTAGATCTGTGGGTTAAGAACAGATATTATATAACATGCTTCCAATAAAATGAAGAAAATGAACAACTTAACCAACTACATCAGTGGAGGCGTTTATAGAATAGTCTTCTATATTATAATTTTCTCCCGAAAGGAATGTCATCAAGCCCAGTCATTTAGAATAGTACAAGATTTCGGGGCAACATTTCCATTCTCAGAAAAATTACAGGTAATTATTTTTTTAGATCCTGAATTAATTAGCCTTTTTGTGGTTAAAAAAAAAAAAGAATTGAAGGGAGTGACTTAAAAGTTTGAAGTTATCAAATACATATGGATTTCAGATTTTGTTTCACTGTGATTCTATGGTACTGCATTCTTCATCATACTATGGTTTCAGAAAAGTTACTTCTGCCAAATTTAGCTTACTTTCCCAGTTAATCAAAGCCTCATGGTTTCAGTGTCTGTGAGTCACACAAACGAAGGTAAGGTTCCACCTTACCTGCAGGCCTTCACCTGGATCATCAAAAAGTAACAATTCTGAATGAGGAAAGAAAACATGAAACAGAGCTTCACAGTGTAGATGGTTGCTCAAGAATAATATGGGCTTCAAATTACTTCTTTTGAATATTTTAAATACCAATTAGAACAATGACTAGCCTATGAAGGAATAAAACCAGGAGACTAGACCTAATCTTCTTGCCTGCTGTTCTGCTGAAAAACCAGGGTTTATACAAGCTTCCTGAGGCTCATTACACTGGGATGCTACCAAAACATGGTAGAGAAATAAATACAAATATTGCAAAAAAACACTATTATGTTTTGCAAATTTCTCACACACGCTCTCTCTCTTGTTCACACTCTCACTCTCTTAAGAGTTAATTTGAACTATCTAGGCAGATGTACGTAGGAAAGAACAAAAGTGTATAAATTACCTGAAGATGGCCAGATTGTGGAGTACATAATAGGTAACCAATACATACTGAATTGAATTAAATCAAAGTCCAAGTTATTGTCTAGGACATTATTATATAAAAAGCAGTATTTTGAATTATTCCACATGCACTTTTAAATCGTCCCATTTAATCTACTCGTCACTATATGCAGAGGCACTTAAGCTAAAAATTTTAACTTCTGCTTGCTTTTTATCATGAAGAACTTTCTTTGTACTGATCTTGAATACTGCAGACTTTTCCTCAAATTACAAATTCTTGTAAAGGTTCTTTATTTCAGGGAAAATGTTATTCAGTCACAGAGAGGCCAGATAGAAGAGTTAGAGCACTTGGCTGAGATCCTGAAAACTCAGTTGAGGAGAAAAGAAAATGAAATTGAGTTATCTCTTCTTCAGCTTCGAGAACAGCAGGCTACAGATCAAAGGTATGTTAAAACAGAAATATCACTTTGATAAGGTCAAAATTAGTTTAAAATAATTTATCATGTGCCATAGAAGGATAAGCCTAGTCTATTTTAAAAATCATGTTTTCACTTAACATTCTTCATATAAGCCTGCTCTAGACCTACTAACTGCTCTCAACAGCTCTAGCGGAAGGGCATTTTTCCCTAACCTACTTTGCTTCATCTTGTCTCTCCAACTCATTTATCCATTTGTTGCATTTACCATAACTGTGGGAAGTTCTAATGCCATTTGACTGCACCTACCAAGAGAAATATGTATGACAAGGACCCTGCTATTGACACAGCATGTGAATAAGTCCAGCCTCATTTAAGTTTTTCTCAAAGCTAAAAAAATTCCATAATACAATACCAGCTTTTTTTGATCCCCAAAAGATGTTTTTTTTACCTCTCCTAATCAAAATTTGCTTCAAATTCGGTTGGTTATTATGAATGACAGTGTGGCCCTACAGCAATCTCTTTGCTGCCTCTTCATTTTTGATGTTTATAATGTACTATATTTTCTTTCCCATCCTCCTTTGTCATTTGTGGTTCCTAATACCTTTCTCTCGTTTTGTACTTCCACACTGTCTTTCCAATAAGACTTTATCTTCTTACCATATTCTTCCTCAAATCATTTTCTCCCCTTCCATCCTTTTCTTTTTCCTTTTGTTTTCTTTTCTTGCCATTCTGTTTGTTTTCTTGGACTAAGGATACCCAGAAGTAGAGTATATTAAATTACCAGGTACCCATCACTTAGCTTAAACAGTCATTAACATGTTCCCAATCTTGTTTCACGTATTCCTTCACCTTTATTTTCTTTAAATAATTAGCCCCAGTCAGATAAGATATCATCCCTCCAAGGAATACTTTAGTATGTATTTCTGGTAGACACTTTTTTTTAATATAACTCCATGCCGTGATTGCACCTAACAAAGTTAACAGCAATTCTTTGATTCCTTCTAATACCAGTCTATATTTCAAACTTCCCTGAACATGTCTTCTCCTGTTTGGAATTCAAATGAGGTCTACACATTACATCTGACATCTCTTATGTCTCCTATTTCTCTCTTAATGTTTTTTAAACCAGACCTAGATCTCTATTTATTTTTCCCCTCTCCAGTGTATATGATATCGTGCTTCTGTGGCTAGATTCTCATTTTGAAAAGCCGGTATGATTTTCTAGTTTCTCATTTCGGATTCAGTTTAATCCTCCTTTAACAAACTAACCTGCCATTGTAATATTTGAAAAAACTAGGAAAAGATGCATCATATGAGACTTACTTTAAAAACAATAAAGTTAGCTGAAAATACAGAAGAAGCTTTCTATTTCAAAGATTCAAATGGTTAGTATTCTCTGATAACTTCTGTTCCTGAAAAGTTATGTGTAAAATTAAGTTACATAATGAAATTCTATATATTTAGTGATATTTATATACTCTTATAAGGGGAAGGCAAAGACACATGAATATTGTTGAGAATTTTATTAGGTGATACAATTTGAATACTGGCTTTGAACCAACTTGAATACGTAAGAGTTATCCCTTTTCCCCTAGGAATAAGAACTGATTAGACTTTGTCTTCTTAGAAAACCAAGACGTTATTCCTTGTGAGCAACAGTGCTAAAGGACCAGACCTCAACACTGAATATGATCTTAATAAATTGCCAATAGCCATATTTAAAATATTTTCTAAATATAAAAATTCTATGCTTAGACCAAGTCCAAGCTTAGAGCCCTCCCTATCACCTTTACTCAAGAGCTGAGTACAAGGTTATCAGTGACTACTTCCTCTGTTATGTTTCTCAAATTTCCAAAGAGTAAGATGGATACTGTGTTGGCCATTCCCTCTTCCAAAGGGATATGATCGTCAGGAACTAGTGTTCATTGGAAGGGAGATCCAAATGTCCTTCAGTCCTAAGGCTAGGACAGCAGAAGCAGTGGAGCAATAGACAGGTATGAATATTTTCTCCTATAAATATTGTCAGCAACAGACACCAACATATACACCTGGCTGTGTTTACCCTAAAAACTAACTAAGGCCCTCAGTGGGGAGCTATATTATTCACTCAGTAGCAGTCTCTTTTGTCACATCCAGAATTAGAGAAAAAATGAGTATTACAGGTAAAGGAACTTTGTTGCAGAGGCCAAAGAAACCAATTTGTACCTTACCTCACTGACTTTATAGTATTGAAAATCAAATGTTATTTGCTTAGAAAGGAAAGGCACTTTTAGTAAATAGCATATTGTTCCTTGAAATACAGTTGTTGAAAACTGAAGAAATGACTTCCAATAAAGGTCCTTAAGTCTTTTTTCCTTTTTTTTTCTTTTTTCCTTATATGTTTACACATAGCTCAAAATTTTGTGTGTAACAGCAATTTTTTGAGGCTAATGGAAAACTGTTGAAAAAAAATGTTGGGAGAATATAAAACTTGGTATAATTTACTGTAAAGAAAAATCACAAAATGGAAAACATATTTAAACTTCTCTTTCACGGATACATTATTTCAAATTTGAAATTCTAGAAGTCTGATCAGGATGTTGGGCTCCTTGTTCTCAAACATGAACCTAACATAGTCGTAATCTTCAGAGTGCGGTGCTTGATATTTATGGCAAAGAGCTTTTTCATAGAATATTACAGAAACTCTTCATAGTATGTGTTTAATAGACCAGTTTGGTTTGGCATCAACTTGACATAAACTTTTGGTTATCCAAAGCCCTTAATTGCTTTGAAGTAAAAGCCCAGTGCTGTTCTTTTTTATTAAAATCATGTTTTTTCCTGTTATTGTGGTCTATTTTGGAAGACTGAGTTGTGATTTTTGCATATGTTCTACATAATGCCTCATTAGCAAAAAATCTTGTATCATTTACAAGTAGCCTGAATGTCTGTGTTGTTTTGAACAAAAATCCATATTAAAATTTAAACAATATAAAAATGCACATTTTCTGCTTATTAAAAAGGCCGTCTTAAATTAAATGCAAAGCAGTAACCAGTGAACACATGTATGTGAACATTAAAATCAGAATGATTTTACCTTTTATTGCCTTTTTCAGCTCCAAAAATATTTATACTCTTACCAAATGTGTAACTAGTTTGTACTAAGTGGTTTTTTTAGTAAATGTTAGGGTGTTTACCTTCTTAATTAAAAATCATGTAAGTTCCACAATATCCCAGTGGAGGAAATTTAACCTATAAATGTTCCAGACACTCTGATTTACCCTCTTCCCTTTGGTTGACAGCAGATTGTCAAATCTTAAAACAGAAAGTCCTTTTGCAGCCATGCAATGTAAGAAACAGCTTGGCCTTAGGGAGTCCATCTTTCCCTTCTAGGCACACAGAGGATTACTTCCGGGTACCCTTAATTTCTTCCCCAGCTTTTTATTTTGAAAAATTGTGCATCAACAGAAAAGTTGCAAGAATAGTAGTCTGAACGTTCACATACCTTTCACCTCTTTGTATCTTTGTGAATGACATAAGTCTATTCTGTATTTGGCATTCATGCACTTTTCCCACTTCTCTGTCCTCTCTCCCTTCCTCCTACCACCTCCCTCCATCTGAGATTTAGACACATGTATCATTTCGCCTTCTGTACACTTCTAAGTATCTTCTAGGAGCAAAGACATCCTCCTGCATAACCACAGTATGGCTGTCATACTCAAGACACTTAACAATACAATAACATCAATACTGTTATACAGTCCATCTTCAAATTTCCCAATTGTATCCCTGATAGCTGTTTTTTTGTTTTGTTTTTTCCCAATAGCTGGTTTTGGTTTGTTTTGCTTTGTTTTGATCTAGTATCCAATTAGGGGTCATGTATTTAATTGTCGTGTCTTTTATGTTTCCTTTATTCCAGAGTGGTTCCCCATTTCCAGCCCATTGATAGTGGTTTGCAGAATGCCCCTCAATTTGTATTTGTCTGATTGCCCGGCCCCCTAATTTAGAGGGCACATCTGGTCCTTGGATGGAAGGGTAACTGGGGCCAAGGATAACCATGCACACATTATTATTACACAGGCAGGTGATCTGTCGTTTTTTTAAAAATATATCCACCAAAAAAAAAAATATATATATATATATATATATCCACCAAGCTTTTGCTGTTGTTTTAAATACCTTAGAATTTGCCCATTAGAAAGTATCACACTCAAATATCATTTCTCTTCTCCCTGTGTTTTTTAATATTAATATAATCTATCTTTTTGGGATATCAGCTTGACATTTTCTCAGCACTTAATATGAACCACACAAATTGTCACAATTTGTAGTAACTGGTATATTAGGACATACTTGAGAGTGGAGACACAGCTAGAACTAGGAATATCTCTGAGGAGGGAAACAGCCTAAAAGAATGGGAAGAAGTGGGGATCCCTGGGTGGCTCAGTGGTTTGGTGCCTGCCTTCAGCCCCGAGTGTGATCCTGGAGTCCCGGGATCGAGTCCTGCGTCGGGCTCCCTACATGGAGCCTGCTTCTCCTTCTGCCTGTGTCTCTGCCTGTCTCTCTCTTTCTCTCTCTCTCTCTCTCTCTCTCTCTCTCTCATGAATAAATAAATAAAATCTTTAAAATAAAAAAATAAAATAAAAATAAAATAAAATAAAAGAATGGGAAGAAGTGATCTCTTAAGATTGGATTTGACTGGCAGCTCTCTCATGTAAGGACTCTGGCCAAATTCTTTACTTTGCTCATAAGCCTTGGTTAGCTACCTCAGCTATAAAGTAAAGAGAATGAAACACGTAAGTTGTTCCCTACCTTTTAAGCAGCACACTTTCATCCCCTAGGGACCTCATGTTTGAAAGATTTTTGTCTACTAAGTAAGTGGTATGTATTTTAATCAACTTTCTGGGTTTTTTTCTTTGGTTTATCAAAAACCTGTATCATGCCAATGGTTGCTTCTGATAATTGTGAAGTAACTTACATCATTGGACTGACTTGGTATAATTCTAGCAAAAAATAAAAATACAAAACCTTCACCTTGGCAACTTAATTGCTGGTAAACCAACATTCTCCATTGGGCTTTTGGATATATTGAATGGAATTCTCAGATTGCCACTGCTAGTTGGAATCTATTAAATTTGATCTGCAAAATGATCCCTTTAAGAAAATCAGCCAGATTTCGGTTCTTCCTGTCTCCAACCAGTCATTGGGAGTGCCCGCTCCATTTTCATAAGAGAGTGATTCTGTGCATTTAGAGTGCTTGACAAAACTGTTTCTCTCCATTCCTCGTGGGTGTTGCGAGTAAGAAAATATTGAGCTCTGATTTATATTTTGACTCACCATCACAAGAAAGGTATGATCCAGAGGTAAATAAACATACACAGCAAATGTTTTCCCTTATGCAATCTTAGGGAGCTTTATTTTCACCTATGAACTCAGGTAGCAGTTTTGAGCAAAAACCATTACCTTTCAAATAGACTTTCCTCAGCTATTTAGTGAAGCTTGTTCCATTTAATTTACCAGCAACCTTCTGTAATCTTAGTAGTGTTACCTTGCTAGTGACTGTTACCTGTGTACCCCTAGTAAAAGCTATGGATAACCTACATTTCTTTTAACAATATGCTTACAGAATGCCTTCCATTGTTAAAAAAAAAAAAAAAATACAGTAGACATGTTTTAATCCTAAAGTTGTCTTCAGCCTTATCCCCCAAATTTAGTCAGCTTAAAACTATGATTCAGAGAGAGCCTCTCCATTCTGTCATAAATATTTTACTCAACTACTTTCCAGAATCTCATAGCCTAGCTTCTGTATTCTACAGCCTTCTCTTCTAAATGGTGTTAAATATCATAACATTTTTGCCTCAAAAAAATCAAGAGGCTTTCTTTAGCATTCTCTGCTGGTACAAAGAGTGAAATGGTGATGAGGGTTGGGGGACAGGGTAGGGTGAGAGAGCTGTGTGCCTGGGGAGTAAAGTATAAGATACTTTCACTGAAGGAAAGATTTTTGCTTCTTAAGATTTCATATTAGACTATACATTACATAGCTCCACTGAAAGTTTTTCCTTCTCCAGTGTATCTGAGGTTTTAAGTTTCTGGATTTATTATGGCACCCAGTAGCAAAGCTGGAGTCAAGTGTTTTCAAGGCTTCCATTAGAAATTCCTTTTTCAGAGTTTATTGCTTGACTGTTTCCAATTATATGAGGGAAACTTGGCACATAGGTTGTTGAACTAGATTACTTTTTTCAACATAAAATCTAATTTATTTCAGTTTGTTTTTAATCTAGAGATGGGTCAACAACTCTTCCAATAGTTTTAGAAGATTTGATCATAATTCTAAATAATAGGTCTATAAAAAAAAAACAAGAGAAAGAAAAGAAACTGCATTTTCCAACTTAATTGTCCAAGGTTTTTTGCAAAATCCTTGTTGAAAAATTTGAGAAATTTATTTTTACAAAGCACATAATTAGACTGCTTGATATCTGTTTGCAGATCATTTCACCATGTGTAATGCAGCATGTATGAATTGTTGCATGACTGTCAGAGTTCATCTGAATGTTTTTTACCATGGATCGTTCTTTCTGTTAGAATGTTGTCATCCTGAAGATGTGATGTTCCCATCACAGTGTATGAAAGAGAGCAAGAAAGTATGGTGTGGCAGTCACTTAAAATACTGCTTATAAAATTAGCTCCATCTCTGTTCTTCAAAGGAAACCAACCTAAGGACCTCCTCCTAGTACAGAGGTCTAGGACAAGCCTCTAAGCACCGACTCTAGCCCCCTCTTGCCTCCATCATCCTCACAATCCTTGTCAGCTTTTTGTGACATTCCTTTCCCTTCTTTCCCTCTCAATCTCCCCCTGTATTTTTTTTTTATCATATTTCATTGGCCTATGAAAGATGTTGAGTCGATTGTCAGGTTTGAGACAATTTTCCATTGTATGTCTTCCTACGGGCCAGGTCACACTTATCACATTGTTGATTTCGATCTTCTATTTAGGACTTTCAGCTAAGCAGCCAGCCTCTTCTTCCCACCATGACCCTCAAAAATGTCTAATCATAGGGGCACCTGGGTGGCACAGTCAGTTAAGCATCCAACTCTTGGTTTCAGCTCAAGTTGTGATCTCAGGTTTATGAGATTGAGATTGAGCCTGTGTCGGGCTCCACGCTCAGCTCAGAGTCCTCTTCAAGTTCTCTCTCCCTAAGCCTCTCCCACTTGTATGCTCTTTCTCTCTCTCTCTCTCTCTCTCTCTCTCTCTCCCTCTCTCAAATAAATAAATCTTTGTTAAAAATCTAATCATAACAATGACTCTTACAGATAAAGCCCCTAAAAACTGACACTTGAAAATAATCATTAAAGACTTGCAGGTGTTGCAAGTGTACTCTTAAGCAAATTGACTTTTTATTTAATGGACCACATTATTATTGTTGTTTTCTAACTCTACTAAAGTTGCATTTGTATCCACCTGTTGGGCATCATTAGCATAAGATACAAAGTCACTTTTCTTGGCAATATTTTGAAAAGTTTAATCTTCAAAGAGGTTAGGAAAATATTCAAGCAAACATCCACCACTTAAAACACACTAAAAAGTTTTTGAAAGATGTTTACCATCCTTTGCCTTACAGAGAAAATTCAAAATTAAAACCTATTATTTCTATAACCTTGTGTGGCTGAATGAGTTATTGGTGCTTAATTCTTTGTTTTTATCATTAAGTAATTGTTACTCAAACATATATAAATGTATATATATTTTTCTTGAAAATACTAAATGTTTAAAAACAAGAAAATATCGGAGATGACTGAAAATGTAAGAAAAGATTTGAAATTATTTGAATAGTTCAATCCTTCCATATCAATAACTGTCAGTCACCATTGAGTGGTCAAACCAAGTAATTCTGGAGAAAACAGATTGTTATATTTTGGTTTCTAATTATGAAAAAGTGAATATCTTCTTTATTTGATTTATGTAAAATATGTTTTCCCTTCATATTATAATATTTTTAGTGAATAAAGAGCATGCTATGGGGAAGAATAGAGAGTATACTGCAGAATGTGTGCTCAGAACTACTAGATAACGTGTTTTAGACACATAATTATTTTAACATTGTGTTAAGACTGTATCCTGGGTAAGATCCAGGTTCTTGGACTTGTTTATCTTCTGTGTGAGGACAACTAACTGTCCGATGCCAAAATACAATGAACTTTCAAATATCAAAGAGGAAAATTAAGTATTTCAAGTCCTCAGCTGGTTTACAGATGTGTGAGCTTTGTAGTCCATTTTCTGGTTCCAGTAGGGCATTGTGACAATTTTTCCAATATGTGTACACTAGATAAGTTTTGGAAGTAAAATTACTTACTTTAAATCCTGAAATAATTTTCTGAATTTAAATTTTTTTATGTTTATTTTTTTAAAGAAATGAAGTTTTAAAACCGAGCTTCACAATTTCGAAAATACTTTTTTGAATGTAAAACGTATTAAATTAAGGAGTCTTTCTCTGTCAGGAAAGTAAATGCCTTTTGAAAACGGGTATTCATTTAGATCTGTGATTAACCTTTAACAAGATCTTCCTGTTAAATTCTACATTTGCTTTAATCTCAGTAGGAAAAATACAAACTAGTATTGCAGCATATAGAGTTTCTATATACCCTGTGGACGTTAAATGATCTCTTACAGCTAAAGGCACATCTGCAACATATTTAAATGCCAGCTTTGGGCATTATTAGTATAAAATGCTAAGTCACTTTTTTGGGAAATATTTTGTAAAGTTGAAACTCCAGGAGGAAACTCCGATAAATGGTAATCTTATGATACCATTTGTTTCGAGGGAGTGGTAGGAAGATGAGTGGCTGTCTTGCATATTTTTCTCTTAGGGAAAAGTAGTATGATCGTCCTTAAAATAAGTATGAAGTTTGGGGGTGGAACCACTACTGTGCTATAGACTGATGTCCTTTTACTCTTTCAGGACGCTGTAAAATGGTTTTAAGTGCATATTGTAAGTTGTTATAGGGGTGATACAAGTCATCAAATTTGAATCTCCCTTCAAACTCTGAGAATATATGAGTTTAACAAAGTTCAAGAACAGTGAGTGGTTGGCATTAAATAATCTATCCTAAGTGTATAGTAAACTAAAAACCTTGGTGATTGATATGCAAGTGTGTAAATTTTTCCTAGGTAATGTTTCAATGGAAAATTGTGATTCCACCACAGATTTTTTTCCTTTTGCCTTGCATTTTTTACTTTGTCTCTTTTTTTCTTAAACACATCGTTGAAGGTCAAACATTCGGGACAATGTAGAAATGATTAAGCTTCATAAACAACTAGTGGAGAAAAGCAACGCTCTTTCAGTAATGGAAGGAAAATTTATTCAGCTTCAAGAGGTAATGTGATCATTTATTTTATTATAGTGATGCATAGATACAAATGTATCTATGTGTATACCTAGTATATACAGAGATATAGTATCAAAGATAGTGCTTAAGTTGTATTTTTTAAATAGAACGGTCCTAACACTAGAAAGTTATTTTTAAAGATGCTCTTTTTATTCTTAAATGTGTATAACTTCATATGTTATTTGTAATTTATAACTTAATAACTAAAGAAATAACTGCTTGGACTTTTCTTAAATACCTGTCTTCTTAAAATAATAGACATCTTAAATTATTTCATGCCAAAAAAATGTATTTTTGACTCCTTTTATCTGTAATTATATGGGGACATAGCACTGAAGGTTTAAATGCATTTGCATCTATCTTCAGTTATAAGCACTTATGAGATATCCAAGATAGACCAACTTATAAATACATCAGTAATCAGGTTTTGTTCAATCTTTCTTTGGTGTGCTGTTTTGTTTTGTCACTATCTACCATTATCACAAAATATTTGAGTGCCCATCATGTCAGCTATCAGTCTACTTATTTTAAATCTTAACCATTTTTGTTGACAATACTCAGGACTCTTCATCCCCATGGCTGCCTTAGGATTGTGGCCCCACAGAAATATGCCATCAGAAGGTTCCTATTTATTGGCACTGCATAATTAACATAGATTCTGGAATTAATGAACTCCAAAACATTTCAGATGAGGAGAATTCATATTAAGCAGTACTTTCCTTAAAGTACTGAGACAAGGAAAGGAGTAAATTGATGGGCAGCATAGGGTGATCTGAAGCTTAAATTTACTATTGAATTAGATAAATATTTTTAAAATGTGTTTTGGTTAGTGTTTTCCCTCCTGCACGAACCTCCTTAAATGTGAAGTAGTAACTACCTTCCGTATAAATATGAGGGTTTATGAAAGAGAGACGATGAATTGGAGAGTAGAGACGATAGCACTATCTGCCCAAAGATAGAAGAGGGAGATTAAGAAAACACAGAGCTGAGGGCCATTTCTAACATTGAGAATTAGGAAAGGAAATAAAGACTGAGCTTACATTCTTTTGTCACTTTCACCTTTTTGACTTCCATTTAACAGTGCTGCCAAGTATTTGTTCAAATACCAACTATGACAAGCGACTGCAATAGCATAGGTTCCTCTTGGGGATTGGTATTGCGTAAAGAAAGATTTGAAAAGTTCAGACCAACAGCTTTAGCAAATGAGGCAGGAGGCCCAGGAAAAGCTGGTTAAAGATAGCATGCTATAATATAATCCAAGATTAACAAAAACTGGACTCAAGTTACTCAGTAGCAATGTTTCTTTTAAATGATTGGAGAGGGCAGCCTGGGTGGCTCAACCGTTTAGTGCTGCCTTCAGCCCAGGGTATGATCCTGGAGACCCGAGATTGAGTCCCATGTCGGGCTGCCTGCATGGAGCCTGCTTCTCCCTCTGCCTGTGTCTGTGCCTCTCTCTCTTGTCTCTCGTGAATAAATAAATAAAATCTTTTAAAAAAATAAAAAAATAAATGGAGAACTTCTGTAGAATGTTAAATGATATTAATTAGCAGATGAGCCATTTCATGTTATGGTCTTTTGGTCTCTCTGGAAAGACTTTAATATGATCATCTTTTTATTTATTAAAAAAAGTATTGGCATTTAAGAATATAAATTTGAATCTAAAACATTCATAAATGCCATTTTAAAAATTAAGGAATTGGGATGCCTAGCTGGTTCGGTCGTTGGAGCATGCTACCCTTGATCTCAGAGTAGTGAGTTCAAGCCCCATATTGGGCATAGAGATTACTTACAAATAGATAGATAGATAGATAGATAGATAGATAGATAGATAGATAAAATTTTGTTTCTAAAAATTAAGACGACTTTAGTAATTATTTTTACTGAATTGAAAATTTCAATCTAGTTGTATTAAAACAACCCTCTCTTAGGCTGTTTATGTGCTGTGGTGACAAATCCTTTCAAGTTTGATTATCTATGGTTAACATTTATTTTGACCCATGTGGCAGCATTCTTAGACAGCATGTCCAACCATTGTAACCACAGCAGAAAGGAAAAAAATTGCTAAAACTAATTTACTCACCGGTCGCTAATCAACCAGTCAAAAACTAGGAGGAAATAAAGGATAAAACGTTTTCTTTATGTGACTCTGTGCTAAGATAACCCTATATTTTTTTCCTAATTATACACTTAGGTCAATAGTGTCTCCATGGACAAGTAGCACATATATATTGTTTATGAGGTGAAGAATAATCTGTATATTGTGAACTTTAGGAGTAAATTCACTTACAAAATTGTAATTACTTACTAAACACGGAATCCAAAAATAATTTTGAAAAGATTTTCTTTTTGTTTTTTAGAAGCAAAGAAGTCTCCGGATCAGCCATGATGCCTTGATGGCAAACGGAGATGAGCTAAATATGCAACTCAAAGAGCAACGTTTAAAATGCTGCAGTCTTGAGAAGCAATTACATTCCATGACATTTTCTGAAAGAAGAATAGAAGAGGTAAGCTCCCAAGAGTTTATTAGCCATTCCTTGTATTAAAACTTCTCTGTCACTGTTTCAATAAAGTAAAATAGAGACATTTAAAAAATATGTTTACTTGAAGATCCTAAACTACATACATGGTGCTTTGAGCACAGCAAATATAGTCATGCCAACTCAGTGCCTAAAAATACTTGCAAATGTGCTGATACCCACTGGTTACCTAATGGATTGACTCTTGAGGAAAAAGAAAACACGACTTCCCAGTGGAACTTAACTTTCTCTGCCTCAACACCTGATTAGCCATTTGAGATACCAAGACCACGTTAGAGGACACATCTGTTTCTGAGGAGAGGGATAGTCTGTCGTGCAACATCAGCAATTTTGTGAAATTATTTCATTTTATTTCTAGGAAGTTATTTGAAAACTCATCTTTCTATTCTTGTTGCTACTCATGTCTCCAAGCTAGCACAGTCTCTTCCTGTAGTCTGTTAAACTTGTCCTGAAAGAGAATGGCAGTGAAATAAATAAGATGCCTACATTCTGCTCTTATCTTGAAAGAATCCTTACTGTGTCTCAAACTAGCATCAAAAGAGAATTACGAACATAGAAATGAATTTTGAGAGTCTCTCACCCACAGGAAAACATTGTAACTACAAAATATACTGGTGAATAAAACTTAAACATGAATGCTAGAAATAAATACAGAAAGCTACTTTTTAGTTGTAAAGCTATAATGATTATCCTGAGTTTATTTCTAAAAATATTCATTAGGGTAAAACAGGATATATGATTCATTAGATGTGCTACTGATTCTTTGTACATTCATTGCACATTAGATGGCTAGCAAACATAAAAAATTGTGTCTTGAAAGTTAATTGTGATTGACAAGATTTGTTTGAGCCATGAACCAAAAGAAAAGTTAATCCTTTTATTTTTTATGGGCCAGTTGGAAATTAATACAAAATGAATGTAATGATAGAATTCATCAGGGAGGAAAGTAAAAAATATTATGTTTCTCAGACTTCATAGCAAACTTTTTTTTTTTAATTTTTTTTTTATTTTTTTTATTTATGATAGTCACACAGAGAGAGAGAGAGAGAGGCAGAGACACAGGCAGAGGGAGAAGCAGGCTCCATGCACCGGGAGCCCGACGTGGGACTCGATCCGGGGTCTCCAGGATCGCGCCCTGGGCCAAAGACAGGCGCCAAACCACTGCGCCACCCAGGGATCCCCATAACAAACTTTTAACACATTCTTTATTGAGATTTGACACATGTCACCATAAAGCAATGCATACATTTCTGCTAAATTAAAACAAATATTAATTTCATGTTTACTTAACAACTTGGAAAAAATCAAGCTAAATTAAATACAGAAAACATAAGTTGACTAGTTAGCAACTGCAATTTAGAAATAAAGATGGAAACATGTTAGCCTCCCCTCATGTTATTTTACCCCCGTGTGGTTTTATTTGATAATCACCTAATGTGTCATTTTCTTTTCATTTTAGCTGCAGGATAGAATTAATGATTTAGAAAAGGAACGGGAACTTTTAAAGGAAAACTATGATAAACTTTATAACAGGTAAATCATGAATACATGCGTTTTCTCATTCCCTTGTTTGAGATCTTTTATATCAAAGCAGTAGATGTCAAAATGTCTAATAGTGATTAAAAAATTAGTAATGTATGACTGCAAGAAATATATATATATATAATTTAATGTAATATATATAAATACATATGTATTAAAAGAAAAATAGCTTTTTTTAGGTATTGGTAAGAAATTGTTTAAGCCGAGCAGTAGACTCTTACTAGAAAATCATATCACTTTGTTGCTATTACCATTTATTGAATATAAACTGTAAGCAAGCAGGCTATGCTAAATACTCTTCATACATTATTATAAATTTCTCATAACAACCAGGAAATGTAGGTATTGTAAATGCCCATTTTGCAATGAAAAAAAACAGAATTAAGTCACTTTTCTACATTCATAAAGCTGTGTAGTGATAAAACTTGGATTTGTGCATCTTCTGGTCTCTCCAAGCCCTGGTCTCTTCCCTGGACTACCCAGCTTATTAGCTGAGAGTGATTCTCTTGGTGGAAAACAAACGTGTACACTTAAAATTGTCTCTGTTCCTTATAAAGAGAAAATATCTTTCTCTCAAGATAAATTGTTTTAAGTGTATTTATATAAGTAATCTTTACACCCAACGTGGGGCTGAAACTCATGACCCTGAGATCAAGAGTTGCAGGCTCTTCCAACTAGCAGCCAGGTGTACCCCCTCATATAAAATTTGAAAGAGCTAGTTCAGTTTTGTTTTTTAATCAACCTCATAGTGATGGTATTTTAAAAATTAATCCCTTCTGATAATGTTAGAAACAAAATTCTATACCACAGCTAAGCTTATTAGTTAAACAGTACAGATATCTGTGTGTCTGTATATGTGTGTATTTTTAAGTCTTTTCAGTATATGGTAACTGATGAAGGATAAATACAGGTTCATATGAAAGTAAATTTAATATAAATATTGGAAGGTATATGTTATAGTTAATATTCAACAGTTGGCCCTATTGAGTGTATTCTGAAACATCAGAAAGTAGCCATCTGATACACAGATACACCTCTTAACTTTTTAACTGTATGTTTTGGATTTTTATAAACTAAATGTACATTTTGTAAATTAATCAAATCATACCTAAAGAGTGTGTTGATACGGCTTTTAGTTATTTTTACTTTGAAAAGATACCTAGATTATTGTTAGGCGTCATTCCAGTGACATAGATCATCTGTGTTGTTTACCTACTAGTGTTGATTATCTTTGCATAGTGGCTCATTACATTAAAAGTTATCGATAGCAGATTCAGACATTAGTTATAAAATAATACCTGGGGCTCTCTCTCTCAAGGGTAGACTGGCTAAAAATCTTTATGTGGGATCTACCTTGGACCCCTTCCAGATCATTTGGCCCTATTGCTTTGTTCTGGCCTTTCTCTCATCAGCCCTGATTAATTTTACTTAAAGCATTTATTATGCCTCCTCTTTTACATTTACATTCCTGTAGAAAAATACAGGGTTTATATTGCTATATATCTAAATATTTAATAGTTCTGTATTTGAAAATTCCAAATTTCAGTATATATAGATGACACAACCGCTGCATTATAGGGCAGAGAATAATGCTATCCCCGTATTTTAGAAATGAGAAAACTGAGACTGAAGAAAAATTGAGAGACTTGTATAGAGTCATACAGCATTGCTGAGACTCCAATGTAGGACCCAAACCCCATTCTTTTGACTCTGAAATTGAATTTTTCCCCCTGTTCTTCATTATCTCTCTGATTTTATTGCATTGGAAAACTGATCCTGTGGAAGGGAAATGTTCGTGCAATGATAGAACTACTAAGCATTCAGAAATTGTTATTGATTTATATTTATCCTCAACATCTTGTAACTTCAAATAATCTAACGTGGTCTTAATACAAGAAAATAAGTGCCATTTGGCCATTACTTATACATTTTCTACTTCCCAATTTGAAGATTTACTGAGCATACCTTCTGGGAATAAAAAACATTAAACATGGGATCCCTGGGTGGCGCAGCGGTTTGGCGCCTGCCTTTGGCCCGGGGCGCGATCCTGGAGACTCTGGATCGAATCCCACATCGGGCTCCCGGTGCATGGAGCCTGCTTCTCCCTCTGCCTGTGTCTCTGCCTCCCTCCCTCTCTCTCTCTCTCTCTCTCTCTCTCTCTCTCTCTCTCTCTGTGACTATCATAAATAAATAAAAAATTTAAAAAAAAAAAACATTAAACTTAGCTGGGAATAATGCATAAATGGAATTTTGAGGGAGAGATGTTTTTCTCGTATTTACTTTATCACCGTGAAACTTTACCTCTCCATATTAGTAGATGATCTGAGAGTGTAAATCTGACTTTGAAGGGTTTTTTTTTTTTTGAAGGGTTTTTTTTTAATGTTTTATGCTTGAGCTACAATTTTTTCTTATCACATTAAAAACAGACTTCATTATGCAGCTTGCATTTGAATTTTGTATGAGATATATGGAAGTAAATGTGTGTAATGGGTGTCAAAACACTTTGTATCAAAAAAAGAATTAATGTCACTTAAGCACAAAACCCAGCAAGCACACATGATAGCAAATAGAACTATAAAATTCTCTAATACAAATTTTTAATATAGATTATGTTTTCAGAAGCAGAATTAGAGACACTTCCACAAAAATCATTGTTGCCCTTAAGATTTTTTACAGCTTTTGTGTTTCGTGGTTCTGTTATTCATCATTGCCAACATCTAGTGCTCGTCAAAAACTAAATAAATTTACTCCCTGTTTAGTTAGTCATGGTGATAGCATGTTTTTTAAAGGAGAGCATTTGTTTGTTATTCAAAATTGGCTAGTTTTCAGGAGAAAAATATGATTTGCAGATTACATTCTCATCTTCCTTTTCCAAATGAAATTTTGAATGTGTTTATTACTTGACATATGACATATTAGGGAATCATCTGGTAAAATAAAACCCTCATGTTAGTATTTGGTATGAGCTTGTTTTAATATGAGAGAACATTTTTGATATGATGCCAAGAAATAAGTATAACTTTAAGAAATATTCCATTTAAAAATTCAGAATAAACTTTTTGCAATGAAATTTGTGTGGTCAGAGAGAAACTTTATACTTCTCTGTATAAAGCTGTGTCCCATTTTTGAAGTTAGTATATATATCTAGTTTTAGCATGGTGTAACTGATGAATACAATAGTCCTTCTATTGTATATATGAATAACCTGGAAAACAGCAAAATATAGGTTTCACTACCCCTTTGAAACCTCCATCCCCCAGCCTCCCACTACCATCCAATTCAGATTTAGTTAATTTGAGATAGGATCCAGAGAATCTGTGAGAAGTGATTTTAAGGTATTACTCCTAAGAGGCACTAATACCTACTTTAAAAAAAAGAAGAAAAAAAAAGAGTTGGTTAGTTCTTGGAGGTGGTGTTAACCGTTTTAAGAATCGGTTTTTACGGGATCCCTGGGTGGCGCAGCGGTTTGGCGCTTGCCTTTGGCCCAGGGCGCGATCCTGGAGACCCGGGATCGAATCCCACGTCAGGCTCCCGGTGCATGGAGCCTGCTTCTCCCTCTGCCTATGTCTCTGCCTCTCTCTCTCACTGTGTGACTATCATAAATAAATAAAAAAAATTAAGAAAAAAAAAGGAATAAAAAGTCGAGGAAACAGTCGTATATTTAAAAAAAAAAAAAGAATCGGTTTTTACAATAGTAGAGTCGAGTCGTCTAATATCCAAAATTTAATGGAGCACTGCTGACCACTCACAGACTCTCTGGGCTCCATTTCTGTAAAGTGAGCACCTGTCCCCTACAATCTTCTAGGAATCATGAAAGCTCATGTGATCAAATACAAGCATTTTGTGCTTCCCAGAAATCAAACTGAGTACAGTTGGAGCATCATTTTCTTTCAGCAAGTGAAATATCCCTATGTAAATACGTATTTAATTTCCATTAGGTCCTAACTAAAGTACCTATGGATTTCTTTGTGGATGACTTAGAGCTTATTCTTCCCTCTCTCATATATTAGGATGCCCTTAAACATTGGAATATGTGAAATTTCTTCTGTAAGAAGAAAGGCCTTAGGGTGGAGATTAATTCTTCAGCTCTTATTTCTATCTGATCATGTTGTTGATCACCGTTGTGTATGTTGACCCATGACTGCCAGTGGACATGCCAGTGACCACAGGCACCAATGGGCATTCGACTAGAGATTGACATTTTCTCACTTCTGCAATAGAATGTGACAATGAAATGTGCACACAGACCAACTATGATCCCCCCTCACTTGTCACTATAAGCAATATACAAAAACATTTTCATGAATAAAAGGTTCTCAAAGACTCTTCTCATATGCAGATTTAATCATGTACACAGCCTTTACAAAGAAAATGGAGCCAGATGTGGTTCACCATTTATAGTTACACAGATGGCTCCAAGCATAGAGGAATACAGTAAATTCAAAAGGAATTCCTCATGAAACTCCAGTGGAATGTAATCCTAAATTTAGAGGGAAAATAGCAGTGGACTAAATTCAGATTGACTTATGCTGATTTACACTAGTATTTTGTGGGTTTGGAGAAACCAGGCTGCTAAATTGTTCTTAATTTAAACACATACAGCTTCTGATGTTTCTGCCAGATTAACTGTTGGTGATCTTTTTGCTGGTACTAATGCTATTGGAACACTACTGTTTCTAATTTTTGGCGTCTGATATAATGTATAATTGTGCCTATTTCATCATGCTAATTTTTTTTCCGGGTAGTACATGTTTTTAATAATACAAGACACACACACACACACACACACACACACGTGTTTGTTTGGTTTACATAATTTGACCAGACATAGAAATTGTTTGTTCTTTATTTTTAAAAAATGAAAATGTAAATGTAAAGGAATATTCTTTAATATTTAAAGTACATGCTTTGTTTGGATATCATTTAAGTCTAGATAATCATACCACTGATAAAATTAACTTAAAAGACTGGTATATAGGTCCATGTGTTTCTTAAGATTCCATATGCGAAATGAGAACATTGATAGAAGAAACAGAGACCATATTTAGAGAAACTTCTAGAATTCCATTTATTTTTAAGCTCATATTATTTTAAATGCAATAAAAACATTCAAAATGTAAAATAGACACAATTCTGTTCCTTTGAAAGCCATGGCTCTCAGAAAAGTATCTCTTTTAGAATAAAAACTTAAGACTAGCTGAGAGCAACATTAAGGGCAATTTTCAAAAACAAGTTTTTCTTCCATTTGCATCATTACAAAACCAGATTTTATGAGTTCTTATTTCATTTACTAGGTTTATAATAAGGAGAAGAGTCAAAGCTGCTGATAATTATTCAATCATACCAAGCTTCACAGATAATAGTTTTCTGCTGAAATACAGATCGAGATCAGTTTTTCCAAAACCTGGCTATCACCTGGGGAAGTTTTATAAAACTATGAATTCCTGGGCCCCAGATCCTTCATTTTTCTATCCCTCTGAGGGTTTTTAGTGCAACAGTCTAGCACTAGCGTTTAGCTTATCGGCATTCGGGAACCACTGGTGCAAATGAATGCTGAGATTTTGTCATTAGTAGATTGTAACAAGAGTTTAAACTGTTGTGCTTTTACTAAGGAATAACATTTCTGTCTTCATTCTTACCAGGGTGTTCTCACTGGGTTTTCTTCACAGTTGTGTTACAAGTAAAACTTCATTCTTAGCTTGTTAATGCTGTGTGTGTGTTGTGTTAGGACAAAAACTACATTATCACTAATTCTTAATAGCAGAATTACTGTCTCATAGTTCACTGTGCTAGCACTTCATGGCCGGAGTTCTGTGAATGTGTATTATTAAGCACAGACTCAGTAAAAGTTTCAGGTTCTAGAAGTGAAGATCAGGTGGCGAGCCTGTTTTCTCTGTTTGAAGAGGGTTTGTATGTGGGAGAGCAGAGTTTTATCCGAAGCCGATGGCTGAGGTTTGGAATTGCAGATTCCTCTAGAGTATGTACAGTATCTGAATTCCTTTACTAGTCCCACAAAAGCTGCACACTGCCAACTTTTCTGACTGTAGAGCTCTAAATTAAGGCCAGTTCCTTTGCTCATCCCACAAACCCTTTCATGTTTCCTAACCGCAGCCTGAGAAAGGCGCCTTGGTTTCAACAGCAGCAGACCAGCATATGTTTACTTAATTCCTAAGACATGATGACAGTGGTCTCTGTGCCACTAAAAGCTTTTCTCTTTGGTATTTTCGGTTAAAGCCGATTTCCAGGCTCTCCTTGCATGTCACGTGTGTTTTTGCAGTGCCTTCAGTGCTGCCCACGAAGAGCAATGGAAGTTAAAGGAACAGCAGCTGAAAGTACAGATCGCTCAACTCGAGACTGCCTTAAAATCTGACCTAACAGACAAAACTGAAATCCTTGACAGATTCAAAAACGAAAGAGGTACATATAAAACGACTACTGACTTATTCATTTCAGACATCTGTGTTACTCATTGTTATTCACTGACTCAGTCAGCACTGATTGTGGCGCCTACTGTTTTGCCAGGCACCGTGCTACATATGGGGGACATATCTTGTATTAATGGCCATCCATGTTCGTGAGTTTATTGGTCACTCGAAATTTCCATTTACTCAACCTAGCTTATATGCCAAAGGAGTTTGTTTGTTTTCCTCATCAGTGATAGTTTTTATTCAGGTTGTCTTTCGTTTTTTGTTTTGTTTTGTTTCCTAAATGTCGAGCCTTTCTGTATTCAGCAGTCAATGAGCATTTACTGAGCTACCAGGATATGTTAGGCAGTGTTCAAAGTTCAGGGGGATACAGCAATGAACCAAACAGAGGCGTTGCCCTCATGCAACATAAATTCAATAGGGAGAAACTGAAAATAATTAAATATGCAACGTGTCAGGTGGTAGCAAGTGCAGTGGGAATAAAAAAGCGGGGTAAGATGATAGGGTAGCAGAAGTGCTTGCTAGTTTTGATACGTCGAACAGGGAAGATCTCTGATAATGAGATATCTATATCTACCCTATGACAGTGAACTTAAATACCAGGAAGACTTGTCAAGATATCCCTGCTAAAATAATAATCATTAATAAGTTTTGTATGCAAGTCACAGATCTCACCCTTCTCATCTCATGGAAACAAAATAATTATAATTAGAGTAGATGTCTGACTTACTAGATTATACTCACAAATGCACAACAGAGGAATTGAATTATTTGCGTCAAATGTTGTATCTGTTGCTCATCTACTACATAAACCAAGTGATGTGATAACGTTGCTTCTTTTAAACATTTGCAATTGTGTTGCATGAGAGCTTTTCAAAGTTTAATGCAGGCTTAGTTGAAAAATACATTTCTACTTAGCACTCTATTGATTTAGATAACAATGCCATATTTTATTAACTATAAGAGATATTTTTTCTCATTTGACATCTCTGAAATTGGTATACATCTTATAAATGATGACATTTTAAAATTATGGTCTGACCTTTTTTAATATTTTAAGAAATATGAAATCAGAACACTTATAATCAATGTAGTCTTAATTTCAGTGAAAGACACATTTGCAATATTTATTTACCAAGTGACTGAATTTCGTGAAAAATTATGAATTTTTCTTGGAA
The DNA here is from genome assembly GCF_905146905.1 of Nyctereutes procyonoides. Taxonomy (NCBI): domain Eukaryota; kingdom Metazoa; phylum Chordata; class Mammalia; order Carnivora; family Canidae; genus Nyctereutes; species Nyctereutes procyonoides. The sequence goes on along the minus strand of NW_026575052.1, from coordinate 23,494,325 downwards.
ATATTGTGAGTAGAATAAAATAGTGGCATGATTTGTGACTGGGTGGGCACTTAAAAGTTTTGATGTCAAAGATACATATTTCCTGATTTTTATGTCGTACTTAACAGAGTGCTTTTGTTTAGTAGTTGCTCAGTAAATCCTTGCTGACTGAAGGAAGCAGAATCACTCTATATTCCCTCTCTTTTTGCCAACAACAAATATAAACTCTCCATTCTTAATGGAAGAGAAATGAGAAGGAAAAAAAAAACAAGACCTGCCTTATTTCTGTGCTTTCTATATATCCCCAAATAATAACTCCAAAATTCTTTATCTCTAAGCATCTCAATTGGTCTCTAGAAAGAAACTCTTAAGGGGATAGAATCTTGGTGGTCTTTTTTTTAAAAAACTATCTATTGCTGAATTAATTCCAAAGGTTCTTTTAAATTATTAAAACTGAAGTTGCTAAGTCATTTTAATCCACCATTAATACATTCCTCTTTTTTTTTACTTTTTATGTCATGTATACCACTAAAAAAAGTTCAGTAAGCAAACAAAAAAAATTCTAAAAGTCACTCAATCACACAACCCACAAGATAATCATTATTAATATTTTTATGTATATCCTTCCAGAGTTGTTTCTGTATGCACAGATAGTCTTATAATGTGCTGCTTTTTTATTTACTATATTATGAAATCGTTCCTTGAGTATAAATATAAATCCACATCATCATCACCATTTATTAAGTTGTCATAGTTTTCCATGTGAAGATGTACCAAAGATTAAGTCTTCTGTGGATGAATTTTTAAATAGCTTTAGTTTTTTTTTTTTAAGTATCATAAACATCTTTCTACACAAATATTTACACATTTATTCAGTTGTTTCCTTAAGAAAAATTGCTAGAACTGAATCTTTCTTTTTAGTACAACTGTTATTTATTTTGCTTGACCTCCTGAAATGTATAGATCTAATGATTTAAGTTTGGGGTTTTTTTGTGAAAATGTTACAATAGATTATAAGAAAAATATTACAGCCTTGAATCATTTTTCCCCCAGGGAAATACTAAACAAAAAAAAATTGAAATTGTCTATATAAGGAAATCTTTTAATATTAGAAAGTTCCTTTTTGTATTACAGATTTTTAAATTGTTTCATTTTACTTTGAAGTCTCTTCACACATTTACCTTTTCATGTATCAAGTGTTCTTTGCCAGAAGATGTTTCCCTGGGTTCTTAGAATCATTCATCTAACTGGCAAATTATTTTTAGAGAATACTCACCTCTTTATTCAAGGTACAAATTAGTTTCAGATTGTGTGAATATGTGGGGGAAGGATATGTAAATGCAGTTTGCATTTGGTTAATGCTTAAATTAACTGCATGTGTTTAAAGGCCCTGCTTTTGAAAGTTCCTTTCTATCTTTAGCTGAAATGCATAATTCAGCATAATGCATATGGTTATATTGATCACAGCTGAAGATATTAGCACAAAGGAGCTCTGAAAATTGTTTAGTTGAATTGTTCTCTGCACTCTGCTTATTAATGGTGTGCTTGAAGAACATAATTTTAAAAGAGTAAAATGTTATCTCATTTGAATAAAATACTGTTTAGCTTAACCTGCTTTTTGTCAAATCATAAGGTAAGGAGGTTATTTTTCATCTTGTACAGGATGCTTTGATTTTTCATATTATAATTCAGCAAGTCTATCTCTTCTTTGAACTATAGCATCTCCGTGCTTTTTAAAGACCCAGGAGTTATATCCCCAGTAAACAGTTTGAGAAAGGGAAATATTGTGGATAATCCTACATAAAATTTAGTAGAAAGAAAGGTACTAGTATCCAGTAATGTCTTTTCCCACTAATAAGACACTTTCCCACTAATAACATCCTACTTTTAAAAATATGAGGGGAAATGGGGACATTGTTGTGGAAACAGAAATCAACAAAGGAAGAAACATTTGAATAAGTTTATTTTTACCTACTAGCATATCATTCTCAGGACCCTGCTCTGAAATATTGAGAGAATAGAAAAACTAGAACATAAAACTAGTAATCAAAATATAGTTTGGATGAAGTGATCATGTCCTTTCCCCTTTACCTCAACCTCACAACCCATAGCACTTCTTGCAGGCCAGAGAAGGAAATTATATCAGCCTCAAGACCTTTGGTTTTACATTTTTCTTACTGTACTTAACCTTCTTTCTGTTACCTAACCATTCCCATCTAGGTTTTTTAACCTAATCAACATAAAAGAAAGCATTCCACACTCTTACTCTATTCTGTAACTGAAAAAGATGTTTATCTCCTCTACAAATTCATGTTTATAATTAATCCTAATTTTTAGTTTAAAGACAAGTATTTGTCTTCAAAATTACCAAGTATTGTTCACATTTGGAAATTGTCTCATTTAGGTCACTTAGTATTAGCAACTTATACTTGAGTATAACCTTTTAACCTTTCATCGATAAGATAAAAATGTTTATATATTTGTTATTAAAATGTCTCTGCATACCCTAGAGTCACATTTTTTTTTCCTTTTTAGTTTGTCAGGAAATATGTGACATCAAAAATAATCCAAATTTAGTCCCTTTCTTCTTAATTGTGTAATTTATGATTTTCACTTACATGTAATATTTATAGCTTGGGAACACAAAGCATTTTAAAAGTCAGAAATGTATTTGTGTATTCATGTAAAGAATTCTTGACAAATGTGTTGGCTTGTTTTTTTAAGAAAAGGAAACAAAAATGTACAACTTGAATTGAGGACTTTTGATAAACACAAATCTTTGAAAATAGGATGAGATTAGGAGACACTTTGGATGACATGGTTTGGAGTTAGTCTACGGGGAGCCAGAAAGGATACTTGACCCCCCACAGTGAACTCTGTTGAGGAGTACGCTGAAGAACATGAGACTAAAGAATAGATTTGTTAGCTAACTCTTTTTTTTCTTTAAGTTAAACATATGTTTAATGCAGGGAATGAAAAATTAGTCTCTTTATGAATTTACCACCTTTTGTAGCTCTACCCTGTACTCCTACTTGTGAGTCCAGGCAAGTGAGTGCCTGGGCAGACATAACCTATCTATAGTCCTTAACGACAGCTTGAGTCCATGTCCTACTAATTAACAGTACAAACTCAATGAATAAAGAGCACACATGAATTATTATTGATGCTACCATGCACTAGCTGAGAATACATTTCTCCTATCTTAACAGATTTGTTCAAAATGTGGTTGATTAAAATGATGGGTTTAGTATTACCAGAGAAATTAATGTTGTTTTAATAAAAAGACTTTATGCTAAATTGGGAAAAGAAAACTTAAGGAAGTCAATTAAGACACTAAAAGACAAAATTTTTTTTGCATGCCTTTCAGGACCCTTAATAAGTAAGTAAAAATCATAGATTTAGAAACATATTTTCTTAGGTATTTTAGATAGAATGTTCCTTTGAAGTCCCAGAGGCCACAATTTCCTTATATTAATACTGTGAACTTAAGTCTTCAGTTTTTGATAAGCAACTGGATCATATGGTAGACACATGATAGCATTCATTTGTTCCTCATTCCCTCACTGCCTTTGTCTAGGTGCTAGCACAATTTCCTCTGACCAGAGCAATACGTATCAGGAATTATATCAATTTTAAATACGTTCTTATGCCTCATGTTCTCTTACCTTTCTAATTGTGTCAACTTTATTTCTAAGACCAAAATGAGAAACTCACTCAAGAAAACAGAGAACTACAGTTACAGTATCTGGAACAAAAGCAACAACTTGATGACCTCAAACACCGCATGAAGTTTTACAACCAGGTGAACTATTTTCTTACTTTGGAAATAAACTCCAAATTTTTATCTCAGTATTTTATGCTTGGAGGAAACTGTAGTACAAAGCAAAAGACTTCAAATATATTACTTAATTTCTTAATTCATGGTTATTAGGCAGCTTACATTTCAGGAGGAGATTCTGAATAGTTGGAATGTCTCGTGTACTTAGTTTCTTAATTCATGGTATCAGGCAGCTTATGTTCCATGAGGATAATCTGCATAGTTGGAATGTCTCTTGTACTTTCCATTAATATCTCATTGTGAGCTTTTACTTACTCTATCTTTTGCAGGATAGTGATATTAATGCTGATGAATTGAGTGAAGCTCTCCTACTTATAAAGGTAACTTTCTGAACTTCACCATGAATTTCATGTCTACATATAACTGTTTCAGCATAATGATGACCCTTGTCTGTAACCCTTATACTCAGAGAATGAATTATTCAGGAAAGTGGTCAGGTGACATTTAGTTATAGCATATACATATTTCATAATGACATCAAAATTACATTAAAATAGACCTCAAAAACTCTTATTTAAAGCACCTTCTCCAACTGTAACAAACATTTCACTTTTATACACCTCGCTATAAAACTAATCAGTAATTTTCTGTCCTAAGAGATCTTGGTATATACCCTATTATCTTAAATAAAATATTGAATTATAAATATTACCAGAAGATATTTTTCAGGTCTAGGATATTCTGTTATTTATAAGAAGACATGAGAAAATACATTTTCCCTTTAGATCAACACAGTGTAGCTTTTAATCAATTGAAGAAATAGAAATGTACATGATTCTTCTTTATGTCATGAAGTAATAAACTGTTTTTTGAATTCTCTGTAATTGTTCCAAATGTCTATCCAAATATATTCTCTGTATCAGGATTTTTTAATTCCTGATGGAAAATGGAAATATATCTGTTTTCAATTAATGATTTGTTCCTTGCTATATCTATATTAATTCACATGATTACATTTTAGAAACTCTTATTTCAATAATAAAACATGTTTTTGTTTTAGGCTGAAAAATCACAAAAAAATGGAGACCTTTCCTTCTTAGAGAAAGTAGACAATAAAATTAACAAAGATCTAGAACGCTCCATGAAAGAGCTACAAGCAACTCACGCAGAAACAGTACAAGAACTTGAAAAGACACGAAACATGCTAATTATGCAACATAAAATTAATAAAGATTATCAGGTAATGTGCTGCACTAAGTCGGGAGAATAGGCTTCTATGATACTCTCCTGGTGATTTACTTTCCAAAGTAGTATTATGTATTATCATCTGTCATAATCTCTTATCGTGCATTACCCACATGCCTGGAATTTGACCTTGTAACTAGGTTCTTGGAGTAAATAGCTTAAAAACAAATAATTTTTTTAAAGTCCTGGTTTTAGAGAAGAAATAGCAGCAATGAATTCACCTTTGCTGGTACTAGCACTTTCTGTAAATGGATTGCAGTTATCCTACACAACCACATGTTATTTTAGCCTTTAACAAACAGGAAAATCACCTCCATGAAAAGGCATCTGGGGTTTTGTTAATTTTACTTCTGATTTATGGACATCGCCAAGCACAATTTTCTAAGCTATAAGCTATTAGAGGTCAGAAAACCATGGTTTACAGTTCCTGATAGCCCCAGGATCAAGGAAATGCTTGAGTCATATTGCTTTAAAAAATGAAAATGGAACTAATCCTAAGTATTGAAACTTGTTATCTCTTATTTTTTAGATGGAAGTTGAAGCAGTGACCCAGAAGATGGAAAATTTGCAGCAAGATTATGAACTCAAAGTGGAACAATATGTTCATCTTCTTGATACCAGAGCTGCACGCATCCAGAAACTAGAAGGTACAGTTCTTTGTCCACAGTACCTAGATGAATGGATTTTACAATAGTTGAAAATGTCATCCAAATCTACACTCACGATTTCTTTTTGCTCTATATTTTTCTGATTCATAGCTGTAATTAATAAATTCTCAGAATTTATGGAGTTTTATCAGAAAGATTGGTTTTTATCTGCTTCTTTCCTACTCAAGAATTTTTAGTAATTTTCTGTTGCTTTCCAGATTCAGTGCTGTAGGCAAGGTTTCAAAGTACTTTGTGACATTGTAGACCTAACTTTGTAGACCCTGTTTCTAATTTCTCTTCTAAACAAGCTATGTATCTCATCCAAACAAGTGCGGTTGCTCTTTGTCAGATTCACCTTTCTCAGTCCTACCATATGGTACCTTTGCTCCACCTGAGCCTCCTTTATGCCCAACATATACCCTTTTTACCCTGCTTTGAACTCTACCCAATTGCAATGCACGCCTGTGCCAAGAAGCTGGCTCTGATCATTCATCTACTTGAAATGTCCTTGCAGTGGTTTCCAGACTTTAACAAGTATGAAAATCACATGAGGAATTTGTTTCAAATGTAGCTTCCTAGGCCCTAGCCCTAGAGATCTGGGGGTCCATGATATTTGGAAATTACTCCGAGCAATTCAGATAGAGGTGCAGGGCTATACTTTGAAAAATACTATGTCAGTACTAACCATTTTTCCTCCTATGTACTCAAAAAATATTTGTGGGGATTATATTACGTAAGTGTTCTTTACCATTGGAGTTTTGCATATTCCCTGTGACTGCAATATAAACTCTATGATGCTAAGTACTTTGTCTTTCAAGTCCCCTGACATACAATGTTTAATTCAAATGATTGATGCCAGCAGTAATTTTACACTCTTAAAAATTACTGAGGATCCCAAAGGCCTCCTTGCTTATATGGGTTATATTTATCATATTAAGAATTAAAAGAGAAATTTGAAAATATTTATTTTATGTCATGCGAAATTAATAAACCTGTTATATGTTAACATAAGTTACAGTATTTATTTTTTAAAAGCTGTATTTTCCATACCAAAAAATAGTGAGAAGAGTGACATTGTTTTAAATTGTTTTACCTTTTTTTTAATTGTTTGACGTTTTTGCAAACTTTTTGGTGTATACCTCAATAGAAAACAGCTGGGTTTTTAGACCTGCTTCTGCATTCAATCTGTTATGATATCACACAATATGTAGCCTGGGGAACTCCATTAAACATTTAACTTGTGAAAGAATAAGAACGAAAAAGGCAAGTGACATGTCAGTAGTATTTTAGAAATAGTTTTGACCTCACTAACCTTCAAAGCAGTTGCAGGAACCCTCGGGGTTCCCAGACTACACTTTGAGAACCATGGCTCTAAGTAGAAAGGTTCAATAAATATCTTTATCTGCCTGAACAGAGTTTTCCAAAAGAGCAGTATTTACCTTTTATTTCAAGTAGTACTCAATAAAAATTTGCTTAATAGAATTTTCCTAAATAACAAGGAAGTCACATAGTTTGGGATTTTCATTCCTATTAGTGTTACTAAATCTTCACCAATATAATTCATCTGTCCCTTAAATTCATTTATTCATTCCTTAAACATGCTCAGGTTCTTAATGCCTCCTGAGCAAAGTGCTAGGCAGGGAGGATCCAAATAGGAAAAAAAGCTCAGGTACCACCCTTAAGGAACTTAGATAAAATGGAGCACATAGGACAGGGGCACCTAGGTGGCTCAGTCCATTAAGCGTCTGACTTTGGCTGAGTTGTGATCTTATAAGGTCATGGGGTCACCCTGCATTGTCATGTGTGTCCTCCCTTCCCCATTCCGCCCCACCCCTGGACTTCAGGCTCAGCAAGGAATCTGCTTCTCCCTCTCCCTCTGCTCCTCCCCCTGCTCCTGCTCTGCTGTCTTGAATAAATAAATAAAATATTTTTTTTCAAAAAAGATGGAGCACATAAATGGACAGTTATACTTGACCATGAAGAGTGTGAAGCTAGGAAAATGCAGAACATAACAAGGAAACACTAAGGAGAGAATGCCTATTTAAACCTGAAGATTCAGAGAGGACTCCGTAAAGTAGGTTTGAAATCTTTAAAGATGACAGAATTCGCCACTAAGTAAAAGCAGTGAAAGGCATTCCAGACAGTAGAGGATGCAGTGCTTTTCATTTGCAAATCTGCACGCATACCCCTGTAGTTGGAACTCATGATTAGTAAAGGAAGGAAAATCTCTCCAGGTGAGGCTGGAAAGAGCCAAATCATGAAGCCGGCCCCTGAAGAGTTTGAGACTTAATAACCTAAAAAAACCACTAAACAATTTTTAAAGTAGGTAGTAATATACCCAGAATTGTATTTTGGAGATTATGCTGTAGTTATTAGAAAGGGTGAATAAGATTTGAAGGAAGGAAGCACTTTGGGTTCCATAATAATCTGAGTAGCAAACACTGGGAATGTAGGTAAGATGGCATTAGTAGACAGAGAATGGACAGGGACAAACTTGGAAAGATTAAAGAGACAATGTTGAATAGTAGTGACCCTATGAAGGTTGGGACAGTAAAAAGAAAGAAAAACTAGAACAATTCTGTGGCAACAAGTTTAGGCAACTGGTTGAATGGTAACACTGGTGCTTGAGATTCAGAGTACAGAAATAACTGGAAGAGAATACTCTACAGTAGCTATATTCTATTTTGGATAAATAGTTTGCTGTAGCTGGGTCGCTCATAGGCAGAGGGCCCAGCAAACCATGAGATGTATGGGTCTGGAATTCAGGAAATAGATCTGAATTAAAAATAGAAAGAGGAGAGTCTTTTCATATTGCTAGTAGCAGAAGTCACAAAAGATGGAGATCATCCATGAGAATATGAGGGCTAAGAGGATAAAAACAGGACCCCCAGCAAACTATGAGAAAAAGAGAAACCCTTAGAAAAGAACAAGAGAGGTAGAAGGAGAAGCAGGGCAGACGATGACATGGAAACCAAGGTAGGATAGGGGTTCATAAAAGGGAAAGTGACCATCATTGTCGAGGAAGCAAAGAAATATAAAGTGACACAAGAACCTAAGTCTGTTCCATCTAGCAATTAATTCGTTAATGATAACCTTTCCTGGAGCAGTTTCATGAGAAAAGTAAGGCAGATACTTTTTTGCAGGAAGTTGAAAAGTGTCTGTTAGATGAGGAGTTGTAGATACGAAAAAGTATTTTACTTTTTCCATAAATTTAGATGTAACATGGGGATAAAATGTGTATCTAGAAAGAGATATATCTGTTTAAAAAGCAGCTTTATAGAAGTATAATTAACATACTTTAAACTGCATATATTTAAGGCATACAGTTTGAGGAGTTTGGGCCCATGGATACACTGTGAAACCATCACCACAATCAAGACAGTAAACATATCCATCACCCCCAAAGTAGAAAAGTATATATTTCCATAAGCTGAAGGGAAGGAGTCAGTGGAAAGAGAAATTGACTTTAAAGGAGAGAATATAATAAAGCAGAAGCAGAGGAATAGGGGGAATCCAAATATTTACCTCAGCTGTTCATTCAAAAGCCTTTTTTTTCTTTTTCCTTTCCCCTGGTATAGGCTGTATTATAACTTACATTATAATGTTGTTGTTAATAAGTGATGTCAAAACAAAGGATGAATTTTTATAGAATACAGTATTACTCACAGAAAAACAGTGTAGTCATAGAATTTAAGATTGAGACTCTTCACCAAAGCACTTAGACTTCCTACCACTTCAAAAGCCAGTTTGTATCTTCATATGTCAATATTTAAAAATATCTAAACTGTGTGTCTTCTCTTGCAGCCCAATTAAAGGATATTGCCTATGGCACCAAGCAGTATAAATTTAAACCAGAAATCACACCAGATGACTCTGTTGATGAATTTGATGAAACCATTCACTTAGAACGAGGCGAAAACCTACTTGAAATCCATATCAACAAAGTAACCTTTTCTTCTGAAGTTTTACAGGCATCTGGAGATAAAGAGCCTATCACTTTCTGTACCTATGCTTTCTATGATTTTGAGCTACAGACAACTCCCATAGTGCAAGGCCTTCACCCAGAATATAACTTCACTTCTCAATATCTCGTTCATGTTAATGACTTATTTTTACAATATATTCAGAAGAACACTATCACTCTTGAGGTCCACCAAGCTTACAGCACAGATTACGAAACAATTGCAGCAGGTCAGTTGAGATTCCATGAAATTCTAGAAAAAAGTGGTCGAATATTTTGCACAGCAAGTTTGGTTGGTAAGTACAATCTTATAAGCTTTGGATATTTGAATCACTAATTTGATTTGTATATTAATATGGTATTCTACATTACTGTTTTTTCTTATGGATTCAAGATGCCTTGAGGGTAGGACGGTGTCCTCTAAGTAATCTGCCTACAGTTGATTGGACTATCCTAAATGTCATTAATGATGTCAGTGCAATGGCAATTAATTTTTCACAAGTTTATAAGTGCACAGATTTATTTACCATATAATACCCTTTTTTGATTAAATATTAGTTGTAGTCATTTATCCGAGTTTAAGAGCTTATGTTAATCACCATCACTAGACATTGGAAATACAGTGGTCAGTGCTAAGTAAGACAGAACCCCCGCCATCATGGAGCTTATCTTCTAGAGGGGAAGACAGGCCATAAAACAAATTTGTATCTCATCAGATGAAGAAAAATGAACAAGCTAACAAAGATGGAAGGTTGCTAATTCAGATAAGAGCTTCCTTGATAGGTGAACTGAGTAAAGATCCATGACGTCCAGGGGAAGAATGTTTCATGAAGAGGAAACAGCAAGTACCAAGATAGAGAGACAAAGATGACATGTTGGAGGAACAGCAGGAAGGCCAATGGTTAAAGCAGAAATGTGATGCAAAAGAAGGATGAGTACACAAAGTCAGCCTAAGAAAGGCAAATACCATATGATTTCACTCATATGTGGAATTTAAGAAACAAACGAGCAAAGGAAAAAAAAAAAAGAGGAGGAGTGGCAAACCTAGAAACAGACTCTTAACTCTAGAGAATAAACTGCCTATTACCAGCAGGGAGGTGGGTGGGAGACGGGGAAATAGGTGATGGGGATGAAGGAGCACCTTGATGTATAGAAGTGCTGAATCACCAAAGTGTACACCTGAAATTAATATTACACTGTATGTTAACTAACTGGAATTTAAATAAAAGCTTTTTTTAAAAAAGTACACTTTAAAAAACAAAAGCAAAAAAAAAAAAAAAAAAAAAAACAGTAGAAGGACCAGATCATGCTCTAGAAACTTGTAGGTCCTGATGAGGCAAATGGATTTTTTTTTTTCTCTGAGTAATTAAATTTTTTATTTATTTATTTATTTTTTTTTTATTTATGATAGTCACAGAGAGAGAGAGAGAGAGAGAGAGAGAGGCAGAGACACAGGCAGAGGGAGAAGCAGGCTCCATGCACTGGGAGCCTGATGTGGGATTCGATCCCGGGTCTCCAGGATCGCGCCCTGGGCCAAAGGCAGGCACCAAACCGCTGCGCCACCCAGGGATCCCTCTCTGAGTAATTAAAGTCACTGGAGAGTTTTGAGGAAGAGAGTGACATGATCACACGTAGGTTTTAGGAAAACCACCCTGGGTGCTGGGGGAAGAATAGTCTCTCGGGGCCAAAAGGGAAAATTAGGACCATTTTCAGGCTCTTGCATTAATTTGTGGAAAGATGATGATGGCTCAGATTAAAATGGTAATGAGAACAGTGACAAGAAGCAGTTTTTTTCAGTTGATGTTTGATTAACTTCAAGATTTGCTTATCAACCAGATGGAGAGTAATGAGGAAAATGGAGGGGGCAAGAATTTCTGGCATGCAGGATAAGGAGAATGGGGAAGCCATTTATTGAGTTAGGCCTGGGAAAGGAACAAATCTGAGAAAGAAAATCGATTTTGTTTGAACAACTTAAGACTGTCTTGTTGGGACAGCCAAATAGAGATGGCACGCTTGCCATTGGATACACCTCCCCAAAGGTCAGGGATAAACAAATGAAAAGGAAAGTCATTACCGTATGGAATATGTTTTAAGGCTTTGGCCTCTGTAATCTCACATAGAGGCTGAACGTACACAATGCAGAGAGAGTGGCCAAGGATTGAGCCTTGGAAAACCGCACAATGTAGAGTTTAGGAAGAAGAGACACCAGCAAAGGAAACTAAAGAGTGGCCAGTGATTTAGAAGGCAAACTAAAGAGCAAACAGTATCCTAGAGGCCAAGCCAAGAAACCATTTCAAGAAGAAAAGAGGGTGATTTAGCTTCTGGGGAGGGATTTTATTTGATTGATTGATTGATTGATCACAGGGGTAACACATATTTACATGATTCAAAAATCATAAAGTGTAAAAGCTTATACCATAAAATATCTCTCTCTCCCACTTCTGTCCCTCAACTACCTTGGACCCCCTCACCAAAGCTATGAATTCTTCCAAAGAAATTTTAAGCATGTACAAGCAAATTATGTGTATCCATTAATATTCTGGTTTTAGGACTTTTTTAAAAAAAAGATGGTAGATAGAATCATGTTTGTTGATGATCCATTAGTGAGAAAGTAAATAATGAAGTAGAAGAGAATGGGGAAAATAGTTTTAATAATATACTATGCTCAGGAAAGCTTAAGTATAGAATATCCTCTATTCAACAAATATTGAGTACCCATTGTATACTAGTCACATTGGTAGGAATATATCAGTGGAAACCACAGCCCTTGGCCTCAAGAAACTTGGAGTGTGGGTGGAGAAATCTGCTGGTGAATAGACAGTTAAGTGAAAGGAGTCAGTGTCCTAATGAGAGGACAAATCTTTCCCCTCTTTGAAGGAAGCAGAGAGCTTTTAAGTCCCCCAGAAACTGTAGGAAATCTTCACGGAGGAAGAGAGATGAATAGCTGCCCGAGTTGAAAAGAGTAGTGAGAGTGTACAAGGGCAAACATCATGCAAGCATGTATTACATCTGAAATATATTTGGCATAGCTATGGCATTTGTCCCTGTACTTGTGGCACAGTAGAGAAGTGGGAAGGTGCCAAAGATTTCTTGAAAGCTGAATTATAATGTGGAATTTTATATTTAAAATTTTGAGATTTTATATTGTATCTGTCAGTCTACATGGAGTACAACTTGTTAAAAACAAGCTACTGTAGCATCAAAAAGAATCTGTGGAGTATGTAATACAGTGTTTAGGGTTTTTTTCTTTATATTTTGGAAGGATTTAAATAGTTTGAATTGGAATATCTCAAACATAATTTGACATTGCTCTTTAATAATACTTAACATACAATGAAACTCAACTTGCAGAAATAACTTTATTTTCTTCAGCTCTGTTCTTTGCCAATCACACATCATTTGTGCAAGTCATACATTATTTTACTCAGAATAAAATTTTAACAGTGAGTTATGCATTGATTTGAAGGAACTAAAGGAGACATCCCAAATTTTGGCATAGTGGAATACTGGTTCAGATTACGGATTCCCATGGATCAAGCAATTCGACTTTATCGAGAACGAGCAAAGGCTTTGGGATATATAACATCAAATCATAAGGGGCCAGAGCAAATGCAATGGGTGAGCTGGTTGGACTTTAAGACATTTTTATGATACAGAAATTTTATAATATGTCTTTTTATGTCATGCTTTAAACCAAAATCATTTTCTTTCACAGCCATCAAGTGACTCTTTTTAACTTCTTATTTCAAAATAATTATGACTTACAGGAAATACAAAAGCAGTACAGAGAAGTTCTATATACCCTTCACCCAGCTTCTCCCAATTGTAACATCTCACATAACTATACTACATTATCAAAACCAGGAAATGGACATTGGTACAATACTATTAACTAGACCATAGACCTTACTCAGATTTTATGTTTTTACTTGTGTGTGTGTATGTGCGTGTGTAGCATTAGTAGTTCTGTGCAGTTTTATCATGTATATATATTCATGTAACTGCCACCACAAGCAAGATACAGAATTGTTCCATCACTAGAAAGGAACTCCCTTGTGCTTCCCATGGTACTTTCAAAAAATAGAATTGCAGTACTGTGAATTGGAAGTTTAAATGCAGTTCCTCAGAGCAGCATTTCCCTGTGTTTCATTAGAGTCATAATGGCCTTACTTCCAAAAGAATTCCACAATACAATGAATGCAGAAAGCACTAAAGTGAGCCAAATTAAATAGGGTCCTTGACTTTCATGTTTAACAAGAATCCCAAGAGGAAAGCTTCAAGTACACACTTGAGTTGAGTAACAAAGGGATAAAATATAGTTGAAACATTTTGGAATGTTTGCTTGAGTCATAATTATCTTTTTTCTTTTGGATTACTGTCACTGCTATCCATGTGGCTGGGCCCCCAGGGGCCAGATTTATGTCCAGTGGTCCTATTTTTCCCACTCTATACTCAATTATGAGTAATGATTCAGGGGTATCCACCTGACCCCAGTTAAGCCAATCGGATTCCACTTTCAAGAGAAAACAAGACTCTCCATGCTTGGAACATGTGAAATTGAGAGCTTTGGGCCAGCCATCTTCTACCGTATTAACCAGCAAAGGAAAGAAAATGGGTCTAGAGAAAGGGAATAATGAGCAAGCATACAGAGAAAAATGGACACCAGATCAAGGGTAAATTCTGGTAGTTTTCTAGACCTCCTACCTTCCTAAGACCCACCACATTTCTGCTGTGCAATTCCATGAAATAACCATATGGACTTACATTAAAGTCTCATTTTGTTGTATTTGCTAGAAGGAACTAGTTTCTATAATTTTCAATTAAAGAACCGTGACTAATATAACACTGATTCCTGAACTTAGAATGACACCTGTTTCCTAGAGATCATCTCTCTGGACTAGTATTCTTTAGGACATACTATGGGAAATGCTGTAATGGAAAAGAGAATTAAAAATAGACACGGCTATTTATTTAGTTTTGTAGTTTGTTTTTAGATTCCCATTTTCTGCCTTGGGTGAGTCGTTTGTTGGAAATCCAGTTTTTGTGGGTAGATTTGGAGTGAGAACCACAGGGGGTATTTTTTAAAATCATCCCACTCTGCATTCTATAGCTGAATACAAACCAGCCCCAGGACAGCAGTATTGGAATTCCCTTCTCAGTTTTCTCCTCTCCATACCACCAGATGTCTCTACTGAGGACATTATGAGTTTGGTTCTATTTTGCCTTCTCCAGTAAACATGCTGGAGTCAGAGGTTCCAGATGCTCAATCCAAATTTAGAAATACAGTGAAAGAGGAGCCCCCTTTGTAGAAAGTAGAGAATTCTCCAACACTAAACACGGAGCTGGAACACTAACGTTTCTTTATGCTAGGTCATCAGCTATGGTGAGCTTAACAAGTTAGTTACTGCAATCGTTTGCTAAAATGCTTATGCACTGGCACCTGAACAAAAGTTTCATATGGAGTTGTACAGTAGCTTCTACCTCTGCCTAATACCTTTCACTCATCTTTCTTCTGAAATGTCCTCCCAATCCAACTTTTTATGCCCTCCGATGTTTATCTCTGACCTTGTTCTCTTGTCCTTATAGCAGTTGAGCTTCAGTTTACTGGCTAATTTTAGGCTCATGTTTGCTTCCCCATACACCAAGGGTTGAAGATGAGGGCCAACTCAAATATAACGAAACAATCTCTGTGGGTGGACTCCATCAAATTCATGGGATTCTTATATAGGAGTGAGATACGGTCACAATAGCTGGAGTGGTTGAAGAATTAGCTCTTAATAAATTTGTGAACTAGAAAACATTTGTCTTTGGACCCATCTGTTCACTTTATTCATTAGCTATTAAATAGAATTAAAGAATTAAAGGTTTTAACAGTAGTCTCTACATGTATGTTCAGGCATCTATGTTTATTGCTAATAGCTTAAGATCACCCATTCACCTATGTTCTAGGGAGTATTGCTTTTGACTGAGGATCAGGTCTTTTACTGAGAAATTCACTATGAAGTATAAATATGCAACTTTTTGTCCATTTACAAAATTATTTTGTTTGGAATTTGGCAGCTGCTATTTATCTTCTCATTGTATTATTACTATAATATAAATATGTATTTTTTTTCCAGTCAAGTCAGCAAGCACCCAAAACTGCCCAGCTCAGTTCTACTGATTCCACAGATGGCAGCTTAAATGAACTTCATATTACAGTAAGGTGTTGCAACAACCTGCAGTCCCGAGGAAACCACCTTCAGCCACACCCATATGTTGTATACAAGTTTTTTGATTTTGCAGACCATGATACAGCCATCATTCCCAGTAGCAATGATCCACAATTTGAGGATCATATGTGTTTCCCAGTGCCAATGAATATGGATTTGGATCGATACCTTAAGTCAGAGTCTCTGAGTTTTTATGTGTTTGATGATAGTGATACTCAAGAGAATATTTACATAGGAAAAGTCAATGTGCCTCTGATTTCATTGGCACATGACAGGTGTATCTCAGGTAAGCATATTTCTTGAATCTGAAATTATAAAAACAAACCTAAATTATATTTCAGTTACAGATATGATTAACCTTCCTAATGTTCTCAGATAATCTTAAACTTTGGGCCTATAGTTTTTTTTTTCTAGTTATTTTCTTAGTAGTTCTACAGATTACCAATATGTATCTTATGTGTATTTTAGACATATCAGTCTAAAATTAATACTAACAACTCTATCAAAATATAGAAAGTCTACCCCAATATAATTCCATTTCCTCCCCTCTTCTTTGTGCTATTACTGTTCTATATTTGTATAAAGAATATCTATATATGTTATAAACTCAACAATGCTATAATTATTCCTTTATATAATTTTTTGTCTTTTAAAGAAATCAGGAGGAGGGAGAATATAGACCTTAACGTTAACTTATGTGTTTACCATTTTTGGTATTCTTTCTTCCCTCCCTCCCCCTCTCCCATTTCTGGTATTCTTTATTTCTTCCTATGGATTTGCGTTTCTGTCTGGCATTATTTCTATACTCCAATATAACTCCACTGCCTCTTTCTCCTTTGTGCTATTATTAACATATACTTTTTATCTTTATGTAAGCTCAACAATATAATTTTGCTATTACTGTTTTATGCAATTATCTTTTAAATCAGTTAAGAAATGACAAAAAAAAACATATTTACACTGTCTTTCATAATTACCTATGTGATTATTTGTGTTGGTCTCTATTCCTTTATGTTGATTTGAGTTACCATCTGGTATCACTTCCTTATAACCTAGAGAACTTCCTTTAATATGTCTTGTAATTCAGGTCTGCTGGTAATGACTTCTCTCAATTTTTATCTAGGAATGTCTTTATTTTGCTTTTATTTTTTAAAGGATAGTCTTACCAGGTATAATATTCTTAGTCATCAGTTATTTTTTTCTTTTGCACTTTGGGTACATCAGGTAACTAATTTCTGGCATGCATTGTTTCTAATGAGAAATCAGCTCTTAATATGATTCCCTTGTACTTGATACTGTCTTCAAGATTTTCGTGTGTGTGTGTGTGTGCGCGTGTGTGTGTGTGTCTTTAAACAGACCGTGAGGTGTATAGGTTTGGATCCCACTGTGTTTATCCTACTTGGAATTTGTTGAGCTTCTTTATGTGTAAGGTAATGTTATGTACAAAATTTAGGGAGTTTTGTGCTGTTATTTCTTTTGTTCTTTTCATCCCTTTCCCTCTTGAATTCCCATTGCATGTATATCTGTGGTGTCCCACAGATCTCTGAAGCTCTATTCATTTTTTTCCATGTTTTCTCTGCATATTGGATAATCTCTACTGGTCAGTATTCAAGTTCACTGATTCATTCTGCTAGCTCAAATCTCCTATTGAGCCCCCCCTAAAGAATTTCTTTGTTTTCGTAATTGTAATTTCAATTCCAGAATTTCTATTTAGTTCTTTTCTATAAAATTTCTCTTTATTATATTCTGTTTTATAAGCCATTGTCATCAGATTTTCCTTTAATTCTTTAAATATCATTTATTTAAATTATTTGAACATATTTATAATAGCTGTTCTGATGTTTTTGTCTGCTGAGTGTAACACCAAGAAGGCGTCTATTGAAGTGTAACACTTCTAGAAGGCGTCTATTGATGGCCTTTTTTCCTATATAGGCAGCATACACTCCTGTTTTTCCACATGTGCCGTGATTTTTTGTTATTGTTTAAAACTGGACATTTAGGATACTATATTATAGAAACTCTAGATTTCAACCCTCCCCTACTCCACAGGGTGCTTCTCTTGCTGTTTTTGCTTGGTAACTTGCCTGAACTAATTCTGTATCTTCCACTCACTGATGTCTCTGCTAAGTTTTTATTTATCATTGATTGGTCATAGGTTGTACTTAATACCTTGAGCTGATAGGCTTCCACCCTTTGTGGGTTAGTGTACTTGTTGGGTAATTGTTTTTCAAAGTTCAGGCAGTCTGCAAGTCTCATGGTCAGCCAGGGAAGTAACTTAATAGAGTCTGTTCTGACTTTTAATAGAGTCTGTTGTTACTGAGTTTCTTTTTTCTTTTTTTTAAGATTTTATTTATTCATGAGAGACACAGAGAGACACAGAGAGAGAGAAAGAGGCAGAGAGGCAGAGACACAGGCAGAGGGAGAAGCAGGCTACTTGCAGGGAGCCTGATGCGGAACTTGATCCCGGGATTCCAGGATCACGCCCTGGGCTGAAGGCAGGCGCTAAACCGCTGAGCCACCCAGGGATCCCCATTACTGAGTTTCTGTAGATTCTCATCAATATGTTCTCAATTTGTTATATACCTTTTTTTAATTTCCAGAGCCCTTGAATGGTTGTTTTTGATCATTTTGTCCAGTTTTATCTTGTCATTCTTTTTATGGGAAGGATTTACTGAGTTCTTCATTCTGGAAGTGCCACCCATGCCTATAATAGAAGTTTATCAACTCCTTATGTTCTATCTATATTCTTTTGTTCTAAAGTCTAGAGTTGTTTTGTGGCTCTTTCCCAGCCAGCCATTAAAAGATGTGTCAAACATTTGAGGACCACGTAAAGGATACTACTCCTAAACAACCATTATACTTGAAATATAGATTTGCTTTCTTCAAGTCTGGAATTTTTCATACTGAAAAATTTAGTGCGATGACTAAAATTTGTGACTCTATTACAGTTACAAGCTAGGTGATACTCTTTATTGCCATTTTGGGCATTTTGTTTATTTTCTAGACTTTTTTGTTTTTTGCTGTGCTACTATTAATTTGGAGTAATTTAACAAATCCCAGTGAAATATGTTAAAATTATGATAAAATCATATGGTAATATGAAGACTTCCTTAGATACATAAATTATTTTAAATTGTGAGGTTTTAATATATTTTTCTATAGAGACAAGTCTTTTGCAAGAATATTTAAGGCAAAAGAAGGTTGATACTTGAGCTATAACCCAAATAATGTCTTAGAGGAAGGCTAAAAGTTCTGAGTAATCTCTGAATTTAATTTCAGTGAATTAAAATATTTATAAGTTAATTTTCTCATCTTGGAATCAATATTATCAGTGAGGCTTCAAGTTCTGAAAGCAATGTGCTTCAGAGATGAACCTATCATAGATTATTTTGTCTTTATTCTCTAAGCCATTTGAGGTGTGAGTAAAAACCAAAATTATTTTTAAAGTTGTAGGTAGTTCTCTTTGTTCTTCTTTAATTCTTATGGTAATACTCTGACATTAATTAAAATTATTTTTGTAACTTGACAGGAATGTTTGAGTTAACAGATCATAAAAAGCATCCTGCAGGAACCATTCATGTTATATTGAAATGGAAATTTGCTTACCTTCCACCAAGTGGATCTATGACAACTAAAGACTTAGGAAATTTTATACGCCAAGAAGAGTCAGAAGTTGTTCAAAGAGCACCTCCAGCATCTTCTGTTAGCACATTAGTTGTTGTGAGTAGCAGTGACTTTGAATTTCCTATAGAACTTAAGAAATAGTATTTAAAAAAAGAAAAAAAAATAGCTGAAGTCTTATCTAAGTATATGTTCATGATACTCAGTTTGACATATTGATTTATCTTAGGCACCAACACCTAAACCAAGACAGCGTTTAACACCTGTAGATAAGAAAGTGTCTTTTGTGGATATCATACCACATCAGAGTTCTGTAAGTAGTAACCACTGAAAATAATGATTTTTTTCTCGCATACCAAATATTTTAAATCAATGATATAGGTGTAGTGTACTCTACCTGATTTCAAAGGAAACTAGTAAATAAAATACTTCTTTTTCCTTTAAATGTTGGCTTTGTAACTTGGCATTGTGTATAAATGTTAACTCTTAATAGTTTTTTATCTAAACCCTCCTATGACTCCATTTGTAACTCCAGCTACTGCTTTAATTCTCTGCCCCCATTTATTGGGGGGTGGGGGTAGCGGGGGGTGGGAAGAAACCTCTTCAGAAAGTCCTAATTATGTTTCCCTTTCTTCACACTGTTTCTTGAACTCATGCTAGTCAAAATTCATCCTCAGTTAAAACCACTCTTGCTAAGGTCACCAATACTTTGACTTTGCCATTTCCAGTAGTCAGTTTTCTGCCTCCCAGTAACATTCGACACAGTGGAATACTTGCTCCCTTTTTTTTTTTTACTTGCTCCCTCTTTACTTAGCTTCTGGAACACTGTATCTTTCTAGTTTCTCTCCAGCTTTACCAGTTATTCTTCTCACTGTCCTATACCAAATCTTCTATTGTGGAGTTGCCTCAGCAGTTTCACTGCAGACCTAGACTTCTACTCACTCTGTATCTACATTCAGAGGTCTTACCCAGTCTCATAGTGTTAAACATCTAGATACAATCTCTCTCATATTTATTACCTTCAGTCTTGATCTCAAATTCAAATTTATTTCCTTCCTGCTTATTTCATATGTCCTGGATGTGTAATAGGAATCTAAACTTAACATGTCAAAAACCAAATGTGACTTCACAGCCCTCTTACAAAATGTTTCTTTCATTGTTTCCCATTCTTAGTAAATGATTAATCATTCACCCAGTTTCACAGTCATGAAATTTTTAAGGCATTCCTTTGTCATTCTCTTTTTCACATCCTACAACCAGTTCATCCACCAGTTCATCCACCTGTCAGCTATACTTTCAAAACATACCCTGTATTCACATCATCTCCACTATCACCACTCAAGTCCCCATCATCTCTTTTGGACTTTAAAAATATATTTTTTTCCTTGTAATTGAGATATAACTCTTAAATAGTTAAAGGACACAAAACTTAAGCATAGAGCTCAATGAATTTTTACCTATGTACACACTTGTGTAACCACCATCCAGATTAATTTTTTTTTTCCTCAGGGCACCTGGGTGGCTCAGTCCATTAAGTGTCTGCCTTCAGCTCAGGTCATGATCTCAGGGTCCTGGGATTGAGCCCCACATCAGGCTCTCTGCTTAGCAGGGAGTCTGCTTCCCCTCTCCCACTACTCCTCCCCTACCCCATCCTACCCCCACTCGTGTTTGTTCGCTCTCTCAAATAAATAAAATCTTTAAAAAATAAAAATAATTAAAAATAAAAATATATTTTCTCCTTAGAGTATAAAATAATATCTGGCATATACAGTGCTTTTAATATATATGTGCTAAATAAATGAATTCAATAATAATTATTCAGGCAGTGTTAAATAGCTAACACTTATTGAGTGCTCATTATGTGTCAGACACTGAACTAAATTCTATATGTCCACAAACTCATTTAATCCTCACAACAACCTTATGATTATATTAGAATTATTCCCACTGAAAGATCAGGAAAGGAAGGGGCACCTGGGTGCCTTAGTGAAGGATCTCAAGGGTTGTGAGATCAAGCCCCATGTTGAATGTTGGGCTTGCACTCAGGGCAGAGTCAACTTGAGATTCTCTCTCTCCCTTTCCCATGGCCCCTCCCCTACTTGCATATTCTCTCTCTTGCTCTCTAAAATAAAAATAAATCTTTAAAAAAAAGTCAGGAGTAATATGAACAGAGCTTAAGTGACTTGCTTAGGACTGGGTGTTATGCTTGCTATATGTTGGCAAATCGGACTCCAATAAAAAAAATATACAAAAGAAAAGTAACTGCTCAGGCAAAATATTAGATCTGGGGTTCGAACATAAGTAGCCAGATTTCTACATAAATGATCATAAACATAAAAAAGACATATACACAGAGATATGTGTTGGAATGTGATCACAATAGCTGAAAATAGTGATCTAGTTAAATGTCCAACACCAGTAAAATGGTTCATTAAATTATGATACATTCATTCATTTTTTTTTAAAGATTTGTCTGTCTACTCATGAGAGACACAAAGAGACAGCAAGGCAGAGACATAGGCAGAGGGAGAAGCAAGCTCCCTACAGGGAGCTGATGTGGTACTCCATCCCAGATCCCGGGATCATGCCCTGAGCCAAAGACAAATGCTCAACCACTGAGCTACCCAGTCGTCCCTACATCCATTCATTTTAATACAATATTTATTAAATATGACGTTTACCCGAACTGTCATACCAGGAGAAAATTTTATGTTGTAATATTGAGGTTTTTTAAATGTAACAGTATATATTGTATTTGTAGTATAATTCCCACTATGTAACCAAGAAAGTTTTTTATTTGCATTAAAAATTAATCATAAAGGGCACCTGGATGGTTCAGTCAATCAGACGTCTTGACTGGTGATCTATTATTAATGGATATTATCATTGGGTAATAAGAATATGGATTTATATTAATTTCTTTTGATTTCTGGTTTATCTTTCCCATTTTCTATATTGGACATGTTTACTTTTAAAATAGCAAAAATGAAAAAAAATAAAAAAAATAAAATAAAATAGCAAAAATGGGGTGCCTGGGTGGCTCAGAGGTTGAGCATCAGCCTTCAGCTCAGGTCATGATCCTGGGGTCTTGGGATCGAGTCCCACATCTAGTGCCCCACGGGGAGCCTGCTTCTCCCTTTGCCTGTGTCTTTGTCTTTTTCTATCTCTCATGATAAAGAAATAAAATCTTTTTTAAAAAATTAATAAATAAAATAGCAAAAATCATAAGCTATATTTTAAAAATACACATCAGTTTATGAATCCTGGAAAATGGTTGACTAGAAATTGATATTTTATAGTTAAAAAATAATGTTGATCATAGACAGTATGTATCTTAGCATATGCAATTTTTAATTACATGAAAAATGTATAATAATCTTAGAAATATTAGAAAATACAAATAAGCAAAAAAAAACATTAAAAATAAAATTTTTCCAAATCTATATATCAGAGATAGAATTTTAGTGAATTTCCTTCCATACTTATTCCCATGGGAATATGCACATTGCATGTTTGTTTTTTAACAAAACAATATAAAACTATGTATATTTTTCTGTAAATAGCTTTATTACTCAAAACTGTATTGGGCACTCTCTTCAGTGTCAGTAAGTACAGATCTACATTATCAAATTTTTCATGTTTGCAAAGAACTCAGGTATTTGTATATACCATATTTTACTTAATCCTATACTGTTGGACATTTGCATTGTTTTCACTTTTTTTGCAATTATAAACAATGCTTCAATGAATGACACTTGGAATTCTTTTTTTTTTTTTTTAAGATTTTATTTACTTATTTGACAGAGAGAGAGAACAAGCACAAGCAGGGAGAGCCGCAGCGTCAGAGGGAGAAGCAGACTCCCCACTGATCAGGGAGCCCGATGTAGGGTTCCATTCCAAGACTCTGGGATCATGACCTGAGCCAAAGGCAGGTGCTTAAGCCACTGAGCCATTCAGGCACCCCACACTTAGCAATTCTTAAATTACATATATATACCATAACTATCAACCATTTTACGGAAATACACTAAATTTAGGGTCATACAGATAACTACTGTATTTACTCTTCTCTCTATATATAAGTCTTAGGATCATTTGGGATTTAGTAATAAATACAAAGTAACATATATGCATGTTTTTACATCAATAAAAGGAAATATCTATTCCTCCTGAAGATGTGAAGGAAATTTCATCAGAAGTGGAGCATACACCAGAAATAGAAACTAATATGCCAGCTCTTTCAGATATTCCTGAGGTATGGGTTTGAATTAAAATTATTTTGAAAGGTTTAATTTGGTTCCTAAAAGATTGTCTTTGTATTATCATGGATCAAGAATTCATAGCATTGATCATATTTTTGTGTATAACTTCGTGGGAACAGAAAAATCAAAACATGACCAGTGTTGTATCAGCTACAATTATGCTGATATTAGCAGCTAACAAATAAATATATGAATTAGAGTAATAATGTAAAATTCATTTTGATAATGAATTTTTTAATAATCAAAAATTAATTTGATATTAATGCATTTTTCATTCTTGGCCTATAATAATGTTTTCATTTATCTGTCTATTACCATTTTTCTGTGCAATTTTAATGATAGTTTTTTTAATGACTCACTGACATATTATAATGCCTGTCTGTATATTTAAGTCTCAAGCCTTACATGCTTTCTGAGTCAGGTGCTTCAGCAAGTCCACACACATGTGATCTAAGGAACAGTGAGTGTATCAGTGTGCTTGTATTTCTTCAGGTTTCTCAAGAAAGCAGTGAAGTTAAGGTAAAAGAGAAATTACAACAAGGAAAAGATGATGATGTGTCCTTCCTATCTGAGGGTCAGCTTGCAAATCAAAGCTGGACTTCTTCTGAAGATGAAACAGAAATAACTGAGGAATTGGAACCAGAAGGTGATTTTTTCCCTTTCTTAAATTAATATTATTTACTTAATTCTGTGCTTTTTAAAAAATCTGTTATAGCATGCCTCCTAGGACATCTTCATGTAACAGTGGATCTACTCCGTGATAACCTATTTCATGACCAACATGAGACACAATTCAGTCCAGTCAGCTACTGATAGGTGGAATTGTTGCACACCTTCTTATCTCTTTCTATCTTTTTTTTTTTTTAAGATTTTATTTTTTTATTCATGAGAGACACAGAGAGAGAGAGAGAGGCAGAGACACAGGCAGAGGAATAAGCAGGCTCTATGCAGGGAGCCTGACGTGGGGTTCTATCCAGGCCCTGGGCCAAAGGTGGCACTAAACTGCTGAGCCACCCGGGCTGCCCACACACCTTCTTTTCTCAACCTGGAATGCCACAGTGTAATGAATGCAAGTCTTACTGCTGACCATGTTCCCAGTTTATATTTTAAGCGGCTTTATGTACTATCATCTGAATTATTCTAGAGAAATTAACTTTTTAAAAATTAAAACTAAGAACTCAGACAAAGAAGACAACTCTTAACAGGGTTTAATTTATATAAATATCTAGAAGAGGCAACAAGAGTAACAGCATTTAGGTGGTGCTTAGGGAATACAGAGATATAGAAAAGGAATGGATTACAAGGGAGCATAAGGATATGGGTGACAGGGTGACAGATATGTTCACAAATTATACATATGTCATAATATCAAATTTTGTGACAGATATTTTCACAAATTATACATATGTCATAATATCAAATTTTTCTCTTTAAATATGTGCAGTTTATCATATGGCAATTTTGCCACAATAAAATTGCAAAATTTTAAATATGTTTCTACATAATAGTAAGAATTACTTGGTTTTTGCACAATATAGTTGGTTAGGCTATAAGGAAACACCTATTACCCTGTCCTTCTCTTTGAAAAGATTATTTTTGAATTTCAGAGCAAGCTATATTATGTTTCTACTAAAACTAAACTAGGAGTTTTTCATCATTTTTTTTCTCTTTCTACAATATAATGTAAAAGAAAATATCTTTGCTGCTAAGAAAGGTCTAGCCATGATTATCATATTCTCCTTTTAAGATCATCCTTATAACATATACTTATTTCGCTCCATTTCACAAGGTATAAATTTAATTGGTTAAACAGACTTGAACCACTAAATTTTTATTTTTTAACAGAGGAGGAAGACAGATCAGCATCTGACAGTGATGAGTGTATTATTCCAGCTCCTATCTCCAAGAATATCAAACAGGTCAGTAGCTTGATGCCAGCTAGAAGTGTTACAGAATAAAGCTGCTTTTCCTTAATAGTGTATCAGTCTTCATACATGAAAATCTTAAGGCAGAAATATTTCTGGGAAAATTTTAATGAATTCTCACAATCTTACCCATGTAATCATCTAGTACAAAAAAAAAATTCATAGGTAGTTTCATTACATAATTGATCATAACGTGTTATTTTTGCTTACATGTTAACAATACTTGTCATCAGCAGCTTTAACAGTTAACTTGCTGAGGGGGGGGGGGTGGATCCCTGGGTGGCTCAGCGGTTTAGCGCCTGCTTTTGGCCCAGGGCTAATCCTGGAGTCCTGGGATCGAGTCCCACATCAGGCTCCTGCATGGAGCCTGCTTCTCCCTTCTCCTGTGTCTCTGCCTCTCTCTCCCTTTGTGTCTCTCATGAATAAATAAATAAAATCTTAAAAAACAAAAAAATAGTTACTTGCTGGGATGCCTGGGTGGCTCAATGGTTGGGTGTCTGCCTTTGGCTCAGGTCATGATCCTAGGATCTGGAATTGAATCCCACATCAGGCTCTCCACAGGGAGTCTGCTTTTCTCCCTCTGCCTGTGTCTCTGCCTCTCTCTCTCTCTCTCTCTCTGTTTCTCATAAATAAATAAATAAATAAATAAATAAATAAATAAATAAATAAATAAATAAATAAAATCTTTAAAAAAAATAGTTACTTGCTAAAAACAGTTGACTTCCCTGACTCCTTTTCAGAATGATTATACAAAAATGTATTCAATCTAATATGAGGGGTGCCTGGGTGGCTCAGTCACTTAAACGTCTGACTTCAGCTCAAGTCATGATCTTAGGGTCCTAGGAGTGAGCTAGGAACTCATCGGGCTCCCTGCTTAGCAGGAACTCTGCTTGTCCCTCTGCCTCTGTTCTTCCACCTGCTTGTGCACTCTCTCTCTCTCAAATAAATAAATCTTTTTTAAAAATCCAATCTCAGCTTTAAGAATGGAAAATGGGATATTGCATTTAAAAATATAATACTTGTAAATGTGAATTCATTCATATATTAAATATGTCCCCTGATAAACTATTAAAGTTATTTAATTTCTGCCAAAATATTAAACCTTCATAGAAGGTAATTTATCTTCTATAAGTATACTTTATATGGGAAATATACCACTTACCAGAGCATTTTTTATTTTAAGAGGGGGATGGATTTTATAAAGAAAACGTTAGTAAAGTAGAAAGGCCCTAGCTTTTTCTATCCATTAATTTTCCTGAAATGATTCATTGTACTCCTTTTTTTAGAATTTCTACTTTATGGATAAGAATTAGAACACTTAAAAAAAAAAGAATTAGAACACTTCTTTCAACTCTTAAAATTCTTAGCTTACCTCTCTGCAGAACAGATCCAAATACAAACAGATGATTGACAAATACAAACAGTTCATCTGTCCAGTGTTTTATTGTCATTATTATTAATTATTACCTGACCCATGCCATCCTGATATATGGAATCTTTATTGTTCAAAATCAGTAAATCAAGGAAGGAAGGAATCCTGAATATGATTGCCTATAGACTTTTAATGATACGTTTAGTTCAATTCAGTTTAGCTTTTTTGCTGTATCAAACTTGAAATTGTTAAATTATTTATCAAACTAATGCATAGAAATTCTCTGCTCTCTATTAGAAATTTTTGAAAATGGGAATGGGAATCAAAGGGAAAATGGGCCCCTTGTGTGGGATTTAGCTTCATAGCCATTTGTATTAGGGTTTTCCAAGAAAACAGAACCAATAAGATAACATGTATAAATATGTACATATCAAGAGATGTAAGGAATTGAGTTACATGGTTATGGAGACTGAGACGTCTCAGGATCTACATTCAGCAAGCTGGAGACCCAGGAAAGTCAATGGTGTGGTTCCAGTCTGAGTCTGAAGACCTTAAAACTTCGAGTGCTAATGGCATAAGTTCTAGCTGGAAAGCAGGTAGGTTCGAGACTTAAACAGAGTCAGTGTTTCAGTTCAAGTTCAAAGTCAGGAAGAGACCAGTGTTACATCTGAAGGCCATCAGACAAGAGGAGTTCTCAACATTTTTGTTCTATTCTGGTCTTCAGTTGATTGGAGGAGGCCCCATCCACTTTAGGGAGGGCAGTGTGCTTTACTCAATCTAACAATTCAAATGTTAATCTTATCCAGAAACACCCAGAAGGACACACGTAGAATACTGTTTGACCAAAAGTCTGAAAATCAAGTGGTCCAGTCAAGTTACCAGATAAAAGTAACTATCAGGGTGCCCAGGTGGCTCAGTTGGTTAAGTGTCAGATTCTTGGTTTTGGCTCAGGTCATGACCTCAGAGTTGTGAGATCAAGCCCCATGTTGGGCTCCATGCTCAGTGGGGAATCTGCTTCCCCTTTCCCCTCTGCCCCCCTCCCTGCTCTCACTTGGTGTGCTCTCCCTCTCTCTCAAATCAATCAATCTTTTAAAAATTTAACTATCACATCATTTTATTAAGAACTCTCCATTTATTACATCAAGAGTAGTAAGCCTGCATGTCTGAATCAGATATTTCTTTCTCATGTATCAGTAGTTTTTCTGGAAGACTTTGCCTACTTCATCAGGATTTTGGGGTACCTATAGAATTTAGCCTTTTGAACATAAGAATATGAGAACTAAGATACTGAATCAGTCCTGGGGTCTAAGAAGATAGGTACTAAGGGATGTATTTAGTCAAAGTACAAACAACACTCATCTCTCTTGTTATTATGCAGTGACTCCTTTGGATTCAGTGTCTGCAGTTTGTCATCACTTCTCCTAAGGAAGTAAATGTATTCTGGCCCTGCCCTCAGGGAACATGTACATTAATTGGGAAGATGTGTTCACGAAAAGTTAAGTAGTTATTCAACTGTTAAATTACAATTTAAAACAATGTCAAGAGATTGTACCAATCATTTTTATTTAAGATTTTATTTATTCATGAGAGACACAGAGATAGGCAGACACATAGGCCGAGGGAGAAAGAAACAGGCTCCCTAGGGGGAACCTGATATGGGACTCAATCCCAGGACCCCAGAACAACCACTGAGCCACCCAGGCACCCCAGGAGGTATAGTACCAATAATTAATGTAATAGATAGTTGAGGTAAAGAATACTTAGCTGTTTTCTAGCCCCCTTCTCATTTTTTCAGATGAGCTTTTAAGTGATAAAGTGACTTGCTCATAATCTTGTCACCAATTAAGGAAATTCAGAGGAAGGAGAAATTTTAAGTGACTCTTTAGTAGACTTTAGGGAAGATATGCCCAGAGCTGGCCCACCTGTCCTCTTGTGGGCAATATGTCTACTTTTTCTAATTTTAAGCTGACTTTCACTGCTTTCCTTGTTTATTGCCCAAAGATAGCCACACAAAACTGCCCAGCCCCAAAGAGAAAAATCTAATTAGTCATGCAAAGCCACTGGATTGCGTCCATCCTTATTCAGTTGTGTACTCTTGATCCATTCTGTTATGGCCAATCACACAGTAAGAGGGAGTGTTCTGTTTCAATAGTGACATCTCAAAGATGGGGATATATGATAACAGAGAGAAAATCGTGTGCACTTCTAGTGCAGAGATACATATGCATTTCAGAAGTCAGGAATACACTAACTAGAGCAGCTTTTTTATATAAGAGGATAGAAGACTTCAGATACAATGCAGAAGCTAAACATTTTGTATTTTATCTGGTAGATACTAAAGAGACATTGTAATAGTTCATTTTCTTTTTTTTTTAAGGGTTTTTTAAAAAGATTTATTTATTTATTCATGAGAGACACAAGACAGAGAGGGGCAGAGACAAGGCAGAGGGAGAAGCAGGGAGCCTGATGCAGGACTGGATCCTGGATCCTGGGATCAGGCCCTAAACCAAAGGCTGAGCTACCCAGGCATCCCAGTTATTTTTATTTTTTAAACAGTATATTTATCACTCAAAAGTAACTTTCAAAGCATAGGAAAGTGTTATCTAAATTATAGCATCTTAAACCAAAATGATTCTCAACTGGGGGAGATCTTGTCCCCCAGAGGACATTTGGCAATGTCTGGAGGAATTCTGGATTGTCACTCTGGGAGGGACTGCTACTGGCATCTAATAGGTAGGGGTTAGGGTTGCTGCTAAACATGCTACAATGCACAGGACTCACCGCCTCTTTGGCCCAAAATGTCCATAGTGCTGAGCTTGAGAAATCCTTCATTCATGGAACCATGTGTATTGGCAACATCGCTAGCATCTCGGTGGAATTGTTCATTGCCTTTGACTAAGACAGAATAAAGAACTTCAATTTAACAAAGGTTTAGCGAAAGAAAGAACTAGGTCTCTAAAATATCCAACTAATTCTAATGTACACATCTATTTTTTCTTTTAGAGTAAACTAGAGTTTTTTCTTATTATTCCTGGGAAAGTAATTTGTGTTACTTTGCTACAGATTGCTACAGTCTTGACTACCATTCCAAATGTGATTTATTATAATGGTTTAAGATGCTTTCTCAAATGTGTGAATATCATTTAAAGTAAGCAACTGGGGATCCCTGGGTGGCGCAGCAGTTTAGCGCCTGCCTTTGGCCCAGGGCGCGATCCTGGAGACCCGGGATCGAATCCCACGTTGGGCTCCCGGTGCATGGAGCCGGCTTCTCCCTCTCCCTCTGCCTGTGTCTCTGCCTCTCTCTCTCTCTCTGTGTGACTATCATAAATAATTAAAAAAAAAAAAAAGTAAGCAACTGCTGTAAGCAATGATTTATGCCTCAGTAGCCCTTAATCACCTCCAACATGCTTTTAAAAATTCTACTTTTAGGATAAGGTACTAACCAGTATATTATGTTAATAGGTGATATTTAGTTTTTTAAATTATTTACCAAATAGAGTAAAATAGTTTAATCTGTAAACTTAGGAACAAACCTCAAAAGATCATCATAATCATGAAATACCATATTTTCTAGTGATTATACTTTTCTAGTGATTATACCAGTTTTTCTCTGTGCTACTTTAACATTCATTCAGTATGAGACGTGGAACCTTTTTCTTTAAAGATTGAAAAATTAGTACAAAGAACGCCTAAATATACTTCACGCACATTCACCAATTGCTAACATTTTATTACATTTATTTATCATTTCCATCGGTTCTCCTATATATGTATGTGTGCACCTGTGGATGTATATATACATACATTCTTGAATTATTTCAGAGTTGCAGAAATCATGCTCCTTTACCCTTAAATATTTCATGATAATAATACAATACTGGGGGATCCCTGGGTGGCTCAGCGGTTTAGCGCCTGCCTTCGGCCCAGGGCATGATCCTGGAGATCCGGGATTGAGTCCCGCATCGGGCTCCCGGCATGGAGCCTGCTTCTCCCTCTGCCTTGTGTCTCTGCCTCTCTCTCTCTCTATCATGAATAAATAAATAAAATCTTTTTTAAAAATAATACAATACTATTATTTAATATGCAGTCCCTATTAAAATTTTGACAATTGTCCCAGTAGTATAATTTATAGCATTTGATTAATCCGGTCCAGGATCCAATCCATATTGCACACTGCATTTAGCTTTCTTCTCTCATTAGCCCTATAATCCATAATGATGGTTTCAACCTTTCTTTATGTTGAATCTTTCACATTAATATTGTTTTTAAGAATACAGGTCATTTGTATCATATAATATCCTTCAATTTGGATTTATGTCCTGTTTCTTCCTATTAGATTCCTTTATATGTTATGGTGGGAATACAACAAAAGCAGTGTTGTGTCCTTTTCAGTGTATCATGTCAGGAGGCACAGGGTGTCATTTTGTCCAATGATTGATGATGTTAACTTCCATTGAGGTGTTGTACCACAAAAACTTTTTTAAGCTTAAAAATCCTTGTGACTCATTAGTTTCTTTCTTTACCTCTTCTTTAAGAACTGCTTCAGGTAGAAATCTCAGCACAGTGATACATGGCTCTCATCAGAAGGAAGGTATTATTGAATGGCTCTTATGTTCTAATAAGCACATCCTATGTAATAGGTCTCTAATATCACAATTCTACATTCATTAGCATCTACTGTGTGTCATAAAAGAAGCCATTCCTGGCCTCAAAGCAGTCACAGTCTGCAGGGGAAACACAATCAATGCATAGTGGTTAGCACTAGGAGAATGGAATGCACAGGATGCTATGGGAACATTCAGGCAGGTACCAAACAACATTAGGGACCCTCATCAAGGAATACTTCCTAAAGTCAGTGAAGCTTGAGCCAAGTGTTGAAGATGATTAGGAGTAAGTAAGGCCATGGAGGGATCATTAGAGTCAAAAGAATGATAGCTTAAGAATTAGAGAGAATGTGGAACATGGCTCTTTCTGGGAATTCAGAATGGTTTTAGGATGGGCTACGTTATGGCAACCTGAGGAGGCTCAGGAGGATGTGCTGAAAAGATAGGCATGTCCTGAGCATTGAGGCCTCCTTGTATCATCTGAGAAGGTTGAAGTCTATCCTAAAGTTCTATGAGCAGCCAATGAAGGATTTAAAGGGAGGAGGAAGATCACTCACTCATTAAACAGATATTTAGCATTTGCTGCGTTCCAAGCTTTTTTCTAGGCGCTGAGAATATAGCAGCGGAGAAGTAATCCTCTTGCTCTTAGGGAGTTTACACTCTTGAATTGCATTTTAAAAGAGCATGCTATCAATAATGTAAAGAATAGATTAGAGGCACAGAGACTAATTAAAAAGTAATTAGAGAACCCTACTCTGTGGTTATCCCCACTTGATAGATTTTTTTAATTGCCTCTACCCTATAATGTCACAAAAGTGAGACTAGAAGCAGTGTCCTAGATAAGTATCATTTATGCCAATTACACTGTGAATCTGAATTACCTGCTACGCTGTATAAGCACTTTAAGATCACGCAGTTTCTTTTTTTCATAATTCAGAATCTCACAGCTCCTAGTTCTCTCTTAGAAATGTTGATCCTTAAAAGGAATCTAACAGATTTCCCAGGACTTAGACATATTACTTGGTTCTTCCTCTTTTCTTCATGTCTGTGATGTATAATTAATCATAGATTACTTCATTTTGTTTCATTTCATTTACAACATTTATGAGCTTCGCTTTGTCAGAGTGAAATGCTTGTCCCCTCCTTTTCTTTCCAAAGTGGCATAATTAGTGTTAGCATCTTTTTTAACAGGCTACATAAAGTTTAGTGGCTGGATTAAATCAAGTCATTAACATAATGTGCTACCCAATTTGCCCCTATCTCTCTTCGTTTCCAGGACATCAAAGTGCCACAGAGCACCAGTGTAATTGGGCCTTGCTGGCCTGTCAGATTCCGTCAGCCTGATGACTGCTGCTTTTACTAAAAAGCTTCTAGGCATGATAATTAAGGGGGGAGAGGGGGAGAGTCTGAGAAATGTAAAACTTTGGACATTTCTCTATGAATATTTTATTAATTTGAATAATCAGAAGTTAACAGTATCAATTTGATGTATAATACATTGATTAAAAGCCTTGTTTTAGGTCCTTAAAATAGACATCAAAACCAAAAATTTGCATCTGCCATGGCATTAAAAAAAAGAAGTAACAATCCTTCTTGCAAAATGTTTGTAGTTTTATCATTTAAGCAATGGAGTCTTCCATTTTCACAACAAAATGTATGGCCATCAATTCACAGATTTCTTAAGGTGCGCCCACAGGTAAGAATGGGAATTCACATGCTGAAAGAGCAGTGGTCTGTTCTGTGCGTTGCATATTTACATCTTCCTCTGTTTCTACTGAGCAGTTTTGTAAAAACTGCCATATTTAATTGGACTAAATTACAATTCTACTTGAGAACCAGGTCCTCTTGAACAATATGAACTGGCATTCCCAGGTGATTGTAATAATGATGTTCGGCAAAATATATTTTAAGGATTTGAAAGGCAAAAATGCATAAAGCAACTCACTACTTTTAGAATTCATGTATTAAAAAATATTAAATCACTTCAGAATCAAATATGAGGGCACCTGGGTGACTCAGTTGGTTAAGCGTCTGCCTTCGGCTCAGGTCATGATCCCAAGGTCCTGGAATTGAGTCCAATGGTCAGTGGGGCTCCCTGCTGAGCAGGAAGCCTGTTTTCTCTCTCTCTTCCTTCCCTTCTCCTCTGCTTGTGCTCTCTCTTGCTATCTCTCTCACACACACACATAAATAAATAAAATATTTAAAACAAAAAGTGAATCAAATATATCCTATCAGTGGGTAAAATAAGTCCCTCCCAAATTTCACATATAGAACCTTAAGCTAGATAAAGTAGGTTTCAAAATATATTTTAGGTAAAACCAGAAATGTTGAATTATTCTCCTGGTAGTAACCACTTCCAAAACTATTTTTTAGGTTTTGCTACTTAATTATCTCTTACTAATATACTATGAACATCTTTCCAATAGCAGTATACTCCATTTCTTTTAACATATACATAATATTCCATTGCACAGCTATACCATATTTATTTAAATAAGCCCCTTTTGGGAGAACCTTAAGTTTCTACCAGGTTTTGTTAATACAAACATTTCTGGTTAAAATAACAATGTATAAAAACTCCCCCCCCCCCCCCGCTTCCCCACATCACACCTTTGCCAAATTAATGGTTAAGGAATTATACTTCACTGATAATTCCATTATAAAGAAGCAAAAAAGGGGGAATATTTTATATATATACATACATATTTTTATATGAGCATACAGACACACCATTTAGGTTTACATAAGCAAAGAAAATGTCTGGAAGTGTATAATCCAAATGAATGAATCCACTATTCATTAACAGTGAGTTTCTCTGAGACATGGATCAGGGCAGGGGTGAACAAACTATGGCCCATGTGTCAAACCCAGAGCTCTGTTTTTGTAAATAAACTTTTATTGGGGAGCACCTGGGTGGCTCAGCCGTTGAGCGTCTGCCTTCGGCTCAGGACGTGATCCTGGAGTTCTGGGATTGAGTCCCACATCAGGCTCCCTGCAGAGAGCCTGCTTCTCCCTCTGCCTGTGTCTCTGCCTCTTTGTGTATCTCTCATGAATAAATAAATAAATAAATATTTTTTTAAAAAACTTTTATTGGAACATAGCTATACCCATCATATGACCTGCAATGCAAAAAATACTGGCTGGCTGACCCTTTATAGCAAAAAATTGCCAACCCTTGAGTTGGGAGAAAACAAGGAATTTTTTATACTTTACTTTTAGGATTTATATTGTTGATTACTTTTAATAATGAGTGTAGATTGCATCTAGAAAGGAAATAATTTGTAAGCTAATTATGCATTAAAATGTTAAATAAAGAACAGTTTAATATTAATATCGTGGAAGCTTTTTTTTCTAAGATTTTCTTTTTGGGGGGAATCCCTGGGTGGCTCAGCGGTTTAGCACCTGCCTTTGGCCCACGGGATGATCCTAGAGTCCCGGGATCGAGTCCCACATAGGGCTCCCTGCAGGGAGCCTGCTTCTCCCTCTGCCTGTGTCTCTGCTTCTCTCTCTCTCTCTCTCTCTCTCTCTCTCTCTCTCTCTGCGTGTGTGTGTGTGTGTCTCTCATGAATAAATAAATCTTTAAAAAATAAAATAAAATATTCTTTTTTGAGAGAGAGAAAAAAAAGTGTGTAGGAGCAGGGGGAAAGGCAGAGAGAGATGCAGACTCCCCCTGAGAAGGCAGCCAGGAATTGATGGAATCAGGCTTCCCTCCCAGGACCCTGGGATCATGACCTAAGCTGAAGGCGGATGCTTAACCAAGTGAGCCACCAAGTTACCCTTGTAGAAGCCTTTTAATAAATATCTTAGAAAGGGTCAACAAATGTAGGTTCAATCTTTTTTGGTTTAGAGCAGTGGTTCTCAAAATGTGGTCCCCAAACCAGCAGCATCAGCATCACATGAGAACTTGTAAGGATGCAAATTCTTGGACCCCACCCCAGACCTCATGAATCAGAAACTCAGAGACTGGGTCCCAGCAATCTGTGTGTTATCAAGCCTCTCAGGTCATTCTGGGGTATGCTAGAGAGAACAACTTTAGGGAAAAGTGGTACTACTCACTGTGACTGCACACGGGATCACCTAGAGAGTGTTTTTAAATGCCAGGGCCCGGCTCCATCCGGATCAGCTAAATCCAAATTTTGTTTAAAGCTCCCATGGTGATACTAATGTGCAGCCAGAATTGAGAACCACTGTACTATAACATCTGTTTTCAATGATGGTGAGAATGGAATGGCATATCAAAATCACCTGAAATTGAGGGTAATTTTTAAAATTCTCTCCTTCCTTCGCATTATTGCCATAGTAAGCCACAGTTAATGATGGAAATGTGTCATATCCCTCAGGTGCATTAGGACAGGAAAAAATATTCCAACCATTGCTTTAGAACATGTGGTAACAAGCTTCTGTAATTTGCTGACCATTATAGGTGCAGTAATTTACATGGTATATAAGGGAGACCATGACAATATTCTAAAAATAAGTACTCCTATCCCTAGCACCATTTGTTTCTCCATTATGAACTTTTCAATATTTATATTATTTGTTCAATATAGGTCTTTCACAGAGCCTTTGAGAAAAGATAAGTTACCGCCATTGATAAAAGCTGAAGTTTTCTTGGTTTTGTTTGTTAAAAACATTGTTATCTCAACAATTTGAGTGTCTCTTCACTCTTATTTCTCCTAAAGAGCTGTTAATTTGTTTTTAAAAAAATAAAGAGCTGTTATTTTAAAAAACCAAAGACTTTTCAATCAAAACATGTGCAAAGAGCAGATATGATTCCTAATAAGAATTTTTTGGAGCCTAGTGTGAGTTGAGAGGACTTTTATTTGAGTTTTTGCAATGACTCTGCCCACCTCCAGCCTGAAGAAGGGAAGTTGTAAGAATCACCGTTAACCATTGCTACCCCACCCCACTTACATATGGCTCTGTCAGTGCCAACAGTGAGTTTGACTGTTTGAACCAACATTTTGAGCTTTTTTTAGAGCTCACCCCAATTAAAATTTTGCTCTTAAAGGACATAGACATAGATCATCACCTTCCATTTCTGTTATGTATCTATCATTTTGCTATAAACTACCAAGTTCTGGGGTGCCTGGCTGGCTCAGTG
This sequence comes from Nyctereutes procyonoides, assembly GCF_905146905.1. Classification (NCBI taxonomy): domain Eukaryota; kingdom Metazoa; phylum Chordata; class Mammalia; order Carnivora; family Canidae; genus Nyctereutes; species Nyctereutes procyonoides. The sequence continues at coordinate 23,457,615 of NW_026575052.1, read as the reverse complement.
GTTGAGTCTGGTTTCTGCTCAAGGCATGATCCTGAGGTCCTGGGATCAAGTCACACATCGAGCTTCTCACAGGGAGCCTGCTTCTCCCTCTACCTATGTTTCTGCCTCTCTCTGTGTTTCTCTCTTAACTAAATAAAATCTTAAAAAAAAAAAAAAGTGCCAAGTTCTACCTACGATGGCTCCTAAGAGTTAGGCTTTATTTGTATTTATTTACACACACACACACACACACACACATACATACACATTTTTATGGTGATAAATATAATACTCATGTAAATTCATGTAGCCATTTGGGGAGTGATTTGAATTTCTCATATCTGTCACTTAGCAATTCTTCTAAGAATCACTCACATATACAGAAAAACAAAGTGATAGACAATGCAACAACAGTGTAATAACAAAAAATTGTGATCAACTACATTATCAGTAGAGAAATAAGTGAACTATAGATTATATATGCAATATAAATGGAATTCTGTAAAACAGTTAATATGAATGAGTTAGATTTTAATTATAAACATGAACAATCTCTATAGTATTGAGTGAGAAAAAAACACAAGTTGCAGAATGGTTAACCACTAATTATAGAGAATGGTACCACTAATATAAAATGTAAAAACAGAAAACAGCACTGTACACATGTTGTATAAAACATATAGGCATGTTTGGGAGTGATACACACCACCTTCAGGATACTGGTTTCCTCTTGGGGAATGAGAAAGGAGAGAAAGGAACTAGGAGAGGTGGGGGCTTTACCTGCATCTGAAATGTTTTAGTTCTTCAACAGTAACAACAAAAAAGTTTGAATCAGACAAAGCAAAATGATAACATCTGTTTAGGATGTTGAGTATTTGAATATGCCAAATTATTTTCTATATTTTATAATTTTACAGAAATGCTTAATCACTGTAGAGATTTAGAGTGAAATAAAACTCACATGTAATCTCACCAGAGTTAAAGTTAAATCTAATTGACTGAAACAAGTTGCAAAACCTTTATCATAGGCCCATCTCAGTTAAGGAATACTATGTTTAAGGGCTGTCGAGTATAATTAATTTTTTTTCTTTTGAAGATTTTATCCATTTATTCATGAGAGACACAGAGAGAGAGAGAGAGAGAGGCAGAGGGAGAAGCAGGCTCCATGCAGGGAGCCCGACGTGGGACTCGATCCCAGGTCTCCAGGATCAGGCCCTGGGCTGAAGGCAGGTGCTAAACCGCTGAGCCACCCAGGCTGCCCCAAGTATAATTAATTTTTAGGACTCTAACATTTCAGCTCCAGTGTGGTTGCTCTGATGGTGAAAACCAAAGAAGAATTTAACATGAACCTCTGAAGGAAAACAAAAAAGTCAAGCATGCCAGTAAAAGCTTAAGTAAATACTATAGAAAAATATGGCCTAAAAAGTGAATTAACATCAGTCAGGAAGCAATAGTGGCATTGAGCCAAAATCATGAGAACTCTAACTTTTTTTCTCTGCAAGTAATACTAGCTGTCATCACATCTTTAGATCATTCAATCACATGATATGTGGTGTCCATCTATACAGACAACAAAAAGTAAGTTGCTTGCAGTTCCTATTTGAGTGACTTCTATGACTTCTGTTTACCACAATCAGAACTTTTAAATGCTCTTTTTATATGCTGATGTCAACATCTTGCTAACTTGGAAGTTAATAGGCCAGTTGGTGAAGGAGACAAAAAAAAGTAACATCATACTTAGTAACAAACATTCACACATATAGAAAAGAAAATGGGAGGGATAAGTGGTTGGCTCAGTTGGTTAAGCATTAGACTCTCGATTTCGACTCAGGTTATGATTTCAGGGTCATGAGATCAAGTCCCAAGGCGGGCTCCCCACTCAGTGTGGAGTCTTAGGAGATTCTCTCTCTCCCTTTCCCTCTGCCCCCCCACACCTCCACATTCATGCGTCCATGCGCTACCTCTCTCTCTCTCTCACACACACACACACACACACACACACAAACAGGAAAAGGCTAAAGCCTATGTATGCTGTGTGGCAAACTTACCATTTGTGGAGGTTACTAGGGTCCTGCCAAAGTAGACCTGTCACGTTCTAGTGATTCTGATCAGACATGATTATGCATCTATCTGCAGAGGCTTCGCTTTAGTCATTTGAATATTGTTATCCTTTCCAAGTCTCCTAATGGAACTTTTTTTTGTTGTTTTATTATGAAAAATTGAAACATACAAAAAACTTGAAATAATAGTAACCTACCATCTCAATTCCACAATATTGGCCTGTCTTTGAAATAGCCTTACTTAACTAAAATCTAGAACGACAAGATTTCTGTATATTTTTCAATGGCTATTAATCGCCAACCTACCGAAACATGGGAGACACAATATTTGTGAAAAGAGAAAATACTGGGGATCCCTGGGTGGCTCAGCAGTTTAGCACCTTCCTTTGGCCCAGGGCATGATCCTGGAGTTCCAGGATCAAGTCCCACATCGGGCTTCCTGCACAGAGCCTGCTTCTCCCTCTGCCTGTGTCTCTGCCTCTCTCTCTCTCTCATGAATAAACAAAATCTTTAAAAAAAAATAAAAGAGAAAACACTAATAATTGAGCTTCCTCTATGTCTGGCAATATGCAAAAGATAATGTGAATATATAAAAGATATTCAGCCTCCCTTGACTCTGTATCTTTAACTGATTATTGAGATCCTACTATGTGCCAGATAGGATGTTAAGTAGAAGATTGGTAAGAGACAGTTCTGGCCTCCAGGAGCTCAAAGTGTGAGAGAGGCAGGTAAGTAAAGAAATCCAGTATAGGGATCCCTGGGTGACTCAGCCGTTTAGCGCCTGCCTTTAGCCCAGGGCGTGATCCTGGAATCCCAGGATCGATTCCCACATCGGGCTCCCTGCCTTGAGCCTGCTTCTCCTCCCTCTGCCTGTGCCTCTGCCTCTCTCTGTGTGTCTCTCATGAATGAATAAATAAAATCTTAAAAAAAAAAAAAGAAATCCAGTATAATGGGACTGAAAAGTACAATGACAGTCCAGTGGAGGAACCAACTTGCTCTTGAAGATTAGTAATGCTATCCTGAAAGGACAGTATGTATGGCCCAGGGCCTAAAATAAGTAGAATTTTGTCTAATAGAGAAGATTTTTCAGTGCCAAACCTGAGCTATATAAATAGCACACCACTGGTCCAGGAAAAGAGCAAGAATGGAGGTTAATAGTTTTCAAGCAGAGGTGATACCTGATTTGTTTTTAGAGAGAGAATTTGGCCACAAGAATAGTTGAGGCTGCCGACAAGGGATTAGGAGCAAGAGTGCCTCACCTCTCTTACAGCCCTAGAGTATATCCACTTAATTTTTGAGTGTGTACTACATACCACACCAGTGACACCATATGCAAGATAATAGTTCCTGTATCACTGAATTTACAGCCTCGTGCCATCCATCTGCTTATAGTTCTGCCAACCAGTTATCTTTTATGATTCCTTCTGATTTCTTCCTTGTTATTCTAGCAAATTACATTTTAATACTAGGAAGCTGTTGAATTAGTTCTTCCATCAGATCAGGTGAGAACCTAAAGAAATTTCTCTAGAAATAAAAATGAGAAAATAAACCACATCCTATTTTATCTTTATATCCCCAGTAGCTGATACAATGTTGAAATATCATAAGCTTTCAATAATTTGATGAATCATTGAGATATTTAGGAAGTAAAATGAACAAGAATAGGTAATCTGTAGGATGATGTGGGTATGAAAAAAGAGATATCAGAAGTGACTCCACGGTCTCCTGGGCTTAGGTGACCAGGGAGATGGTGATGTCACCTGAGATAGGAAACACCAGAGGATGAATGAGCTTGGGGGAGAGGAGAGAATTTGAGTTCATTTCTGACACTAAGTTGGAGTTGTCAGTTATGCAATTGAAGTGCTTCCTAACCTTCAAAATCTTTATATATAATCTAGTTGAACTTTTGATTCCAGAGGCAACACTACAACCAGTATTTTTCCAACGTTGAAAAATAAATTGGCTGGTCCCAGTTGCCAAAATATATCATGTTTGGAAAATTCTTTATCCAGAGCATGCTTCCCTAGATATATATGATTTGGAAAACATATCCCCTTTTTGATGTATTTTAACTTGATTCATGTAGCATAAAAAGAACAAAGAAATGACAACTGATAACTTCTATCCATAATATTAGAGAATTTAGAAGGACATAGGATAGAGGTAATGAGATTAGGATGGGATGGGGGGTAGTGCATAACAACAACAAAAAATTGGACGAGAAAGGAGATGTCATCATGTGAGGAATTTTAAAGCTCTTTTATTTATTTGAATAATGTGGGTTTTCTTTTGGTTTGTTTGGTATTAATGTTTTGATTTGTTTCTTTGGCTGTAATCTACTTTCATTTAGAATTATATTTTTGTATATAGCCTTATTTGACAACCTAAATACATTCTTACAATAGTGTAAGTTTTCATATGAGGACTATACACTTAATATATTATTAATAAAATAAGCAACCCATTAAGTAAATTTTATTACCCTGCTATTTAAAAGTTCGTTCATTTCTTCATAGGGGTCTATGATAAACAACTTTATTTTTTTTTTTTATTTATTTACGATAGTCACAGAGAGAGAGAGAGAGAGGCAGAGACACAGGCAGATGGAGAAGCAGGCTCCATGCACCGGGAGCCCGATGTGGGATTCGATCCTGGGTCTCCAGGATCGCACCCTGGGCGAAAGGCAGGCGCTAAACCGCTGCGCCACCCAGGGATCCCTGATAAACAACTTTAAATTCTTCTTTTCACAATGTAGAAATAACCATGTATATATCTCTTTTGCCTTTTTATGGCTAATTTCCTTTAATTCTTTTGTGCGGGCAAACAAATGTTTTATAAGAAGTTACTATTTTAGCAATTCTGAGTTTGTCAAATTACAACTCATGTAAAAGGCTTAATTATGCATTGTGCTACATTTGAAGCAGATTTATAAAATGGGTGTTCGTGTGTGGTATTTTGACAACCACCATACATTTTAAGGAAAAAATAATATCATTTAAAATATTTTCTTTACCATATTAGTCTTTGGCAAGCAGAGAAGGGCTTTTCTGAAGTGAGGTTAGACAATGGAGCCAACTTCATTTTTTATGCACGTGAACGGAGAGGGCTTGAGGTTATTAGTTGAAACCGAGTAACCTTTCCAGGCTTTCATCTCTTTCTTTTCAAATTTGAATATGAAAAGCATATTCAAGTCAAAGACCATCACTTTAATGACATTTGGCAGTCATTTGATTTATTAGGTTTTAGAAAAAATTTTCCTTTAAATATTTCATCATACTATGCTAATCCTAGTAATATTGCCAGCTGCAGCCTTGTACCTGTATTAGTGGAGACAGAATGGTGTGGAATTTTCTCTGTCATCCTAGTAAAATTTCCATGAATCTACTGAATAATAAAATAACCTTATTGAAATATTCAGATTTGGGTTTTTAGTTAAAGTGTCTTAGAATACATAATAAAAGAAAATGTCTTTTGAAAGAGTGGGGTAAAATTACTTCATCAAATATTGAGGGGGTTTGACAGCAATAGAAATTGTTCTTTATGGGGATATTTTTACAATAGGATAATTATGCTTTTCAGTTTAATTAATTATATCATATGCTTTGAAATATCTAAGTAATCACTGTGGTGAATTTACACACTGATTTATGTTTGACAGTGAGTTCCTAAAAGTTGGTCCTATAGACAGGTTTTAGTTTCAGAATTTTCTAATTATTATTTAAAGCTATACAATTTACATTAGCATGCTTCTGAATTTAGTAAAGAGGAATTTAGTAAAAGGAAATGAAGCACAAATTTAAAATTGTAAAAACAAACAGGAATTATCTTGGTGTGATCTAATTTTTAAGTCCGTCTGTTTTAAATCGTTACTCAAGGAAACATGTATGGTTCATATACTGATGTCTGTGATAGCAAAATCTATTAAGTAAGGATTGAAATGAAAATTACACAGTAAAACAGATATATTTTTAGTTGTTAATTCTGTAAAGATGAGATAAAAAATAAATTGCAAGGAAATATATGGTAGATTAGATAAAAATCTTGTTTCTTTTGTTTGAAAACATTACATATTGAATGAAATATATTATGGCAGAATATATAAGAGGATGAATTATAGTTTCTGCTCTAGTTAATATGGATTCATATAGCTACATTTATTAGCATAATAGCTATAAAGTATTCAACAGGCTTTGATCTCTGAATAACCGAAACTTTCTCAGGTACTGTAGATTAAATAAAAGCAGTGATAAACATGTACTTCATTACATAGTTTGAAATAAGGCCAACTGATACTTGTCATTCTGAAAGCAATCGGAGATGAAGATCTCATAATCTTCGCCCCTGATAGACTACTAGTGGGGTATTTATAGCCTCAAATGTAAATCAGGAGACTATTGCCATGACACTGTTAACTTCAAACCCTGGGGCATTAGAATCTCATTCTCTCTCTCTCTGTCGTGAATAATCTATCATGTATAACTATACAGTAGTGTACAATGCGTTCCAAAAAAGAAACCCATTGGCCTTCATGTTTTATTTAAAATTTATACTGAAAAACAATAAAGAGGTTTTTGCTCATTTGTTTTATGTTACTTTGTTGTTTTTTTGTTTTGTTTTGTTTTTGCTCTTTAAACAGCCATCAGAAAAAATTCGGATTGAGATCATAGCTCTAAGCCTTAATGATTCTCGAGTGACTGCAGATGACACTATCCAACGGCTGTTCGTTGAATGCAGATTCTACAGTCTTCCTGCTGAAGAGACACCTGTGTCACTTCCAAAACCCAAGAGTGGGCAGTGGGTCTACTATAATTATAGCAATGGTATGTATGGTTCCTTTATTACATAGACTTTTATTTTTGTCTTATCTGTGAAGGTAACTGCAGGAACAGGGAAAAAGTATAATTCTCTAATGTTCACATAAAGTCATGGAAGTCTCATCAGAATGGATTAATAAAAGTCAAACCTATAGCATAAGGATTAAAAAAATTTTTTTAAGATTTTATTTATTTATTCATGAGAGACACAGAAAGAGAGGCAGAGACACAGGCAGAGGGAGAAGCAGGCTCTGTGCAAGGAGCCCAATGCAAGGACTCAATTCCAGGAGTTCGGAATTACACCCTGAGTCAAAGGCAGACGCTCACCCGCTGAGCCATCCAGGCATCCCAGGATTAAGAAATTAAATTTGAAGTAATACTAAAGAGAAAAAAAAAACAATCTCTCTAGATGTTCCTGCTATATTATAGTATCAACAGAAAGTAATACTAAAGAGAAAAAGAAACAATATCTCTAGATGTTCCTTCTATATTATAGTATCAGCAGAAAAATGTCACCTCAGTTGCCAATTGAATTGAATCAAAAAGTATGGTATTTCATGGGGGGAAAAGTACTAGCTTTTTAATCATATGATTCAAACAATTTAATGACCTAATTTTTTCTATCTTTCTGATCAATGTTATCAGATGGATGTTTTTACAATATATGTGTACATCTCTCCTAGTGTCTATATGTTCAGGATTTTAATTGAGTGAGATAAATCCTTAGAATACCTTTTCATGGTTTAGCCCACACATGCACTGATAACTGGAGGCAGGTTTCCTCTTTGAGAGCTTTCTCTATCAGCTAGTTGACATCTAAGTCGGACCCAACTGGTACCCTGTAAATTCTTCAACCAGCCAACTTTAAGATGTTTTTTAAAATGGTATATATCAATGTATAATTAAAGAGGAGTAAAAATAGCATATCAATCTGACATGACCCTATGTTAAAACCGCTTCCTAAGTTTTAAAGCCCTATATTAAAACATAAAGATGGAGTGTTGCATTACCTTTAGCCAAAACAGGCCATCTTATGCTACTTGAACACTGATATTTTTTCTCACCAGTTTTATAAATTGTATTTTAATCAACATGTGTAATTGTGCTATTGATTTTATGTATGCCATGCTACTGATTGATCATACAGTAAGATTACAAATGCTCATGGTTACTTGTGTGTGTATGTACATGTGTAGGCACATGTGCACACACCTGCTATATTTGGAACTGTGGTCCAAAAATTAAGACCATAATCGTGAGTATCCAGAAATCTGTTCCAGTCTTCCCTGTATCCACAATTCTTATTAGTTATGTGGGTAAGATGTTTAGATTTCATGGTATCCTATTTTCTTATCTGTTGAATAAGGTACTTTCTTAGATCCCTTCCAGCTCAAATTCTGTAATTCTATAATGACAGGTTGAGAAATCATATGGGAAATAAATAGTGTGGTCAGAATAAGAATCTGATTCTTCCTTCCTTTCACTGACTTGATATAACAAATATTTCCAAAAATACATTCTCAAGCTTCCTAGAGATCTTTTACCTGCAAAGTTTCAGAAAAGTAAACCATAGCAAAATATTATTAGTATTGAAAGAACTGATTAGACAGCTAATTATAATGAAAATATCATACCCCAAGAAAAGAGACAAACTCTTCTGGCTTTTGTATTATTCTTTTTAAAGGTCGGCAGTAGAATGTTTGGTTGGACTGACAACAAAATTGCTTTTTAGAAATTGTACATTGAGAAATTTGGCCCGCTGCACAACAGATTGTTTTTATTTGCTTAAGAAGCAATGCAAATCATTCTGGGGATGCAACCTGTTAGCACATGCTCAAGTGTCCTGAATTTTGTAACGTTCTCACATGTAACTAAGGACTTTGGGGGCTTTTTGTTAGTTGGTTGGCATTGGCTCAGGTATATTTTTTCCTTTTACTACAAGATAACCTACTATCTAATTGGTATTTTAACAATTGCTTATGGCTGTAATGAATAATTGTTCATCTGAATGCAACAAGAAAACCAATAATTTATTAGAAATAAATTCTGTAGAAGTGTTTACTATACCTTTTTTCAATTTCTCTTCCTACCTATTGGAATTTGACTGTAAGTATTTTAAAGGCTAAATGAAAAGAATTGTAAGGATATTTAAATCCTCTCCTGGTGGGAGGGGAGAGAAATGTATTTTGTGCTTCCGAGCAAAATAATGTTGTTTTTTACCTACTATATAAAAAAATATTAATCTTAGGTCATCAGCAAATTTGAGAAATAATATTAACCTCGTAGGAGGCTTTATTTTATTTTTCACTTAATTATGACATAGTGAAAATGTTTATTTTTAAATTATTGTATTTGTATCACCTTCAGTACAGGGGAATCTCCTTGAATCTTTGGTTAATAAGTAACTATCTCATCTAATTATTGTAATGATTTGCCATTCACTTGTGACTTGATGTAAAAGGTCAATATAATGTAGACTTACATCTTCCAAATCTTATTAAATGTTAATGAAAGTAATTTTATTTCCAAACTGACTTTTTAATTCCGATGGAAAATCTAAAGGACAATTAGTACATGCTATTTCCTGTTTGAACACCATACCAGTTGAGAGGTTGACTGAACCTCACAATGATTTTTACCTTGCATTATGGCTTGAATCTTTTCAAAAAGGATTTGTCTCATGAGACCTAAATTAGGTACATAAAATGAGAGGTTTATTATAGTGATCCCCAGAATTATTTATAGCCTGATTCGGTCTTTATTAAGAGGTGCTAATACCACTTTCACTTACACAAAAAATATATCTAATGCTAGGAAAAAACAAAGTTGAATTCACTTGCTAGACATTTGTAGCATGAACAAAACATTTGTGTTTTATTGGGCCTGAAAATTTTGCTCAGAGAATGCTGAGAAAGCAAGAAAATAGTTTGGAAAAAATAAGATTAATGGTAGGTCTGAAGAATGTTGTCTGGGCTGAATAAAACCTAGGGAATTGACAGTGGGAAGAAAAAAGATTAATGAAATCATCCAAAGTTTTTATGAGACTTATACGGATCTGGGTCCTTAGTCGCTAAGCACTGAGCAGAGACTATGTTTCGGAACAATTAAAATTTAATTCAGAAGATAAAAACAGAATTTACATTTTGTCTCTAATAAGAAGAGAAATTTGACAAAGATAAGGATTAGGGGAATGATAACACGCTGACACAAAAAGTCTCCTGAGATTCAAGTTTATCAACCCTCTGTAATTAAGACATCTGCATTTCTGCCAAATGACACTGATAAAAAAAAAAGTAAAGATTTTTCCAACCAAAAAAAAAAAAAAAAAAAGATTTTCCCAACCTGCAGAAGTGAAGGATAGATTTTTAATGGTAGACAATTCAAGATCAGCTCAAGTTTTTGGACTACTGTCTTGTACCTTTTTTGAGACCTATGCTTTCAATAAGTTTATGTCAAAATCTAGCAAGTCCTAAATAAATGTGATTCTAATGAATATAAAAGTTAAATAACTTAATTTTTAGAGAGTTCTGATACTTTTCAATCAACAGAATTGCTTTTTTAAAGATCTATTTGAAGTTTTGAAACTGTAGAATTTTTTTTTAATTGTTTAGTTCCAGAACACCAAATGGTTATCTTTAGGACCCTGGTGTAGAGGTGGCCACAGTGTCCCAATTCCCTACTTGTTCAACACAAAAGTTTCACTGGTTGCTGATCCCACTCAAAAAATAGGCAAAGGGATGTTGAGCTACACAGTGGTTCTCAGTGTGTGACATCCTGACCAGCAGCAGCTGTGAAGATAAAAATGCAGATTCTCAGGCCCTGAGCCAGGCCTGCTGAATTAGAAACTTCAAGGTGAGCTCATTAATCTGCATTCTAACCAGCCCGCCCAGGGATGCAGGCATACACTAAAGGTGAAGAATAACTGATCTAGATTAAGACACCCATATTCTAGGCATTGTTTGTGCCAAGCAGAAGAGCTGGACTTCACATTTGGTATACCCTGAGAGAAGTAAGCTAATGGATAGGGAGCTTGAGCTTTTTCAGAAAGGAATTTTTAAAAAGTGTTCAACCGAAGAGAGTTGTTTAAGACACCTGGAGCAGCTGCACCTAAGCAATATCCCTTTGTGAAAGAGTGAAAGGAGGATCAGGTGGCTTCCTTTGATTCAGGTACAGAACTCTCTCTCACACTCAGGTCTGTGCTGACCACATGGTTGCAGCTCAAACAGTAGAAAAAGTTTCAGCTTCATATGGAAGAAGGAGAAGTTCTAGCATGGAGGTTAAGAAGGCAGGCTCTGGAGGCAGACTTTGCTGGATCCAAATTCTGGTTCTGCCACTTTCTAACTATATGAGCTTGGGCAAATTACTTACCTCCTCTGGGTCTATTTAATCATTTGTCAAATATGGAACAGCATGGTTCTTAACACATGCAATTGCCATAAGAAAAGTATTGCGTGTAGTACTTAGTACATAAATACCAATTGATAAATGATGGCTGTCACTATTTGTCATTGTTAAGATAATAGGAAATACAGAGTGCTGGCCAACTGGATGAAGCAGAAGCAGAAGGTGTCCCAACTATATCTTTCTTTTTTCTTTTTAACCAATTTCAATGATAAAAAAAAAAAAAGTTAAACAGAATTGCCATAAGGTATAGCAACTCTACTTCTGGATACCTACCCAAAAGAATTGAAAGCAAGGACTCTGACAGATGTTTGGATACCTATGTTCATAGCAGCATTATTTACAGTAGCCAAAAGGTAGGAACAATCCAAATATCCGTCAAAAAACAAATGGGTAAACAAAATCTTTGTATCAAAATGGAACATTATTCAGTCTTAAAAAGGAGTGAAATTTCAGTTACATGCCATGTGGGTGAACTTTAAAAAGCATTATGCTAAGTGAATTAAGCTAGACACAAAAGGATAAATATTGCATGGTTCCACTTAGTTAGAGGTACCTAGAATAGTCCAGTTCATAGAGACAGAAAGTAGGATAGAGGTCACCAGGGACTGGGGGGAGGCGGAAGGGGGGAGATACTATTATCAGTTTGGGATGATGAGAATGTTCTGTAGATGGATGGTCATGATGGTTGTACAACAGTGTGAATATACTTTATTGCTGTTGTATGTGTGCTTAAAAATGATTTAAATGATCAATTTTATGTTACTTGTATTTTACCACATTAAAAATTTTATTTCAAGCTATTGAGGTAACATTATCAGAACTGGCCTAGTTTAATTGAAAAATTCTAGACTTTGGATTCAGTCCCATTGGCTTGGTGTACTGGTGGCCAAAATGAGGTCCAGTCTTCCAGCATTAGTAGAACTCACCTCTTATTTTTTTTTTGAACTCACCTCTTAGTAAGCCTTTTTAGCATTGATAAGCAAGGCACTATACTGTTAAAATACTCTGAACCCTCTTTTTTGATTCCTATAAATCTCAGAAACCTGTATCATTAGCCACATTTACTGATATTGCATCATGCAAACAGCAACAAGCTAAGAGCCGCTATTTGACCTTGGTTCTCACTTCTCTTAAACCCTTAACCCATCCCTACACAGACACATATGTGTCTCCCACACTGTGTTCCCAATTCAGTGCCCAGCACATCAAATGATTAAATGAATTTGTATTATCATAATTTGAGACTGGACTAAAATTGTCCAGGGGAACATTCTCAAGATGAAAAGTGTTACCAGGGGAGTCTGGCTTTGGAATTGTCATGGTATCCTTCACCCTGTGTGTACTTTTGATCAAGGATAGTCTGTAAATTGAGATCTGGACACGGGGCATTTTACCTCCAAAATGTCTTCAGAAGCTAAGACATGCTGAATGGCTGCCGAGCTAAGAAAAAATAACCAGGTTGAAAATTGGTGTTCGCACTCTGAGATGCCATTTTCCTAAAGTTCAGGCGCTTATTTATGGCTTCAAGTGTTCACCGCCTTCTTCCTGATGGAACTTTAGATCAGTTATTTCATATCCTATTTCAGCCAAGTAAAGTGTGGCCACATTCCTGTATGCCAACATGCATGCTCTTTTTTTTTTTTTAGATTTATTTATTTAGAGCATGTGGGGGGCGGGCAGAGGAGAGAGAGAGAGAGAGAGAGAGAGAGAGAGAGAATCCCCAAGCAGACTCCCCATTGAGTGTGGAGCATGACCCAGGGCTCTATCCCAAAACCCTGGGATCATGATCTGAGCCCAAACCAAGGGTTGGATGATTAACCAACTGAGCCACCCCAGCGCCCCCCGCCCCCCCGGATGCACCATTAAAAATCAAAGACAAACTTCATACCCGTAAGGCCTTTCTCCCTTCCCTACATTTCTCTTCCCTTACCGCCCCGACCTGAACACCAGCAAACATCAGCCTATGGATTTCCTCAACCCAATACACTAGATGCCTCTTTTATTGCATGTTGTGGCAGGAGAGAAGGATTAAATTACTGAGGCTGTCAGGAAGGACAAGCTCTCTGCCATACATTATCATTATCACTCGCTTCTTGGGCAAGAGAAAATGCAGTAAATCCCTCAAATACAAAGCAATAAAGACTGCTGGCTTTTACTGTCATGACTGCCAGTGCCATTAACAGGCAGTGACAGCGATGTGGCACTCTTAGATGTCGCTTGTATCTTTTCTGACAGTGTGCACATAAACCTGCCAGTGACATGACATTAGATCACATGACTATTCAGATTTGATTCTGGTTTCCAGAGCTGCTTTCTTTTCCCAGGCATACAAGTGAGGTGGCATGACTTGTGTCTCTAAAAACAGATATTTGTACAAATACAGAATGGTACTAATGTAGCATATTCTTGACTGACTTTTTCTGTGGATTTTTTTTTGGGGGGGTATAGTGATCTACGTGGATAAAGAAAACAACCAAGCAAAGAGAGACATCTTAAAAGCTATACTACTGAAACAAGAGATGCCTAATAGAAGGTACATTTAAGCATTCTAAATTATCTGATGGTTTATATAAAATAAATCTCTGTAGCATGGTGTGGTGAAAGAAAGCTCAAGATGAAGAATCAGAACACCTGACTCACCCTGTGCCCTCAAATGAGTCTGTTTCCTCTCTGTCAATTTCCTCCTAGAACTAAAGTAGTCCTGCATACCATACAGAGTGACTATAAAGATCCCACGGTGCTTGCAAACCAAGATACCATACGGTGTATATCCAATATCCCATTACTGTTCAAGTATAACTATAAATAACATAACATGATTGCAAGGAGGGTGTACTCTCCAGCCAAATGGCTTGAATATAAATTCTTGTTCCATCACTTACTAGCTTTTTGACCTTAGACAACCACCCTCTGCCTCATTTTCTTCATCTGTGAAATGGTGATAATATTATATAGGATTGTTGTGAGGATTCAGTGAGATAATGTATGTGGAATGGCTAGAATTGTACCTGGTACAGAGCGCACAGTCAGTGTTCATTTGTCATTGATGTAAGTAGTAGTAATGTCAATATTATTACTTATAATAGCTCATCAGCCTTCCAGACTAATTTTACCTTACTCTCGTTGTTTAATTATATATCATTTCATGTGATTTTTTAATGCCTTTGTTTTTCATATTTGAACAGAAGACTGCGATTCTCGTTCAGTAGAGAAAGTATACCCTTTTAAAGAAGGAAAAACCCTGATCTTAGTAACTTCCTGTTTCGTGTGTGCTCCCATGTGTACAGTTTGAGGAGTTATGTAAGGTGCTGCCTGTCAGCCCCATTTGCTGACTTTCTTCCCTTGGCTGGAGTGGGCCCTTTATCTCTCTGTTGTCATCTCCTCCTTGCCCTTGTGGCCCTTACATGACACACTTAGTGCCTCAGAAACAGAGTTCATTCCTGCACACCTTAGGGATTCAAGTTCTCCCCTCTTCTAGAGGGCATGAAGTGAAGGTTAAAGACATTCTTTTTATTTTTCTTTTTAAGATTTTATTTTTAAGTAACCTCTACATCCAGCATGAGGCTCAAACTCACAACTCTGAGATCAAGAGTCGCACGCTCCACTGACCGAGCCAGCCAGGCGCCCCAAGACATTCTGTTTTTCAAAAGAGCTTCCTAACTAGCATTTGATCTTCTCTTTCAAAAAAAGAGACTGGAATTCTTAGCTATTAGGATCTGATAGCAGCTTTTTCATTAACTCCTTGAAGTACTTATATCAGTTCTTTGGATCTCAGTTCTGAAGAAGGGGTGCCAAAAGCTCTTGTTAATTAACCTGAAGTTCTGTTTTTCCCAGCATGGTAGATAATCATTCAAGTTTTACTTATTTACTTTGTACACTTGAGCTTCTTTCAAGGCCCCCTCAGATACCATCAGTGTTCCAGGGTTAGCCCAGGTCACAATGATTACACAGCCCTGCCATGTCATCTGCCGCTCTGTGGTCCACAGGCAGGCCATTACTGTCCAGGACTGAGCTCTCTTCCCATGAACAAGCCCTGGGCTCCACTTCCCAATCTTTTCAGTCTTATTTGTCTACCTCTGTGTTCACTTTGTTTTTGGAATGTTAGATCCTATTATAAGTAGAACTCCTCATCAGGGAGAGCAATTTTGTTTCCTCAAAAGTATGTATTTTTAAAAAGACAGATTCAGCTTTAAGTGTAGACCTGCCTTTCCTCAGACGACCTACTTACTTGTACCAAAATGGTTTTAAAAACTTTTTTAAATGTCCACAATAAATGTGATGACTTCCACTGACCCATCCTTGTTTCTCTAAAAATCTTTAAACACCCCTAGAGACCCAAGTGTTCACATCATCTTGAGGAAAACCAAGAGAGGCACTGTGGGTGCAAGGTGACAATGCAGAGGGTGGGGGTGAGTAAATCCCTGGGGCACTACTGTGCGAGCCTCTGACCAGCACAGCAGATGAGGGCCATGCTCACTTTTTTCCCCTCACAGTATCATTTTCTTCAGGACAAAGAGGGATTTTATATTTATATGTCTCCACAGCCAAAAGACAGTTGTTATTCCAGTGAATATTCTCACCTTTTGCAAATACTTACAGGTCTCATTACTTCACATTGTTTAAAGTACCTGCTAGCTTATAAGAATTCAGTTTTTCAGGCAATAACCCTCTTGAATATTGGTGATACCTTACAAAGCCACAGTTAGAGAAGTTCGGCCAGTCTTCCTGACATACGTAAATTTATGTACGTTGTTTAATGAATTATGTACACCACCTTCACACTCTGTCCCCTGCTATATTTGGAAGTACATAAGTGTCACTTTCAAAGGGAGGTAACATGTTGAAGTGAGATTTTAAAAATTATTTGAAGTCATCATTTTGACACTGACTTAAGGTTCTTTTTTTGGTTTCATTTCTTCTCTTTAACATGTTCTGTTGAGCAGATCCAGCATAACCATCAGCATTCCAGTATGTAAATCTCACAGGGTAACCCTTAGGCTCTTCTATGCTATTTTATATGAAAAGGAATTATTTCGAAATGAGGAAAGAGTCAAAATTGTTAAACAATTTAAGGAGTTTTAGTGCTTTCTGATTTCCTAAATAACAGCAAGTGACATTTAAAGTCTAAATCTTGATGCCCAGCCCAGGGCCTGCCTCCTCCAGTAGACCTTCTTCAAATGAGCCAACCTTAAATAGCATCATCCATTTTGCAGTTCATGTAGTAATTCAACAAATATTTATGATCCCCTGTATAAGTATTGAGAGCTAAATGCTGGACAAGGTGGAGTCACATTACAGAGTGTATGTCCCACGGAGGATGGTAGACAGCAAGTGAACAAATAAACCAATTACATATTACAGTAAGTACTAAGAGAACATTAAAAGTTGCTAAGCTAGAGAATAACAGCGACAGCACACCTAAGGAGGTGATGGTAAGCTGGATAGGATAGTGAGGGATGAGAGGACCCAGTCAGGTCGTGAACAGTGCAAGGAAGGTCACGGCAGGCAGAGGGAACTGTGGGCCTGCAGGAAGACATAGATGTCTGTGTCTCAGACCTGACAGACGAGGTTAGCAAGGCAGATCTCACTAAGAAGGGGAGAGTTCTGCAGGAGGGAGAAGGGATGCACTTCCCTTTCCACCTCCCTATGGGTATTTGGCATCTACTTGCTTGTTTAGTGTCCTAAAGAGGCTTTCTGTCCAGTCTGAGGACCAGGACAGGCACGTAGGTAACTTACTATCACCTCCTTAGGTGCACTATGGCTGTTATTTTCCAGTTTAGCAACTTTTAACTTTCTCTTAGTACTTATTGTAATATGTAATTGCTTTATTTGTTCACTTGTTGTCTACATCCTCCGTGGGACATAAACTCTGTAATGTGACTCCACCTCTTTGTTTGGCAGGCTTAACAGAAGACATAAAATGTGTCTTACATCTTATGTGCAGGGTAGCCTAAGCCAAATTGTAGCTTTTTAATTAATTCTAGTGTACCCTCTTCCCTTTTTCGCTTAACTTCATAGTTTCTTAATTTCATACTTGACATCTCATTTTGCTCTCTATAGGATTTAAAGCTAGGAATAGTGAATTTTGGTTTCTAGCCTTTCCCTGACATTCGGAACGATTTTTTTTTTCCTTTTTTGTCTCAGAATTCTCATATATTCAGCAGAGGTAATGGTTTGCATTTGTAAAGTGATAGAGATATGATCCTTAAATATGAGACATTATAGGAGGAGAACGCTTAACAATATTAGTAAAATCTGCATAGCCTCTATCTTTTCTGGAAGTCTTGTGGATGTAAAATGTGCATCAGATATCACTTGTAATTCCTTCTCTTCCACTCATAATCATTTTAGGACAATTACTTTCATCATCATTCTTCTTGTTTAACTGACTGATACAGTCATTGTATAATTTGGCAATCTCAATTTTCAATTGAAACAAACCTTCCCTATGTCTTCTTTTTCTCTTCCATTAGAAATATAGAAGCTTAAGCAGCTCTACCTAGATTAAAAATAAGAATAATAAAAGAGCAAACATTTCCTCAGTTCTTACCATGCTCTAGGCACTGTTTACATGTATCATCTCATTTGATCCTCACAAGAGCCTTTGAGATAGGTATTCCCCTTCCCATTCTACAGATAAGATCAGAGAGGTTTAGTAATGTGTCTAACATCACACAGATCATAGTAGGAGAGCAGACATTTTAACTCACAATGGATGCCTTTTAACCATTCTATCTTAATCCCTTTGTTTTAGGCATCATATAAAATACTCATCCACTTACAGACCAGGATCTGTACTCTTAATAAGTATTGTGTGAATAGGGGCTACCTTGTGTTTGAATGGAAGGGATTTCTATTTTATAATAAAAATTTTTGCTGGCTAAAAACAGGGACTTAGTAAAGGAATGAAATGTCAAATACTCACTTTCAGCAAATTAGTTAAAAATACTATCATGTTTACCTATAAGTGTTTGGAAAGGATTTTATTTGAGTGTATTGTTCAAGGCCTGATTTCTCAGAGACTTAGATTTTCATGTAAAAATGTAATCTGAAAAAAAAAAAGAAAAAATGTAATCTGAGAAACAAGTTTCTTATTTTGTTTCTGATTTAGGATGGCTATGTTTTGAAAATGGTTAAAATGGTAGTTTACAAGCATCCATGGTTTAAGCTATGCTGCCAAGACATATCAAAAGAGTACTTAACTGTAAATTCCTGTCATTTGGTCAATCCAAGTGTGTTTGGCCTCAACACAAGCCACTAATTCAAATCAGTTACATCAGAACCCTACAATTATGTGTCTAAAAGTAAAATAAAACTTGGATGCTAGGACTGTAAGTTAAAAGATTGCTGAAGTAGTACAAACATTTCATGTAGCTGTTGGGGAGAGCTACAACATTTACCTAACATGACTCAGAATGTTACCCAGGAAACATAGTCCCTGCATTTCATAGAACACAGAGAGTTGGATTAGATAAATTTCTTGGTAGCCACTCTGAAGTTGTACATTTCTGCAGAAAATGTTGCATTTCTTTTGAAATTAGCGCACTGATCTCCGCGGTCTTTATTCACTTGATCCTTTTAGCCTTAAAAGTAGATATGTCACAATACGATCAGATAGTGTATATTAGAGAGAACATCTGGTTCTTCTCTTTGCCTAGTAATTTCCTCAGATTCTAGAGTTAAATGTTAATCAGTGCTTAGAAAAGTGGATTTATATTCATTTGAAGGCTGGGCATGCTATAATAATTCTAGTAGTTCGTGCTATAACTTATCTAACCTCATGTAATTTGCTTTTTATTGGAATAATTGGAAACTTCGAGATTTCATACTTAGTGATAAAACCCCATTTGGGAGTTGAGTTTCATGGTGATTTTTTCCTCATTTGTGGGGATTTTGTTTTTTTCTCCTCTCAGTGTTCGCTTCACGGTGGTCAGTGACCCTCCAGAGGATGAACAGGATCTGGAGTGCGAGGACATTGGCATTGCTAACATTGATCTCGCTGACATGTTTCGGGAAGGGAGAGACATCATCGAGCAAAATATCGAAGGTATGGGTGGGAGTATTGCTCAATTTGTACAACAATTGCTGAAATCCAAATTCTTTATTAAATTTAGCTGGCTGCAGGGACATTGAGTCACACATTGGTTGAATCCTTTGCAACTCAAGCTGACTTTTCTTTGAGGCTGGAAGTTTTTCCCTACATCATCCCTTGCCCTCCTCCTCTGCCTTCCTTTTAGTCAACAGAAATTTTAAAATAATTAATTGCACTTCACAAGGAACTATTCATTTTGTTAGTATTGAGGGTGAGTATATGACAAAAATGTGGCCATTGGATTTTTTTAATGTTGTTTATGGAAGCTTCATGCTGTCAAGACTTATTTCAGCCAAAGCATGTTATTCTGAGTCATCATTATAATGTCTTTTGTAAGGCTTCTCTCTAATTCAGTGTTACAATTCAGTGATATAGCTACTGCAAATAACTCCAAGTTGTAATGGTCACTTATTTCCTCGCAAGATTCAGAGAGGAATAAAGGATTCCTGACAAAATGTACTCTCCTGAATTCTCACCTCAAAGGCATGAGTCCCATCAGTGCTTAATTACTACCCTCTATATTTTCATGTAACATATTTAGAACATGCTGAAGGAATTGTGCTTTATGATTCAGACGTTTAAAACTCATAATGAGGATGGCCAGGGCTCTACACAGTAAATGGAAAATGAGGCTGAGTCTTACTCCCATTTGTTAAGTTAGCAGAGCCATCTCTGGAAAACTGTACATGGCTTGTTTACTCATTTATTCATGCATTAAATGAACACTTATTTGAGCACCTCTTAAGTGCCAGACACCGTTACCCCAGAGTTCAGCTGTGGTTCACATGTCAAGCTGCCTGTCTTGAGTGTGTGCTGCATGCTCAGAAGTCAACATTAAGCTGATAATTAACCAAATTGGAAACCTATCCTAGGAATCTTTATGAACTGTACGTTTCTAACTACATGACAGTTTGTCACAACTTTGTTTGGCACAGAAAATGAAGATGAGGGATCCCTGGGTGGCGCAGCGGTTTGGTGCCTGCCTTTGGCCCAGGGCGCGATCCTGGAGACCCGGGATCGAATCCCACGTCGGGCTCCCGGTGCATGGAGCCTGCTTCTCCCTCTGCCTGTGTCTCTGCCTCTCTCTCTCTCTCTGTGTGTGTGACTATCATAAATAAATAAAAATTGAAAAAAAAAAAAAGAAAATGAAGATGAGAGGATTACAATATTAACCTAAACTGTCTGAAAGACAACCAGAACCAAAAGAGGCTGAGAAAAGCAATGAAAATTATCTATGCTTTATATCCTTAATCTTCTCTCCAGACAGTTCTGTTTAGCAGTCCATCTTCTCATTCTGAGAGTCCATGCATGGCCACTCTAATCTGACACAGATAGCTACTCTGGCCATGAGAGTCAAAAAATTAAACACTCAGGGGTCATGTCATGATTTTAATGTTGTGTTCTGTGCCAGACACAGCAGTAGGGAGTCCCAAAGAAGAGATGTAAGTAAATCAGGGGAACGAGGTGGGGACCGCTTGTGGCCGTGACCTCCTTTCCTGCTCAGATCTCCACCTAAGTCTTTTTTTTTTAATAAATTAATTTTTATTGGTGTTCAATTTACCAACATACAGAATAACACCCAGTGCTCATCCCATCAAGTGTCCCCCTCAGTGCCCGTCACCCATTCACCCCCACCCCCCGCCCTCCTCCCCCTCCACCACACCTAGTTCGTTTCCCAGAGTTAGGAGTCTTTATGTTCTGTGTCCCTTTCTGGTATTTCCCACACATTTCTTCTCCCTTCCCTTATATTCCCTTTCACTATTATTCATATTCCCCAAATGAATGAGAACATACACTGTCCTTCTCCGATTGACTTACTTCACTCAGCCTAATACCCTCCAGTTCCATCCACGTTGAAGCAAATGGTGGGTATTTGTCGTTTCTAATGGCTGAAGAATATTCCATTGTATACATAAACCACATCTTCTTTATCCATTCATCTTTCGATGGACACCGAGGCTCCTTCCACAGTTTGGCTATTGTGGACATGGCTGCTAGAAACATCGGGGTGCAGGTGCCCCGGCGTTTCATTGCATCTGAATCTTCGGGGTAAATCCCTAACAGTGCAATTGCTGGGTCATAGGGCAGGTCTATTTTTAACTCTTTGAGGAACCTCCACACAGTTTTCCAGAGTGGCTGCACCAGTCCACCTAAGTCTTTGTATTCCAAGTTTTGTTTAAAGGTTCCCTTAAAAAAAAATTTGGAACTGTCATATCATGATCCCTTTTAGGCCTTATTTCTTCTAACTTAGAACTTCTGATCTTGTGTGGAAATCGTTATCCTCCAGCCTTTCCACAAAGTAAACTTCAGGATAGATCATGAGTCTTCACTCCACAGGCAGTATGTTTGCACACATGTGATACCCCTGAAATGTGTATCTTCATATACACTTGACAAGCTGTAATTTATAGATTTCTGAGGTACTGGTGAACTTTGGACTTTTATAGAGCTATCTCCATGTTTTCAATTCCTGTTTCATATATCCTATCTGAAGAAAAATCTGTTGAATGATATTAACACTTTTCTGCCATTTTTCTCCATAGTCTTTGATGCCCGGGCAGGTGGTGGAGGTATTGGCAAGCTCAGGGTAACTGTCGAAGCGCTCCATGCCCTACGGTCTGTCTACGAGCAATATAGAGGTGACTTGGAGGCTGAAAGAAGCTGCTCCAGAGGCATCTCCTGCTCCTGAGTAAACACTCACATGAAAGCTCTGAGATGAGATTTCTGTAATTACTCTGGTGTATATAATCTATAATTCATGGGGTGCAGGGAGGGGGAGGCCTGGGTTTGTAGTGTTCAAGTTTTGTATACTTTTCCATTTGTTTATTTTTCTATTCCCTTCTTCCCATGACTGCCACCCCTCAGGACTTAAGTTCTCCACTGTGGGCAGTACCTTCTCAATAATTTATACCTACATGATAGCATGAGAAAGTCTATTTGCATTTTCAACACTTTCTTATAAAGAACCGACATGCAATTCCCATTTTTATTTTTAATAAGCAAAAAGGATAAATCTTAGAAAACCTATGAAAAAGAAATACTTTTATGTTATCCCTAATCGTCCCACTAAATGGAATGCCTATGATTAGCCTCATTAAGAGTTTTATACTGTGAAGATTTTATTAGAA
Source organism: Nyctereutes procyonoides (assembly GCF_905146905.1). Classification (NCBI taxonomy): domain Eukaryota; kingdom Metazoa; phylum Chordata; class Mammalia; order Carnivora; family Canidae; genus Nyctereutes; species Nyctereutes procyonoides. Next base: position 23,435,138 of record NW_026575052.1, on the reverse strand, counting down.
GCAATATATGAAAATTACTTGGATTAATGTGTTAATCTTCCTCTTTAAAATGCTAATATCCATTTTATGCACATTAAAGCTCAGTATGCATTTTCTTTGATGCATGCAGTTTCTATCAATTAAATATAAAGAATGAGACTTGGCACCAACTTATTAAATTACTGCAAGTTTTTGGTTTCCTTTCTTAAAAATCACACTTCTTATTTGTATGATTTTTATGGATTTGTAATGGTGATATGGGATCCAGGGACGTGTGTATATAAAGAGGAAATAGGTACATGTATGTACCATGAAATTCATATATGTATATATACATGAAATTCATATTTTGAAAACTTAGCTTATGACACAGAAAGAAAGTATTAAAAGTATGGCTCTAATTCTGATATGCTTAGTTAGACCTGAAAGGAATATCTATTTTATCATTTTTAAATTTACATCAAGCTTGTACAATGGTGGGGTGTATCTGGATAACCAGATCCTCAAAAAGCAGCTCAGAAAGTTAATTTTCTAGCTTTTACCCAATCTCACTGAAGGATTTAATTGATATTTTTAATGGAGCTGTGAATCAATGCTGCAAAGGAATTGTCTCTAGAGGTCTAGGATATAATGCATTTCATTTTTTAATTTACTTTTTTATTTGTCATTTTCTTCAAAGGATTTTTATAGGCTGTGGGTTTTCACTGTTTGCAAACAGGCTATGTTCCTTCTTAAGCATATGTAAAGTATTCAGGGAGATAAGTAATTTATTAAAATCTACCTAATTTGCCGTGATATATTAAATCTCTGCTTCAGTGATCACAGACCATTTCATTTAGAGAATTAGGCATTCCCTCTTTGTGTGATTAAAGCTCTGGAAAATGAGTTCTTTGCTCCTATTTGTGAACATTCAAAGCCTGCTAATGGCAAGAAGATGGAATAGATTATGAGACAATTCATTACAGTTCAACAGAAAAAAAAAAGCAGCTATAATGCAAAAATGCAAGTATGAATATCTGCATATAGTTTGAACCATCTGTGCTCTAATGGCTTCAATAATGACTCTCGTCTTTAGGAGACTTTGAAATGACATCCGTACAATATTAATTTGTTGATGTACATTGTGGGACCAGTAGAGTACGATCTGACCACAGAAATCTATAAATTCTGTCTCTACCATTGGGCCTCCCTGTCTGGGGCCCACCATCTCCAAGAAGAATCTTGCTCTCATCAAACTCTGCAAATCTTCATAATAACTCATTCCTCTGGAACCTTCTAGAGACCACAAACATCTGCAGACTAAACCTCTCCAATCCTAGTAAACAGCCACATGTTTGTTGTCACTTCAGCTGGCTCTGAGCTCATCTTTTTGGCCTCTCTTTCTAGCTTTCTTTGGCTTCATGCAGTTACGGTGTCATTAAGGCCCATAATATTCCCTGCAGTAATTTAAAACAGCCGGATTATACCCTGGGATTAACTGAGTGGTTTTTGAGACATTTATTGTGGTATTCTCCCAGGAGGTTTGTATTATTGTTTTAAAACGTTACATCCCAAACTAAATACCCGTTTCTGCAAGGAAAAGAACCGGATTGCGCTGACTTCTTATGATCTTTAAGTGGAGAGGGGGAGTTTTTATTAGGGAACTTCTGAGACCTCGTCAGCTGGGTGGAATGTATACCTCAGATCCGATTAGAGAACTAGCCATGTTTCCATCACATTCAAGTTTGCCATAGAGATTATTAAAGATTCCTTTTCTAGTTTTAAAATAACACACCTTCCAACTATGTGAATTCTTACAAGACTAATTTTCTTAAGTAACAGAATACCCGCTGACACTTTTTGAAAGGGTAAGTGATATTGAATGCCATCGTATGGATGCTTCAAGTGGGTTTCATAATCTGTTGGAGAATAGTTTTTTATCCTGTCTTGTGTTGACCAGAGTTCATTGAAAAAAAGTTCACCACCTTTTGGATTACAGAGCAATGGCTCTCTCTTGGGGAGCCAAGCCTGAACTAAAGTATGGTGAGGAGTGAGGGGGCGCCAACAGTGGCCTTGCCACACAAATTCTGGAGTTTAAGCAAGGCTTTTGTGAACCTACAGCTCTTGATGTAAATGTACACAGTACACTCAGCACTTTTGGGGGATATAATGCTTTCAGTTTGGAAATATAAATAGAGATGTGATGTGGTATGTGGGAGAGTGTATTTTACATGGTTTTTTGCCTACTGTAGTAGAAATGTCAAATTCCCAGCCACTGTCATGAGAAGCAGTTGACAAAAATAAGTTTTATGGTTTACAGTGTGGTTTACATAGAGAACATTTCTCTTCACTCTCAATTTCAACATGTTTTCTAAATTATCATGGTTTATTGCCATTTAAGTTAAATTAGTTTTTTTAAGAATAAATAGAGAATATATTTAATCAAATAAAGAACAGCCACATTGAAATTCTGCTGTTCCTGCTGTTCATTTGTTACCACAAAACACAAATAGTTTCTATGTGTTATGAAGAAGTGTGGGCTCAGAAGTGGTCATGTGACTTGGGAGGTTCTGTGTGCACCGATGTTCCCACAATAAAACATAAATTATTTTAGTAATCTGACATCAAGAGCTGTGACAATGAAAACCACTTCTTACACATGTTCTAACAAGAATTTGATTAACATTTTTGTGGATATGGAAAATAACTTTTTTTAAGTCAAACTACCACTATTGCTGAATTTAGAATGATTTCCTTATTCACTAGATAGCAAAATGTGAATCATGTCTGTGAAAAAATATGAGAATAAAATGCCATCTTTGTGTAGTACAAAACAACCAAGGGAGAGCTCTGGAGATATCAAATTATTGAGTGATTGACAATATCAGGATGATAATTCATCCCCAACGATGAGAGTACATTTCAATTAGTCACTCATGCCTGAAGGCCTCTGACTACCTTAACAAAGAAAAACTAAACCCATGATTTATTATAGATTGGACAACATGCCTAATTAGATCCGTGAATGGGAGCAAACAGCTTTACATCCCTTTTGTTCAGAACAAAAACAACCTTCAGGTCAACCAGAAAGCTAAAAAATATCAAAGATATAGAAAAAAGCGTTTTAAAAACTGAAAATACAGAATTAGAAAACACCCCTCATTCTAATCTCTTTCATCTTGCAAGATAGATTTTCGGTTTTATTTCAAAGAGCCACCAGTGGACTGCACCTTTTAGTCTAACCTCCTGGAAAATTGAGCCCATGTCCCTGGTATTGTTAAACCTTCTGTTCTTACCCTTTCATTTTTCCATATAACATTGACTCATATCTTTAAACCATGTTTCTCCTTCAGCCTTTCTGAAGTAATATCTAGCTCTGTCAGTGTTAGAATGTAGCTTCTTTTCTGTGGTGGACACCAACAGGCTTGTCTTTTGCCTTTTGCCCCTTCTCACTCTCTGTTGAGATTGACCTTTCTCATCCCTGTAACAGCATTACCCCTCTCTTCACTGAACACCATTAGTTTTCTTTGTAAATCAAATTCACCATCTTGATGTTTCTATTTCTGCCATCTGTTTACACCTATATTCAACTGAACATTTCCTCCTGTCTGTCCTTTTACTCATTTTTAGTTAGTCAAGGCACAATTTTTTCCTTTCTCTTCCCTTGGTGCTACAACCACTCCTTTAGATACCAGCATCCATGACAGCTCTAATAGCATTCCTCAAATCTGCCTTTATGTGAAGACTTTTTAAATTTGACATGACAGGGCTACTTTTAGTCAGCCATTATGAAACTGAGGAAACAGCAAGCTAATTTTTGTATCTTTGCTTTTTGTAGTGAAGTAACAGAGACTGGAACTCAGAAAGCTCTCAGAAAACACTGGTAAGCTGAAGTATAAGGATTTTTTTTTTTAAAGGAAATGTGTCACTAAAATCAAGCTTTATTTGGCATAAATGTATTTTGTCCCAGTTACACAGGCCATCATTAACATTAGGAGAAATTAAATAATTTTAAGAAGAAAACTGAAGAGATTACACACAACCCAAGATGAGGGAGCCTTTTCTAACCAAGAGAGCAAAGACAACCTATAAAATGAGATAGATGTCTTATGTTAACATTGAAGCAAGGTAACAGGCAAAACAATTCAAGGTGGAAAACAAGGGACAAAGAAGGACAATTTATACTAAAAAAGAAACAAGTCAAAGATCTAATGAACTTGAACATATATACACCTACCAGTATAGCCTCAAAGTACATGATGCAGCAATTTGACAGAACTTTGTACAATATTTATTTATTTATTTATTTATTTATTTATTTATTTGTTTATTTATGATTGACAGAGAGAGAGAGAGGCAGAGACACAGGAGGAGGGAGAAGCAGGCTCCATGCCGGGAGCCCGAAGCGGGACTCGATCCCGGGACTCCAGGATCGCACCCTGGACCAGAGGCAGGCGCTAAACCTCTGAGCCACCCAGGGATCCCCCTTTGTACAAAATATTATTGCCACATCTTAGTTTTACTATGATTTTAATTCTCAGTGATCAAAACAATTTAAGTCTAGAAGATCGCTTAATAGGTTTACTAAACTCAAGCAAATATAGAATGCACATGGAGCACTGGAAAAAAAAAAAATCAACCATGTACTCAGCCACAAGGGAATTCTCAATTTCCAAAGAATTGAAACCTTGTAGACTTTCTCTAAGCAAAATGCAGTACAACTAGAAAATAGCAAAAGATAACTACAAAATAATAACCCTATGTAAAAGCTAAAAGTATGTGTTCTTGTTCTGGGTTCTAATAGGACAAGAAATTACCCACGCCTACTATATAACTAGAAGAAAGAAAATTCTACAAATTTCACATAAACATCAGCCCAGAAGCCCACAGCACAGGGGGAGTAAGGCAAGGGTTGAACTTAGAGAGTGTGACAGGAATCTAGTGTCAGTAGAACACATAACATCAACTCAAGTTCCCTCAAGAACAAAGACCATGCTGAATGGAAAAATGTCGAGAACAGGTATGAGGCCTGATGGGGCAGAGTTATTGGCTATTGGAGAAATGAAAGAAGGAAGGTTGGAAAGTACATAGAACCAGAGGTGGTAGCCTTGGGAAGACTAGAAGAGAAAGAGACACTTTGAAAGGGGGAGGTTCCTTGGAGACACAGTAGTGAAATGAAAAAAAGAACCAGCTGAAACTATGGACCCCAGTGGAACAAGATAGTATTAAATGGTATCATTATCATTAAGAGGTCATTTATTAAAGAAACGTCACTGCAGCAACAGAAGAGGATACTCTTGAGCTAAGAAACCCTGTAAGCTACCCAAACCTCTTCCCCACCTGTATGATTATCTTTCCTGGCCTGTTCAGGAAAATTGAAAACAAATTTTACTTAAAATATCCTGTATCCATATTGCATAAGAAAATAAAACTTTTTGGCAGGGTGGAGTTCTACCTTAGTAATGATGAATTTGATAGTTTGGACCAGCATTCCTGTTGAGAACTGGAAAATCTGATATTATACACACGCACGTACTATATATGAAGCATCTGAAAGCATCAAAATGCCGCCAGCCACCTAGGCTGTAAGGAATCACTGGAACAAAATCTGGGAACTGAGGGAAGCCCAGAGGGTGAGCCAAGCATTAAAGCTGATTTGCTTCTAGAAGCATCTGCCAATTTAAAAGTATGGATGCAAAGCTGAACAGAGATTTCAACAGACTCCTGGAGCTCTGAAGAACAATAATTAGAAATTTAGGGCCCACCAAAGACTAGAACTTACAGCCCCCAGTAAATCCTTCAGGTTCAAATTATCTTTGCATATTTTATGTACAACGTTTGGTACACATGAAAAAATAACGAGGCATATAAGGAGACAAGACTGTGACTGAAGACTAAGACAACAGACCAGTGAAACTCGCACAAGTAATTCAGAAAATAGAGTCATCACCTATGGACCTCCAAAAAACAAAAACAAAAACAAAACAACCACTGCTTAATATGTTAATAGAGTTAGAGATGCCTGAGTGGCTCATTCTGTTAAGTGTCTGCCTTTGGCTCAGTCAGGTCTTGATCCCAGGGGTCTGGGATTGGGCCTAGCATTGGGCTCCCTGTGGAGCCTGCTTCTCTTCTTCCCTGCCCCTCGCCCAACTTGTGCTTGCTCTCTTTCTCAAATAAGTAAAATCTTTAAAAAGTGTTAATAGAGTTAAAGATAATCTTGAGAAATTTGACATAGAATTGGACATTATTGAAAGAAAACAACTGGAAATATCAAATGTAGTCTATAATTACAATAAATGAAATTAAGAATTCACCAGGTGGATCTAACAGCAAATCAGACACAATTGAAAAGTGACTTGCTGAACTGTAAAAAAATATATATATATATTCTAAAAAACACCCATTTTGGGGCATCTGGGTGACTCAGTTGGTTAAACATCTGACTCTTGATTTTGGCTCAGGTCATGATCTCAGGGTTGTGAGATTGGGCTCCCCACTCAGCATGGAATCTGCTTGAGATTCTCTCTCCCTCTGCTTCCCTCCTTCTTCTCCCCCAAAACACCCTTGTGTTGTCTCTCTCTCTCTCTCTAAAAATAAATAAATCTTTTAAAAAATATATATCCATTCCAAGGCATGAAAAGTAACAAAAAAGGGAGGGGTGTATTAAAAGACATGGGATTGTGTGGAAAGTAATACTATACAGTTATACTTAATAGACCCGGGAGAGGAAAAGAGCATTAGAATCAATATTCCCAAAGATAATGATTAAGACTTTTTCAGAATACATATAAGGCACAGTTACAAGAACGGCCTCATTCTGTATGCTCAGGCTAGGGAAGTACAAAGAAAACCACTTAAGGCACATTCTGGGGAAACTGCTGAAAACCAAAGACAAAAAAAAAATTCTTAAAAGCAGTCAGAGACCTAAGACAACACTAGACTGAGAGCTGACTTAACTGAAACAGTGGAAGACACTAGAAAATAGTATGAAACCCTTGGTGGGCCCTACCTCACTCATATCCTCACTCCTCATCTTTTATTCACAAAGGGGCCAACACTCCAGGGGACTTGACCAGCGGGAGCCAGGAACTAATGCATAAATACTCCCCCTGTCCATCCCTCTGACGGACAGTTCTGAGGTCCATTCTGTAGGGTTCCAGCAGAATCCAGCCCCATCACTCATAGAGGTGATCACCTTGGCAATACAACTTGGCACTGGCTTTTCCATTTTATTTCTCCCAGTCTGTCCTCTGTGGGATAATTTCCCAAATAAAGTTCCCACATGCAAGTCCTCGTTTCAGGCCCTGCTTTTGGGGAACCCAGGCTGAAAGTAAGTACCAGGAGTGGCCCTAAAAGGCAGAACATTAGCATGGGACTCAAACTGGGTCACTCACTGATCAGATGGCAAAAAGGATGATAATTATTTATGGAAAATGGTGTGGTAACTCCTGGCATGTGACAGATTCTTTTTTTTTTTTTAAGATGTTATTTTTTCATGAGAGACACAGAGAGAGGCAGAGACATAGGCAGAGGGAGAAACAAGCTCCCTATGGGGAGCCAGATGTAGGAATCGATCCCAGGACCCCAGGGAACACGACCTGAGCCGAAGGCAGATGCTCAACCACTGACCCACCCAGGTGCCCCATGTGACATATTCTTAATGATAGTGGATTAAGGTAAATGCGGGGAGGAGAGGGGGGGAGAGTGAAATACCATGTTATCAGCTACCTACTTTGCCAAACTTATGCTATACTTCCATTTTTTTTAAGTTGAAGAAAAACTTCAGTAGGTGGAAACTCCAAAAGGAATAAAGAAAACCAGCCCCAATGCAAAAGTATACAATACCATATTCCAACATGAATTAATTATAATTAAACAAGCATTTGCAGGTGGGAGGAGAAAACATACATCAGGAATTTAAAAACTCAGTAGAAACTGACAAACTGGAACTAACGGGAACTGGCATTAGGAAAGAAAAGACAAATTAACCTTGTGATGACTAAATTATAAGGTACCTAAGAGAAAACAAGTGAGTGGAAATCAAAGGTGGAAAATAGTGGGTAGAAATGAAAGAAGCCAAGAATATGAAATGAAAGAATCAAAATGAAGCTATAAGAAAATGATAGATATAATAAGCAGATATAAGTACATTTAGTGATGCCAAAGAGAAAACAGTGAAATAAGACAAATTTATAATACTTTAATTCAAGAAAGCTCTCCTGAAATAAAAGAAGTCCTGAATCTACATAGTGAAATGGCCCACCATGTAGGAAAATTGCTTCAAAACAGTCAACTCTGAAATATATCTTAATAAAACAACTAGACATTAAAGTCAAAAATCAAGAAAAAAATAATCTTCTGGTCCTCCTAGCCAAAAGAAGGACATGAAGGGAGGTTGGCATTAGATTTCTCAACAGCAATTTAGAGAGCAAGGAAGTGGTCAAATAGTCTTAGCAAAGAAACTGATACAATGTGAACCAAGGATTTTTTTAAATCCAACTTGGATAGTCTTTCAAATATGAAGGCTATTGGAAAACAATTTTTACTATGGTGAAATTCATATAACACAAGTTTATTTTAAAGGGAACAATTCAGTGGCATTTAGTACATTTGCAATATTGTTCCATCTAGTTCTAAAACACTTCATCACTCCAAAATAAAAACCCTGTATACATTCAGCATTTATATGCTATCACCCTCCCTCCCAGCCCTTGGCAACCACCAATCTGCTTTCTGTTCCCTTGGATTTGTCTATTTGGGATATTTCATATAAATGGAATCCTGCAATATGTGACCTGTGTCTGCCTTCTTTCACTTAGCATACTGTTCTTCTAGATTCACCCATGTTGTAGTATGTATCAGTACTTCATTCCCATTTATGGCTGAATAATACTCCATTGAATGGACAACCAGATTTGTTTATCCACCCATCCACGAATGGACACTTGGGTTGGTTCTACCTTTGGACTACTGTGAGAGTGCTGCTAGGAACATTTTGGTACAAGGATTTGTTTGACTACCTGTTTTAACTCTTTTGGGTGTATATAAATGGGTCATGTGATAATTCTATGTTTAACTTTTTGAGCATCTACCAAATTGTTTTCTACAAGAACAGAACCATTTTCCTTTTTTTTTAAAGATTTTTTTTTATTTATTCATGAGAGACACAGAGAAAGAGAGAGAGAGGCAGAGACATAGGCAGAGGGAGAAGCAGGCTCCCCGCAAGGAGCCTGATGTGGGACTTGATCCAGCATCCCAGGATCACACCCTGGGCCAAAGGCAGCTGCTGGACCACTGAGCCATCCAAGCGTCCCTCCTTTTTCCATTTTCAATAGCTATTCTTACGGGTGTGAAGCAGTATCTCATTATGGTTTTGATTTCTGTTTCCCTAGTGATGTTGAGCATCTTTTCCTGTGCTTGTTCATAGAAAAACAATTGCAGGCATGCAAGAATTCAGGGAATATGGTACTAATGAGCTCTTCATGAGGAATCTACTAGAAGACCACCTTTGTCCAACTAAGATGTGAATGAAGAAACTTTTTAGAAGGACTGATGGTAAGCACTGAGTATATTTAACCTCAGATCTTAGACCAATCAGTGGAGACAAGGTGGAAGAACAGTATGTGAGTGTTATGTGCTCTGATAACATGATTTTTTTTAATAAGAGTAAAAGGAAAAATGGAAAAGTAGAATAAATTCATTGATTTCACATAGATTATAGGTGAGGGCCAAAGACAGCATTTAAAAAGCAGACAAACGGGCAGCCCCAGTGGCCCAGTGGTTTAGCGTTGCCTTCAGCCCGGTGGTGATCCTGGAATGCTGGATGGAGTACCCACATCAGGCTCCTTGCAGGGACCCTGCTTCTCCCTCTGCCTATGTCTCTGCCTCTCTCTCTCTTTCTCTGTGTGTCTTTCATAAGTAAATAAATAAAATTAAAAAAAAAAAACAGACAAACCAGATAGTAGAAGCCTAAATAAAGAAGACATGGGCATTATATAAATATATTAGTGGAAAGATAACTACTAAAATAAAAACAAATCATTTTAATCACCAACATTTCCTTTATTAAAATGCAAAGAAAACAGACCAGAGAATGAAAACCACATGGTAAAAATGCATAGTAAATGCAACATAAAATAATCACACAGGACTAAAATCAAGTGTTTAAGTTGTAATAATAAATGTGAGTGGTTTTAACAAACTTATGAAAAGAAAAATATTTTCAAATTGTCTTACAAGGCAAAATCCAACTCTGTATTGTAAGAGATACTTCCAAATCAAAGCACAATAAAATTAAAAGGATGGGCAAAACTATACCACACAAATGTAGACAAAGAAAGTAGGGATTGTGAACTTGATACTGACAAGATGAAATTCATGGAGGGAAAAGTATTTAATGAGACAAAAGAAGGATACTTTTATAATCTTCACAGTGAAGATTACAAAAGAAGGATACTTTTATAATCTTCACAGTGAAGATATAAATGATATCTGTAACTGTGCATCAAATAATGCAGCAGCAACCTTCATAAAGCATAAATATAGGAGATAAGAAGAAATACATGGATTAGATATACAGTAATTGATATGTTAATTAGAAAAGACTATAGGTCCACTCTCAGCTCAACACAGGGCAAGTTGGAAAAGAAAAGAAATGATGTATCTATCCACACACACATAACCTAAACAACATAATCCCAAGGTACATCTTATGAACACATATTGAACCCTTCACCCTCATGAAAGAGAATATTTCTTTTCAAATACATGTGGAAAATTCATGAAAATTGACCACATGTGAGGTCACTGAGAAAACTTCAATAAATTCTTTCAAATAAAAATAATGTAAACCAACAACATTGTCTTATCACAATGTCATAAAATGGAAAATAAAATCAAAAGGCATAAGTTCTTTTCCATCTGGAAATAAAATGTTATTAAGCAATTCTTTAGTCAATGGAGAAATATAAATTGAAATTGAACAGTTTCTTAGAAAAATGATTATGAAAACCCTATATATCAGAATCTTTGAGATGCAGTTAAAGCAAAGAAAATGCATAGATTAAATGTAAGAATGAAAATAAAAGTATAACAATAAATTATCAATCTCAAGAGTTAAAAAAGAAACAAAAATAAATCTAATGAAAGTAGAGAGACTGAAATAATAAAAATAAAAGCATAAGTAATTGAGTTAAAAACCAAATAGTAGAATTAATAGATAAAATACTTCTATGAAATAATCAACAAAATGGACCTAATCATTGTAAAAGAGAGAGAGCACAAGCACAAATGAAATAGGACAATGGGAGATTAACTATTGAATCAGTTAATCTGATCAGTTAATTGATCAGTTAAATTGATCAGTTAATCATGAGTCTAAACTGTATAATTCTTTGAAAATAAATTGAAAACCTAGATGAAATAGATAATTTTCTGAAAAATACAATTTATCAAAATTGACCCTGGTAAAAAAAGAAAGCTTAAAATATCGATTTTCACAATGAAATATAATATTAAAAGTTCTAATTCCAGGGGCACCTCGGTGGCACAGTTGGTTAAGCATCAGACTCTTGATTTCAGCTCAGGTGGTGATCTCAGGGTCGTGGAATCAAGTCCCGCATCAGGCTCTGTGCTCAGCCTGGAATGTGCTTGGGATTCTCTCTCCTCCCTCTGCCCTTCCTGCTCATGTTCTCTCTCTGTCTCTCTCTCCCCCTCTCTCTCTCAAATAATAAATTTTTTTAAGTGCTAATTCCAAAAAAAAGCACCAGGCTCAGAAGGTTTTACAAGGGAATTCTAATAACCTTCAAAGACTAAATAATTTTAAAGTTCTTCAGAGTGTTCCAGATATATAAAAAAAAGAAAAACTCTCATAACCTTTTAAAGAACTGGATATATCATTGATCTGTAGACCAAATAAACACTGCACACACAGACACAAAAGCAAAAATCCTAAGTAAAATATTAGCAAATAGGCTTGAACACCAAATTAAAAATATAACAAGTCATGATCAAGAGGTGTTTATTCCAGGAATGCAATGTGGCTCACAAGGTCTTGAAACAGAGCCAATACATAAAAGAAGTTGGCACATCAAAGGTGGCATACCAAGTTAGCAGAGAGAAGCAGACTACTCAATGGTGGCGTCAGAACCACTAAAAAGGCACCTAGAAAAGGTGCCTTTGGAATCCAAAATAAGTTGGATTCCAACTCATTCCTTAAAGCAAAATAAATTCTACGAATATTTACATTAAAAAAATGAAGCCATAAATGCACTAGAAATAATTACTTTTAACCATTTCATAAAATCCAGAAGCTATGAGAGAAAATAGTAATCAATTTGACTATATTACAGAAGTAAAATTTTTTTCATGGCAAAAAAAAAACCCACATCAAATCAAAGGACAAATGAAAAATTTGGAAAAATATTTGCTAAAAATGAGACAAACAGCTAGTTTCTTTACTAGAGCTCCCAAAGAAAACAACAATAAGAAAAAGACCAAAACCCACAGAAAAGCAGGTAAAAGATATGAACAACTTACAGAAAATTCAAATGACGTAACAAATGAATATAACATTAACTTTATTGAATGTGATGGTATTCAATGTGGAAAAGATGCTTAATGTGCTCGTAATAACAAAAATGTGTATTTACAACCACAATGCGATATAATTTTTCAACTACCAGATTGACAAGATCAAAAATGTTGTTAACACATGGTGCTATCAGGACTATGGGAAACACATATTGCACACTCATGTATTGCTAGTGGGAGGTAACTACCCACAGACATTGTGGAGATCAGTTTGGCAATTCCATCAGAATAAAAAGTACACTTATCCTTAATCCAACAATTATGCCTCTAGGATTTTATCCCAAATACGTACTCATAAATATAGGGAATGATGTTTGGACATTATTTATTTCATCATTGTTTGGAAAGGCAAAAATTGGAAATACTCTAAATATCAAATAAGGAACTCATTAAAAAATTATGTTACAGTCATGAAATTGAATACAATGCCACTATTTAAAAGAAGGAGTCAGGGCACCCAGGTGGCTCCTGTCAGTTAAGTGTCTGACTCTTGATTTTGGCTCAGGTCATGATCTCAGGGTGGTAAGATCTAGCCCCACCCCCCCACCCATCCCCCCGCATTGGACTCCATGCTCAGTGCAGAGATTCTCTCACCCTCACCCTCAGCCCATCTGCCATCCTCACACTCCCTTTCTCTCTCAAATAAATAAATCTCTAAATAAATAAAGTGTACGTTCAGTGATTTTTAAAATATATTCACACAATTCTGCAACCATCATAATAATGAAAATTTAGAACATCTTTAGCACTCCAAAAAGAAACCACTTATACATTAGCAATTATTTTCCATTTCCAGCTCCCTGACCCCCAGCCCCAGACAACCACTAATCTACTCTCTGTCTCTATGGTGCCTATTCCACACATTTCACATAAATGTGATCATAACATATCATATTTTTTAAGACAAGCTTCATTTCGCATTAATATTTTTGAAGTTCTTCTATATTGTAGCATGCATCAGTTTTTGTTTTGTTTTGCTGAGTAATATTCCAATTGTTATGGCTATACCACGTTTTGTTTATTCATCAGGTGAAAAGCATTTAGTTTTTTTCCACTTTGGGGCTATTATAAGTAATCCTGTTATGAACATTTATGTACAGGTTTTTGTGTGGGTGTGAACTTTCATTACTCTTGGGTATATACCTAGGAGTGAAATTTCTAATATATAGTAACTCTGTTTAACATTTTGAGCAATTGCTAGTGTTTCAAAGTGACCACACCATTTTCCATTTATACAGTTTGAATTTTGAACCCTGTGCCAATATTATCTATCCATGACAATTAATAAAATATTTTTTAAATAATAAATTAGAACTATACCCATTGACTTGGGGAAATTTCCATTTGTATTATGAAAGATGTAAGGCAAGGTTCCATAAACTAAGAGAAATATGTATAATATGATTGTACTTTTGTAAATGGAAGACTAAAATATTTGTGTGTGCTTGCATGTGCAGTTTGTATCAGTTATAAATGTTTTTGGATGCAAGATAACAATAAACCAGATTAGCAGTGGTTAAAACAAAGGAGTTTGTTCTTCTTCCATGAGGGATAGTCTATATATAGACAGTTTCTAGCTTGTTTCAGCAGTTCTGTAGGGATCTGAAAGACCCAGACCCTTCTTATCTATCTACCCCACCATCTTTCCACTGCATACAGCACCTACAAGCATGATATATGTGTTTTAGGTAGGAAGAAGGGCAAGGAGCAAAGACTCTCCTAAATGAGTCATCAAAAGTTTTTCTGGGAGCCCCATACATAGCTAACATCTCCTTGACCACACTTGGGTCATGTGGCCACATCTAGCTGCAGGGTAGGCTGGGAAATGTGGAAAAAGGATTATCATTATTGTCTTGGACCAGACATGACCCATTGCCAGGATTAAGCACACTGCATTGCAAATGAAGTCCGGAATCCTCTCGCAAAGAAGAATGGAACCACTGTCTGACAGTACGTACATACAAATGAAAGATGATTACATGATCAGGGAAAAGAATGTGGAAGGATGCACATCAGAGTGCTAACGATGCTTTGGAAGGGGTTGCAAGAGAAGACAAAGCTGAAGGAGTGGGTGGGAATAAAATAGTGATGCATTAATTAAAACAATTAAGGACTCAGAAACCAAGCCCAGACACCAGGACACGTTCTAGCATACACTGGGTGGAACAAGGCCAATGTGAACAGCGTTATTGGCGTTATTATTCATTTCTTAAAAATGAGGAACTGGAGACTTGGAGACTGATGTCAGGAACCCACTGAATGTCTTTGGGTTTATATTGGTTTAATGATCTACAGTAAATGGAACAGAGTTCTCAATTTTAAAAAATTTAGTAGGAGCTACAAAGAGGACACTTTGGAGCTCCAAAACCATAGCGGAAACCATAGGGGAAAACACTTGGCATATATACAGAACGAAAAGCCTTAAAAGGAGGGAGCCACAAACAACAAAATAAATCTTGGAATGAAGTGTTTTAACAGAGGGAATGTACAATGGCATCACATGTTTCCACAAGGGCTAGAGAGCCTCCAATGTCTCTTGCTCAGCACTCTCAAGTCTGATCATTGTGTTTTCTCCCCAAACTGACAGAGTCAGACCCAGAGTCTCTAAATCAATTTTGGATAATAGAACCAAAGCAGATGGGGGTTGGGGGAGGGCATTTTGGATGCCTGTGGGGCCCTGCCTCATGGCCTCTCTGCCACATCTGAAGTTTCTGGCTGTGGCTTCGGGTGGCCAGCTCTGACAGCTTCAACTCACTTCATTCTAATAGCATCTTGCCCCAGGTGCATAATGTGTTCTTTGTTCTTGTTCTGCATTTCCTCAGAAAGAAGGAAGAGTTTACTTAGTCTGTACCAGTAGGAGTTTACTTAGCCTGTATACATGCTATAACAATTTATTGCATAATAGAATGGTAGATTTGGGATCAGACTTGGCTGCCACACTACAATCTCTCTTAGGATGGCCCTCAAGGACACGGATGGAAATCACACATGGGCCCAATATAATGGACCCCATCCATCAAGGCTGGTCCTGGCTACTGCACTGCTGAATTCTCAGCCTGCCAGTAGCACAGACTAACACTGAGCCCTCAATTTGGTACTATCTCTTAAGGAGACCAGCAAGCCATTGATGGCAAGTTGATACATTAGACTCCTACTTTGGAGGAGGCAGTAATTTGTCCTTACTGCAGTTGATACCTCCTCTGGATATGTGTTTGCCTTCCCTGTCCACAATGCCCCTACCCCTATTTCCATCAGAAGATAACAAAATGTTTGATTTACCAAATGACATCCCACACAACATTGCCTCAGATCAAGGAAACCCTTTTATGGAAGAGGAGATATGACTGCTTCCACCAAATATTGCAGTGCCCAGAGGCAACTATCCTAATAGAATAATGGAATATCCTATTACAGGCTCAGTTGAAATGCCTGCTCAGAGACAACTGAGCAACTTGAAGTGCTGTCTTTCAGGATGCAATTTATGTACCAAGTCTATAGCAAAAATATGTGGATCCAGAAACCAAAAGATAGAAGTAGGAGTACACCTTCACCTCCACTCCCAGCAACCCATTTGCAGAATATCTGCCTCCCATCCCTATCATTTTAGGTTCTGTGAGGGCCTGAGTCCTAAGAGGGGAACTATCTCACCTAAGAGAACATAGTAAGAACATAGTAAGAGTTCTACAGAAGCCACAATTAGTGCAACATCACTTTGGGTTCCTCATGCCCATGGGCAAATAGGCAAGGAGAAAATAGAAATTATTATAGGGTGATGGATTAATGATGGCTCAAAACTACCCCCATCAAGAGATAGGATCTATTTTCCCTCCCCCTTGGATCTGGGCTGTGCCTGTAACTAAGACTAGCCAAGAGAATACAATGGAAGAAATTCTGTGTTTGTCTCTGATCTTCCCTTTAAGAAGTAGCTCATTTCCTTTGGGCTCTTCAGATATCTATCCATCTGAGCTCATTGGATGATAACACACAGGCTGTAGTATCTCTTAGACCAGGACTGCCAATATCTTTTCCAAAGATTTCTCTGATACTCATTTTATTGGAGTCCAGCTCCTTGCAGTGTGATTGTCTTGATACTAGCATTGTCATATCATGCCGTAGCATAGCAACTTCTATGATGTTTAACAAATTCTGATGTTTAACATGTCTGGAGAGTTATGGTCATTAGCAGCTGTGGTTTCTGATACTGGGAACAGAGAAGGAAGGCATTCTTCCATGGAACACTATTACTAGCTTCCCAGGGAATGGAAAAACACCTCTGTTGATAATACTTGGCTTCAAGTTCAAGCAAAATATCAGGAGCAGTAGCTTGGAGAATGGTTGCTGCCTACTAATCTCAAATCAGGATTGGCATATGCATCCTGGTCTATTTCTACTGCAGACATTTCATTTGAAATAGCTACACTGGCAAAATAATTGTAAATGTATATATTTTCATATTACATGTGGGAATGATTTGCATGCAAGACTCCTTAAATGGCAAATAAAACATCCCCATCAAGCTCTAGTCAATACCATATTATTGCTTTTATGGCAATTAACATCCCACCTTGGATTAGTCTTGTTATTGTCACTATTTTTCTTATTAAAATCAGTGACCCAAAATTAAAAGCATAATCCATGAAAGAAATAATTGAGAAGCTGGACTTCATTAAAACTTAAACTTCTGCTCTGCAAAAGGCACTGTCAAGAGAATGAGAAGACTGGAAGAAAATATTTGCAAAAGAGATATCTGATAAAGGACTGTTGTCCAAAATATACAAAGAACTAAAAACTCAACAATAAGGAAAGTAACAACACAGTTTTTAAAATGGGCCAAAGATTTGGACACTTCATCAAAGAAGTATACAGATGGAAAATAAGCAAATGAAAGGATGCTTAACATATGTCATAGGGAATTACATATTAAAACAACAATAACATAACACTACACCTACTAGAATGGCCAAAATCTGGAACATTGATAGCACCAAATGCTGGCAAGAATGTACTACAACAGTCACTCTTGAACATTCCTGGTAGGAAAGCAAAATGATATAATCACTTTGGAGGACAGTTTGGCAGTTCCTTACAAAGCTAAACATATTCTTACCAAGCAGTCTGGCAACTATGCTCCTTAATATTAACCCTAATGAATTGAAAACTTATGTCCACACAAAAACCTGCATACAGACATTTATAGCAGCTTTATTCATAAATGCCAAAACTTGGAACAACCAAGATATCCTTCAATATGTGGAGGGATAAAAAGTGTGGTACATTCAGGTATGTATGGAATATTATTCAGCATGAAAGCCATAGAAAAACAGAAAAGAACTTTCAATGCATATTACTAAGTGACAGAAGCCAATCTGAAAAGACTCTGTGCTGCATGATTCCAACTATATGACATTTTACAAAAAATAAAACTATGGATATTTGAAAAAGGCTGGTGGTTGCCATGGTTAGGAGGAGGCAGGGAGGAATAGCTGGAAGCAGAGGATAGTTAAGGCAGTGAAAGTATTCTGTATGGAGCTATCATGGTGGATACAGGTTATTATGCATTTGTCCAAACCTACGGAATGTCCAACACCAAGAGTGAACCCTAATGTAAACTATGGACTTTGAATGATAATACGTCAATATAAGTTTACCATTGTAAGAAATGTCCCAGTCTGGTGCAGGATGTAGATACTGGGGAATATTGTTCATATGAAGGAATGGAGGATGGAGGAAGGCAAGAGGTTTATATACTCTGTACTTTCCACCCAATTTTGTTATGAACACACAACTGCTCTAGAAAAAAAACTACAGAAGAGACTCGCATTTTCACATTCCTGCTTTTCTGAAGCCCTGAAGCTGTTTAGATATTAAGTTTTTTCATATAAGATTCTTGGGTGACAGTAGAAAAATATAAAAGAATTAGAGACAGCTGAGTTCACCGAACAAAATTGACTGGTTCTGCTAGTAACTGACTGCATGTCCATAATTAAACCAACTTCCTTGGATTTTTCACCATAACCTGATGTAAGTATATTGGACTAGACAGTTCTAAAATCACCTGCATCTTGAAATTGTGATTCTTTTATTTCAATTTTCAATTTTTTATTTCCACATACAGATGGTGTGGTTTCATGGCCACTGTCACATTATTCTAGAGAGAACTTAACTTTGAAAGTCAGGCAGTTACTTGTATTGGATAAATAAGAGGAAAGGTGTTGCAGGATTAGAGACTTGCATCTAAAAAAAAATGTATAATGATCCAGGAGATATTACCCAGCAAACTTGGCTCTGGAATATCCATTGTGATTCACACAGATTCTCAAGGACAGATTTCTCCCCAATATGGGAAGAATTTGAATGATTCAGTATGGATATTCTGAAGGGACATGGCTGTAACAGAAGGCACATGGAGAAGATATGTGTGAAATGGAATGAAAAAGAGTTGTGAACACTTACCAGATTTTATATTCTTAAAAGGTAAAAAGAGGATTATACTTTGAAAAGATTTTTTAAATTGATAAACTTTTAGCCAAATTCATCAAGAATAAAAGAGGGATGACTCAAATAAATAAAATTAGAAACGAAGGAGGAGAAATAAGAACCAAAACCACAGAAATATAAGATTATAAAAGAATACCATGAAAAATTACATGCCAAAAAATTGGACAACCTGGAAGAAATGGGTAAATTCCTAGGAACATATAACCTTCCAAAATTGAATCAAGAAGAAATAGAAAATTTGAACAGACTGATTACTAGCAGTGAAATTGAATCAGTAACAAATAAAAGTCCAGGACCAGATGGCTTCTAAATGAATTCTACCATACATTTAAAAAGGAGTTAATACCTATTCTTCTTGAACTATTCCAAAAAATAGGAGAGGAAGGAAATCTTCCAAATTCATTCTACAATTCACTCATTCTACATCTATTACCATAATACCAAAACCAGTTGAAGACACTACAAAAAAAGAAAAAGAAAAGAAAGAAAACTAAAGGCCAACATCTCTGATGAACATAGATAATCCTCAACAAAAATATTAGCAAACTGAATCCAACAATACACTAAAAAAAATCATTCACCACTATCAAGTGGATTTATTCCAGGAATGCAAGGGTAGTTCAGTAGTCACAAATCAATCAATGTGATTTATCACATTAGTAAGGAAGAGCATAAGAACCATATGATCATCCTAAAGATGTACTCGACAAAGTACAATATCCATTCATCATTTAAAAAAGAAAGCTCTCAACAAAAGAGACTTGGAACATATGTGAACATAATAAAGCCATGTATGAAAAACCCACAGCTAACATCATAGTGGTGAAAAATTGAGCTTTTCCTCTAAGATCAGGAACAAGACAAGAATGTCCACCCCCACCACTTTTTCTCAACATAGTACTGGAAGTCCTAGCCACAGCAATCAGACAACATAAAGAAATAAAAAGCATCCAAATTGGTAAGGAAGAAATAAAACTTTCATTATTTTCAGATGACGTGATATTATATGGGTGAAACCCTAAAGACTACAAAAAAAACAGCTAGAACTGATAAATGAATTCAGTAAATTTGCAGTATACAAAATTAGTATACAGAAATCTGTTGTATTTTCCATATACTAATAATGATTTAGCAGAAAAATTAAGAAAACAATCCCATTTACAATAGTACCGAAAATAACAAAACACCTAGGGATAAAGTTAACCAAGGAGGTGAAAGACTTGCACTCTGTATAAAACACTGATAAAGAAATTGAAGATGACATGCCAAATGGAAAGATATTCCATGCTTATGAATTGGAAAAACTAATATTGTTAAAGTGTCCATACTAAAAGCAATCTACAGATTTAATGCAATCCTTATCAAAATATCAACAACATTTTTTCACAGAACTGGAACAAATAACCCTAAATTTGTATGGAAACACAAGACTCCAAATAGCCAAAGAAGGAAGAACAAAGATGAAGGTATCACAATCCCAGATTTCAAGATATACTACAAAGGTATAATAAGATGCTATAGCATTGATACAAAAATAGATACATAGATGAATAGAACTGAATAGAGAGTCCAGAAAGAAACCCATGATTATATGATCAATTAATCTGCAACAAAGGAGGCAAATATATACGATAGAGAAAAGACAGTCTCTTCAAAAACTGGTGCTGGGAAAAATGGATGGTTATATGCAAAAGAATGAAATTCGACCACTTTCTTATACCATACACAAAAATAAACTCCAAGTAGATCGGAGGCCTAAATAAGAGACCTGAAAACATAAAACTTCTAGAAAAAAATGATAGGCTGTAATTTCTTTGACACTGGCCACAGAAACATTTTTCTAGATGTTTCCTTTACAGGCAAAGGAAATGAGAACAAATTAAATTATTGGGAATATTCCAAAATAAAAACTTTGCACAGCAATGGAAATCATTTTGAAACTAAAACTTTCACAAAACTAAAAGACAACCTACCAAATGGGAGAAGATATTTTCAAAAAATATATACAATAAGAGGTTAATATCCAAAATACATAAGGAACTTACACAACCAAACACCCAAAAAAATCCAGATTAAAAATGGACAGAGGACATAAATTGACATTTTTCCAAAGAAGACTTACAGATAGCCAACAGACACATAAAAAGATCACTAATCATCAGAGAAATGCAAACCAAAACCACAATGAGATGGCACCTTACACCAGTCAGAATGGCTAGAATCAAAAAGACAAGAAATAGCAAGTGTTGGTGAGGATGTGGAGAAAAAGGAACACTTGTTCATTATTGGTGGGAATGCAAGTTAGTACACCCACGGTGGAAAACAGTATGAAGGTTCCTCAAAAAATTAAAAATTACTCTATGATCCAGTAATGTCACTAATGGGTAATTACCCAAGGAAAATTAAAACACTCATTTGAAAAGATATGTGCACCCCTACGTTTATTGCAGCATTATTTACAATAGCCAAGATATGAAAGCAACCCAAATGTTCATCCATAAATGAATGTATAAAGAAAATGTGGTATATATACATAAAATAGAATGAGATCTTGCCATTTGTAACAGTATGAATGGACTTACAGGGTATAATGCTTACTGAAATAAGTCAATCAGAGGAAGACAATTACCATATGATTTCACTCATATGTGGAATTTAAGAAACAAAACATAGGAAAAGAGATATAAACAAAAATAGACTCTTACATACAGAGAACAAAGGTGGTTGCCAGAGGTGGATGGGGAGGGGTAAAAGAGATACAGGATATCAAGAGTGCACTTATCTTGATGAGCACTGAGTAATGTATAGAATTATTCAATCATATGTAAAATACATGGTTCCAAAGTCAGATCTACAAAACAAGGTATATTTAAAGAAAAAAAAGAAATTTTCAATCATTATATTGTACACTTGAAACTCAATATAGCATTCTATGTTAATTTTGCTTCAATTTAAAAAAAAGATTGCACTGTAGTAATGACAGAGTAATAACTAAAACCTCTGGATAAAGTATTAAAAAACAAATATATGAATGCACTGGAGAACATTCCAAAGCAGGCATAAGCTAAAAAAATTCTCTCATTCTCATTCTTTCTCTCTCTGTCTCTATCTCTGTGTTTCTCTGTTTCTCTCTTTCTCTGTCTCTGTTCTGTCTCTTTCTGTCTCTGTCTCTCTCTATCTCTCCCTCTGTCACACACACACACACACACACACGCACACACACACAGAGAGAGAACTTTTTGCCTGAGGTCAGGCTTTAGTCAGCCACCATTCAAGTGGCTAAAACTCAGAAACTCTCAGTGTAGGAGGCATGAATAATAAGAGGACTTTAGGATGACCACAGCAGTTGAAAAACAGGGTATGGGGAAGAACATCATGAAAAGAAGAGATCCACAGAGAGAGAGCCCTAAATTCAATGTATAAATTCTGTTTAAATCTCTGGCTGCCTCTGACTTACAAATTCATGAAACAGATTTCAATCAGTTTTACGAAGAATAAAATAACAGATTTCAGTTGCTGCCCACCATTGAAGAGATAGAGTTTGGAATTTGAATTCACTTAATTAACTGCTGATTAAGAGGACAACAAAAATCAAGAATCTTCAGAGGAATATAATAAATCCAGGGTCTTTACAACATATTAGTCATAAAATCCAGGATATTAACCAAAATTACTAGACATACAAAGACAGAGGAAAATGTAATCCACACTCAAGAGAGAAGGTAACCAATAGAGACATTAACCCCAAGAAGACCCAGGTATTGAGATTGGCAAACAGAATTTTAAAGGAGCTAGTGTTCAATAATGTAAAGAAAAATATGCTTGTAATGAATTAACAGATAGGAAATCTGAGCTGTGAAATAGAAAGAATTGAAAAGAACCAAGAGGAAACTCTAGAACCAAACATTAAAATCTGAAGTAAAAAATGCATAACTGATAATACATAACAGAAGAGTTAGTGAGTTTAAAATATATTAATAAAAAACAAGGAGCAGGGATCCCTGGGTGGCGCAGCGATTTGGCGCCTGCCTTTGGCCCAGGGCGCGATCCTGGAGACCCGGGATCGAATCCCACGTCGGGCTCCCGGTGCATGGAGCCTGCTTCTCCCTCTGCCTATGTCTCTGCCTCTCTCTCTCTCTCTCTCTCTGTGACTATCATAAATAAATAAAAAAAAAATAAAAAAAATTAAAAAAAAAAAAAAAAAAAAACAAGGAGCACCAAGGAAAAAAAGACTTCAAAAGTATATAGAACATCACTGGTCTATGGGGAAATATGGAAAAGTCAAAAGGAGAGAGAGAAAAGATAAAATGGAAAAAATATTTGAATAAACCAAAGCAGAATAGATAGAAAGCAAAGCATACCTAGGCATACCATACTCAAACTGATGAAAACTGGAAATGCAGAAAAAGTCTTGAGCAGTCAAAGAGAAATGATATATTACATTTTATATAAAGGGGGCAAGGCGACAAATGACCTCTGGCTTATCAGTAGAAAAAAGATGGAGGCCAGGAGACAGTGAAACCACATCTTTCAAATGCTGAGAGAGAAAGAAATGGTTAACTCACTATTCTATATCTAACAAAAGTATCCTTCAAGAATGAGGCAAAATGAAAACATTTTCGATAAGTAAAAGGTAAGAAAATGTCACCTGCAGACCTGCACTCTAAAGAATCCTAAGGAAGTTCTTCAGGCTAAAGGAAAGTAATACTGGCTAGAAACTTTCCATTAAACTTACCCTTAATAATGTAAAAGAGTTATGGCCAAATAGCACCATGAACCCATTTCTCTCCCAATGGAGGTAACAAAATATTGAGGGTAATCATGAGTGCTGTCTATAAAATATTTCTGGTTTTCTTCATTTTAGGAATATGATAGAATTTCCAGTTCTGCTTTTTGGGGTTGGATAAGGCCATATGACTTGCTTTAGTCGATGAAATGTGGCAGAAACTTTATCAGAGTGCACATTTTGCCTCATTTTCTTTTTCCGACCTTAATAATCACGCAAACAGAGATGGCACACACAGACCGTAGGCAGCCTTCAATAGATGTAGAGTATGAGCGAGATTTGGGGGGTTGTTTCTTGCCACCGCATGCATAACCTAGCCTATCCTGACTCATACAGAAATTAGTACCTAGGAAATGGTTAAACCACCATAAAAGGAAAGTATATGGCACTGGCTTAGGGGCAAGCATTCAAATGTATAGCAACTGCCCTATCGGTGCCTGGAAGGTGTGTGATTCAGGCTTGCAATGGCAAAACATGGTAAAACTATCTCCTGTAATAACTTGGAAGGCAGATAATTTGTCCAGTAAAAGTTCTTTCTCTTTCTGACATGCGATCCAGCAGACAATATTCAAGATAGTGAATATGCTGTCAGCATATGCCCCAAAGTGAGAGTGTATGGAACAAAATGGACATGAGAACCCTATTTTTTTAAGACACTGAAATTTTGGGGTTTGTTTTTGTAACAGAAGTCAATCCATCCTAACTGATAAAGTGGCACCACCCCAGCCCCCTCGAATCATTGGCCCACTCATGCTCATGGAGAACAGCTGCGGTTGGTAGGCAAACCACTCTGTGTTTTCACCAATGGAACATAGGCAGGTGGGGAATGCCGGACTGTAGGAACATCTATGGCTATTTACAAATTGAAAATATTCCCACTTCTAGCAAAAGGCTGAAAGCAATGCTTAGGATTATCCTAGACAGAGAACAAAGGGCAGAGGAATATCCACTTGATAGGTCCCCAACTCTGACATCTTGAAAATTCTGTCCTTATTGAAAGGAATTCAAATGAGAGCCTAGCCTAGAGAGAAGAGTCATTGCCAATATTAACACGTTCTCAAACAATGAAAGACCGGGGAATCCAACAATATAAACTCTGTGATCCCATCTTTGTTGTTAAGAAGATGTACTTCAGTGTGTTCATATTTATACAAAAAGTCTAGAAATGTATATTCCAAAATATCAATGGTTGGCTACCTCTAGTATTACAGGTAATCTCTTTCTCTCTCTCTCTCTTTTTTTCTGTATCTGTATTTTCTCATTGTTCTAAAATGAATAAATGCCGTATTTGTGAAATAAAAGCTTTCCAAACAAAATAAACAAATACAACAACCATGAAACAAAACTTTGGGATAGAACAGGTCTGACAAGCCAGGAATCAAATCTAGAAAGGCACAGGGCCAGTACTATGCAGAGTCCGCTGGTGGAACTGAAGTTCACCCCACAGAGAGTGGATGCAGAGAGAATTCTGTAAGTACACAGGTAGGAACTTTTCCTTGTCTGGTCCTGTGAATTTACCAAGAGAAGAGTCTGTGTTATTACAAGCTGGTTAGCACAAAATTTTCAGGGTTTCCTGAAGTTCACGACAAACGTTTTTGGAACTCTTTCAGGCCCATGTCTACACATGGAAAGTTCTTCCTACTTTAACTCACCCTTTGGCAGCATGCAGCGTGTTAACACCCCATTTGATCACCTTTAGCAAAAATTAGGGTTCTTCTGAAGTTCCTTCCAGCCCTCTGTACGAAGTTCAAGTGTTTGAAAATACCACACAATGCCAATCTGAGAGAGGCAATCTTTTGAGGGAAACAAAAACATGAATGCTCCGGCGTATTTTATGAGTTATCGTCAAAACCACCCATACCATACTCCATGTCGATTAATAAAGCTGTTCTTTTATGCAGAGCATTAGGGAAGAAAATGAGAGAAAGAAACAAAGTCTAGAATTCTAGGTCTTGAGTCCCTTTACAAAGCATTGCTAACAAAATGATCTGTTTCTGCCACAACCAACAGTGGGATCCTTTCTCTCACAGGCTCATCTCCCTCACAGTACAATGGAGAGGGGGTAGGGGTGACCAAGGTGGGGATTGTAGTGTCAGCCTCTCGATCTCCAAAGTCCCATCCAGCTCCAGCATTGTAGAACTGAGTTGCAAATCCTGGAAATCCCGTCTATTTCACGGTGTGTTAGCTGAAGAGGGGTTTCAAAAAGCTGCGATAAATGATGGACTCAAGACAAGCTCTAATAATCAAAAAAGTGGGGCAAAGCTGGTCCTGACCAAGATGCAAAACAAAACCCTTTTATGAAAGAAATAGGCCCCATTCGAAGACATAAATCATCCTTCCTGCTAATACATTTCCTGCTGTACTTTCCCCCCAAGCTTTGTTGTTCATTTTTCTCACCATCAATAAATAAGAATTGTTTGTTACATATGTAACAACTTAGTGTTTTTCTTCTAAACCACTGTGCTCTGTGTGTTGAGGGCACATATTCTTTCCACCTGTTCTGATTGTCATTGGTGTTATTAAAGAAAAAAAAAACCTTTCCACTTGGGTTTATTCAGAGAGATTTAACATCTGATTTTACATGGAACTATTTAAAAGAAAAAGAACAACATGGCCTGAAGCACTTCTAGCATAGGGTGTGGAAGTATTTGATGTCCTGGTGCTTGTTCATAAAAGAATGTTGTTTTGAAATGTGCAGTGAAGTCAGGGAAAGAGATCCAAAGAAAGTTCCCGTTGAGACAAAATCAAATCAACCCACCGACCCCCAAACACTTCCCTCTTGGACCAGGGGGCCCCTTGGCTCTGTGCCCGCCATCTGTGCCCAGGGAGGCCTCGGCGTTGCTGCCTGCAGTGACGTGTGAACATGGGTTTGTCGCAGTCAGGGCACTGATAAAGGTAATTCATGGATCAGGACCCACAAAACAGAGGCTGCCCCAGTGGTCTGGCCTGCATCGCAAATTTAAAACCTACTTACAGGAAGTGCCCAACTGTCAAGGAAACGGAATGTGCACCAGTCACAATCCTCCAAGTCCGAGCTGGCTAGCTTACCGGACGAACCCTGGAAAGAGGACCTGCTGGCGCAGCTTGCCCCGCTTCGGTCTCTTCTATCCTCCTGAAAGCTCCTGTGGCCCAGAACCCTTCGGGAAGAGCACTCCTCTCTTGGTGAGGCCCTGTGCTCCCTCAAGGCCTGGACTGTCTGCTCTTGAACAGAGGACATCCAATCACTGCTAAATTGTTTTATTTTTGTCAGCACTAACAGGCTTCAGGAGACACATCTGTCAGGGCTGACCCAGAGCCTCCGAAGGGACTCTGCGAGAATGAGTATCGCCCAGGTAGTAGCCCCTCCCCCAGGAGCCCACAGGCTCGTGGGTTACCCTTTAAAGCCAAATAAAATGTCTGGAGCCGCCAGGCAGGGCCAGGAGACACCTGCCTGGGCAGGGCATTTTAGGGGGTGCCACAAACTCAGCCATCAAAGGAAATCATATTTTATTTTATTTTTTTAAAAAGATTTTATTTATTTATTCATGAGAGACAGAGACAGAGAGAGAGAGAATGGGAGAGAGGCGGAGACACAGGCAGAGGGAGAAGCAGGCTCCATGCAGGGAGCCCGACATGGGACTCAATCCCAGGTCTCCAGTATCAGGCCCTGGGCTGAAGGCAGCACTAAACTGCTAAACCACCCGGGCTGCCCCAGGAAATCATATTTTAATGCAGCATTTTGAAAATCAAAATTAATGCAGAAAAGTCCATGATGAATAAATTACCAACATTATAAATAAAGAAGGATCCAGAACAATGCATTGCTCACCTATACCAGAGCCTGAGGCAAAAGGAAAAATCAGTAGTATACTGATACCCTGTCTGTATTTAAAATTTTGGTAGTCTGTTCACCTTAGACTTTTGTATTTGGGTTTTTTAAAAATATTGCATTTAAATAGGATTTCTCTCGATGGCTGAGTTTTGGAGTGCACACTCTCAAATGTGCTGAGGCAAGTGCCTCAGCTGCCTGACCCCATCCCAACCCTGAGCTTCCTGCTAAGAAGCAACAGGACCCAGCTTCCTATCCTCCCTCCCTGCCTTCCAGGATGGTGAAGGAAAACAAGGTTTGTTAAGAATCCGTTCAGGGGTCAGCAGGCGCTGCAGCCAGTCCCTCTGCGGTCATTCATCTTCGCCTGTGTTGCAGGACGGCCTCTGGCCTCCACCACAGGGCACTGCCTGGAAGGGCACCGTCACGGCCCATGCACTAATGTATGGGACCTAGTCTCACTCTGGGTCTTGGGGACAGAGGATCAGGGGAGCAGCAGGTCACGACAGTCGGTTACTACCACGCAGGCAGAAGCCAACTTTAAATTGGAAGTTTCTAGGGGCTCCTGGGTGGCTCAGTCAGTGAAGTGTCTGCCTTTGGCTCAGATCATGATCCTAGGGTCCTGGGATAGCGTCCTACGTGGGGTTCCTTGCTTAGCGGGGAGCCTCTTTCTCTCTCTGTCCCTCCCCCACTCGTTCTCTCTCTCTTTCTCTCTCTCTCTCTCTTTCAAGATTTTATTTATTGATTCATGAGACACAGAGAGAGGCAGAGACACAGGCAGAGGGAGAAGCAGGCTCCATGCAGGGAGCCCCACGCAGGGCGTGACATGGGACTCGATCCCCGGACCCCAGGATCACGCTCTGGGCCAAAGGCAGATGCCAACCGCTGAGCCACCCAGGCGTCTCCCCGCCACAAATAAAATCTTTACAAATAAATAAATATATTGGAAACTCCCGGCCCTCGCATTTCCTAGAACTGCACGGCCGATGCGGGCCTCAGACCCTGAGGGGCACTGCCAACTTGGGGCAGTACCGGGCCCTCAGCCCCGCCCCTGTCTGCGCCCCGAAGCCCTTCCCAAGGCCTCACAGGTAACCCCGAAGTCCAGCTCCTTTCCATGAGCCCCGGTGGGACTCCTCCCCGTCCAAAGCCGCTGCTCGAGGTCCTGCCCTGGGCAGACGCCTCTCTCGGCAGCGGACGGACGCATGGACCAGCTCTGTCCAGCACGAGGCGACGTTCCCTGTGGGCGCAGCCCTGCCCCGAGGCCCGCGGCCTGCAAGCCCCCCCCGCCATCACCCCCCCGCCCCGTCTTTCCCTCCCCACATCGCACGTGGCCCGGGCACCTGTGCGGGGGGGCTGTGTGCTCTCGCCCACGTGCAGCTCCGGCCCAGGTGGCCGCATCCTGGGCCGCGGGGCACGGGGGGGCGCGGGGGGCGCACCGGCCGCGCCCGGGGAGGCCGCGCTCCGAGCGTCCAGCCCCAGAGCTCCGGGGCTGCTGGGAAGCATCTGGTTCCACCCTCGTCCCTGGGCGTTACCGGTCGCCACCCAGACCCTCCCCAGAAGGGGCTCAGCTCCCGATTCCACAGCATAACCCAGAGCCCTGAGTGTGCACAGGCGGGGAGAGAAGGGTTTGAGTCCCAGTGCCCTCTGCTCCCTGGTGACACGACCCTGTGCATGTGTCTTGGTCTCTCCAGGCCTGCTCCCCACTCTGCAGAGTGAGAATCACAAATAGTACTGCCTGCAGGAGCCTGGGTGGCTCAGTGGGTGAAGGTGCTTTCGCCTCTGGTCATGGTCCCAGGGTCCTGGGATCAAGTCCCGAGTCAGGTTCCCTGGTCAACGGGGACTCTGCTTCTCCCTCTCCCTCTTTCTCTCCCCCTTTGTTCTCTCTCTCTCTCTCTCTCTCTCTCTCTCTCTCTCTCAAATAAATAAAATCCTAAATAAATAAATAGTACTACCGCCAGTAGGCATTACTGTGGGGTAAATGAGTCTTCCAGGCTGAGCACTTGGAAGAGGATCTGGCACATGCTAAGTACTCCATGGTCATCAGCCACTCTTATTACCTCCTGGCCTGTGGCAAGTTTATTTTGAGGCGTGGAGAAGGCAGACAGAGCCACTGGTCACCTCAGTGTCCCTGGGACACGGGGCTGAGGATGCTCCCAGACTCACTCTGGGTGGCACTGGACCCTCTCCTTCCCAGGAGCACTACAGGGATTGGAAAGCCCACAGGAAAAGATCCCTTGGCTTCAAAGAAGGAGAAACTTAGAGGTTTAAGTGTAAATGGCCTTGAAGGCCAGAACACTGGGAGTCAAGTGTGCACACACCCCTGCCTGACTCAGATCCCTGGCCTCAGAGCCAAACCCCTAAACGTGCCCTGACCCAGGTCAGGCCTGGAACGGAGTGTGTCTCCTGATAGTAATGCAAAGAGGCAGGAAGACTGCCTTCTTTATGCTTGCATAAAACTGGAGCTTTAGAGCACTTTTTGTTTCCAGGGAAGGTGTCTTGGTGGATGTACTTGGTCAAGAATGCCTTTGCAAAGCATGTCTCACACACCCCATATGGAAGGGCGCCCCACCGAGGGCTAGGCTCCTGCAGAATGCTTCGTGGCAGGAGGGGAGCAGAGCACTCCCCGGCCGTCCTCCAGGTCAGTAAGAATTCTTTCCTTCGAGGGAGGATGACTTGCTTGTGGCCCCAGAGACCAGCTCCGGCTGTTAGACCCACCCCACGTCCCATCCCCGGCCCTGTAGTCCTGTCTCCCATCCTTTACTGGCTTGAAAGATCCTGTCAGAGTCCAGAGCCTCCACATGGGCCCCCCAAAGGAACAGCTGGGACTCCGCCAGCCGGCACCATCACCTCCCAGGCAGCAAGCAAGACCCCAAGACACAGGCTGACATAAGCTCTACAAAATTCTCTGGAGCCAGCTGGCCTCACCTACTACGGAACCAAATGCCAGGAAACTCTGGCTGGCCCGCCAAGTCCCCTGGACCGAGGGATGGAGGACTTGTTGACATGTGCCTTCGTCCTTCAAGAATCCACTCCCCCCCACCTTCCCTCACCCCCGCCTGCACACTGCACCCGGCCGCACAGCGGGCTGAGTCCTTGCAGCTCCCTGCACGAAGCTGGGGAAACCAGCTCCAGCTGGTGGGAGGTTTCCTGCAGGGCCCCTTTCCCACAGGTCCCCGGGGATACACCCGGTGGCGCGGGATCCAGGTGCCGGGAGGTGGAGCAGAGGCAACCCTAACCGTGAGCTGCTCCAGATCACAAAAAGGAAAGAGGAGTCTAATCTTCCAACTGCAGGCCATTGTTTGTTTCTTGGGGGATACGGTGGCCTCCGAGGGCTGCACTTTGCTTCTCTCCCCTCTTCCCGAAGGGTGAGCCATCCCAAGGCCTAGGACCCGCATAGGGGCCGCGGCACCAGCACCTCCGGCTCCCGCCTCCATCGGTATCACGAATCTTCAGTGTCCCCAGCAACAGCCAAGAGCAATCGAGGAGAAAGCAGACTCTCCATCAGGGAGATCCCAGCACATCCACAGCAGCGTGTCCCCCACCCCCCGTCTGGCCCAGTCCCCACGCACAGGGCGGCCTCAGGCCTCCTCCTCTCTCCACGCCCGCCTTGCCAGACAGCAGGGCCTGCTTCCACCGAGCCAGCCTTGCCTTTCCCAGAGAACCTTTCCTTTACAATCCCCCTCCTCGGGGCGCCTGGGGGGCTCAGTCAGTGAAGCATCTGCCTTTGGCTTGGGACATGATCTCAGGGTCCTGGAATCGAGTCCTGCGTGGGGCTCCCTGCTCAGTGGGGAGCCTGCTTCTCCCTCTGCCCGGCCCCCCCAACTATGTGAGCTCTCGTGCTCTCTCTCTCTCAAATAAAAAAATAATCTTTAAATAAAAAATAAGCTAATCACATCCCCCTCCTGCAGGCTGCTTTGGCTGCTAACTCTCAGCCCCATAGCAAGAGGCCTTGTCACCTTGTCACCAGGCACCCAATCCCCAGCTCCCCCCTCGTGACTCCCATTTGTGTGCCTTTACCTCCGTCACCCGTTCACTTGTCGTGGGTAAGCACATGTTTTCTAATGATGCAAAATAGACCTAAACACCTTAATTCTGGAAACTTAACTGAAGGTCAGACATTTACACAGCCATTAAAATTCCCTGTGTGAGTGTCATTTACATGTGTATCTGTGAGGAAAACATAAGGAGCCCAGTAGACAGCATTTTGTGGCTTTTCTCCATGAACTCAAGTAGGCAAAAAGGAAACACCGCTGCCAAATAGAACTATTCCCTCGGGTCTTTCTCCCCCCCACCAAAGAAAACAAAAGACCAGAAACACCTGTGCCACCCCTCTCCCTAGCTTCACTTCACAGGATTTTGGGAGCCCTGGCATCCGAGAGGAATGGGACACCCCCAGATCCGTGGCCGGGATCGTCAAAGCCCTGCATTTCTGTGAGTTTTGACTTGAGCTGAGGTCAGGACAGGACAAGGGCGGGAAATGTGCTTAAATGCTGACTGCCTGGAAGGGCTTTTCCATTTTGTGGTGTCGACCGTGGGTCAGACAGTCTCAGGGAATAAGCCGTAAGTGGAGGTGAGTCTTTCCATATGTCTTGCTTGAAAATTGAAAATGATCACCTAATGTAGTCCAGAATCCCTCCAAAACAGTTTTATTGTTTTGAAAAAGAAAAGGAAGAATGTGAGCCAGGTTGAAACATCATGGGGTCTCTAATCTCAATGAACAAAGTAGGAGAACAATTCACCCCTGAAATTGAGTCAAAGAGAGATCCCAGAGGGTAGGGAAGCAGGTGGGCTGTGGGTCCGAGTGGACATTTCATAAAGCACCATTTGATAAAGACGATGGCATGCAATAGTCCCAGGAACTGCAAGCTTCCCATTTTCTGATGAGAGGAAAGAGGCTGCTATCCTCCTGAGAGATTATTTAAAATAATTTTCTCAGTACTAACTGAGGGATTATATGTATAAGGTGCAAAAAAGGATAGGGAAGATAATGGACAGCAATTTCCCCAGCAGGACTGGCAATCCACGGTAGAGAAGCTGAAAATATTCTCCCATGTTCTACCCCAAAATACAGCCTCTTCCCCCAGATATATGAAATTCCACCATTAGAGATTCTTTCCTTTGTATTAAACATTCTTAACAATCATGAAAGGAAAACATTTCTTCCAAATCCCTCAAAGACTGAGTTACGTTTCACTTCCAGCCTATTCTGCTCTATAGGAAGAGTATGGGGTATTTAGTTTCAGAACGAGTCAAGTAATTCTATTTCTAATTAGAAAAGTGAAGTGCTTTTCTGAACAAAATAATGTAATGTCTTGAATTTGCTTTAATATACTACAGAAGGTGGAGGAGTAGGTAGGGAGACAGAAAGAAGACTGGCTAAGAGCTGATTGTTGTGGAGGCTGAGTGATGGGTACATGGAAATTCAGATCTCATACTCTGGGCTGTTATATGTGTTTGCAAATTTCCATAATAGGATGTATTTATTTCAGAAAGGAAAACAAAAAGACTATGCTAAAAAATTAGTATGTTTTGTTGCATAATATCCAAAAGCCATAAAAAATATTTGAGTTGGACAATTAGTCTTCTACAATCCTTTCCCCTCCACCAGAGACTACAGCTGTAAACAACTGGTGTCTGTTCTTCCAGATTTTTTTTTTTAATCCTAGAATTCTAAAGCCAAAAAGAACCTCAGAAGCTATCTAAGGAGGTCTAGTGTCTTCACTTGTGAGGACGTTGAAGGCCAGGGCGAGGGTGGGTGGCTGTGGAAATGAGTACAAGGCAGAGGCCAAAATGGAGTCTAGGTCCCACTGTCCCATGGTCAGTCTGCACTGACCCCTCTCGGGGGACACAGTTTTCCCAAACACATGCTTGTTTACTTCCCTAGTTTACAATCTTTCTATATTGACCAGTGAAAGACCTGAAAGTCAAGCCCAAAGTATGAGGGCTTTTTACCCAAGAAGTAGATTCCACAGAGCTCGGTGATGAAGGCAGGAAACCACCTCCCACTTCCTACATTCTGGGGTCTGGAAGATGCTACGTACCCTCTGCAGAGATCAAAGTGTGAACTCCTGTCCCTACCACAAACCAGGACATAAATGAACAGCTCCAGTTGGCAGCCGTACCTACCATTGGCTTACAAATCCATCGAAGCAGAGAAGTGTAATTGGGAAGGAAAAGCAAATTCCAGCCCTGGATTCCAAGGATCCTTTGCTTGGCTGAGGAGGAGCAAAAGAGCTTAAACAAACCTGAAGCTAAGCCCCAGTGCATCATCATCCCACCGGACTAAATGATGAACCAGACAGGGCACTGTCGATCATGTCCACAGGACATTCCTCTGTCCACACAACCAGACGTGCTGGCAGATTCGGGGGCGATACCTGCCAAAAGTCACTGGGAAGTCAGTAAAGGCAGAAAAGAGTCCTCGAGCTCTACGACGCGAAGGCCTCCCCAGAGGTCACCTCATGTCTTGCCTTGCGCTGCATCATACCAAAGCCACCTAAAGCAGCAAGAGAGGAAGGGCAGTGACCTGGAGGGCCAATGGAGCTCCGTCTCCCTGGAAACCATCCCAGTGACTCCATGTGAGGGGCGAGGGAGCTGGGGTATTGATCCTCCAGCTGTATCAGTCCTGAGCTGAGGGTGGCCCGGCATGTTTCCCAGCATGCTGGCCTGCCCCATCGTGAGGGCAGAGCTAATACAGGAATCACTCTGCTGGAGATGGGCAGGTGCTGGCCACGGACGGTCAGGCCACAGGGAAGGAGCAGGTGCTTCCCAAGGGCCATGGGGGTGGGGCGGGGGAGACCCCCACTCCTGCTGCAGGGCCTATGCTGTATGTCCCCAGGGGCTGCCCATGCCAGGCTGGGAGACTGGGAACTCAGTAGGGCTAACCCCTCTTCCACCCAGACCCATCCGAGCCGGGGTGCCACAGGCCCCGTTCACCTCTCCTGAATCCTACCCAGGAAGCACGGCTCAGGGGCCTTCTGTTCTCAGATGGAAAAGCTGTCTGGGGGTCAGGGTTAGGTCCATGGGACAGGGATGCTGCCCCTTATCAAGGACCCACAGGCATCTACACCCCCATCTTCTTCAACTATCCCTCTGCCCTCCCCGCAGGAGGCCTGAGGACCTGTGGGCTCACCTCGGGGAAGTGGGGCATCCTCTAGGCCCAAAGGAACATGGTGACCTGAGGCTAGCATTTTTGCCAGGGAAACTTCCCATCCCCAAAAGGATAGGAAGTGACTCCGGCGGCTCATTGCCCCGGACATACACCCCCCTTCTCTCACTGCAGTGAGCCTAGAGTGTCCTGAGCGGATGGGCAAGGCCTCGCATACCTGGAAACACAGGGCCTCCTGCAAAGGATTCTCATCCCACAGCCGTGCACCCAAGTGGCCAGAATCCAGGGCACATAGAGTACGTGCCCTGTGAGGTCCTTCCACAGGAGACAGAGATTCCCATTGGAGGCAAGCGTGGGAGCCGTGGGAGCCGCAGGAAAGGGGTGGGGGGCGGGAGCCGGGCCCTGAGGGGTGGAAAGTCTCAGCGCTGGAGGAGCTGCAGGCCCCGGGCCTCCCCTCCGTCGCCAGCCATCCTGCTGCGGTGTCCGGCCAGGTGGGACTCCCCAGGATGACATTCCCAGAATGACGGCAGGGAGAAAGCCACGGAATATTCTGGAGGAAAGGGGTGATGTGAGATGTGGCAGCCCGGCGGGACAGTGCGGCCAAGACGTGAGATGGTCTCTGTCGCCAGACTCTGGCTTCGGGAACCCGGGGTGGCAGAGGAGGCAGGAGGGACGAGACAAAACGGAGGGACTGAAGCCAGGTCCTCCTGCAATGCCACCGCCCCTCCCACCGCCCCAGCCAAGTGGAGGCCCCTCAGTGGGCACGGGAGGGGGTGCCCGCCGGCTCCGCAAGGCCCCATCAGGCCTCCAGGTGATTCCCGGGCTCCCCGGAGGAGGCGGCTGACTTTCTAGGTGAATTCACCAGCGGGGTGGGAGTGCCAGCCGGGGGGGTGGGGGGGGGTGGGGGGGGTGGCTGGAGCAGAGAGATCGTCCAGGAGGAGGCCAGAGCCCGTGGGCATCTCCAAACGTGAGCACAATCCAATCCACCCAGCCAGGAGCTTGGCTTCTAGAAGCCCAGTCAGCTTTGGGGAAAATAAGAAGGTCTGAGTTTTCTGGTTGTTCACACTCAGAAACTAAAGCCCAAGAACTTCCCAACATCTGGCTCTAACCGCACAAAACCCCCACCAGGCCTGCTGGGGCACCATTTAGTGATGTTATGGCTCCATCTACAGCCCGAGGAAGGATCTTGCTGTAGATTTCTCCGGAAGCAGCAGCCAGGCCTTTGAGTTTCACAGGCTCATTGCAATTAATGCTAATAAAGCCCTCTCCCTCCTTTAGCTGCGTCCTTTATTCAATGCAGATTTGGAACTGCCCTGGAAGTTATTTATTTCAGGCTGTGTCTACAACAGCAGCTGTTCAGAATATACTAGAAACCCTTTTAGCCAAAATTGGTTTGGAGTTTCTATTTTAAACCACTGTTTGTAATGAATGGAATTAAATGGAGTTCTTTGCCCGCCCCACCCCCCTTTTTTCTTTTTTAACAACAGAACGAATAAAAGCCTTTAAGATAGCAGGAACGTATTCTCTTTCGCTCACTGAATAAACATTTCATTAGCACCTTCCCTGCGTCAGCCTCTGTGATCAGCAACAGTGTCAAGTCAGGCCGGAATACTTCCCATAATTGATTGTCAGAGAACTTCTGCTACTTCCTCTTGTTGGCTGGAACCCCCACATGGGGTGGGGGCAAAGGTAGGGAGAAAGACCAAGGTCACCCACAGATATGGAGCTTGGAGGGCTTTGAAACCCAGTGATGTAAAATCCTTTGACTCATGACAAGAGGGAACCTGGAAGCCTGTTCCATACGAGTAGGATTTTTGTCCTTTTTAATTTTTTTTTCCACAGGAGTGTATTAGCTTTCTTCCTATTAAAAAAAATAACTTCTTTGTGCAGAAAACTTGGAAAACAAGACAAAAGAGAATTTTTAAAAAAAAAATCTAAGGTGTTAATAATCCTATCAGCCAAAGATGACCACTTTGGCGGTTGACCAGCTTAACATGGCCTTGAACTAACTTTGTCTTTCTCACAATGGTACATGTACAAATGGTATATTCTCTCCAACCCCACAGGAGATAATTATCCTTCCACACCAAAGCCTATTCTGCGTGATTCTGAATGGCTGCAGAGTATGCTTTCATGTGAATGAACCATAATTTCTTTAGCACAAGCCAGATTCCCAATTTTTCACAATTAAAAGCTCTGTACGGATGATATTCCTTCCCATGAACCTTTAGCCGTAAAATTTCTGGGTCAGAGGGCACATCCCATGGAGGCCGCTGAGCCAATATATCACATTGCCATCCAGGGTTAATCTAGAATTTCACGTCGCATATGAACCAACATCTACCTGTAGAAGCCCTGAGTGTTTCCCACTTCAGAGGGAGCAAATGGGTGTGAAGGGCACCTTTGCTGAGCATCCCAGCAGGAGATAGCAAGAGTAGTTCAGAATGGTTTTTTGAGGGTTCCTGGTGGCTCAGTTGGTTGAGCATCTGACTCTTGTTTTTGGCTCAGGTCATGATCTCAGGGTCGTGAGATCGAGCCCCCCTGTTGGGCTCTGCACTGGGCATGGAGCCTGCTTGGGATTCTCTCTTCTCTCTCTTTCTCCTCGCTCTCTCAAATAAGCAAATACACATCTTTTTTTTTTTTTTTTTAGGATTTTATTTATTCATTCATGAGAGACACGGAGAGAGAGAGATGGAGAGAGAGAAAGAGGCAAAGACACAGGCGGAGGGAGAAACAGGCTTCACGCAGGGAGCCCAAAGTGGGACTCGATTCTGGGTCTCCAGGATCAGGCCCTGGGCTGAAGGTGGCACTAAACTGCTGGGCCACCCGGGCTGCCCAAAAATCTTTTTTTTTTTTTTAAAGAATTTTTTTTTTTTTTTTTTTTTTTTTTTATAAATTCTCTACCTTGTAGGTGATTGAGACTGCAATGCCTCTAGTAAACAGGCAGCCAGACATGTCTGGAACCTGGTAAGGATTTAGTCAATAGAGCATTACCACAGGCTCCGCAGATTAAGGGAGACAGTCTGACGCGATTCCTCATCACCCATAGCTCACCGCTTGCAGGGTGAAGTCGCCCCCGGTTTATTTTTCCTCCTTCCACATCCTATCCACGATCTATGTCCACAGATGCTTTGCCTCACCCTGCATGTCTTATACGGTTGAGCTGGGTTCCTCTGGAGGCAATTACATTCATTAGGTCTTTGAAAAAAAATCCTGGCGCTTCTCGAATGCGAGGTGTGATCTAAGGAATCAATACACCGGCTTAAGGAAGACTTGCAGATCATTTTCTTTAGAATTGAAACATTCTTCCGTATTATCCCTCCAATTCGTGGGTTCACATGGGGTGCAAACAACTCAAGGGATAGTGAAAGGCAGGTCTCACCCGAGGACTGCATAGCAAAAGTCAGCTGGGGTTAATTTTGGAAAGAGAACAGGCAGAAAAAACTAGCTTCAGTTGAAAACGAGAAACTAAATTTTGTTTCTTTGGTCTTTTTTTTTTCTTTTTTTTAGATTTTATTTATTTATTCATGAGACACAGAGACAGAGGCAGAGACACAGGCAGGGAGCCCGATGCGGACTCAATCCCGGGTCTCAGGACTATACCCTGGGCTGAAGGCAGCGCTAAACCCCTGGGCCACCCGGGCTGCCCTGTTTCTTTGGTCTTATGGGGCTCCTAACTGATGCTGTCATCAGCCACGAATAAAAGGGAAAGAATGTAGTAGAAAACCCCAGAACCTCAGAGCCTGATGTCACCTCTAAGTGGAAGGTGACGCAGAGACAAGAGTTGCCCAACCAAGGTCACAGGCTTGGGGGGGATGGGGATGGGCTGGGGAGCCCTGCCTTTCCGGCTGCTCATCCATGTAGCAGAAGGGGTGCTTAGTCTTTAGGGAGCAAGAAGACATCCAAAAGGGGAGGTGGCAAGGAGAGCCAGGAGCAGGAGAAGCCAGACTTGCTCTCTCTGATTCACACTTTTCCTAGGAAGGAGATGAATGGTGGACTCCCAACCCACCATGCCTGCCCCGTGATAGCTGCGCAGAGCAGGGTGGGGTGGGCGGCCCCCAGGGCCTCTGTTTCCATCGAATGTTCTGGTCACCTTGACATCCTGGCAGTTTCCCTTTACCGCACGTGTCATGCTGAGAGTGTGGGTGAGGCTCAGGCTCTGGTTCATGCTGAAGGCGTGTCCTCCGACGTGCCCTGGAACCTGGGCCTGCATCCTCTGCAAGTCCCTGGGGGCCTGCGGGGGGAGGCACCTGGGAGACGGCGCTGCTCACCTGCCTGGCACCCTCCCTCGGCCTTCACATCGGGGGCACGCCCCTGGTGCCCGGGACTTCTCCCAGCTTTCAATTCATCTGCCTGTGTTTGCTCCCAGGGTGGCAAACCGCCGGGAAGGCTTGGGGCAGCGGGGATCTCCTTATTACTGATAAAGCCGAGGCAGAGAAGTGATCAGTACCCCACACTTGGTAGCTCACAGTGGGACCCTTGGGCGTGCCAGACAAAACAGCAAAGATCTAATTACACTGACAGGAATAACTTACAAGGTCACACACCTTCTACCTGCCATCTCCAGCCCAGATGGCCTTCCATTACACACAACAATGAAATAAAATACTTCGAGGCTGACATTTCAATAGGTCCAAGGTCCTGAATACAGCTGAACAGCTCCCCATACTTTCCTGGGCCACAATTTCCCTGCTGGAAAAGAAGGTTAAACATTTTGGCTTAACTCCCCTACTCCATCACCACGGCTTCTCAGAGCTGCAGTAACAGATATTTGCAGGGTTTTCCAAACTTGCCCGATGCCAAGAATCACCTGGGAAACATGTCAAAATACAAACTCCCAGGCCAAACCCTGAACTGACTAAGTCAGCAGTTCCAGCAGGGGCCTGGGCATCTGTAGTTTTATTTTATTTTTTTTTTTAAGATTTTATTTATTTATTCATGAGAGAGACAGAGAAAGAGAGAGAGGCAGAGACACAGGCAGAGAGAGAGAGAGAAGCAGGCTCCATGCAGGGAGCCCGATGCGGGACCGGATCCCAGGACCCCAGAATCATGCCCTGAGCCAAAGGCAGGCACTCATCCACTGAGCCACCCAGGGATCCCCCGCATCTGTAGTTTTAAAGAGCTTGTGATGGTGTGTTCAGGCAAGTCTGGGAAATGTTGAGGGAATCACCTTGAAATCCTTTAATGTTTCGGAAGGCACCAAGCTCTGAACACTCAAAGGTGCATTTATTATTGCTATGATTTCAGAGTAGGATTGTCAGCTTTAGCAAATAAAAATACAGGATGTCCAGTTCAATTTGAATTTCAGATAAACAAGGAATTACTTTTTTTTTTAGTATAAGCATATCCCATGCAATATTTGGGTTATACTAAACATTTATTTTTATCTGGCAACTGTGTCAGATGGTATGTGCCCAGTTTATTGTGTAATCTGGAAATGCTCAAGAAAAAAAAATAGTGCTTAGCAAAAGAAAGTATGTCACCGGCGCCTGGGTGGCTCACTGGGCAAAGTGTCTGCCTTCGGCTTGGGTCATGATCCTGGGGTCCCACGTTGGTCCCCCACTCGGCGGGGAGTCTGCTTCTCCCTGTGCCCCTCACCCTGCTCATGCTCTCTTCTATCACTCTCTCTTTCTCTCTCCAATAAATAAAATCTTTTCTATAAAAGAAAGCATGTCAGTGATAGAAAAGTGTCGATTTTACCTTCCACTCTCTAAACCCCCCAGCTTTTTGCTTGGCCCCTGCATGGTCTGCTCACCAGCAAGAGGGAGCCCCAGCCTCTGGCTCTTCTTCATTCTAACGAAACAAACAAAAGCTACTGTTACTGAAGAAGACAAAGCGCTTTTAAAGATGAACTGTGAAGATTTTAACTCTGTACTAAACAACTTAGCATTCTGCTTGTTGGTATCTAATATGAGACCATGGACCAGGTGCAGAACTTTCCAACTTACAATGGACTTAGGTGCCGATAAACCCATCTTAAGTTGAAAATACCATGTCATGCACCGAACCTACAGAACATCCTAGCTCAGCCCAGCCCACCGTAGATATGCTCAGAACACCCATAGTAGCCTACAGTTGGGCAAAATCATCTCACACAAAGCCTATTTTACAGTAAAGTGTTGAAAATCTCAGTGAGTTACTGAATGGCCTCCTGCAAATGCAAAACAGAATGGGTGTAGGGGAGCAGAGTGGCTGGAAGCGTATCTGTTGGTTGTTCACCCTCATGATGGCAGGGCTGCCCAGCTCACGAGAGAGGATCCTACCACATATCACTAGCCTGAGGAAAAGATCCAAATTCAAAATTCCCAGTACAGTGTCTACTGAATGTATACCGACTTTGCAAAATTTTAAGAGTCAGAAAATCGTAAGGGGGAACCATCTGTATGTTAATGCCATTCAGTTGCCATCTATCGGTTGATTTCAAAATAATTCTTTTAAAGATTTTATTTATCTATTTGACAGAGAGAGAAAGAGCACGAGTAGGCAGATTGGCAGGCAGAGGGAGAGGGAGGAGCAGGCCCTCCGCTGATAGAAAGCAGATACTTCACCGACTGAGCCACCCGGGCACCCGACTTTAAAATAATTTAAGTAATTTTAAGCTATACACATTTTTTCCTCTGGCAAAATGTCCTGGACCACTCAGCCCCATGGTGTGGACGTGCCTCTGTCAGATGACACCTGGCACGAGGTTGAAGGTTCTTCTTCCCAGGCCCCGATAGATATGTAGGCGCCTCACGGTTGGAAAGGTTTACAAGAGTGCCAATTTGGAAATCCCATTGTCAATTATGAAACAGACCTCCCCCGCACTGAGAGGAAGGAAAATGCAGAGATGAATATGAAAATCCGAAGGGCTGTATGGTCTAAGAATGAAATGTTTTCTAAATCAAATTAAGCTACACAGTGGAAATTGAGGAGAAAGTCCTTAAGGTGACTTTTGAATGAAAATGAAATGTCTGTTAGTAAGTTACAGAGGTGCAATGATACCAAGTGGCAGCCTTGTATCTCATTAATTTCAAACATAGATTTTTATGTGAGGCTATTTGATTATAATTTGATTATCTGACCCTGTAATTAAAGTTTATTGCCAATTTGGAAGCTTACATGTAAAATGAACTGGTTTTCTTCAAAGCAATATACAATCCTTTGGACTCATTGACTTCTGGTTTTGCATTTAAATGGAAAAGTCAGTTATAACGTGACAAACAGGTTGGGGTTTTGATCATTAATCCTGCTAAAGCAATATTCATAAATTCAATTCTGAATCAGTTGGAATACTTTTCTTTTATTAGTTTCTGTGTTATTAAATGAGATTGTTTCTGACTAATATATTTCTGGACTCAAACTGTAGCTCCGAGCTGTTATTCAAATCAAATAACATGCCCCTTACTTGTGCCTCACACTAATAAATGCCAACTTGTGATACATTTGCAAGAGACTGTCAGCAATATTAAAGAAGGCAATAATGCCACGGAGGTCTTGAAGTGAGCTGATTTTTCTAAGGGCTGATATCCGTCATTTCTCTCTCTCTCTCAAAAAAAAAATAATAACCCAAACAGATATTCCAACCTTTTAGTCTTAAAGCCAAAAGCATACTTTGATTCATATAAACAGAATTTGCAAACACTTTAAATAGCCAAGACATTGGAATTAGAAAACTTGTAACTTCGGGGTCCTGAGTCAGGGAAGTAGGAAGCTGATTACGGAGCAAAATCAAAGTCGTATTGGGAAGGAAAAAGTGCTGCTTAGCTTGGGAAATGGGTGAGTCTCTCATTCCAGGACATAGGTGGGAATGTGGGAAGGAGAGGCTATGCTGCTTTTGCAATTAGAAAAACTATTCAGAAGAGCAGGAGGGGGGTCTTCGAGACCCTCTTCCCTGAACCCGTTTTACAGATGAGGAAACAGGCCCGGAGGAAAGTCAGCTGGCCACTCCCTGTGATTTTTTTCTGACAATTTTCCCACCATCCAGCCCACAAAAGGCTCAGGAATTTTTTTGGAAAGATTTTATTATTTATTTATTTATTTATTTATTTATTTATTTATTTATGCATTCATTCATGAGAGACATACACAGAGAGAGGCAGAGGGAGAAACAGAGTCTCTGCAGGGAGCCCGATGTGGGACTCGATCCTGGGACTCCAGGATCATGACCTGAGCCACCCAGGCACCCTAAGGCTCAGGAATCTGTGTGGAAAGTTCCCCGGGCCGGAGCAGGGGCCCAGCGCCATCCTTCTGGCTGTCCGACCTCCAGCAAAGCACCTGAATACTGTGAGGCCTGGCCCCATCCGATATAGCCCATTCCTGCCCTTTCTCCTCGTTTCCAGAAGGAAATGAGACCAGGTAACTAATCTGTAAGGTCAGGTGCCTTATCATAGCTCACAGTTTTTTGTTTTTGTTTTTAAAGATTTTATTTATTTATTCATGAGAGACATAGAGAAGGAGACAGAGAGAGGCAGAGACAGGCAGAGGGAGAAGCAGGCTCCATGCACAGAGCCTGACGTGGGACTCGATCCCGAGACTCCAGGAGGCCCTGGGCTGAAGGCGGCGCTAAACCGCTGATCCACTGGGGATGCCCATAGCTCACTGTTTTAAGTTCAAATGCTTTACTGAGGTAAAGTCTATGATGCGGCTTTCCTGAATCATCATCAACCCTGAGCTTTGCATCATCTCGGACGACTTTCTCCGGGACTCGCAGTGCCTGGCGCCCAGCCCCAGCCTGCAGTGATGGGCGTCTGTCCCTGCACCCTGCAGTGATGGGTGTTCCGGCCGGTGGGGCCACTGGCCATGGTCACCACAGGCAGGGCTGGGCTCAGAGCCCTGGCAGCAAAGTGCTCGGCTCCTTCCGCCAATGCCTGTCTCCAAGCTTCTTTCAAGAAATTGAAGAATCTGCCCTTTGGGGGCAGCCCAGGGGCTCAGCGGTTTAGCACCGCCTTGGGCCCAGGGTGTGATCCTGGAGACCCTGGATCGAGTCCCATGTCGGTTTCCTGCACGGGGCCTGCTTCTCCCTCTGCCTGTGTCTCTGCCTCTCTCTCTCTCTCTCTCTCTCTCTCTCTCTCTCTCTCTGTCTCTCTCTTTGTGTCCCGGCCGGTGGCAGGGGTCGTGCAGGCTCGCAGAAGCAGGTGCAGCTGGGCTGGGCTCACCTGTGAGGTGCTCCGGCCTCGGCCCCCCACGGGGTCCCCGGCTTGGGCTCGGCAGGAGGGGGCGCCTGGGCCCATGGCGGGCCGGGGGTGGGGGCTGTCTTCCTCAGGCCGCAGGTTTGTTGTGCAGGACACGGGGAGGGAGCTGCCAGCAAGACAGCCGCGTGAGTGTGACCCCAGAACCATGGACCCAGGGTGCCTGCCACCCCGAGACTATCTCGGCGGAGCCCCTTCCCCAGGGGTTGGTCTGGGTTGCACCTCTGGCCAGTGTAGACCCCTCCCTTGGGCCCACTCTGCCGCTGAAGAGCCGGGTCAGGCTGGCGGCCGAGACCTCGGCTCCGGGCAGGGGATGGCGGGTCCCAGGCTCTGGCTCTGTCCCGAGAAGGACCTGCCCTGTGCGGTGCTGCTAGGGAGCAGGTGTCACCGCCCCGTGACAGCAAAGCTCAGGTCTCCTGACTGCCTCTTGACGGGGAGGCTCCCCACTCCATGACCACACTCCCCGCCCAGCGGTGGCAGGTTGGCACCCCTCACCCTGCCGACCCCGCATGACCTCTCCTGCCATGCACTTGGAGGCACCAAGCCCACCTGCAAGTAGGTTGTCGCATGTGTCCTGAGACGATGGGAACTCTCCTGGGCCTGTGCTGTGGCCTCTCATTAACCTAAAAGAACAGGAGCCACAGTTCTTGGGGCCCAGCCCCAGCTGGTCACTGTTACCATGGGGTGCGGCACTCGCCCAGGATGGCAGCGCTCAGGCCCTTCTCTACCTTGGTGGTCGCGACCTTGTCACTTTGCAAATGAGTGTACCCTCCGCGCCATTCTGTGTCAGCTTCTGGAAAGCCACATGACTCTACCCCCCCTTTTGAAAATATATATGTAATTTCCATATGTTTTACAGTGTGAATTTAGTGGTATTATGTTCACAAGG
This sequence comes from Nyctereutes procyonoides, assembly GCF_905146905.1. Classification (NCBI taxonomy): domain Eukaryota; kingdom Metazoa; phylum Chordata; class Mammalia; order Carnivora; family Canidae; genus Nyctereutes; species Nyctereutes procyonoides. The sequence goes on along the minus strand of NW_026575052.1, from coordinate 23,390,333 downwards.
ATGCAGCCATTACCACTAATTCAGAACATTTTCATGACACCACCCCCCATCCCTGCAAATGCACCCTCCCTTTTGAATGGAGATCGGAGTCAGGATAGACCCATGGAGTGGCTGGGGTGATGATGGTGTTATCACCTACGAGTGCTTGCTGTATACCAGCTACTGTGCATGGTGCTGTATGTATTTCCTACAGCTGCATCACACCCGGAGATGGGTGCACCGTGCTATCCTCCTTTCATTCATGAGGGAACCGAAGTACAGAGAGCTAGTGACCATCGTGGGATGGGATCCCAGGGTGGCGTGGCGTCTTCCCCTCCACTGCTTCTAATGGGTTTGTTCCCTGTGAAGTATGGAAAGATCTCTCCAGGCCTGCCATTGTGGCTTTTTTTTTTTTTTAGTTCTTATTTTTTTTTAATAGTAGCAAAATATATACAACACCAAAGTGATCATTTCAACCATTTTTAAGTGTCTGTTTCAGCCCAAGCCCCCTTCCCCAGGGGATTTGCCTTGGTTGTACCTCTGGCCGGTGTGGACCTCTCCTCTTCTGCCCAGTATGCCGCTAAAGAGCCAAATCAGGCTCTGAATACCAATTCAGTGGTATCCAGTATATTGGCTGTGCTGTGCAATCATCACCACCATCCATCTGAAGAACTTCACCACTATCCCAAACAGAAACTCTGTACTCATTCAAAAATAACTCTCCATTTGCTCCTTCCCGCAGCCCTTGATAACCTAGTCCACTCTCTCAATGAAATTGCTTCTTCTAGATGTTTCCTATATGTAGAATCCTACAATACTTGTCCTTCCATGTCTGCCTTATTTCACTTGGCACAGTGTCCAACATGTTCATCCATGTTGTAGACAGGGTCACAATGTCACTGCTTTTTAAGGCTGAATAATATTCCATTGTGTGAACATACTACATTCTTGCTTATCCATTCATCGCTGATAGACAACTGGGTTGTTTCTACCTCTTGGTTGTTGTGAATAGTGCTGCTATGAACACGTCTATATATACTAGCTTGAGGACCTGTTTTGAATTCTGTTGGACATAGGAGTGGAACTATGGGCTCTAGAGTAGTTCTATGTTTAATTTCTTGAGGAGCTGCCGCACTGTATTCCACACAAGCTGCACCATTTTACATTTCTACCAACAGTGTACCTGCAAGGACTCCAATTTCTCCATATCCTCGCCAACCCTTATTTTTCACTTTTTGATAATAGCCATCCTGATGGGTCTGACATGGGTGTGAAGTGGTATCTCATTGTGGTTTTGATCTGTGTTTTCCTCATAACTAATGATGTTGAGCATGTAGCTTCTCATGTGGGGGTGATTTATTTTTAAAGGTCACAAAGTGGAGAAGAGGGGTAGGTGCTGCTGGATAGAAAGTTATCCGGGGAAAATGTGTGTGTGTGTGTGGGGGGGGGGACGTGGTAATGAGCAAAGGCAAACATCTGTGTCGAGTCTACCTTTTTATTTCTGAATTTTCTGAACCACTGTTCTCAGCCGTGGCTGCCTCTGAGAATTGCCTGGGGAGATTTTTTTTTTAAGGATTTTATTTATTTATTTGAGAGAGACAGCATGAGCACAAGCAGGGGCAGAGGGAGAAGAGACTTCCTGCTGAGCAGAGAGCCCGATGAAGGGCTTGATCTCAGGGCCCCGGGATCATGACGTGAGCCCAAGGCAGACACTCAACCAACTGAGCCACCCAGGTGCCCCCTGGGGAGATTTTTAAACTATGAAGGCCAGTCACCCCCCCAGAGCTTCTGCCCTGAGCAGTCCAGGTGGAGCTAGCATCAGAGGTTTCTGAAGCTCCCCAGCTGATGCTTATGCGCAGCCACTGCTCTCAGCAAACTGTCAGTGGGCATCACCCATCACCCTCCCAGCTGGTTTACAAAACTACATGCCTGCAAGCTGTGTGTTTGCGTGTGTATGTGTGTGTGTGTGTGTGTGTGAGAGAGAGAGAGAGAGAGAGAGAGAGAGAGAGAGAGAGAAGAGAGGTTTATCGTGATATTGCGAACATACATCAATTCTAGAACATTCTCGTCACCTCAGAAGCAAACCTCAGCTCTTTAGACATCACACTCCCAATCCTATCCTCCTCCCAGCCCCCAGCTGCCGCTAAACTTCTGTCTCTGGGAATGTCTGTTCTGGACATTCCCTACGAATGGAATCATAATGCATGGCCTTTTGTGTCTGGCTTCTTTCACTTAGCGTAGTGTTTTCCAGGCCTGTTGTAGCATGCATGGGTGCTGTATCGCTTTGTATGGCTGAATCATACTCTCAAGTCTGGATATGCCACCTTTTTATTTAGCCAGTCATGAGTTGGCAGTCATTTGTGTTTCCACTTTTTGGTTATTGTGAGTGGTGCTACTATGACCACAGCTGTACAAGTTTGAGTATGGACCTTCCAGCTTTCTAAGGTACCTCTTTACTCAGTTTTGTCCCCTTACAGGGGAGGCCCACCTCTAATCTTTCATGAAAAAACATTGGAAACCCCAGATCCCATGTCTTTAAATTTTTAAAAATCCCTTCTAAAATTTTCACTGCTTTGACGCATTCTGTGTAACTACTGTTTTTGCAGACCTCTTTTTTTGAGTTTGCAGACTTTTTTTTTATACACCGAGTTTGCAGACTTTTTAAAAAAGATTGTATTTATTAATTTTAGAGAGAGATGGAGAGCATGCAGGAGTAGGGGGAGGGCCAAGCAGACTCCTGCTGAGCACGGAGCCTGATGCAGGGCTCGATTTCATGACCGTGAGATCATGACCTGAGCCATGATCCAATCAAGGATTGGACACTTACCCGACTGAACCTCACCCTGCCCCACACCCCCTATTTTGTAGACTTGAACCACTTGGAGGCTCAAAATCTCTCAATCATCTTGAGACCATACTTAGCCATCTCCTTGCTTTGGGGTGGTTTTTCCCCCTCCTTAGAACTTCAGACAAAGCTCAGTGATGTGGTAACAATAACCGTGATGGTGGTGGCCCTTATTTCTCCCCCGCACTCACTCTTACACCTCCTTCAGGCAAGGCTTGTGTCAGAGCCGCCAAGCCCTCCGGAGGAGTAACAAGGAACTTCTGGCAGGGGTGCAGAGATGGAGAAACCAGGAGCCACCGGGTCTCTGGGAACCCCATCAGGGGAAGCAAGGGAACCAACTCTGAAATAATTACAATGCACATCAAATTCAACATTTCCCAAAATGTGGAAGGTATGTTGGTGTATATTGGGAAATGGTCTCAGGGGGCCTGGAGATACAGCATCAAGTAACACCGAATCAGCAAAGGACAAAGTTGTTCCCTTTTCAAGCTGGGAACAGATAAAGCAAGGAGAATGGCTCAGTTTGGTGCTAATAAGTCTGTAACACCTCTCTTCAATCTTGTCTCTTAAAAAATAAAATAAAAACAGACGTAGATCCAAGGCTCCAATCCTAATGATCCTAATGGTATTGAACCAGAAATTGGAAACATTGCTTTCATTGTATTTTATAGTTGGCTTCTAATTGACGAGTCTCATTGATTTTTCTCCTCCCCCCGCCCCACCCCGGTGGAAAATTTTGGATGTTTTCTTTACGTCTACCTTCATGACATAAAGTTTACTTTTAAAATAAACATACTTAAGTTTAAGTTTATAAAGAGTGAGTTCATTTGAAGGAAAAGACTAAGTAAACAGTAAAGCAGGTGGCCAGCAGATGTGGCAGGGATCATGAAGGTGGTATCCAAATGGGTCTGGAAAATATCCATGGATGTGCTCAAAGGGTTGAGGGAGCCCCCGGCTCGGCTTGGGAACAAGAAGCAGCCTGCCGTTACATCACAGAACGATGACCAATAACTTATAGATTGAAGGGACCTTAGAGATTAGGTCCCAGCCACAATTTCTGCAGGTGACGGAATCTAAGGCTATGAAGCTTGGAGGGCCTGGGGTCACATAGGTGTCCTTTGGGAGCCAGCACAGGGCTCTATGGCTGTGTATCTGCTGCCATCGGTCATATCAATCATGTGCTGGCTCATGCATATCATGGCTAGGTCATGTCATAGGACATTCTCTCTTCCCAGCTGATCTGATACAATAGCACATTTTGCTTCCAGTAATGTGACTAATGAGTACTCTGAATCATGTGGTTCTGTCTCCGCCACTTCGCAAAGCTCCACGGATGAGGCTCGTTTGTGAAGAATGATAGAAAGTTCTCTTTCTCTCTAGAAGTAAGACAACAACAGAGTTGTAACTGCTACAACTAGCAGTTCTGCTTATTAAATATTTCCAATGTTCCTTTCAGATACATGGTACGGCTGTCCTTCCTTCCCCCTGCTGGGTTTGAGGATAATTTGTTATCCAGCATAGATAACTGATATGAAGTCTGGCTCTTACCAGTGACATAACGCATCTGCAGCATATCCAGTGGTGCCACCTGTTTGTTCCTTTTTATTGCTGAGCAGTACAGCATCAAACAGATGTACCACAGTTTATTTATCCATTAGCATTTGAGCATTTGAGTTTTTCCTTATTTCTTGGTAATTATGAATAAACCTATCAAGTAGTATGATCTTTGTATTCGAATTGCTCTTTTTTTAAAAAAATTCATTTCTCTATTTGAGAGCATACACACGCATGTGTGCAATAGGGCATGGCATGTGCACGAGCAGGGGGCAGGGGCAGAGGGAGAAGCAGACTCTGCTGAGCAGGGAGCTCTATGTGAGGCTCGATCCCAGGACCTTGAGATCATGACCTGAGCTGAAGGCAGACACTTAACCGATGGAGCCACCAGGTGCTCTCAAATTGCTCTTAAAATGGTTTTCTCCCCGTGGTCTTGTGTGGTTTGGTTCCTGCCACTGGGCACTCCTACCTCTTCTCAGGGCTCCCTCTCCCCACTTTCCTCGCTCTGTCCCTAGCCCAAGTGCTTCCTCCCAAGCTGGCTCTGACCTGGCCTTTCTCTGGCTGGCTCTCAGTTCCTCCTCAGGGACCTCCCTGACATCTCTACCTAAATCACCCTCCCCAGCAGGTGTCCTCCATCACCTCACCTAAATGCCCCCTTCATAGCCTGCCTAGTGGCCTGTAATCATCTATGTGTTTCTTATCCTCCTCCTATGGACATACTTTCCATCATGAGACCATGAGAGGGGAGAGGCTGTGTCTGTCTTTCCAAGGTCTTAGCACATTTTCTGGTGTTTCACAGGTATTTTCTGATGGAATGATGGGATAAACGAATAAATCAGAAATGTAGTGTAGGTTTGGCTTATATAAGTCTTGAGTGGCCAGTTACAAAGTTTGCTCTGAGGCAGGCAGTGGAAAAACAATTCAAAATGGTACCTTGAGAAAATTTTCTTCATTCAAAATAGTTTTGGTTACAGTGGGCTATAAAGAAAGCAAGGATTAGCATACATATATCTTACAGACATCGAATAGCCTGCAATTGTGGTTTCCAATTCTGTTAACTGCATTTCCCTGTGTTGTTATGTTAACATTTAAGATATATCAGACTGATTTTATCCCTTGAAATTTCTTAGAATTTAAAGACCTATTATTCCAAAGAATATATAGCCTTGTTTATTTTTCCCTCTGACCAGTATTCAAAATTAAATAGGGAATGATATTATCATTGTGTGAATTCTGGAACAGAAGGGCATAAAATACATTGATGGGTGTGTATCTCACTTTTACTAGCAGTAAGGGTATGTGTGTAAAGGCACAAACAGCATGCAACATTCTGGTGTATCACCCTGTAAACCATAGACTTATTTTAAATGATGGGCTCTTACAATAGACTCTTCTAGAACAACAGCAAGCAAAAATGTTTTATTCCAAGATTAATAGACAAAGCAATAATCACTTAATTCATCTCAAGTTTCTGCCTGCTAGCAAATCTGGAAAAGAACACACAAAAGGTAGTTTTTACTTACTTTACTTACTTTAGTTCAGTGATGTGGCATGGTTGGAATACCCTATTTAACAGGGTTCCCTGGAACCCATTAAATACACACACACACACACACACACACACACACACACACATATATATATATATATTTTTTTTTTTTAAGAAAGGGGGAGGAGGCGGAGGAGGGAGAAGGGGAATCTTAAGCAGGCTTCATGTCCAGCTCAGAGCTCAACAACATGGGGCTTGATCTTGTGACCCTGAGATCACAGCCTGAGCTGACATCAAGAGCTGGATGCCTAACCAAATGAGCCACTCAGGCACCCCATTACAAAAAGATTTTAAATAATATATATATATATATATATATATATAAAATATATAAATATATATAAAATATTATATATAAATATATAATATATAATATATAAATAATATATAAAATGTATTAATATATTATATATAAATATATATAAATAATGTATAAATATAAATATATATAATATATAAATATATATAAATAATGTATAAATATAAATATATATAATATATAAATATATAAATAATATATAAAATAAATAAATATATAAATATATATAAAATAATATATAAAATAAATAAATATATATATTTATTTGGCAGAGACAGAGAGAGGGAGCACAAGCAAGATGAGTGACAGGGAGAGGAAGAGGGAGAAGCAGACTTACCTCTGAGCAGGGAGCCCGATGTGGGACTTGATCCCAGGACCCTGGGACCATGACCGGAGCTAAGGCAGGTTCTTAACCGACTGAGCCACCCAGGAGCCCCTACAAAATATTTTAAAGAAATGTGGGAGCTCCTTCAATTGGCTCTTCTCCCACATGCATCCGTCCATACTGGTCTCACACAATTTTAGCAAGGGCCTACCCCAGGTCCCAGACACTCTGCAAAGGCCGAGCACACACTGCACATAAAGCAGCTATGTTCTCTGCCCTCCTAAAGCTTGTAGTCTAGAGTCATCACAAGGACCCCAACAACCTAGTCCCAGTGGAAGTGACCTTTAAGCCAAGCATGGCTCATGTAGGCATCAGCAACTGGGGTGTGTGATGGGGGCTTCTGCGAAGCACAACAGTTTAGCTCTGAGTAACTCTTGAGGAAGTATGTGGCTCAGGACCCATGGTTGCCCACGGGCAGCTGCATAAGTGACTGTAGGGCCTAGTGGGCAGAGGTGAGGGAGGAGGTGGGGGGGCTTGGCAACAGCCTCCTCAATGATTCACGTGTAATGGGAGAAACATCTTTAAAAATATGAATCACCTTTTCTGTTTGGCCTTTCTGAATGTGATGTTCTGGAGGAGAAGTTGACTGAGGGCATCAGATTTACTTGGGGCAAAAGGAGAGGTCCCACTTGTTTACAGAAAAGATACAAGAGAAGGGGTCATGCTCAGTGTTTGACATTCAACATTAGTTTTGTGTGGTAAGCCAGACTTGGGGAGATTTTCTAGTTATCTCCTTGGTTAGGAGATCAAGAGCCAAGCTTGGAAGCAGCAGTGTCTGAAGGCCTCCCAGTCTAGGGGTGATATCACTGTGGCCCTTGACCTGTGTGGCCTGTGCTTTGGGACAAAGAATATGATGTAGAACTGTGACTTTCAAATACGTTTTCCATGGTGCACAGTAAGAAACTGATTTGACATTTTTTAACCTGAACACACACACACGTGTGTATAGTCAAAACACATTACAGAGGAGCCTCGGTGGCTCAGTTGGTTAAGCACCTGCCTTTAGCTCCGATCATGGACCCAGGGTCCTGGGATCGAGTCCCACGTTGGGGCTCCCTGCTCAGCAGGGAGTCTGCTTCTGCCTCTTCCTCTGCCCCCCACTCATATTCTGTCTCTCTCTCTCAAATAAAATCTTTAAAAAACACATTCCAGAGAACAGTTCTTAGCCTTGTTATATCTGGTATTTTCTTACTTTTAAATTTGTCTTTTTAATGAATGCGGGTCATGACCCAGTGACTTTATTTCATCCCCCACCAATGGCTGATGACTCATAGTTTGAAAAAACACCAAGGTGTAGGAATTGAATTGGCCTTGGCAGATTTTGGAGGAGGAAGGTTGGAGAGACAAGAAGAAAGCAGTCTGTGTGTCTCTATTTCCATACTTTGGCCTTGAGAGGGAAAGATGTGGCCAGAAGGAGTGCAGGGGGTGTTTCTGCACCAGCTCCCCCGAGGACCCTGGAAACAGACCCCCTGCCTCTGCATGAGGCAGTCAGGCCACAGCACAGTGAAACGGGTGGCGCGTGGCCAGGCAGAGGAACGCAGCCTTCCATTCCATCCCATTGGGGTGTAGGTGCAACCTGGAGCCTCCACATCCGGGAGGGACAAGGAGACTCCACGCCAGAAGGTCGTGAGTGGGAGGGGCGTCCACCTGCCAAAGATGAGGCTGACCAGGCCAAGGGGGCCCAGATGGCTAATTCCAGCCCTCGAATGCCCCAGGGTGAGCAGTAGCCAGGAGTCAGGGGACACCTTTGCACAGGCTCTACCTCGGAGTAGAGCTGGCTGGAGGGGTGGGAGTCTGCAAAACCAGAACCCAAGTTATTTTTCCAGCAAAGGTAGAAAATTGCCTAGAGAAGTTTTTAGAATTGTTGGACTTAATTTAGCCTTTTTTCCCTTTCCTCTTGCTTTGCACCAGATAGGGATCCGCGAAGACTAGATAATTACTAGATAAGCTGTGATGTGTGTCCACGTAAGGGGACGCTGGTAAGAGGGGCAACAGCCCAGGTGCTTGTGGAAAGCCCCATCTCCCCGACACCTTGCGCAGGGTCAACCAGCGAAGCGCTGCTGAAATGTCTAAGAACTGGCGGGTGGAGAAGGCGCCTCGATGGAAAGTGCCAACTTCCGTGGTGCCAATACACCCCGCGCGACCCGCTCCCCACAACCAGCGAGGATGCTGTGGACCCCGAAAGCTGGCGAGCCTCTCCCAGCTGCCGCCGGCACATCAGGCTCTCCTCCTGCACCCCTAGGGTTAGGGGCCCAGACTTGGGGATCTGCCCATGACCCCGAGGGTCAGATCAACTTTCCAGTCCTAAAACTACCCTTCCGTAGGCGCTGGCTCAACTCGGATAGTCGCCCCCAATTGGGTAGGTCTCCCCAATGCCCCTTTTCTCCTGGAGCTCCTCCTCTTGCAAACCTTCAGAGCTCACCTGCGCCCTGCATCCCGGCCAGCGGAGGACACAATCAGAGCAAAGCAGCCCTTGGGGGGGGGGGGGCGAGGTCATCGCAGGCCGGCCCCCTGCCTCCAGGCGGGTCTCCCCTTAAGTCGTCCTAGACAGAGGCGCCTGGCGCTGCCCGTTTGCTCCAAGCGCCCCGAGCAGCCGCGGGAAGTTTTGTGCTGACTCGGTGGAGCGCGGCGCGGGGCACCGGGGAGTCATTAGCGCTGCGGCGCCGGGAGGGCCCGAGGCCTGTGGCAATTAGTCAGCTCTGCTCCTTGGCAGCACCAGCTGTCTCAGATGCAGCCATCCTCCAGGTAGCCCTGTAATTGTCCCCGGAGAAGGCAGGTGGGTGAGGGGCCACCCGAGCTAACGGTAGCCCCGCAATCCTCCCAAAGAAAAAAAAAAAAAAAGGAAAAAAAATTTTTTTGGAGTATTCAAATATTTCTCACTTACTTTCCAGAGCCTGTTATTGGTATAAAGGTTGAAGCTCAAGCAGCTTAACCGTTATGTGGAATGACCTTTAGTTTTAATATTAATATATTATCGTAAAGTCTGTGCGAATCACGAATGCAATTTTGGTATTCATATAAAATGCCATACGCTGAACCCGTTGCAACTTTTTCCCCCTCCCCTCCCGCCCCTCCAGGAGGCTGCCAACGAGGCGAATTAATATGCGTCATCTTCCTCGCCCCTTTATTTACTTAGAGAGGGTGGCCGGGCAACTTTATCAAGAGTAACATTATCAAGAGCTTTTCTGCAAGCTTCTTTATCATATTCACATCCGCGTCTGCTCGACACTTGTCAGTGTCAATCAAATCGCAATAATACGCAGATGATTTGCTCATTTGGTTTAATAAAATCTTTCTGCTTATTTGTGCTGGCTCCATTACACCACATAATTGCTGTGCCGCGGAGGTGCCAGGCAGCCGGTTGCCTGGGGGATAAGAGGGGACCGTCGCTATATGAAGGATTTGTTTCTTTGCCTCTGTCTCTCCCCAGTCACTCATATTCCTAAAATTAATATTGTATTTGAATCCAGCCCTGCTATTCTTATGCAGGCTAACATTGTTATTACTTATTATTTGGATGTGAAGTCATTTATTTTTAGTTTTATGTCCAAGCTGTCAAGCTAAATTTCATTGTGAACTGCCACATACAATTTTTAACTGCCATTTAAAACGAGATTCAAACTCTAAATTATGGAGTGAGCCTGTTCAAAGGGCCGGCCTGACAGGAAGTGCAAGGAGCCCCGGTTTCCTTGCAAATCAAAGGGGCTCCCGGTGATTATTTTTGTGGAAATGAAGAAGGTGCATGCGGCCTTAGTACTTGACGATCACCTTGATGGTGGCCGGACATCCAGGTGGGCACGTGGAGGGTGGGTGCAAAGGGTGGGCGTGGAGTCCGGGTGGCACTCGGAGCCCCTGTGCCACCTGCCCTAGAGGGTCTGCTGCATCTCAGGGAGAAACAGGGGCCACCTGCGTGGCCCCCTAAGGCAGGCTTGCAGAGAATGACCTGATGTGGGGCTGGGGGGCTGTCATGTAACCCCCCAACAGGATGCAAGGCTCCCCCAGAGTTTGGCTGAAGAGAAACCACAGTTAATTTAAAAGTTTTATTTTCTTAAGATTTTATTCGTTTATTCATGAGAGGCACGAAGAGAGGCAGAGACACAGGCAGAGGGAGAAGCAGGCTCCCTGCAAAGAGCCCGATGCGGGACTCGATACCGGGACCCTGGGATCATGACCTGAGCCAAAGGCAGATGCTCAACTGCTGAGCCACCCAAGCATCCCTAATTTAAAAGTTGTTCATGGTTTTGCTTTTTTTTTTTTTTTTTTTGTGGAGCACAAACAAACATTCGTTAGGTTTTTCTCTCTGGCTTGGAGGTTTTATCTTGCTGGCTCAGCTAGAGCCTGGTCGTGTGGGCAGCTACAGGCCCAGGGACCGCGTCCCCCCCACTACACGCACTCCCATCCAGGATAAGGGGAAACAAATGGGCTTTACGTGAATCTGCTCATTAAACAGCCGTGAAGACACCATCTGGGGTCAGCATCATGCCTGTCCTGCTGATGACAAATGAAGATGCTGAGCTGTAGGCTGTGGCAGCGAAGGCTCTGGAAGCACCCACTCGAGCCCATGAGGGCAGAAAGAAGGGGCTTTGGCAGGAGGAGGCCCACGAGCAAAGCCAGTGCTGGGAGAAAGAGGCAGCTGCCACCAGGAGCTCAGCGACCGCAGTTGGGTCCCTAGTGCCACCAAGGACCTGGGCTTTCTCTGCCTTCCAAGAAGGCCCAGCGCTCCAGGAAGCCCGTTGCAGCTGGAGCCTTGGGAGCCCTGGTGTCTCTGCCCCTGTCAGTCCAGTTTAGGTTTGCAGGCAGGCAGGGGGCCCCAGAGGGCTGTCTGGGGCCTTTGTTACAGTGTCAGCTTGGAAACAAACCTGGGGGATCCCAACTCCCGCACCCCTCCCGGCCTTGGTCCCTGTGGCCACAGCAGCCACTCTGCCTCCAGGTCCCTCCTCCTCTGGTTGATCCCCTTAATCTCTAGTATTAAAAAGGTCTTAATTCTAAATGTGCACACTTTGTCTTGGGTGCCAGCTTGAGTTTATGAAATAAATTTGCCCTCAGAGCTGAGCTGCTGTGGTCGCTCTGGAAGGCGGAAGGGGTTGTCCCTGGCGAGAAAGGGTGTTGGTGACATCTCTGTTCCTCTGTCCCTTTCTTGCTTGGGCACTGCAAAGAGGCTTGTGTTCTTTTCACAGATCAGGTTTCTTGAGCTGGTGGCAGTTACTTTATGGGAGCTTCCAGTCCCAAGCCTGCCCAGTCCGGCTCCATCATCCGTCTTCCCCTCCTGTCTGAGCACAAGTCTCTGGCTCTAGTTTTTGGTGGGTGAGTCATGGCGCCTGGTGGATTGTGAATCTTCAACTGGTGCGGCACCAACTTTTCTATTTTTAAATAACTTTGTTAATTTGGTAACTACAGTAATAACTGTAATTCACCTACCATACAATCCTGCCGTTTAAAATGCACAATCCAACTGATTTTAGTATGTTCAGAGTTGTGCAACCATCATCAGTTTTAGAGCATCATCATCATCTCAAAAATGAACCTTGTCCCCTTTAGCCATCAGCCCTGTAGTCACCCCAGTCACACCCGCTGCCCACTCAGTCCTAAACAACCATTAATTTGTTTCTATAGATTTGCCTGTGCTGGTTATTTTATGTTTTTATTTATTTTTTAAGATTTTATTTATTTATTCATGAGAGACAGAGAGAGGGAGAGGCAGAGGGAGAAGCAGGCTCCATGCAGGGAACCCAATGCGGAACTCAATCCTGGGACTCCAGGATCACGCCCTGGGCCCAAGGCAGGTGCCAAAACGCTGAGCCACCCAGGGATCCCCTGTGCTGGTTATTCTAGATAAATGGAATCATGTAATACGTGGTCTGCCTGTGACCGGCTTCTTTCCCTCCGTATCCATCTTCAAGGCTCTTCTGCGTTGTAGCAGGCATCCCTACCCTGTTCCTTTCTCTGGCTGAACGATGCGCTGCTGTCGGATATGCCAGGTGTGTTTTATCCATTCATTCGTTCATGGGCATTTGGGCTGTTTCCACTTTTGGATTTTGTGAAGACTGCTGCTGTGAACATTTGTGTACAAGTTTTTGCTGGAACATCTGTTTTTAGTGCCTACGAGTAGAATCCCTGGGTCCTTGCCCCCAACTTTTGATCAATATTTAAAACTAATTTGTCCACAAAAATTCACATCCGTTCACTCCTTCCTTCCTCCTTCATACTCCTCCCCCCAGAGACAAAGTCCACTGGCATAAATGTATTGAGTAAAGATTTTGTAGCCAGACAGAGGACAGGATCCATGATGAATGCCCCACAGTTCCTGATGAATGAAAACCCGCATTTGGCCCCCTGGTTATATCTGTCAGCTCCTCCAGCCTGACCTCCCCCCTCACCCCTGCCTTCTGCCCTCATTCCACTCCTTTCTGATGCACTTGAGTGGAGTCTCCCCTCCTTAAGCTTGCGTGGCCACACACACTTGCGAATACCCTCTTTAAGTAGAGCAAAGGCCATCAAAGGCCATAGAGTGAGAAAAAGCTGAAGTCCGTAAAGCAGATCCTTGAGTTGCTGGAAGCTACGCTCCTTAGAGAACAATGGAGAGGAAACACAATTTTCCCCAGCACATTACAACCACAGCTAGAGCCTGTCCCGAGGGCCTGCCCTATTCAGCTCTCTGCAAGGTCCAGGGCCCAAGCAGACGTCTCCAACTAGTGACCCTGAGGATGGGTTCAATTAAACCCCCAGTGTCTGGGAGGCCTCCTAGAAAAAAAAACAAAAAAACAGATTTCTGGTTTCCCTGGAAAGACCAGGAGACCTGACAGTAGTGAACCACATCCTCGCCTGGCACTGGCTGGCCAGCGCTGGCCAGCGATTGCCCTGCTGGCTGGGCCTGTACCTTACCTCAGCCTAGACCTGGCCTACATCCCTCACTTCCATGTCCCATTGAGCATCTGTGGGCATTTGGATTTCTGGCCCATGCTCTATGGCAACCTCAGTGTAGCATCAAGGGAAAAGCTTCAAGGATTAGGAATAGGCAGGTCTCTGCCTGCTGAGTATGGCCAGGGCGATAGATGATGCCTCTGCGGGTGACACACAGGTGAGCAGCATGAGCAGCAGAGATGCTGGTAAGCCCATCAGAGCCATTGCTGAGAGTTCTGTGCTCAGGCAATAAAACACAGACTCAAGATGCTTGATGATGGTTGCCCAGAGAGACAACCATGTGGATGATTTGTTTGTCCAACAAATATTTAATGAGCATCTACTATGTGCTAGGCACTGTTGTAAGTTCTGGAGACACGCCTTGGAGAAATATGCCTGGGTGCCTGGGTGGCTCGGTCGGTAAACCATCTGCCTTCGCTCAGGTCATGATCCCGGGGTCCTGGGATAGAGCCCTGCATCAGGTTCCCTCCTTAATAGGGAGTCTGCTTTGCCCTCTGCCTCTCCCCCTGCTATTCTCCTCTCTCTCTCTCAAATAAATAAAATATTTTTAAAAAGTAAAAAGAAAACCATTATCCCTGTCCTAGTGAAGCAGACATTCAAAAGGGGAAAACAGATAATATACAAGATAAATAAGTAAAACACCTGGTTTATTGGTGAGAAGGGAAGTGGCAAAGTGAGGGGGGAGTATTAACAGAGGTGGAGGGAGGAGGGTTGTAACTGCAAATATAGTGGCCAAGGTAGACATCACCTAGAAGGTGATGTTTGATGAAAGACCTCAGAAGTGAGGAGGTGAGCCACATCGTTGTCTGGAAGAGGAAATTCCCAGAGGGAAATTTCAGAGGGAACAGCAAGTGTCAAGGCCCTGTGGTTGGCGTATCTGAGGAAGGCAAGGAGGCTGGTATAGATGGAACAGCATAAGCAAAGGGGACAGTGGTAGGAGATGAGGCCAGAGTAGGGTAAGGGATTACAGGGGTCCTTGTGGGACACTACAAGGACTTTGGGTTTTACTCTGAGATGGGAAACCATTGGGAGTTTTGGGCAGAAGAGTGACATGATCTGAGTTGTATTCACAGGGTCCAGTTAGCTGTGTTTGCAGGGCTGTCAGGAAGAGACCAGGCCAGAGGCTTTGACAACAGTTCAGGTGAGCATTGAGAGTGGCACAGGCCAGGGTGGAAGCAGACCAGGTGGTTACACATGGGTGGGTTCGGGCCACCGTTGCATTAGGGGTGACCCAGGTTTGCTGACAGGTTAAATGTGGGGAGCGGAGTGAGAGGAGGGAATGACCCTAAGGTTATGACTGTGTACAACTCGGGAGGCCCTGGAGGGTCACATGCTGTGGCCGATGCCATGCCGTTGGAGGAGACTGTGTCTGAGCATAGACATGGTGTAAGCACCTGGTAGCATGAGTCAGAAGGCCCAGAGGGAGGTCCAGGCTGGAGACACAGACCAGGAGTCTTTGATGTATAGATGGGATGAGGTCACTAGTGTGCAAATGTAGACGGAGCAGAGGAGGTCTGCGGTGTGAGGCCAGGGATACGCAGGGAAGCCAAAGAAGGCAGCAGGTCAGTTATGCCCCAGAGATAGAAGTCCTTCGCCATCTAGCTCATCTTAAATAGCAAGGCAAATTGGGTCGTATCTACAGGACTGAGCTACAGAATTTTCTCTCAAGTGCTGTGGTACCAAATCTACATTTTTATACTCAATTTTTAGGCAAAGAGCTGGCATTTGTCTGTTCACACAGCTGAAATTTAGAATGCACAGTAAAAAGTCTTCTCCTTCCCCTTGTTTCTCAGCCACTTGCCTCCTTACCCAGAGTCAACCATGTGCCCCATTCCTTGGATATCCTTCTGAAGGTGTTCTTAGCACGGCCCTGGAAAAAGGTCTTTGTTTCTACAACTAAAACTCTTTCTGCTCCTGAGAAATATAGAGAAAAGTTATCTCCAAGCTACAGAGAGAGAGATGGGGCGGGGGCGGGGGGGAGAGACAGGTGGTCCAGAAACCGGTCTGAATCCCTATCCTGCCACAACTACCACGACTGACCAGGCATGGGTCCCATCCCTTGTAGGAAGGGCCTCTGCTTCTCAAACCATGAAATGAGGAACACAGGCTCATATTAGCTCATCAAGAACTTCCTCATTCTTCTTCTGCAGTATTTCATTTTTCTGGACACACTGTAATTGGCTTAACTAGCCCCCTCACTGGGGAACTCTTACATCATTGCTAATGTTTTGCCACAATCACTAAACTTGTGAACTCGAAGTTTTGTACCTGTGAATATAAATCTGTTGGATAAATTTCTAGATGTGGAAGAGTCAGGTCAAAGGGCATGAGCACTTAGATTTTTAATAGTGTCAAAGAGCTTATCGATTTAAGCTCTCCAGAGACATACATGAGGGTGCATGTGTTTTGATGCATTTTCCAACAGTCCGTTACCAAATTGTTTGACTTTTTTCATCAAAGGTTTTTTTTTTTTTTTTTTAAATGGAGTTTTGGTCGGCAGGCGGGGTTGCCCATGGGGGGATTGGCCGTAGCTCTAGACACAGCTCCCTGAAATGGCACTCGGCAGATTTACATGAGCAAAGTCTGTGCTTGGTGGCCTCTCCCGGTAGCTCACGCTTTTCTGGCCTCCTTCACTCGGAGGAAAGAGAAACTTATTCCCTTGAGGGTTGTCACCATTGGAAGTGGGATTGACTCTGAAATTATTTACCTCCGAAACAGAAATGGAAGAGTAAAACTCACCAAAAAAGGTGATTAGTTCATGGTATTTGAGGCTCTCTATGATTCACTCACTCATTCATTCATTCATTCATTCAATTCAGCGGCCTGGGATGCTGGGGCACCAGGCTGGATTCTGAGAAAATGCATGAGTTCAGGTGGCCACCCTTAAGGAAGCTTACGTTCTAGCAGGAGGCCAGACCGGGCAAATGATACGAGGATTCCAGGGCACAGTGAGAAGAAAATATAATAGGCCAAATGTGACAATGACCAAAGAGGATGAGGTGAGAGAAGCCCTCTGGGGAGGCGGCATTTCAGCCGAGGCCTGAAAGAGAGGAAGATGGTCACACAGGATCTGGAAAAGCAGCATTCTGGGCAGAAGGAACGGGCCGTCCAAGGGAACATCCAAGGAGCACATGTAAGGCTTGTGAGCCAGTGCAGAGTGGATGGTGGGAGAACTGGGGGGGACAGGCAGGCCACCGGGGAGGAGTGGACCGTCCCTGATGATTGCAGCCTGACGCCCAAGGAAGGCTGTCAGCAGTAGCTGGGCGGCTGGGGGCTGGGCCAACACACACATGGGCTCCCATTTCAATGGTGGGAACACTGCGGCCGGGACCCATCTCAAGGAAGCAACCACGGCAAAGTCCCTGAACTCGAAATTCCAAACAGATGCCCGCAAACAGATGATCTGCTGGGTGCAAATGATAGCTCCTTGCTTCCCAGGGCTTCTTTGATGAAAGCATTCTGCTTTCTACCCATTACAGAGCATTTTATAAAACAAAGCTTTACAAGCTGCTAAGGGGCGGCTCCTCTATCCCAGTGGTTCAAGCTGGAGCGGGATCTCCTTTGATTCCTGCTGAGAAGATCATTCTGGCTGCCAGGTGGGCCTTTGGAGCCCCACAGGTCACAGACGACGACACCACCTTCCATCCACAGCCACGGGGCCATCCCCTCCCAGGCCCACCTGCCTTTGCTATGCAGGTGCTCACCACCGCCTTGGGTCTTCTATATCAGTGGTGGACTTCATCCTTTTTTCAGACCAACTCATTCCAGCACCCCAAGCTACCTCTCTGACTTCCCCTGCTACCATGAAGAGCAAGGCCAGAGCAGAAAAGCTAAAGCTCCTCTGGCTTTCCGTGGCGTTTTGATTGTTGTGTGCAGCAGGCTGCAGGCAGAGGCATCGTTTGTGTGGGGCTCGGCGGGGTCCTGTCTGTCCCTCGTGCCTCTCTCCTCAGCCACCAGCTGCCAGGGCAGCTGCACCCCGCTCTGTGTCTCCCTGTGCTCAGCACATCCCCCGTGGGGACCAAGAGGCCCATTTCTTTCTTATTTCCATTCCGGCCCCATGCCTAATTGCAGGAGGGGGTGAAAAGTGTAAAGAATGTTATGATGTCCCGCCATCCTTAAAATTCTGAAATTGCTTTGGTTTTTGTTGGTCAGCAAATAAATTAATTTTCACTTGAAGAAACATTATTTTTAATGCCTTTCATTCTGGCCTGGCCTCATCCCACGGTCCGATTACTAAGGTAACTACCACCAGCGAGGATGCCATGGGAGCCGTAGATCAGAAATTGTTTACCAGACTAGCAGGCATCGATTTATTCAAGCTGTCTGACACAGTTGATCATATTTTATTTTCCCAAATCTTCTCTCTCAAATTGATTTCTTCAGAAGGTTTTTTAATACAGGTTTATTCACCTGGCTAATCCATTTATCTCCAGTTCCACCTGTAAAGTTGAGACAATCTCTGGGGTGATCTGTGAGAGGAAAGAGACGTTCTCTCTGTGCCTCGCTCGCCACCTCCCGCCCTGGCCGACGCCTCCTGTGCAGGCACAGGCCCGCCCCACACGCACGTGCACACACGCTCACACCCACACTCGGCTCCCACACCACCGCAGTGCAGCTGATCCACTAGAAGACCGTGAGCCTCCCCTCCCCTCCCTCGGCCTCTGTTTCCTCTGCAACACTGGAGGATCGCACTACTTTCTCTTTAAAGTCCTGTCTGACCCGAGGTCTTTAGAATCAAAGGGTTGAGAGCTGGAAGGGAAGAGGTCATTGAGCCCGCTCTCCTCATTTCATGGTTTGAGACGCAGAGGCCCTTCCTACAAGGGAAGGGACCCATGCCTGGCCAGTCGTGGCAGTTGTGGCAGGATGGGGATTCAGACCGGTTTCTGGACCACAGCCCCCTCCCCCCCCCCATCTCTCTCTCTGTGGCTTGGAGCTAATTTTTCTCTATCTTTCTAAGGAGCAGAAAGAGTTTTAGTTGTAGAAACAAAGACCTTTCTCCAGGGGCGCTCAGGCAAGTGGCCGCTGTGGCAGGTGTCCTTCTGTTGTTGCTGGAGCGATGGGGTGGGTGGAGAGGCATGTAGAAGAAGCAGGTCTTGAAAAATAATACGAACAGTGCGCAAGGATGTGTAGACGCTGTGCGCTCTCATAAAGGACATTACCAGCAAGGAATCTGAAGCATCGACCCAACCGGTCCAGCCTCCTGGAAGCTCAGGTGTGCCAGGAGATGGGTTTACCACTGTGAAAACAAACGTGGTGGAGCCTCCGTGCAAGGTCAGCCTCAGAATTTGCCTATGTGTGTGTGTCAGAGGTAAGCACCCCTAGCCTAGGGCCCCCACCTCTCAGCAAGTCCACGCTGCAACACTACTTGTTGACGTGGCCCAGCCAAAGAGGCAACCCGGTCTGATTTATGCAGAAAATGTTTCTGCCCCTCCTGCTGTAGCTCTCTGGAGCCAGGGCATGCATGCTCTCTCATGGGCCTGTCTCAGATGGGGCCGTTCCTTTGGCACGTCTGACCCTGCCTTGCCATGTACTGTTGGGCGGACTTGTTGGATGTGTAGTTTGCAAGACGAGATGGAGGGTTGGGTCTCTGGTGAGCAGAAGCATTTGCTGTCGCCAGAGAATCTTCCCGTTGTCCCCTTGGCTGTCAAACCAAGAGTGATGTCATGGAGGGGCTTTTGTCACACACCGTTTGGGACTGAAATCCGTCTCTCGCGTGCTCCTTGTCAGCAGAGGTAAGAGTGGTGAGCTGCCTCACAGAGAGAAGCCTGGCAGGCAGGGGCCTCCCTCAGGCTCACTTCATCTTCACCAAGGCCCCACTGTTCTCCCATTAGCTTCTCGAAACCACTGGCTCTGAGAGGAATGTTCTTTGAGACTCTCCCTCAAATCAGGTACAGGTGACAGAACTGCCAAAAAAATAAATATAAATGCACAGAAGGCTCGGCTGGATTGACAGGCCCTCCACTTCCTGAGAGGGTTGTTCCCTCGTTTGTGTGACTTGTGTTGTAAATACTGGGGATGGCCCTCTGCCCGGGAGTTTATAGAGTGCTAGGTGGGATTAAATATGACCCTTCTCCAGAATAAATAGGTCTTGGATACCTCCAGGAGCCACTCAGCCAAGCCAACAGGACCATGGGAGACCACGTTTTTTGTCACTGAAGGATGCCTCTCTCTCCTGGCCTGGAAAGACCAGTGTAAAAGACCCATGTCGGATTATTAAAGCAGCCACTGTGGCTGTCTGCCTTGGGTGCCTCTTGTACCCCTGCTAGAGCTCAGTGTGGGCTCATCTGAGGAAGGGACCAAGGCACTGACCCCTTTCTCTTGCAGTTGTCACATCTCTTGGACTAGATTGCTTGCTTTTTTTTTTTTTTAAGATTTATTTATTTATTCATGAGAGACACAGACTGAGAGAGAGACAGAGACACAGGCAGAGGGAGAAGCAGGCTCCCTGCAGGGAGTCCGATATGGGACCTGATCCTGGATTCCAGGATCATGACCAGAGCCAAAGGCAGACGCCCAACTGCTGAGCCACCCAGGTGTCCCGATTGCTTGCTTTTTTAAGTCAAATGCTCTGTGTATGCTTTATTTATCCATCACATGAAAAAGACCTATTTCCTAGGCCCTTGTTGCCTTGATGCTACCACTCCCACACATGGAGATCCATGGCTGATCAATGGCTCAGAACTCCTCGTAGGAATATATGCATCTAGCCCACATGGGCTATATTTAGCTGCTTCTCAGGGGTTGGCAAACTGGCAGCCTGGGCCATTTTTGGTCATCTGTTCTTTGGCCTGTATTGTTTTAGAAGCAAGGAGGTGGGCCTGTGGCTCATACTTGACTTGATTCCCACACTCATGTTGTCTGTTGGGCCATGGCTTGGAGAAATCTGCTAACATGTTGTTGGCAACGACAGGTCAAGGAATCAGTGGAGACTGGTGTTGGGATCCATTTTTACCCATGGAGAGATTGTGACCATCAAGAGCTTTGACGTTCATTTTATCACTTCCTGTTTTCTTCGCATCCTTGATTGATCCACTAAGTGGTGGTTTGTGCCCACCTCCAGGAATGCGGGATGCGCGGAAGATATTCATCTTAATGTGGAAAGGGGAAAAACAATAAAGCCAGTCCTCAGCTCTGGAAATAAGCAACCATTTCAGGGCGGCTAAAGGCATTCATTTGGTCAGCAAATAAGGGATAAGGGAGCTCCCTTTGATAAGTAAGGGAGCCAAGAAATCACAGTGGGGAAGGGATAGTCTCATCAATAAATGGTGTAGGGAAAACTGGATATCGACATGCAAAATAATGAAATTAGACTTTTATCTTACACCAGACACAAAAATCAATTCAAAATAGATTAAAGATTTAAACGTAAGACCTGAAACCCTGAAGCTCCTAGAAGAACATGAAGGGGACCAAAAGCTCTTTGACATTGATCTGAGCAATGATTTTTTTGGATAGAACACGAAAAGCACAGGCATCAAAAGCAGAAGTCAACAAATGGGACACCAAACTAACAAGCTTCTACACGTCGAGGGAAACTGCCACCAACGTGAAAAAGCAACCAACAGAATGGGAGGGAGTATTTGTGAGCCACGTATACGATCAGGAAACATAAGGAACATAAGGAACTCCTGCAACTCAACAGCAAAACAACAACAGAAACCAAATAACCTTATTTTAAAAAGTACAAAGGAGGGAAGCCTGGATGGCATGCTTGAGCTCTGCTTTTGGCTCAGGGTGTGATCCTGGAGTTCAGGGTCGAGTCCCACATGGGGCTCCCTGCATGGAGCCTGCTTCTCCCTCTGCCTAGGTCTCTACCTCTCTCTCTGTGCCTCTCGTGAATAAATAAAATCTTAAAAAAAAAAAAAAAGTACAAAGGACCTGACTAGACCTTTCTCCAAAGAAGACCTATAACAAATGACCAACAGTTATATAAAAAAGTACTCTGCATCACTAATTATCATGAAAATTCCATTGAGAACCATAATGAGCTATAGGTCCACAACTATAAGGTGGCTACTATGAAAGTAAGTGTTGGCGAGGAAGTGGAGAAAAGGGACCCCTTATGCACTGTTGGTGGGAAGGTAAATTAGTGCAGCCTCTGTGGGAGATGGTATAGAAGTTCCTCAAAAGAGTAAAATCAGATCTACCCTCCAATCCAGCAACCCCACTCCTGGGTATATATCCAAAGAGATTTAAATCAGGATCTTTTTTTTTTTTTTTAAAGGAGTCTATTTATTTAATTGAGAGAGAGTGTGAGCAGAGGGAGGAGCAGAGGGAGAGGGACAAACAGACTCCCCACCGAGCACAAGTGCCCAACTCAGGGCTCCATCCTGCAACCCTGAGATCATGACCTGAACTGAAATAAAGAACCTGATGCTCAACTGACTGAGTCACCCAGGTGTCCCTAAACTCAGGATCTTGAAGTCTGCACTCCCATGTTCAATGCAATATTATTCACAATAGCCAAGACCTAAAAGGAACCTAAAGGCCAATTGATGGATAAATGGATAAAGAAAATGTAGTATTTACATATGACAGATTATTATTCAGCCATAAAAAAGGAAGGAAATCCTGCCACTTGCGACAACATGGCTAAATCTAGAAGACAATTGAAATAAGTCAGCTGTCAAAGAGCACCTACTATGTCATACCACGTGTATTAGAAATCTGAAGGAATCAAATTTCTGGAAGCAAAGAGTAGGAAGGGGGTTAGAGGGGCTGGGGGAGGGGGAAACAGAAGGTGTTGTCAAAGGCTACAAAGTGTCCACCATACAAAGTGATTAAATCCTGGAGAAATACTGAATCACACCCTGCCCATAATTAACAATACAATTTGGTTTTAAGCATAAAATTTGTTTCCTTAAAAATTTGCTATGAGGCACCTGGGTAGCTCAGTAGTTGAGCATCTGCCTTCAGCTCACATCATAGTCATAATTCCAGGGTCCTGAGATCAAGTCTCGCATCAGACCCTCTAGGGAACCTGCTTCTCCCTCTGCCTATGTCTGCCTCTGTGTCTCTCATGAAAAAACAAAATCTTAAAAAAAGAGTCAAACTGACTAACGTGTTCTCTCTGCCTGCCATGCTGAGAACAGACTGAGAGGAAGCAGAAGATGCCAAAGCCTAGTGAGGAGGCTGATGCTGTCATTTCAGTGAGATGTCAAAGGTCATGGTGGCTCAGACCAGGTCCTAGCAGTGGAGGCAGACGAATGAATTGGAGATCCTTGGTTTTGCAGAATAGTCCTTTGCTCTCCTTCCTCTCCATGAGTGTGACCTTGCATTTTACTGCTGAGCTTTCTGGCCAGGAAGCAGTAGTGACACACCCTCTAATCAGCTAAATTTCTGATGAGCTGCATTGGGCACAAGTGGCCGTGTTGACAGCCTGGAGTAGTGCCTGTGGCTATTCCAGGAAGGAAAGAGAAGGAGGAGGACCCCCAAGGTCCTGTACCCCATGCTGTATGATTTAATGTAGAAAGATCCCAGTCAACAGGGATACTGGGATACTGGTCATGAAGACACAGTGGATGGTGGTTGGGGGCTGCAGGTTTTTTCCCAAACCTTCTTAGTAATTAGGATTGCTCAGCTAACCCCAGAGGGTTCATCACCTGGGCTAATCTGCCTTCTGGAAGGAACCTGCTGATCCCACCACCTCGGCACAGCCAATGCAGCTTTGATTCACTTAATGAGATTACAGTAAATACTTGTCCTGAGAAGCTGGATCACGTGCCCCTGGGGTGATGGCCTAACTCTTGAGAAACTCAGAGAAGCAGGGGGCTGCACCTCCCTCTACCCAAATGCATAGAGACCCCACACCCACCCCAGTTTACCAACCTGGTCCTTAGCCACATGGGCGTATTCAGGGCTGGCCTTCTACTGGCCCTGGCACAGAGTGAGTATGGAGCCGTGGAGAGGGGGTTGCAGTAACTGTCTTCTAGCTCCCAGCCGTCAAGCCCTCCTAATTCCATCACCATCCCCTCACTCCCCAGATCACCCTAGGAGGACAGACTTCATCCCTGTGCTCTGGCCCCATGCTGGGAATTACTGTTACTGCCTCAACTCTTAAAGGCTTTGATCCCTGAGTAGGTGTGGAAGGCTTGACTTGTGGCTAATCATTTCCATTTCAGGGAATGAGGATTCCACGTTCTGGTTCTGATGGGAAGGAGGAACGTAGGTGCAGAGGGGTACGCCAATCACGAGAAGGATGCCAATGGAGAGGCTCTGGGGGCTAGCGGCACGAACTTTGTTAGGCAGGGCAGCCCTGAGGATGGTTTCTGAGATGAGACCCACAGATATTTAAGGCATCTTAGCTGAACGGGTCAGTAATCCATTTTGAGTCCATTCCTCTTCTCTGAGTACCTGAGCCCCTGATGGAATGCGCCCCTGCTTGAGACTAGTAAGTATTTTGTCTAAGGGACAATATAATGGAAATAGGAAATATCTCTTTTCGGTAATGATTTTTTAGGAATGCAAATGTGGATGCAGGATTTTTTTTTTTTAAAAGAAATTTGTTTAGAATGTGCCTCTAACAATTTGAGAAACAGGTCAATTTACTACTTTGCTACATGCATTCTTCCCACTGCCCACCAGAGGGCACTCGACCATCCACTAGGAGATAGGAAGGTCCCTCCCTGCCGGTCATTTAAACTCAGGCTTAGAGCCAAGTTAGAGCAGAGCATGGTTTGCTTTTTAGTGTCAGTTGAAAGGAAAGGGCCCTGTAAACGGTGTCAGGAGAAACTGCTGCCTGTTCCTGGGGAAAATAAAAATACACTGATATGAACCCATTGGGATATTCAGTAAGTCTCTGCCATCAAATCTATGTGGATTCACATTCCTGGAGATAGCAAGGCGGGCCTGGGTTTCCCATTCCTTCAGTAGCCTTTGTTTTCACGTCTCCACACATTAAGGAATATTTGGTACCTTGTCACATTAGAGAATGAGACAGAAAAGTTTACAGTGTACCAGTTAGCAGGGACCTGAGTCCCGACCGAGTCTGGCCACAGGGAGGATGTAGCAAATGTTGAAGTGGGAAATCCATAAAACATCCCTCCTTAAGATTGCCCTGCTTGCCCTCTCTAAGGTTCCTACACTAACCCACACAGCTCGCCCCCTAGTGTCTTCTGAACCACGTTGTTCTTTCTCATATGGATTCAACTTCACTAGCATTAGGTAGGTATCTAGCAAGTGGCCATAAGAGCAAGTCCGATTCCTAGTCTCCTTAAGTCCGGTTCCCAGTCTCCTTGATATTTGTTAGATCAAAGGCGTTGACAGGAAGTCATCCTTAATAGTGGGAAATAGGAAATGCCAACTGAAAACTTCAAAATATACTAATATTTACAGTACCAGATATTAGAGTAACTTGGGTTAGCACAGAGCATATTTGTTTTTAATCCTGCATGCGTAATCACTAGGATGCAATTCTACAAAGTCAGTAGTTTGTGGAGGTCTAGAAGCCTCTCACCCATGAAATATTCCTGCCAGAAGTGGGGAATCTAATTAAGTCTTCAGACCTTACAGTTTACAAGAAATGCAGGGAAAGAGGACCAAACTACACAACATCACAAGAAATCCGGGATGTAAAACATCCCGGTCTGTTCAGACAGTCCATGTTAATGGCAGGGGAGAGGGGATGTGAAAGGACTTCTAGAATATACGATTAAAGAAACCAGATGTGGGGATCCCTGGGTGGCGCAGGTTTAGCGCCTGCCTTTGGCCCAGGGTGCGATCCTGGAGACCCGGGATCGAGTCCCACGTCGGGCTCCCGGTGCATGGAGCCTGCTTCTCCTCCCTCTGCCTGTGTCTCTGCCTCTCTCTCTCTCTCTGTGACTATCATAAATAAATAAAAATTAAAAAAAAAAAAAAAAAAGAAACCAGATGTAATGAGTGAATCTTGATTGGATCCTGGCTTGGGAAAATAAAAACTATGAAAGCTTTTTTTCATGACGTGTGGCAATTCAGGGCCATTTAAGTAGGTGTGGGCCTCCATTAGGACAAAGGATTTAGGGAATTCTCTCAAGTGTGATTATGGGAGTATAGTTCTGTAGGGAAATATCCTGCCTTTAGGACACACCTGCTGAAATATTCCGGAGTGAAGGTCATGATGACTGCAACTTATTTATAAATGATCTGAGAGGAAAGAAAGGTAAAAGAAATACAGCAAAACCATTAATCATTGTTGAATCAGGTGATGAGTATAAGGATGGTCATAAGCTCTACGTTTCTAACAGCTTTCGTAATAAAAAGTTGGAAAAGATCATGGTGACAGTGTCATTTACTTTGGGGGGCAGACCCTCAAAATCAGTGACTTCTAAGATGTCCTTCAGGAACCATTATTCACCGATTGTAAGAAAGGAAGGGGTCTTGTCTGCAACAGTGCCCGGCCCACAGCAGACCCTGAATTATTTAGCAGTGCATGAATATTGCTTTCTCTCTCCTCTCTCTTTTTTTGTCTGAATCTGCCACTCCAGCTAAACTAAACTTAGGCCTTTATCATCTTTCAATGCTTTGAAACCCAGAGTGAGGTGGTTTAGCAAAGATAATGCCAATAAAAGAGAAGACTGCTCTTGTGGCTGGGGGTTTACTTGGCAGCAAGCTGAGAGAGTGGGTGGTTATTTGCTCTGCCAAGGTCAAAATGCTGTTCGATTATGAGAGGAAGTCTATTCTTTTCCAGCCCTCTGTGAGCTGCAGTGTTGTATACTGCTTGCTTTCCCTTAAAGCATATTCAGTGGTCCATCAGATACTCTTATTTTGATTTTAATAAGTTGTAGTCTGTCTGTAGAAATCATCCCTTTCTCTACCTACCTATCCTCCAGCCAGCCACTCGGTAACTTATGGGAACTAGAGCAAGGGAGTAGGATCGGACACAACTCCAAACTACAAGCACATGTGTGATGTGATAGCAAGAACTGTGATGCCCAGGGAAGGTGCAGAAAGGACAAAGCCATGTCATCCCTCCATACCAGTGTTTCTCAAACTTCCATAATTGTCAGAAATTCATGATTTCTGCATATGTAAGGGTCACTGTTAATTATAGGATTATTCATAGCCTTCCTTGAACCCATTCACTTAAAATGCCTCCTATGACCTCAAAGAAAACATTACTAACTATAAAAGCATAGTTTTGATGCGTTGATCTATTTTTTCTGACCTGTTAAAAGAAATGTATCGCTATATAATCATCTCCTATATCTTGAAGAACATGTATAATCAGTGATACATGTACCAAAAGAAATAGGAATCTACCTTTCAGATAAGGATTCAGGGGTGAACAGGTCGAACTAAAAATCTTGGCTTATGCGTGCACGTGTATGAAACATACACATTTCAACTAAGCTTCATTATTTTACCCCTTCCTTCTGTTAAGACCTTCCTTTCGTAGTAAATCAGCGACCCAAAGGTTTTGTATGATTAATTTCCCGGGGATCAGGGGAAGAATGGGTTTGGTGAATATTTTGCTGATTAGAACAGGAGCAGGAGCCCTAAGTGCTCATAGAGACCACATATCTATTTTGTCCAACACCAAGAATTCATCTTTTGACACCAGTATCAGACATACTCTAAAACCTTAGAATAAGGAAGTGATTGAAAATGTTCTATAAGTAAGGTTTAGAGTCAGCTGGGTTTTATTCCTCCATGCTTTACATACTTTATTTTGCCTTCATGTCTAATGTTTCCATGGTTTACACAGAAATCAAATAAAAATGTACCAGACCAAAGCTTTATAACACAGACAAGAAAAAAACACTAAGTATTATTCTGAAGTGCTGATAGATGTGGCTACTAAGATCTTTATGTATTTTTTCATCATGATAAGTGTACTCTATTCCCCATCTGCTATTTTACTGGGACCTCCCCCACCCACTTCCCCTCTGGTAACCATTTGCTCTCTCTAGTTAAGAGTCTGTGTCTTGGTTTGTCTTTTTATTTTTCCTTTGCTCATTTGTTTCTTAAATTCCACGTATGAGTGAGATCATACAGTACTTGTTCTTTCACTTAGCATTACACTCTCTAGCTCCATCCAGGTCACTGCAAATGGCAAGATTTTATTATTTTTGACGGCTGAGAAATATTCCACTGTGTGTGTGGTATATGTGTGTGTGTGTGTGTGCGTGCATATGCATATATATCCACACCTTCATTCAATGGATACTTGGGCTGCTTCTAAAATTTGCTTCCATAATAACGCTGCTATAAACATAGGGGTGTGTATATCCCTTTGAATTAGTGTTTTTGTATTTTGAGGGAAATACCCAGTAGTGTGATACCTGGGATCATAAGGTAGTTCTATTTTTAATTTTTTGAGGAACCTCCATACTGTTTTCCACTATGGCTGCACGTTTGCATTCCTACCAACAGTGCAAGAGGGTTCTTTTTTTTTTTTTCTACTTCCTCATCAACACTTGTGGTTTCTTGTGTTGTTGATTGTAGCCATCCTGACAGGTGTGAAGTGGTATCTCATTGTGGTTGATTTGTATTTTCCTGATGATGAGCATCTTTTCATGTGTCTGTTGGTCATCTGTATGTCTTCTTTGGAGGTATGTTTCTTCATGTCTTCTGCTCATTTTTAAATTGGATTATTTGGATTTTGGGTGTTGAGTTTTAGAAGTTTGTGAGTGGCTATGTCATTTGCAGAACTCTTTTCCCACTCCATAGGTTGTCTTTCAGTTTTGTTGTCTCCTTCACTGTGCCAAAGCTTTTTATTTTGATGATGTCCCAATAATTTCTATATGTTTTTGTTTCCCTTGCTTTAGCAGACATATCTTGAAAAATGTTGCTATGGCTAATGTTAGAGAAATTACTGCTTGTGCTCTCTTCTAGGATTTGTATGGTTTCAGGTCTCACATTTAATTCTTTAATCCATTCTGAGTCTGTTTTTGTGTATGGTGTGAAAGTGATCCAGTGTTATTCTTTTACATGTAGCCATCTAGTGTTCCCAGCACCATGTTGAAGTATACCTATTTCCGTCTTAAAGAAACAGTGCCTTGATGTTGCCTCATTTCCTTTGGAGTCAATCATCTTCATTTTCATAATGAACTACGTTCCTGCTGCAGATCTGGGGCGTACATGTTGGTGTTTTAAATTTACTTTAGTTGTTTCTGTCCTTCATTCGTCAAATACTTCTTGCATACCTACTACATCTGGGCATTGGATTGCCTGTTGGGGTGACCACAAAGAGAGAAATACATGGTCCTGGCCTTGTGGAGCTTACAGTATCCATGTGGGAGACAGACACTAATAAGTCCTCTCCCAAATAAGTGGAAAATTGCCCCAAGGAAGTGGTGTTTCAGCTGACATCTGTGTAGGGGAGAAAAAAGGTTCCAGGTAAAGGGAACAACCAAGTTTAAAGGCTCCACCTTGCAGCGGGGTGGGGTGGAGGAGGGAGCATCCTACCTCAGAGGAACTAAAATAATGCAAGTGACTGCAGCCTGGGGCAGATGCAGCTGGACCCCGTCATGCCATTGGTTGAAGGGTTGGACTCCTCAACAAACACTGGGGCCCTGTCAGCAATGAAGAAGAGGATGTGGATATCAGGTGCATAAGCAACAGTACTCACAGAAACACCCCGAACATGTTCTATCAGAAATAGACCTCTCCCATTTCCCGCCTTCTCATAAACAGCATAGTTTACCGTCACTCATCTCAGTGAACCTTCTCACCATCCATCCAGTGGCTCAGGCCAAAAATCTAGCCATCATCCATGACTCCCCCTGTGTCTTCGTGTCCCTAGCCCCCATGTCTTGTCTATGGCCCAGTCCTGTCCATGCCACCTCCTAAATCTCCCTGCAATGCATCCACCATTACCTTCCTACAGCAGCCTCTGGCTCAGCGACTGCAGTGGTTTCCCAGCGGTTCTCCTGTTTGGGTGGCCTTTTCAAAATGCAAATCTGATTATGTCACCGCCCTCCCTCAAGTCCGGAGATCCAGGGTCAATCTTGATTGGCTTTGGCCTGTCACGGCAGCCTCGATCCACTTGCCCTTGGCTGGTGTAGTTGTGGACGGACACCCAGTGACTCACCTCCGGTCCCTGGGCCTTGGGCCATGCTTCCAGAGAGCTTCTGGGAAAGGTATTCTTGCTCGCTGGACAAGACCACTGCAAGAAAGGGATCCTTTTCCGGCTAGGCATTGTTGCACTGGGCGTGCCCGTGTCCCGGCCCCAGGGCCTGCCCGGCGGGGGGAGGTGGGTCTCAGCACGCGCCGCCCCAAGGGCCCCACCGTCTCCGGCCTCCAGGGCTGTCGTGGGCGGCGGGACCCGAGCAACCGAAGCTCCCGGGCGCACCGGCGTCCTGGGGGAAGCTGCGGGAAGGAAGGAATGGGCTTGCCGACCGGAGGGGACCTCAGAGAAAGTCAGGGAGAGGATGAGCCGGCACACAAGGCTGGGGAGGGGGGCCGGGCCAGAGGCAAGGATTTCCTGCTGCCCCCGCCCCCGCCCCCGCCCCCGTCCCCGTCCCGACCGGCCCACGTCGCTGAGCGCCGACTCCGCGCAGCCTGCACCGGAGCGCGCTGGCTCCGGGGGCCCGCCCGGGGCTGACCGAGTCCGCTGCCGCCGGCCACGGGGCTCGCTCTCCCGACTTCAAAGGCTCCTCGGAGCGGGGCCGCCCGGCGGGGAACGCGTACTTCGCCTGTTCTCGGGGCGGGGGCACCGCGTGGGGGCCCGGGGGGTCGGGGCGTCGGGGCCTCGAGCAGCCGCGGGAAGACCGGCGACCCGAGCTCCGCCGCGGGGCGGGTTCCGCAGGTTCCCCCGCCTGCAGTTCTAGAGGCGCCTGTGGCAGCGCGACGGCCGAGCTGACAGGGCTGCGCCCCCATCCCGGGGCCGGGACGCCGCGTTTCTCCACGTTACGTAAGACGTTCCCGTAGGCTCCCCGGACCTGACCGGACCCCGGGCGGACGGCGGTCGCGGCGCCCCTCCCCGGAGCGGAGCGCAGCGCGCACACCGCGGGCCCGCCCGCCGGCAGGTCGCGCTCTCGGGGGCCGCGGCCCCGCCCTGCCCCGGCCTTGGAAAATCCGCAGGCACGGCCTCCCTAAATGGCCGCGGCGGCCACGCACAAGCCCGTGGGCGGGGCTCTGTGATGACTGGCGGATGCCGTGACCAATTACGTCCAGGGGCTTGTTTGTTTGTTCCCTCCCCCCCGGGGGCCGAGACTTCCGTGACTGACAGTTCACTCCGGGCGCTGTTACATAAGGGGAGGGCCAAGGGCTGCCCCACCCGAGCGGAGCCGATTTGATTGGCAGGGAGCAGTGCGGTCGTCCCAACGCCCCCGGAAGAGCGTCCTTGACGGACAGGTATGGGAGCCACTTGGCGCCGGGAGGCTGGGCGGAAGCGTCCGGGCCCAGGGGCGTGGGGCGTGGGGCAGGGGGCGGGGCCCGACCCCGAGAGCAGGGCGGGGCAGGGAGCAGGCGGGGGCCGGGCTGGCGCTGCGGCCAGAGATGCTGTGGGGCCGCGACGGCGCTCGGCAGCCCGGAGCTCCGCGTTGAAAGCGCCGAGGTGAGGTGCGCTGCCGGCCGGCTGGGAGGGACGGGAGGGCCGTGGAGTCCTTAAACCCGGGCCGCTAGCGCCTTCGGCCCTGTGTTTGTCTGCACTGCCCGGCGCTCCCGACTCCGGAGCGACGGCGGCCGCGCTGGGACATGGGGGCGGGGCCGGGCACCTGTCCGCGTTTGCTGGCACCTGCTGCGCCGGCGGCCGCGGGCCCCGGGCCGGTGCTGGGGGCTGTCCAGGTGCTGGGCCCGGCCGCCCGAAGAAGGGAGGCGGGTCCGACCGGCTCGCCCCGTCCGCGGCCCGCCCTCCACGCCTCCGTCCTGCGCCCGGAGTAGGGGGGGGTGTCCCCGAGCCCCGAGGCCTTCAGCTCTTCACCGGAGGGGCTCGCGGGCCCGGGGCCGGCCTTGAGCCGGCTGCGAGGCTGGGCCGTGGCCCCTGCCTTGCCTCACCTCGAGACAGGTTTGTCCGGATTCCGTGCGTGTGCGGAGATGGATTTCCGCCCCGGGCGAGGGTGCGGGTCCCGGCTGTCCACAGCGAGCCGGGCCAGGGCCAGTGCTTTTTCGCCCTTGCTCAGTGCCTTGCTCGGTCTCCTTTTAGCGTGGAATTTAAAGCGTTTGGGGTGATGTATTAAGTTAGTGCCTATTTAGGGGCCGTGGCACGTAGGAAAGCAGCACCCTTCTTCTGGAG
Organism: Nyctereutes procyonoides; assembly: GCF_905146905.1. Lineage (NCBI taxonomy): Eukaryota > Metazoa > Chordata > Mammalia > Carnivora > Canidae > Nyctereutes > Nyctereutes procyonoides. The sequence goes on along the minus strand of NW_026575052.1, from coordinate 23,358,627 downwards.
TTTTGGCTCATGTCGCGTTCAGATCGTTCGTACGGGCCCAAGACACTGATTGCTCAGCTGTATGACGTAAGGGGAGACCATCCTGTTTGGTTTGTATGGCCAGGGCCGAACCAGCAGAAATTCTCAAATTGTGTTCTAGCGCTTCCTTCCATCTATGTCAGTTCTGTTGGAAAATGCTGGGCCGCGTCGGTAGACTAGACATCTCATAAATGGTGTATTCTCCAAAAGGGTGCTGCAGTTTCTCGCGGTTGGAAACATAGGGCAGCAGTAGAAGATACCTCCTGCTTAAAGACAGAAGGAACTGGGGGGCAAGTTTTGATTTTTCTTTTCCCCCAAGTTTTGATTCCTAAAGGCAGAGTCACAGACTCACTACGTGTTAGACTTGAAAGGGACCATATAGGTGAATGAGTCACTCCAGTAAATTTACATGGTGGTGAGCACTGTGTCCTAATGGGACGAGGTCCCCTTTAAGTCAGATGGGTCCTAGAAGTACTCTAGGTCAGAACATGCCCTTACACATCTTTGATGTCCCAACCATTCACATCTGTGCCCTAGACACCTTTAAAGGCAGACGTGTGGAGAGCTCTCAGCAATAAGTTGCTGTTTGAGTATAAGGCCACAGGTTAGTGGAAGAACCAGGATCCTCATTCCTTTAATTACTGGGTGGCATTAGGTTGTGGAAAGGAAAACAGCAGTAATTGGCATCATCCTGGTATGTGAGAGTTGGTATCCACCTGCAGACATCACAGGCTTGTCATTAAACAAATTTTTGCTCTCAGGGACATATGGTACAGAATTCTCTAGTGATTTGCTCCATATGAATTTAGCAGAATTTTGCTAAGTTTTGACCCTTTTTAACCTTCAGCTTTTTGATTGGTGCAGGTAGGAACTGAGAGAAGAGCTCTGCTTTACACAGAACCAAGCCTGGGGAAAATCACCAGAGCAGAGAAGTTGCTGTTCTTAGAGCCTGGCCTGCTGCTTTTTGTCTGCCTCTTCCTCTGTATTTTTAGTAAATGACCCAGTGACTTTATGACCTTTGAGGCATACTTTCTTGTCCACTCCTTGACACTGTGCTGGGAGATTTTGTTTGTGAAATGTCTCTGCATGCCTTTGTTGCATTTGTATGTACTGCTTGGCAATTCCTTCGTCATCTAATCCTATGGTTTCCACACATTAAACAAACAAAAAAAAAGACCATTTCTCAGGGATGATCCTGCCAGGACCCAGTTGGCTCTCTCTGTCTTCTCTGCTCTACCTTCTCTATTATGTCTTTGGCTACGAGTTGCTGGGGAGAATAATTTTGTACTTAACTCTTTTTTAAAAGATTTTATTTATTTATTCATGAGAGACACAAAGGAAGAGAGAGGCAGAGACACAGGTAGAGGGAGAAGCAGGCTGCATGCAAGGAGCCCGATGTGGGACTCGATCCCAGGACTCCAGGATCAGCCCTGGGCGGAAGGCAGGTGCTAAACCACTGAGCCACCCAAGGATCCCCTACTTAACTCATTTAAGACGCTTATCAGTCCCCTTGGCTCTTTAATTCCCATAACTCTACACAGTGACAGGCCTTTTGCATATGCGGGTACAGCGCACCCTGCACCTGGCTTTCCCATAGTCAAATGCCTACTACAGATGCTAGTAGCAACTGGTGTAGTCCACCCATGTCTTCTGCATTTCTGGCACCAAAGCTTAATAACTGTGTCACTGAATATTATGAATCCTGGCCAGGGACTCGGTACACAGATTCCTGTAGGTGTTTAAAGGTGGGAAAGAAACTGGAGTCAGAAGAGAGAGGGGGTAATGAAGGAAACTTTTTGAAGATATCTTTTCCCCCTAATTTTCATCACTATGTATTATACAACGTTATGCTGAATTTCTGTGTAGAATGTTAGATTTATTTCTCAAATATTCTGGAAATCTTAACTGTTGGTGTTGCTATATTTCTGTGATTTCTCATCTCATTTTTAGGTAAAGTGACTTCTGAGGACAGAAGAGTTTGATGACACAGACCACTGAATTTTTTTGGAGCCCACGTTATGAACCCTTTCTGGAGCATGTCTGCAAGCTCTGTCCGCAAAGTAGGTATAGTTGATAAATTTAGCGAGGAAATCCATTTGAGTCAAGGTAGAGGTCAAAGTAATTTATACTGAGGTAGTCTATAACCTTAACAATAATTTTGTATGTTTTTGTACATTACTCTGGGTCTGAAAACCAGTGTTGTTTTCATGTGGGCCAAGCAGGAACATGCCCTCACACATTTTTGAAATGTGAATTAAATCAAGCTGGCTTTCCTTAGGATATTTTTTCTTAAGTTTATTATTTTTTTTAGTAATCTCTACACCCAACATGGGGTTCGAACTCACAACTCTGAGATCAAGAGTCATATGTTCTTCCAATAAAGCCAGCCAGGCACCCATAGGTTTTACTTCTGAGAAATACTTTCCCGCTGAAAGTCAGTTTCTGAGACTAAGATCGCATCTCAAGTAGAAATCATTCTGGAAATCACAATTCTAAGATTATCTTGATTTAGGGTATTTACACATGATGAAATTTGTGACACATTATTGTAGTAGTCTTTTTACTATTCTGTAAGGTTCCACAATCAGAGCAGCTTTGAGAAAGACCAGTCCAATGTGGTCACCTCAGACTTGAGGGCACCAGTTTAATTTTTCCAAACAAAATGTCTATTTTAAAATCGCAAAAACTACATTGTAGGAAAGCTTAATGCAGACAAAAGAGAATGAATATAATGAATATAACCCAGAATTCCACCTCTAGGAGACCAGCCCCAGGAATCATCTTCTTTTCTATCCATATAATATTGATTCTTAACGCGGCTAATTTGGGCTTTGGTTGTACTTGAGCCAGAGAAGTGTCTCTTGAGATGGTGGTTTAATCTCTGACTCATGTGGACCTCTGTCTTTGACTCAGGCTGACAGTCTGCTGGGGATAGCCCAGATGTAGATCATCAGGGACAAGACCAGAGCAGCGCAAGTGAGAGCATAGCTTTGTTCGTTGTTCCTAAGTGAGGTGCTCACGCCAGGTGGTGACTAGTATCTGTCACCTCTACTGTTTGTTTTAAGCTGCTTCACACCTGACCTTCTACAGGACCTAAGAGCCAGTGGACTCTTCTCATCTCGTACAGTTGTCTAATTTCTAAGTAACCCCTTGCCCTCTTTTTGGGGTCACCAGAAGAAACCATTTCTTTCTCTGTACATCCTGTTCATATTGGTGTTACTGTTTTTATAGGATGTAGCTTTAAAATTTTTTCTATTGCTTTAGTCTTCCTTCAGCTTTGTTCTTTTCCTAATGGCCTGCCTGCTCAGAGGACTTTTTAGTCATCTTGATCATGGTGCTAGAATGTCCTTGTGAAAGAGTCATTCCAGCTTTTAGGTCAAGGGTAAGAGTACATCACATGTACTCTTGTCATTTAAGAATCACGCTAACAAATGTTCTCACAACTTCATCTTGAATAGCGATCTGAAGGTGAAGAGAAGGCATTAACAGGGGATGTGATAACCAGCCCTCCACGTGCCGCTCCAAAGAAACAGCTGCCTTGTATTCCCAAAAACGCTTTGCCCATAACTAAGCCTACATCCCCTGCCCCAGCAGCACAGTCAACAAATGGCGCACATGCTTCTTATGGACCCTTCTACTTGGAATACTCTCTTCTTGCAGAATTGTAAGTGCTTGAACTATCTTGTTAAATTTTAACTCACCTTTGAAGGTGAAAAATGAAATCTACTCTGGTACACTCCGTATACGGCTGGTATCATTCGGTCTTAAGGCTCAAATGCATCCCCCTCCAGTATCAGGTAAGATCTGAAGGCAGACATGGGCTTGCATCTCCATGTCTATTTTGGAGAGCAAGAGGAGGATACTGAGATTTGTGAAGTATCTAAAATGGGTCAGGAACTGAGTGACTTAATTTTGGTGTGCCTGTATATGAGGTGAGGACATCCCTTCCCGAAGGGGCGGTTGTGGACACCAGGACAGCGAGAGGACAGCAATCTGTTGGTTCTGGGGTCAGATCCAGCTGGAGGCTTGTGTTCCACTGTGTTAAGTACCTCGTGAGACGCATCCTGGAACACCAGGGAAAGAGTCCCTGTTGGCAGAGGTCAGGAAGCCAGACTGTAGGGACTGGAACAGTAGACCCAGAGAAGTGACAGCATAGCAGGTACTTCTTAAAGCTGCCTTCGTGTACTTGAAGACCTGTCATTACAAAGAGGACTGGACTCCTGCTGTGTGACCCACAGAGGCAGAAGAAGTAGGCAGTTATAGGGAAGTCACAAAGATTGGGGCTCCAGGCAGGTAAGGGCAGGGCTAATCCTGGAAGCTGGAAGTCAGACCAAAGTCACACAAATCTGTAGCAGGAGGCAGGGGGCACTGCCCCAGAGTGCTGGGGGCCCCCTGACTGCACCCAGCCCACCACAAGGGCGCAGTGTCAGCCTGGAGCGCTTGTTACTAGGACCGAGTTGTGGAGAATTTTTCATTGCTGTCGTTTTTAAATGTCTTTGTATAGCCTGGAGCCTTCCCTCGCTGTACTCGCATCGTAATGGTCAGAGGGTCTGAGGCCCTGGCACAGTTGGCAGTGTGTGTGACTTGGTGGCAGTGGTCCCTTTGGCTTTATAATGGAGGCCTTGTGCCTGAGGCTGGGCAGCGAGTTGGACAGGCTTCTATTGTGGCCGTAAATCTGCTGTCTGTATTAGAGCACAGAACGGCCTTACTGTAGTAGACACATCTGCCAGCCAGCCATACTGCTGTTGACATGCTGAATTTTAGTGACTTAAAAACAGGATAACTGCTTTTAAAGAGGATTAAAAATGAGTGTGATGGTAAATAGGTAATGATAACAGTCAACTAAGGTTCAACAAGTTATTTCTCAGTAAAATTCAGGCTTGGCAGGTTAAACGTGTTGTGAGGCCCTGGGTCTACATTGTTTAAGGTCTGGTCTCAGCCGTATTCCTTTCCGCTCATGGTGACCAGGTCCCAGAAGAGCCAATGCCCCCTTTTTCCACGCACTTTTCTTGCTGCAGGGCCCACAGAGTTCAGGTGTCAGGTTCAGAGTTCAGGTGCCTGAGTCATGGTGTCACTTTGGGGGGGTGGAGAACCTAGGGGGAGCACCCCATGCAGAGCCTGCCTGCCTTCACTAAGATTATCGCAAATCTAAACACAGCCCTCGGCCATGTGGACTGGTATTCACACTTAAATGACATCAAAGTGATGGCAATTCTGTGGACTTTTTATTCGTGTTACCTAAAATTGTGCTTTCACAGGTGGTTGTTGAATGTGTGGGTGAAATCTGTTGTCCAGTCACAAAAATAAAAATTGTACACTCTTGTTTCCCTAAAATTTAATGTCCAGAACTTAGATCAGGTTGCATTGTTCAGAATTAGCTACTAGATGGTTTCCAAGGTGATGTTTTGGGAAAGTTGATTTCTGGGAGGAAAACTTGATTCTTTGTGTATCCCTGCTTGGCTTGAATTTGTCTGGGCCCCTCTCTAGCTCCTATTTCTCTGTGAGCTGGATTTGTAAAGCTGGGAAATGGGCAGGAGCCTGGGCCAGGTGAGATGGTGATGACTTGGCTTGTATGTTAGTTGTCAGCTGCCCCTCGAGGGACTGTTCCTTCTCTCCAAACGTGAATGTAGGGTTGTGTGATCTGTATGTCATTTACATCCATACAGTTTCGTTATTCTGTTTCTGTTTTAGTACCCTGGTTGTGAAGCAGAAGCTGCCAGGTGTCTATGTGCAGCCATCCTACCGCTCTGCATTAAGTAAGAAGGATTTGCTCTTAATTTATAGCATACTTGGTTTCTCTGACACCATCTTGGGCCTTAACTGTTTTTGATTTTTTTTTCCTACAGTGTGGTTTGGAGTAATATTCATACGGCATGGTCTCTATCAAGATGGTGTATTTAAGTTTACAGTTTACATCCCCGATAACTACCCAGATGGTGACTGCCCAGTAAGTAAAAGTCAGGTCTGGCTTCATTTGTTGGGTCCGAGGAGGGCTTAAAGGACTTGAAAGATTTCTCTGCTCTTTTCTTGAGCCCATGATTTTACAATTTCAGTTTCTCAAAATGTTTTGTCTACTCAGTCATCTTTTAAGGGGATTTTTGTCCTTTGTTGCATCTTTTGCCACACCCGCCTCTGCCATTAGTTTTCCTTGTTTCTCTGCTCATGGTGTGTGAGAGAGGCTGGAAGCTGTCCTACGGCACTGTGTGCATGGCAACCGCTGTGCTGCAGCAGAGCAAAGAGTGACTCCCACCCCCCATTCCACCCCCCAGATGCAAAATTTCATTTTACAGGAAAATGGCAGAAGTTGTTAAGTATTCCTCTTGAAGCAGCTCTTTGACTTAAAATACCATGACTGCCTTGTCCTGAAGCTGCCTTTGCAACTATCTGTATGGGTCTAATAAGCTCCTTGCTTCCATTAAAGGACACGTCTCTCTTTAAATACAGCGCTTGGTGTTTGATATTCCTGTCTTTCACCCGCTAGTGGATCCCACCTCAGGTGAACTGGATGTGAAGAGAGCATTTGCAAAATGGAGGTGAGTCAATAAGCGTTTACTTTGGTGATCTACGTCAGCAGGATGCTTCAATAATCCTACGTTGTTTCTTTTTAGGCGGAACCATAATCACATTTGGCAAGTTTTAATGTATGCAAGGAGGGTTTTTTACAAGATTGATACAGCAAGCCCCCTAAACCCAGAGGCTGCAGTCCTGTAGGTTACTCTGCTTTGTTCTTTTAGATAAATTTGCAAATGAAGCTAAGGAGATGATCTTGGTAACTTTTTGATTTAAACTTTTAACACAGGTATGAAAAAGATGTTCAGCTTTTTAAAAGTAAAGTGGTTGACAGTGTTAAGATGTGCACTGCTCGTTTGTTTGACCAACCTAAAATAGAAGACCCCTATGCAATTAGGTAAGTGGTACATGATCTAGATTAACCACACTTTGCCATCCTGTACTTCCATTTTCCAGGTGGTCTTAGAATGGGGATTTAAAAGGAAAGGGTATCATTTGTTAGCCTGGAACCTTTATCATTTGTTGGCAGCTCGCTTTCTGAAATCTCTTGGGCAGAAAGCTTGACATCTACTGGCATACTGTGCCAATAGCAAGCTATTTAGTCACTTTGATTTCCTAAGGATCCTTGTAATATGCATGTTCAAATGTCCAGACTTTTCTTTTCAGCTGGCAGTTTTAGCTGGAGCCCCTCTTAAACTGCCATAGCCCCACTGTCAATCAGATTTGGGGGAAGGAGAGAAACTGAATAGGGTGACTAGGATGAATGGTGTGTTTCTTCAGCACTATGATATTTAATCTTGGAAGCATCTAAATGATTGTTGAGACCTGAGGAATTGGTGATTTAGCTCTCTGGCAGCACATATTGCTGGGAGGCTGGTTAAGTACAGTGGTTAAGAGCCTGGGCTCTGCAGATAGACTGGTTGGCTTTTGTGCTGACTGACTTGAGTGACCCAGAACAATTACTTAATTTTACTGCCATACTTTCTTCATCTGTAAATAACAGTACTTCAGGGATGGTTGTGAGGCTGAAATGAGCTGACCCACGTAAGCGTTCTATAAGGAATAGTTGCCCTGTGAGAGAATCATCTAGATTAATGTCTAAAACTTACATGTTGACAACTGATTATTGTTCCTTGTTAAGTGTTGTTAGGGAATTGGCTTAAATATTCAGAAATGAATGTTATACAAATTTAGTAAGCCAAAGCAGATTTTTAAATATTTTTCTCTTCCTTAAGCTTTTCTCCATGGAATCCTTCTGTACATGATGAAGCCAGAGAGAAGATGCTGACTCAGAAAGTAAGTACATAACCATTTTTGAAACCATTAACTGTCTCCTTTCTGAAATGTCTTCTTCAGAGACTACTCATTATGTACACATAACTTTTTGGGAAATTAGTCTGTACAGCACCAAAGTCTCCATCAGCCCTATTTTTAATGTCTGTTTTTGATTATACCTAGAAGAAGCCTGAAGAACAGCACAATAAAAGTGTTCACGTTGCTGGCCTGTCATGGGTAAAGCCTGGTTCAGTACAACCTTTCAGTAAAGAAGAAAAAACAGTAGCAACTTAAGCGCTGGTGAATCTGGTGCACCGTGCACTTTCCTGCCGGACTCGGGCCTAGTTAGAGCTGACCGAGGGCAAAGGACTGCCGGAAGAGTAAAACCGTGCGAACGAGGACTGGTATCGTGTGTCCGTGTGTGCTTAGGTTCTAACAGCAAGTTTTGGAAACCTCTCTTTAAGTAACGCATTACTTCTGTCAGAAGTGTCTTTAGGGTGGTTATCTAGTGTACTCCAAATTATTGGGGACCTCGAGGCTTAAGTATTTTTCTGCATATAATGCTAAAGGTAAGTTACATTCATTTACACTAATAGAGTAGATAGAGCTCGGCACTATCTAATGACTTTCACGTCCGTGGTTTCAGTTGTATATACATTAGGACGTGGAGAGGGGAGGTAGACGGGGGAAGGTTCCGTAGCTCATAAGCACTTGTAAGGGGGAGGTCATCTGAACCCCAGTCTTCAGTCTACTGTCTTACTGATTTACGGACTCCTGTCAATCACTGAGGTACACATTAGGTGAGTCAGAGGAAACCACAACACTTGTTCATAGTTGTTGTTTTTTTTTTCCCCGAAAGCAAATTACTGTATTTTTATGGCAGGAGGGAGAAAGTGTTAAAACGGTTTCTAATGAAGTCAGATATTTAAATGATGAATGACTAATGTGTTTTGTAGAAACAAAATAAACCAATAAATGATTGTTCTTTGTCATTTATACAGGAAACCAAAAACCCTTTCTCAGTATAACTAAACAAAGATTAATTTATAAATGCTTTATTGAAAAATACACTTATTTTCATATAAAATTACAGTAGCAGTATCTTGAGAGGTTTTATAAATATTTTTGCACCACTATTCTAACTGAACAGTGTAAGTTCCATATTTCTTTCAGAGCAATATGAAGTTACCCAGTAACTTGGTTTATACTGATTCAATTTACAATTGAATTTTCTCCCTAATAAGATTATTTGTTTAACTTTAAAACTGCTGGAACAATAGTGATTAATAAAGGTATATATAGATAATTCAATAGCTGTTAAATAACATTTCTAATTTTTATAAATGGTACTATGTACTAATAAAAACCTAAATTCTCCAATCTATTTTTTAAACTGCCAAGAACACACCCAAAGATAAATTTATCACCTTAATAGACACGTGTCTTTCAGATAACTACCTCCTAAAGAAGAGGTCATAATTTTTCATATTCCCTTAATTCAACTTGATTTAAAATCTTTACTTAGCCAACTGATCCCTATTAACAACAAAAACCTGGAGAATTTAAAACACATGCCCAAAGGTGGCTACTGGGGCTTAAACAGTTTAAAAAAAAGTACAAAAGCATCAAAGATGATATTGCATGTTTAGCCTGGAAGTTTTGTACTTCATAAAGTTCACATTGTAGAAAGTGCCATCGCAAATATACAGCAAAATCTGGGTTACAAAATCATGCTTTTTACAGCCCTAAAGTGCCACTTCTTATACAAGTTCACTCACACATTGCACACCAAACAATCCAGCACTTACCACACTGTACCACACCTAGCAGGGAGAGGGAAGGATTCCATAAAGGGAATGGGAGGCCTGGGACAATAATCTAGGAGCTCCGAATCTGGGCTTTCTCCCTTGTTCTGTTTCAGGAATGCAAAAACCTCCTACTCCTACCAAGTGTTTTGGGACAAACACCTAAGTTTTTGTTTTGCTTTTCATGAGAAGCTGACCACAAAACAGGTAGGAATGAACGGAAATACAGTCCCTCTGCTGGAGCACATCAACAGAGACCTCTTACACATATATTTGAGCACGCTCTGTTCCCTGTAATACTTAGAAAAGCATTGCTGAAGAGTTAAAAAAAAAAATCCCTGTTTGGATTCTAAGTAGCCTTGATGGCGAGCACTGAGTGGTAGGAAAAAGGCAGTTGGGATGAGTAGAGCTATCCTAAGGATACTGGAAGATTAGGAAAAGAGCCCCATAATCTAGCATGCATTAAATGGTGCTGCTGAACAGAGTTTGTGAAAAGACCGTTTCAGTACAACAGACTAACCTCAGTGAGAACCTCGGTCATTAGCTACGTCTTGGAGACGGCGTAATAAGGCAGAATGATTTTCTGGGCAAATTCTTTTTGCAGGGGATTCGCTTCCATCTTCCAAAAGAATCCCTCTCTTTTTGGTTGGAGTTTCTCCTGTCCGTATCATACTATTAATTTCTCTCAGTCTCTAGAGTGGGAGGAAAATAGATACAAAACAGTAATGCTAATATGCAGAGTTCAGTGTTAAGAACCTCAAATGAGTTAAGAATTCACTTTGAAGAGTTTGAACATCTTTGTAAGAAAAGACCTACTAAATTATATATTCTTCAATTTCACTTTTCAGCTGGCCGACGCTGATGACTATCTGGGTTGGAGGGCAGAGTATTTCTATTTTTTAATAGAAATAAGTCCAGGGGTGATTCTGATGTATACTTTTCTAAAAATAAGAGTTCGCAAATTTGTGACTTTTTTTTTACAGTAGATAAGGAGCATCACCTTGCTGTGCCATAAGAAATAAGTCCAGGGGTGATTCTGATGTATACTTTTTTAAAAATAAGAGTTCGCAAATTTGTGACTTTTTTTTACAGTAGATAAGGAGCATCACCTTGCTGTGCCATACTGAGTCAATTCCATATGTCTCCGTTTTCCTTTTTTAAAAAAGTGTGATTTTACACAGTATTATGCCTTTTTCAGTCTAGTGTTACTCATATCTTAGCAGTTCTCAACTGGAATTTGATTCCTTAATTCCCTAAGGCATCCATTGTAGGTAATTAGTGTGATCTAGGAAGCACTAGTTATATTTCATCCTTGGAAGAATTGAAAAAAATTCGGCAAAATTGAGAAAAATCCTGGCAAATTATCTTCTTTTTTTTTTTTTTTTTTTTTTTTTTATTTTATGATAGTCACAGAGAGAGAGAGAGGCAGAGACACAGGCAGAGGGAGAAGCAGGCTCCATGCACCGGGAGCCCAATGTGGGATTCGATCCTGGGTCTCCAGGATCGCGCCCTGGGCCAAAGGCAGGCGCCAAACCGCTGCGCCACCCAGGGATCCCGGCAAATTATCTTCTGTGTTCTGATGTGAGGAACCCTGACTGAGAAAAATTGCCAGGATGCTAGTGAGACTGGACCTATATATATATATATCTATATCTATATCTATATCTATATATATATATCTATATATATATATATATAGTGCGTTCAGCATTAAGTTTCTCCAAAGCCCCAAAAGTCAGTTGCCACAGTATTTTCTGGTAGTTAGTTGGTTACAGTTTTTTTTTTGTTTTTTTACATGCCTCTTCCTTATCCATGCCTCCTTATGGAAAATAAACTCAGCATATTCATCTGTGTTTATACAGGACATCTCAAACAGGAAAGTAGGGAGAAGAGAGTCATGAATCCTCTCATGATTACTACCCCACTGCACCAGTTTTGGCCAGTCTTACTTTATCTATACCCTCCTTCATTTCCCTTTCACCAGATTGTCTTAAAGCTAATTCTAGACGTATTTTATTCTTTATTTTAAAATAAATTTTCTGAGGTTTTAAATAAAATCACTGGTATTCTTTTATTATTACATATGCACCTTCTCAAATGTTAACCACCTTAAGAAAGCTTTTCTTTGATTTTCTCTTCTTTCTTACATTTTCTAATCTCTAGTCTCCTATTTACTTGAATATCCCTTATATTGATAATTGTATGTGTTACTTGTATATAATGTATATATCATTATATGAAATATACAGTATAGCTGTATAATATACATAGCATATTAATATATACCATATATTAATATATTCATCAGTTATATATAACATCAATGTGTTAATGACATTATATATAATACACAATCTTACACATCACAATTTATTTATACAATATGTACATATTTTAAACACAAATAACTTAATCCAAAAAAAATTCATACAGAATGTGCTGTGATTTCTTGTCCTCACTCAGTCTGTCACCCAGCATCTACTGTTATCTTTCACTCACTGAACAGATCAGGCTACATATAGCCTCTGTTATCTATGAATGCACTCCCTAGAAATGTAATATTGTATATTAAATGGGTTTAAAAAAATTTGAAATGGCAGGGGTGCCTGGGTAGCTCATTCAGTTAAGGGTCTGACTCCTGATCCCAGTTCAGGCCTTAATCTTAGGGTTGTGAGTTCAAGTGCTATGTTGGACTATTTTAAAAAAAACTGAAAATTTTATGTGTTTGGAATATTTGTTTAATCGACATTGCATCTTAGATCTTCCCATATCATATATGCACATCTCTTTAACTGCTATATGATATTCTATGTCTATCATACTTTAATCCCCTACTGATGTATTATTTCCTCCCAGTTGTTTAATACTACAAGCAATGTTATAATATTCAACAGGCTGTGCCAATCCACTGAAACTTCCCTGACAAGTATCACTAATGATCCCCAATCATGTTAATTACCTTGCATGGTATTCTATAATTCTTTATTCATGGTAGCATAAATGTTAGGCTATTACAGGTTGGTTCTAGACTCAAGGAACTTGTGATCTCAGCTACCATCTATTAAGTCATGGTGACAAGTGTTTCTTCAACCAAGTCTAATTAGAGAAATTGTCAATTCTGTGCTAGAATTTTTTTTTTTTTGAAACCTTTCCAGGTGGTGATAGATTAAGCGTGTAGAGCATGGCTTTCAATCTTGCATAACTTTTTTTTTTTTGCACAAATTGTCATTTTTTTTTAAAGATTCACCTAAGTAAAATTCACCTTTGTAAGTGTACACTTGTGCATGTTTTGACAAACCCAGTCATGTAACCCACTATAATGAACAGCTTCTTCATTCCAAAAAATCCTCACATTTCTAGTTAAAATGCTACCCCCTGCCTCTCCCCACAACAAGCACTGATATGCTTGTCCCTATAGTTTTGCTTTTTCCAGAATTTCATAGAAGTAAAACCCTATCGTAAGTGGCCTACCAAATCTAGTGTGTTTCACTTAGGCACAAGTGCATTCGAGGTTCCTCTGTGTTGCTGGGTGTTACCAGTTTGTAGTTGCCCATTATCCAGGTGTACCATAAATCTGCTTATCCATTAGCCAGCTGAAGGACATTTGGGTTATTTTCTACTTTTTGGCAATTACGAATAGTCCTAAACTTCAGTTTGTGTACACGTTTTTGTATGAACCTTGGGTGAACACCTAGAAGTGAAATTTCTGTTTATATGGTAAGGGTAGGTTTATAAGAAAATGCCAAAATTATTTTCCAGGTGTTAGAGCCATGCTGTATCATTTTACATTCTCACCAGGAATATATGAAAACTTCCAACTGCTCCACATCATTGCCAGAATTTGTTACCCTTATATTTTAGATTTTAGCCATTCTAATAGGTATGTAACAGATGAAGTGTGTTCAAATCTTTTGCCTAATTTTAAATTTGGTTGGTTGGTTTTCCTTTTGCATTTTGATAAATCCTATATATGTTGCAGAAATAAATCCTTTATCAGATGAGAGGTCTGTAAAATTTCTTCCCAGTTTGTGGCTTGTTTTTTCTTTTAAAGAGCAGGAATTCTTAATTTTGAGAAGTCCCATTTATCAGTCTTTTATGGATTGTGCTTTTGATGGTGTTATCTAAGAAATCTTTGTGTAAATCATGTTCACAAAGATTTTGTTCCCCTATGGTTTCTCCTATAAGTTTCATAAGTTTTACACATTTAGGTCCATGGTCTGTTTTGATTCATTTTGATATGTGGTGCAGAGTATGGGTGCAAGTTTACTATTATTTTTGTATATAGTTACCTAGTTGTTCAATACTGTCTGTTGAAAAGGCTGTCCTTTCTCCACTAAATTACTTTTGCACCTTTGTTGACAATCAGTTGACCGTGTATATGTGGTCTGTTTCTGTTTTTTTTTTTTATCTGTGTGTCCTTTCATCAATACCATATTGTCTTGATTACCATAGCTTTACAGTTAAGTATTAAAGTCAGATAGTGTCTTCCAATTTTTTCAAAAAATTTTTAATTATTTTAGTTCCTTTTGCATTTTCATATACACTTTGGAACCAGTTTGTTAACCTGCACAAATAATTCTGGGATTTTGTCAGGAATTGGGTTGAACTTACAGATCAATTGGAAGAAAACGGAGATATTGAAAATGTCATCCAATTCATGAACATGGTATTTCTCCATTTTCTTAGTTTTTCCTTCACCACTGTTGTGTAGGTCTCAGGATAGGAGTCTTGTACGTCTTTTGTCAAGACTTATCACTAAATTGTTTTAAGTAGGCTCCACACCTAGTGTGGAGCCCAATATGGGGCTGGAACTCACAACCCTGAGATCAAGACCAGAGCTGAGATCAAGAGCTGGATGCCTACTGACTGAGCCACCCAGGCACCTCCTGAAGTATTTAATGTTGTAGTGCTTTAGAAAATCTTTACTTCTCATTACTTGCTGCTATATAGAAATAAATTTGATTTTTGTACATTAGTCATATAACCTTGCTAATCTTATTAGTTTCACTAACATTTTTTAGATTTTGTGGTTTTTCTATAGAGAAAATCATGTGAATGGTGATGGTTTTATTTCCTTTTCAGTCTGTATGCCTTCTTTATCTTGCCTTATTATATATGTGAAAGCCTGTAGTTATGTTGAAGAGGAATGGTGAGAGCAGATATCCTTGCCTTGTTTCTGATCTTAATAGTAGAAAACTAAATGCCTTCTCTCCAAGTATACTGTCAGCTGTAGATAATTTTGGTATGCAGACTTTATCAGATTGAGGAAATTCCAAGAGGTTTTATCATGAATGAATGTTATATTTGCCAAATGGTTTTTCTGCAACCACTGAGATGATTTATCACCTTCACCTTTTAGAAGCGTTTGTATAAAACTGGCATGACAGTTGATCATTGAATATGTTGGGTTTGAACGTTTGAATGGGTCCATTTATACTTGGGGTTTTTTTTAGCAGAGTACTGTATTTTCCTTCTGATGTTAATATTTTCATTTACTTTACTGTAAGAATATAGTATATATGCAAATATGTGTTAGGTGTTTGTGTTCTTGGTAAGGTTTCCAGTCACCAGTAGGCTATTAATAGTTAAGTTTGGGTGGAGTCAAAGTTGCATATAGATACTTGACTACATGGGGCATAGTCCTAAGCCCCATGTTGTTCAAGGGTCAACTGTATCTTCCTTAAATATTTGTTAGAATTTACCATTGAAGCCATGTGGTCCTATAGTTTTCTCTGAGAGGAGGTTTTTAAATTACAAATCCAGTTCATTTAAGAGATATAGGACCACTGAGACTACTTGTTGAGGGTATTTTAGAAGTGTGTGTCTTTCAAGGAATTGATCCATTTCATCTGCATTATTACATTTGTTGGCAAAAAGTTGTTTTTTAACGTTCGTTATAGTCTTAATAACTGTAGGACCTGAACCAATAGCTCTCACTTCTGATATTAGTGATTCATTATTTCTTTTTTAATCCTAATCTGTGCAGAGACGTATCACCCGGGTTTTTAATGGCCTTAATTTTCTGTATATTAAGTTGTCTGTTTCATGGATTCCTGTGTTTTTTCTAGTTGCTTAGGGTGAAATCTTAGATCACTGGTTTGAGATCTTTCTTCTTTTCTCATATATATAAGGATTTTAGGGCTATAAATTTCCCTCCTTTAGCATTGCTTTTGCTGCATCCCACAAATTTTGGTATGTCAAATTTTCATTTTCACTTAGTTCAAAATACTTTACAATTTCTTTTCTTCTTTGACTCATAGAAATATGCAATTTAGTTTGCAAAAATTTGGGGGTTTTCTAGGTATCTCTTACTGATTTCTGATTTGATTCTGTTGTGGTAAGAGAAAATACATTATCTGAACCCTTTAAAATTTACTGAGACTTATTTTATTGAACTCGATGTGCTCTATCTTGGTAAATGTTACCTGTGCATCTGATGCTGTTGGAGTGTTTTATAAATGTCAATTAGCCAGTATGGTTGCTCACATCTCGAATATCCTCACAGTTTATCTTCTGTTCACTTGTTCTATCAATTATGCTGAAATCTCTTGATAAATTTTTTTTCTATTTAGGATTTTATGTCCTATAACTGGGAAATAACCTTCTTTATCAGTGATAATATTCTTATTAATGATACGAAAGTTGGAGTGGCAACATTAATTACTGTTGGTAGAGTATATATAACTTTTTTCCATCCTTTTACTTTTTTAAAAAAACCACTTTATTGGGATATAGGTCACATAGCATACAATTCAACCACTTGAAGTGTACAAATCCATGGCTTTCAGTATGTTCCTAGAGTTGTGCAATCATTACCACATTCAATCATGTAATTCATTTGTGCAATTCATTACCACATATGCCCATTAACAGAAACCCTCCATTCCTCCCAGATCTAGGCAATCACTAATCTTCTGCTTCTATAAATTTGTCTGTCCTGGACATTTCATATAAATGGCATCATATAATAGTTACCCTTTTGTGACTGCTTTCACTTGGCATAATGTTTTCAAGTCCACCCATGGTATAGCATGTGTCAGTACTTCCTTTTGGTTGGAGTAATACTCTACTATGTGGACATGCATTTATTCTTCAGTTAATGGGATATCTACGTTATCGTCCTTTTACTTTAAAGTGGGCTACTTAGTTGGGTCTTGCTATTTTGTCCAGTCTTATAGTTTCTGCCTTTTAATTGATGGATTTAGACCACTTACATTTAATTGCTATTTGTTTGCTATTTTCCCATGTATTTTTTCCTCTTTCCTCCTTTTTTGGCCTTTTGCACTCAATATTCTGACTTGTATTACTGAATTGAGTATTCATTTGGTTATAGGGTGAATATCTAACACAGGCATACTTTGCTTTATTGTGCTTCACAAATAATGTGTATTTTGTGGCAACCCTGTGTCAAGCAAGTGTATCAGTGACATTTTCCAGCAGGATTTGCTACTTGGATCTTTGTATCAAATTTTGGTAATTCCCACAATATTTCAGAATTTTTCATAATTATAATTGTTATTATGATTCATTGAAAGTTCAGATAGCATATTTCTAAATTATGGTATGAACACTTTTTTAAAAAAGATATAATGACTACAGTACAGTATAAATATAACTTTTATATGCACTGGGAAGTCAGAAACTTCATCTGACTGGCTTTTCTATGGTAGTCTGGACCTGAACCTGCAATATCTCCGAGCTGTGCCTATATTAGAGGAATTGTCAGTCATGTCCTCCAGTTGATTTTGGGGCTATTGTTGACTTATGTTTCCGACTTTCACAATCCCACTAGCCACATCATTGGAATTAGATCACACTTATGTGGTGGTTGGAGGAAACTGTTTCTTTAAGTATTTGGTCTTCCTATTCAGAAATATCAGTATGTCTTTGTTATTAAGGCTAACTGAGGTCTCTACAAGGGATAAATTTACTCCAAGGCATGTGACACCTTCTGTTGCTACTGTAACAGAAAGATGGAAAAGGTTTTCTGTTTTCTAAGTTTTGCTTTCTTGTTTTCACCAACTTTTTATTTTAAAAGAAAAGTTGGAAAAATAGTACAGTGAACACCCAATTATCAGTAATTAACATTTTATCACATTTGTTTTCTCTCTATAATTTCTTTTTTAGTTGAACCATTTGAAAGTAAGTTGCTCATACTGGGACAATGCACTTCTGAAACATAAGCCAGTACTATCATCAATACCAAAGGAATTTAACAGAAATTTAAAAATAAAATTTAACACTGAAGTCCACATTAAATTTTCCCACTTGTTCCCAAAATATCGTTGATAGCTGTCCTTTTCTATTTAGGATCCAATCAAAGATCATGCACTGCATTTAGGTGTCCTGTCTCTAGACCTCTTCATTCTAGAACAGTACCTTCCCCATCTTCCCTTTCCTCATGATACTTTTTTTTTTCTTGCAATAATCTAGGCCATTTTGTGTGTTTCTGTCTCAGCCATCTTTATGAATACAAGTATCACGAATGGGCTTTAGGATTGAGTTGTACTCCTAAACACAGCACATGATGCCCAGTGATCTACCCTTATTGCCTCAAGGACATTGTTTTCTTTCCTTTTCTGGTGCTTCCTGGATACCCCTTCCTTCCACACCTTAGCATCTTGCTAACTTTTATACCATTAAGGCCTAATTCAAGCTTTCCTTCTCATCACAGATGGAGGCAGATGCTGCTACACAAATCTACTAAATAGGGCTGTCACACTACACTGTACAAAATGTCCATTTCTCCCCTTAGACAAAGAATCCAAAGGGCAGAGATACTACCTATCTCTGTAGAAACACTCCATAATCAGTTTAAACTGTAAATGCACAAATAAGAAAAGGAATGAAAAAAATCAATCTAAATTATTTTGTTTCCAGCCATAAAGTTCTCCCCCTAACCCTTGTTTTTTGCTACAGAAGGACTGGTCACTTTTCCCTTGTAGTTCCCATCACTCATGTGAGTATGGAGCATTTCCTATCAACCCCAATTCTGGGGTTGGGAGTTAATAACTAAAGGCCAAGATGTATACTAAGCTCACCTTTGAAGGACTGTTGCTGAAGTAATAGAAAATCTTTTCTCGAGGAGAAAGCATTGTTTCATTTTTATGTGGAGAAATGTAGACAGGATGGTTTTGAGACAGCTGTATTCGGCGAGGAGAACCTGTTCTTACAAATGGATAGGGAGAGAGTGGAGGAGCATCCATCTGTTTAAAAAAAAAAAAATCCATATTCCTAAGAAAGGTAATGAAATTTCTAACCAGGTGTTTTTATGAAAATGGTTATTTTTATTGAAAGAGTGGAGAGGTATAATAAACCAGTAACTTTTTGAATAGTAAACAGTATTAGCAGCAACAATTACACCTAAAGAAAACCATACAAATAACACAAGTGCTTACTTTGTGGCAGTCACAGTTTTAAGCATTTTTAATACATTATGGCATTTAATCCCCCCAGTTAACCCTATACACTAGGGACTGCTCCTATTCCCACTTTTATATATGAAGAGATACAAGACAGAGAGAGTTAAGTAACTTGAAAGGTTACCATAGCTGGTAAGTTTTGGACAATGTGAATGCATGCAGTCTCTCTCTTGTATTACAGTAATTTTTAGGGAATCCAAATACCATCTTATTCTTGTTTACCGCTTCACAATAAAAAGAAATTCTGTTGGGTAGGCGTATTATCTCTCTTAGAGATTTCCTCAGTTTTATTTAACAAAAGGATGATTTCTAAGACTAGTTCACCTATACAGCAGCTCATCTTAAGTGATTTCTCCTCCCTCACAGGTGAAAAAAGTATGCAATAATCCCTGTCAAACTTACTATGTTTGCCTGTGAGTACTTCATGGCAAATGTTTTAATTTGTTTTATGTAGATATTGTTGTAGAACTGAATGAGGTCTCCCCGCTCCTCTTCTTCCATGTCGCTGTTGGCACCTGTGAGACGAGTAGGTGTCGGAGGGGCACTGCTAGGCTGTGGGACTGGCAAGGTGCTGCTTGACCTCATGACAGGACTGGAATCTCTGCTGGCTGCAGCGGGTAGAACAAAGGATGTTAAACAGAAAGAGCTAGTACAGACTGTTTTTAAAAAGAAAATTCATTAAGAGAAAGGCAAATAGTACTTGTTTAAATGGCAGCAAATGGGCACTCTATTCTTCAACCCGGGGAGCAAAGCACAGATTCTAATAAGTATTAACTTTACCCCCTGCTATGTAGCAAGAGTTTACTGAGTAGTTTTCTCTAATAAATTACACCAAATTTTCTAGGACCTGTGCCCTGCATTAAGTGACAACAAGTCAGCAATTAGGTATTTCCATAGCATGGTTTCAGTTGGTATGCCAAACTTTCCTGGAACTGAGACCAACAAATTCCTGCCTGAAACCTTCTCTAATTTCCCTGGAGAAAAATGCTATGCAGAATATGCCTCAAAGCTATGGGATGAAGGACAACCAACTTTGCTACTAAATTTAGGATTCTATTTATTATTCCAACAATTTTTTTTGCCAATATTTTAAGTTTCTATAGTCATAATTTCATTTAGTAATCTTTAGGTCTAAAAAGTGAGAAGCTCCTAATTTTGTTTTCTAAGTGTTCATAAAGATCTTCAACACTTACTTCTGTCTTTGTTTAGTTCTGTTGGAGAATTCTGATGGCTTCTGCTATCACTGCTGCCAGAATTTCTTCTTTTCCTTTTCCCTTTTATCAAAACACTTCTGTATACCTTTAGAGACCATGATAAGAGGACAGATTTATTGAGCACATCTTAGACTACAGGACCTTCATATGTTATTAAATTCTCACGACTCGATGTAGTAATAGTTGTCCTCCTCAGGGAGGTTAATATATGCAGCCAAGATCATATCTGTTTGATATGGTTTGATATATAAGGTATATCTGTTAAATAACAGAGCCAAGATTTATACTAGGGCCTGCTGGCCTCAAATTCCAAATATGGCCTATAATGTTATAACAGGCAGTACTAGCACCCAACCATAAAATCAGGTTATTCTAAATCAAATACAAAGATCTTGCATACCTATCCTCTGAGATAAATGAACAATATTAAAGGTAAAATGAATTTTAGATTTTCATTTAATGTTGTCTTGGTTAAATGTACAGTACTGGTTTTCTAAACTAGCCTGAAAGGTGACATAAAAACCAAACAACTTCCTAAATTGACATCTATCGTGTGATTATCCGAATTAAGGAATCAAATATTTTACCTTTTGGAGAAAAGAGGACTTAAACTAATCAAGATGTGAAGCTGTCAGTCAATGATTAAACAATATTAAAGAAAAGAATTCCTTAAAGTAGATTCTTATTTTGTATCCTGGGGAAAGGCTGCAGAATCAACTGTGGTTAATTTTTCACATTTATCAAAGACTTTAAGCTTTATTTCAGCCCTGAGACAAAATGTAGTTACCTGGCTCCGGGCCTGTGGCTGAGTCCTGTAACAACGCATAATATTCTGGAAGGACTTATCTTCTTTTGTGACCTGGCAAACAGTAAGAGTATTCTGAGAGAGAAAGTAACTTCCAGCAAAATATATTGAAGAGCTCTATGAACCTACTTCCCCAGTAAAACTGGTGAAAATCATACAAACAGCCATTTCAAATCTCTGGAAATTGTCCTAAGGGTGTATAAAAAATGAAAAACTATTCAAGAAAATCTACTAAAATTCAGTAATAAGAGGGAGTAAGTGGCATCTGAACAAAGACCTGGCACAAAAAAAGTACATTTAACTAATTAAAAATTCACCCAAGGGACAAAATAGATCTGAACAGGCAAAGAAAAAAAAGAATTAGCAATCTTGGGATAGACTGTGGAACCTGAAGAACACAGAAAAAGGAAATGCAGAAAAATTAACAGAGCTTCAGAGAGCTGTGAACATCATTCAGCACACAGAGAGAAGCAGAAAAAATGTTAAATAAAGCTGAAAGCTTCCTAAATTTGTTTAAAAAATAGTAACCCACACAACTAGGAAGCTCTAAGGATTCCAAGTATAGGATAAATGCAAAGAGATCCATACCCAGACATACAGTAAAAATGATGAAAGCCCAAGAAAGGGAGAAGATCTTGAAAGCATAAAGAGAAGCCCAATAAAATAACAGGCAACTTCTATTCAGAAACTACAGAAGCTAAGAGGTGGTGAAACAACATATTCAAAGTGCTCAAAGTAAAAAACTAAGAATTCAGTGTTCAGTTATCTTTCAAAAATGAAAGAGAAATAAATAGAATCTCAAAAATGAAAGAGAAATAAAAAATAAACAATTTGCTGCTAACAGATTGATCTTACTAGAATACTAGAAGTTCGTCAAATTAAAAGGAAGAGACTTCAGTAATTCAAATACACATAAAAAAGCACTGATAAAGATAATTATGGAACCATAAAGACAGCATATATTTCTCCTTAACTGATTTAAAAAGCCATTGTATAAAACAATACATTTATAATGTTTCACTGGGCCTAAAACATACAGTAATGTATGCCAAAAACTGCCTAGGAGGAGGAATGCTGTATTGGGCTAAGGAAATGACTCCAGATGACAACTTAAAACCACAGGAACTGATAAAGAGAATCAGAAATGATAAAATTAATAAAACAAAAGTTATACATTAAATATATTTCAGCTCCTTTAAAAGTCACAGAATTATTGTTGGATTTGTAACACTTACGGATATCACAATTCACCTCAAAAGATGAAAAGGAAACAGCTACATAAAAGTAACACTTCTATATCTCACTGGAATTATGTTAGCATAAATCTGAAGCTAATATAGTTAAGGTACGTATGTTGGGGTGGGGAAATTGGGGAGATGTTGGCCAAAGAGTACAAACTTCCAGTCATAAGATGAATAAATTCTGGGGACCTGCTATCTAGCATGGTGACTACAGTTAACAACACTGTATTATATACTTGGAAGTTGCTAAGAGAGGTGATCTTAAGTGTTCTCACTACACAAAACAATTGGATTAGCTCCATGTGAAAGAATAAAGTTGAACTCCTACTTCCTACCATGTATTAGAAATTACTCAAAATGGATCAAAGACCTAAATGTAAGAGAGAAGACTATATAAAACTCTTGGAAGAAAACATAAATATCGATGACCTTGGATATAACAATGTATTCTTAGACATCAAAAGTTCAAGCAACAAAGAAAAAATAGAAAAATTGACTTAATCAAAATTAAAAACTATATGGTTCAAATAACACCATCAAGTAAGTGGAAAAACACCCAAAGTATCTACAAAATATCTGCAGAATATATAAACTACAGCTCAACCATAGAAAAGCACAAAACAATCCAAATAAAAAATGGACAAAGTATTTAAACTGGTATTTCACCAAAGAAGATATACAAATGACCAGCAGACAAATGATTGCCTGATGGCCAGAATAAAAAACCCAAATAATAGTTAATAAGCACAATAAAAGACATTCAACATCATGAGTCATTAGGAAAATAAACATCAAAACCACCATACTGGGGGCAGCCCGGTGGCTCAGTGGTTTAGCGCCACCTTCAGTCCAGGGCTGATCCTAGAGACCCAGGATCGAGTCACACATCAGGCTCCTTGCATGGAGCCTGCTTCTCCCTCTGCCTCCTGTCTCTTCTGCCTCTCTCTCTCTCATGAATAAATAAAATCTTAAAAAAAAAAAACCATAATGTATCAATCAATACTGAGATGACTATAATAAAAAATTGAAAAGCTGGCAAGGATGTAGAAAAATTAGAACTCTAATGCACTGCTAGTGGGAATGTAAAATGGTGCAGCTGCTGTCAAAAACACGGCAAGTTTCTCAAAAAACTAAACCTAAAATTACCATATGACCCAGCAATTCCACTTTTGGGTATATGACTAAAAGAATGAAACTAAAAGTTCAACAAGATATTCATACACTCATCTTCATAGTAGCACAATTCACCATAGCTAAAAAGTGGAAGCTACCCAAGTGGCCATCAATGGATGAATGGATAAACAAAATGTGGTATGTCCACACTATGGAGTATTACTCAGCCTTAAAAAGGAAGAAAATTATAACTCATGTTACAACACAGAAAGATCTTGAGGATGTTATACTAACTGAAATAAACCAGTCACGAAAAGACAAATACTGTAGGACTCCTAGAGGCACCTAGAATAGTCAAATTCATAGAGACAGAAAGTAGAATGGTGGGTGCCAGGAGCTGAGGGAGGGAGAATGCAAAGAACCTATTTAATAAATAAGTAGTTTTATTCTGTAGGGATGCAAATGTTTTGGAACAAGATAAAGGCTGGGTGTACAAGATTGGGAATGTACTAAATACCACTCAATTGTTCATTTAAAAATTGTTGATTTATATGAATTTCACATCAATAAATTTTAGAAAAATGTCTGATAATAAAAAGTGCTAATGAGAAGGTGGAGAAATGAAGACTTCATATACTGCTAGTAGAAATACAAAATACTGCAGTGACTTTGGAAAAACAGTCTGGCAGCTCCTCAAATGGTTAAATACAGTATAAGACCTTGCAATCCACCTTTAGTATATAGAAAAGAGAAATGAAAACATGTCTATGCAAGAACTTGTACACAAATGTTCATAGCATTATTCATGATAGTCAAAGTGAAAATACCCGGATGGCCATCAATTAACGGATAATCAAAATGTCATATATCTTTACAATGGAATATTATGTTCTAAAATTTACTGTGGTGAAGGTTGCACATATCTATAAAAACCACTGAGCTGTACATTTTAAGTGAGCGAACCAAGGGGTGCCTGGGTGGCTCAGTCACTTAAGCATCCAACTCTTGATCTCAGCTCAGGTCTTCATCTCAGAGTTGTTAGTTCAAGCCCCACACTGGGTGTGGGGACTACTTGAATGAATGAATGAATGAATGAGTGAATTATAGCTCAACAAAACTGTTAAAAGTGTTCTGAGAGTAAGGAAGTAACATCTTTACTTTTTCCTTTTATATTCCAAACGGTACTCACCTTTGCCATCACATAAATGGCACACATCAACAGCTGGTCCAGGTGTCTGTCCATCATAAGTTCAGGACACTGAATTATGGAGAATTCAAAACAGGTCCAGATTTTTTTCCTCAGTTCATCTGAAATATCCAGTTTAGCACAAAGATCCCGAAGGCGGACACCTGCCAAGTGGTAAACCTGGTAGATAAACAAAAACATTTCAAAATTTGTTTACCTAACACTTATATTTCCCAAGCTTATACCCTGATAAGGGTACATGAAAAATTACCTTTCTAAAGAAGAGTGATAAAGAGCTGGTCTTCCTGGGTCTAATACTGCTGCCAGTTAAAGGTGGGCCTTGTTTCTGCTGATGTCCACCTGGGGAAATCTGTTGAATGGCCACCTGACCAGGGACTTGCAAGGTTGTTCCTGTCACCTGTTGAGAGCTCAAACTTCCAGCCAGGGCCTGAGCACTGAGGGGCTGGATGGAGCCAGTCACGGCTTGTGCCTGCCCTCCAACATTGACCTGGACTGGGAAGAACGTTATCCCTCCATTTTCATTCGCAATACCTACAGTTTGTTAGGGAGAAGATGAGGATGATGAAAAGTTCTCCAGGCACGGGTTTCCAGTTTCTCCCCTCCTAGCCTCCTTCCCCCCACACCCCCTTATCTCCTGTTGTCATTCCAGCCAAATCTCAGGTGACTTTCCAATAAATGCCACCGAGAAAGAACTCAAAATCCAACTCTGCCTTCCTTACCTTGTACAGGAATGGTCACTGTTTGTCCATTGTTGGCTGTGACAGTGGCTGTTGCCATAGTGACCAAAGTCTGTCCAGGAACTGGTGTGACAGAAACAGTCTCCCCAGATACATTCTGCACAGGGACAGCATTGACGAGGGGTTGTGGGGGAATGCGCCCAGGTGTCCCTCCATCAGAAGGGCTATCATTCTCAACAAATAGCCGCCTTCTGGTAGAGCTGGCTGTTGGGGAGCTGTATCTATCATATAATGTGGCTGGAGATGTTATGCCTAGGGTCAGAAAAAAAAAAATCAAACAAATGGTTTAACTCAAGGAAACTGAGATCTAACTTCTAGCCAAGCTCTTAAGTTCAAAACTAATCAGTATCTGAAATACTTCATAAACAAAAATTACAGGGATCATATTCATAAGTATATTCAACTAATGAAAATTCAACCACACACTATTAAGAGCAAAATTTAAACACAAGAATTTTTCTCTATTTGTTTCACAATGCTCCCTACTTTATTCCAGCTCCTGCTAAATCAAACTCTGCCCTCTACTACTACATAATCTTGATGACTTAGGGGCAATTTAAACAATTATTCTATTTTCCTATGATACTTTTGACCATATTCAATTTCTACCTAACATTCATGTACAATGTGATTTTCACTGTAAAGCCACTACTCAAAACAAGGGGACTTGATATTACTAGGACATCATCTGGGAGCATTCCCCCCCCCCCCAGTTTTATCAATTTGCATCTTTGTCTTTTTCCATGTATAGAAAATCACTAAAATTCAATGTTCTTCAGCAAAAATGGATATATGTGTTTTGGACTCAATTAAGCTTAGTTTATTATATTCTTTAAACAATTTTATTAATGCATAATTCACATAAATTTCACTTAAATTGTACAATTCAATGCTTTGAATTTGGTATTCAAATTTTGGTATACCAAATTTTGAATTTGGTATATTGCTACCTTTTATATATATATATATATATATATATATATAACATGTAATTTGCCATTTGAACTATTTTTGTACGTACAATGCAGGACATTAATTCCATTCACAATATTGTGCAACCATCACCACTATTTCCAAAATTACTTTGTCATCCTAAACATAAACAACCCCTATAAACATTATAGCACAGTCTGTTGTTAAATATGCACATCAGTGGCTGAATTTTTAAGCAGCATTCCTTCCAACACATCAATTGTTGTTTTTAATTTAAAAATATATGTAGGGAGGTCATAAGAGGATAGGGGTACTCGTGACAGACTACAGCTTAACGTTTTAATTTTCCAATGGCACAAAACCCAATAAACTTACTAGATTTGTATTTGGAACAAACCTACAATTGGAAAGAATGCATTATGATCATTATCTTGTAAAGCATTAAGAGACCTCAAGAAAATGGAGAAGTGGTAAGTACAAAGAAAATGAGTTTATTATTTTTTTAATCTTTATTTTTTTTTTAAGATTTTATTTATTTATTCATAGAGACACAGAGAGAGAGAGTGTGGCAGAGACACAGGCAGAGGGAGCCCGACGTGGGACTCAATCCCGGGCCTCCAGGATCACACCCCAGGCTGCAGGCGGCGCTAAACCGCTGCGCCACAGGGGCTGGCTGCCCAAGAAAATGGTTAAAGTCAGGTCCTAAATCCACAGATTAGGGAAGGAAAAACTCTATAGAAACAGGACTGAGGAAGACCAGCTGTCAGATCTGTGTCTAAGGTGGATAACAGGCAGAAAAATAGTTAAGCCATTATGATTCCTCTTCCAAAAAATGAGGAAATTTTCATATAGATTATCCATAGTTATTGAGTATGCACTGATTCTTGATTTTAAATCTGATCTTTTTTCTATAACCAGTGCTTATCAATTACATTAAAAGGTTCATCTAGAAATAATATCCTTCTAATGGCATGTAAGGATTTAGAACTCTCTGAATTTACAAAATTGCTTTTTAAAAGCAGTTTTGTCTTAACTATGTAAACTTAAACCTTGCATGTGGAAGATGTTACAAGAGCAACCTGAAGGGGTTGGCTCAGCCTGGCCAACCTGGCTGGCTCAGCCTATTGAACATGATCTTAGGTTGTGAGTTTGAGCCCCATCATGGGCATAGAGATTACTTTAAAAAAAAAAAAAAAAAAAGCAGCTGCCTAAATAGAACCAGATGAATAGTGAAACTTCTCTTTTCTGTATTTCTGGGGCCAGCACTGCTGTCCTATAAACCAGTGAAGCACAGCTCAACTGACAAGAGTTAAAGCTGAACATGCTCTGGCCATTTAGTACTTTTAACTCATCAGCTTGTCTATACCTAGTTGCATCATACAACTCTTATCTTTTTTTAATTAATTAATTAATTATTTAATTAATTATGATAGAGAGAGAGAGAGAGAGAGAGAGGCAGAGACACAGGCAGAGGGAGAAGCAGGCTCCATGCACCGGGAGCCCGATGTGGGATTCGATCCCGGGTCTCCAGGATCGCGCCCTGGACCAAAGGCAGGCGCCAAACCGCTGCGCCACCCAGGGATCCCTACAACTCTATCTTTAAGAAGCTTTTGTTTTTTCCTGATTTTACTTTTTAAAAAAGATTTATTTGAGAGAGAGCAAGCGAGCAAGCACATGAGAGCTGTAGGAAGGGGGAGGAGAGAAGCTCAAGTAGACTCTGTGTCAACCACGGATCCCAACATGGGGCTAAATCCCATGACCCCAAGATTACAACCTGAGCCGAAATCAAGAGTTGGACACTTAACCAACTAAGCCACCCAGGCACCCCTCTTCTGATTTTAAAAGAAATACATATTTATTTTTAAAAATTTACAGAAAGCACCTGGAATTCTATTATCAATATTTCTTAACAGTTTGGTTTTCTTTAGCCTTTCTGTATGCTTATATAGAAACACACACTTGAGATACCGGAAACACATTAATATATAGTATTCTCTTTTTAAAGTAACTTGTTATTACATGTATCTTCCTGTGTTCTTAAATATATTTCAAAAGCACTACTTTTAAGTGATCCATGTGGTACTACAATACTCAACTTATTCTGGCTATACAAGGCTTTCTAGGGGAGGGTTCCAGTTAATAATGCACAAAATATTTCTTTTATTTAAACCCTATTAATTTCACTTCTAGTTTCAGATAGAATTTCAATTCTCAGATATTAGGCTCCCAAATACTCCCCTTAGTATTTTTTTTTTTTAAGATTTTATTTATTTATTCATGACAAAGAGACGAAGAGGGATAAGCAGGCTCCCTACAGAGCAGGGAGCCCAATGCAGAACTCAATCCCAGGACCCCAGGATCACGACACAAGTTGAAGGTAGACACCCAACCAACTAGGCCACCCGGGTGCCCCCCTCCTAATATTTTAAACTTACTTCTTCCAAGTCCTCCAGTATCCGCACGAACTTCACTCACCCTTCTGGGAGTCAAAGGAGATCCAGCAATACAAATATCATCTGCTCTTTCCAGGTTCTGGGGTGGCATAACCTATAAAGAATGATATACAGAGTATCATTATTCAAAAAGGTATTTTCTTTAGAAATACAGTCACAATCTAAGGCAAAAGGAAACTTGGCTCACCAATTCTTTAATGTAAATAAAATCAGTGTCTTTTCCAGTTTCATACTGACGTTGAAAAGGTCTGGCAAGCTTAAAAAAATTCAAAGCTAATAGCTGAATTCTAAATATGAATCAGCCTTCATTACTGATTTAGAGAATTAGAATACCAGCCATTCTAAAGTACAGAGACTTGACTAGAAAATTAAAAGAGAATGCTGAATTTTTACTCTGGCACTGAAACCTTGAAGCAATCACACATTATTTCTGACTCCTAGAGTTAGGGGTTTCTTCTTAGATACAGGGGTGACTATACCATATTAAACCCAATGGCCACCCTCTCACTTCCCATAAGGGAGATACTAAGTTTAACTGCTCTCTGTGAAACAAGAATATAAACAGATTAGATCCTGAAGTACTTTTGTTACAGAAAGATGTTAAGGTATTTTCACAAACCTCTTCACAAGTAGGAACTCTGTTTTCATTGTCTCTAATTCTGTCCCAGAGTGGAGACTCTGGTTTCCATGCCAAATGATCCAAGATCTGTTCTTCAATCTGATTAAGGTGTTTTACCACTTCTCTACAAAGACCATCTTCTGCTCTAATGAATACTTCTATCACCTGAAATAAAAAATGCCCTGGTTTAATAATTATTTTTGTCACTAAAAATGCATTTATTAAGTGTGAAGCAAAAATGGGTAAATTGCATTTTTTACATATTTATAGATACAACAGATAATTCATCAAAAATTAAAAATATAAATAATAGCACTATTTTGAACAGGTGGTCTTCCTTTCACTGTCTTTATAAATTATTATTATTTAAAATGCATGTAGGAATTACAGAAAATCTTTTGTATAATGGCATATTTTAAATTGTTTTCAAAGAAAAAAGAGCCTCTTCTATTAAAGTTGAAAAATATTACCTTTTTTTTTTTTTTAAAAACAATTTATTTATTCATGAGACACAGAGAGCGAGCCAGAGACATAGGCAGAGGGAGAAGTAGGTTCCTTGCAGGGAGCGCGACGTGGGACATGATCCCTGGACCCAGGATCATACCCTGAGCCAAAGGCAGATACTCAACTACTGAGCCACCCAGGTGTCCCTGAAAAATATTACTCTTTAAAATTTCACTTTTTTTTTAATTTTTATTTTTATAGATTTTATTTATTTATTCATGAGAGACACAGAGAGAGAGAGGCAGAGACATAGGCAGAGGGAGAAGCAGGCTCCACTCAGGGAGCCTGACGTGGGTCTCGATCCCAGGTCTCCAGGATCACACCCTGGGCTGAAGGTGGTAATAAACCGCTGAGCCACCTGGGCTGCCCAAAATTTCACACTTAAAGACTCTAGCTCAGTTGGTAAAGTATCTGACTCTTAATCTCAGGATCATGAGTTTAAGACTCACGTTGGGTGCAAAGATTACTGAAAAAAACAACAACCCCACAACAAATAGAACAAATAAAAACTCTAAACATTCAATCTATGCCACTAAAAAAAACTGACTTTGCTCTATTAGAATTAAGATAAACCCATACACTAAATCGATATCAAGACAGAAATAACTACCAAATCAATGCCATCACTCTACGCCTGTTTATAATATGTTAAAGAGAACTTTTCTTCCAAAAGACACTTTCAATGTTATTTCTACAAAATAAAAAAAGGTTGGGGGTCCTAGGTGGTTCGGTCAGTTAAGCATTTGACTCTTGATTTAAGCTCAGGTCTTGATCTCAGGGTTGTGAGGTCAAGCCTGGTGTTGGGCTCCACACTGGGTGTGGAGCCTACTTAATTAAAATAAAAAATTTAAAAAGGTTACTATATAAGAATAGCTACTGATTTGTTTGCTACCTTTTTTGAAAGGCTTCTCAGCTAATACAATGAAAGTATCCTAAAAGCCCATGGCAGATAAAAGGAAGAAGCAAATGAAGCTTTTACCCAAAATAGGTCTTTATACTGTCTTAGAAGAATTTAAATAGTTCTTAAGACTCTTCTATTTTTCCTTCCCAAACAGAGTAGAAATTACTAATTATATAATTAAGAAGAGAGATGTACTTAGGTAGCAAAATGAATTAACTGGCTAACGACATGAAGTTGAACACATTTACAATTTCCTCATCAGTATTAGATTTTAAAAATACCTTATAAAAATGATAAAGTGGCACATCAAATATTTCAGTAATAAATGGAAAATTCCCAGGAGGCTTATAAGAAAAAGTGACGACCTCAAGGCAGCAGGCTAAAAGTGATCTATGGAATGCATCTTGTTCCAGAATGCCCTATAAAACAAAAGTTATTAACATTTAGAAACATTAGCCTGCTCTTATAAAGACATTTCCTACACAGTCAAGTTAAATAAAAATATCAAAGGAAGTCTTATTTTCCGAGTTAGGGAGAAGTATGTGCTTACTTTCTTACAGAACTTTTCTTAGCTTAATAAATAAGCCCATGTTTTAGCAAATATAAAAGAATGTATAAGAACTTTCAAAAATCTTACCTATTGGATAATACAGTTGATACAAAAATTATATCCCTAACAAAAATATACATACATCCTGTTTAGGGGAATAATGTGGAAAGAGGCTACAAAACAGTATTTACAGTTAGAGGCCACTATCAGAAAAAGACAGCTGGAAGGCAGGTGACTGGCTAGACGGTAATGGGCCACAGGTGAACACACTTCTCTCAGGAGACATATTTACAGCTCTCTCTTTTTTTTTTTTTTTGCTTACTAATTTTCCAAATCTGTACATAAACACTATTTTTGAATTAAAAAGTTACTTAAACACCAAAAACATAGGCAACAGAAAAAAAAATAGGTAAATGTGGCTTCATCAAAATTAAAAACTTCTGTCTATCAAAGGACACTATCAATGAAGTAGAGAACCCACAGAATGGGAGAAAATATCTACAAACTGTATATAAGGGATTAATATCCAGAATACATAAAGAACTCTTGACCAACTCTTGACATCAAGAACAACTTGACCAAAAAAAAGACAATCATATATTGTTGATTATGAATAATATTCTGAATACTATTCAGTCTTAAAAAGGAATGAAATTCTGATCTATGCTAAAACATGAATAAACCCTGAAAACATTGTGCCAAGTGACTAGTGAGACACAAAAGCACAAATATTGTATGATTATATCGAGAATAGGTAAATTTGTGGAGACAAAGTAGAGTAGAGATTACTAGGGGCTGGAGGGAGGTGAGAATGGGGAGTCACTGCTTATTGGGTATAGACTTTCAGTTTGGGATGATAAAAAATTGGTAAGGGTTGCACAAGACCGTGAATGTACTTAATGCCACTGAATTGTTCACTTAAAAATGCTGAAAATGGTAAATTTTATGTTATGTATATTTTCCTACAATAAAAAAAATTGTTTTAATAAGTTTCTTAAGTGGGTATATACAGGTATATACTTATTATGAGCCCCTAAACTGCAGCTATGTTTTACACACCCTTCTGTATGTGTTTCAAAATTTAAAAATTTGTCTTAACAGCCTTTTAAATTCCCACAGCCATAATTTTATGTATAAAAAAGAAATGTAAATTGCTACATAAAATTAGAACTATTAGTCAGTTTTATAATTTTCTCTAAAATATTATTCTTAAAAAATTTTCAAAAATCATTTCTATTGATGTCATTAAAAGTAAATACTACATATTTCAAAATCAATTTATATTTCTTGACTAGTAAAATCTAGAAAAAATAATTACTTTAGTCAAAGAGCAATGGCTGAATATTTATGTTAAAGTCCTATCTAATCAATACTCAACTTATTCTGGCTATACAAGGCTTCTTAGGGGGAGGGTGCCAGTTAATAAGTTCATGTATTCTAAAAACTCAATTTTTGTTCAATCTGAATGTTTCAATCTTTGACTACAGAGTCTTACTGCCAGAGAAGCTGTGAATTCTAGGATACAGCCTGCCGCACCAAGAAACATTAGTGGGGGACCAGAGGCAAGTACACTCAAGACATGAGTTTCTCCAGCTGCCAGTCTTAGTCTTTCAAAGCCACAGTTTTATTTTTGTTTAGTTTAGCTGGGGTTGTGTGTAGGAAGGGCCGAAAGGAAACCATATCTTATCATGTTGACCAATACGCTGGTGATTTACTCACAGATAAATCCATGTCTCCCAGTCTTTTCTGTTCCTGTTCAATAACAGATTCTAATACTTTATAGTAAAGCATTTCTGCAAAACGAAAATGTTTGCTGGCTATTTCTGCATAAATAAAAGACAAAAGTCACATACAAAGAACATATTGTAGAAAGTGAGAGTCTATCCAACCCCTGCCCACAAAATAAAATTTAAAAACCAACCAATTACTTCATAAATATGCACTTCCTATAGCTGCTGTTCCAATCATTCCTAAGATTTCTCAATTTTCTTCATGGTAACCAAGGTTACATTTTTCTAAAACAGTGAAATGAAATTTGCACTTAAAAACTGTCACAGCATTCCATTAAGAGACACTTTTTTTTTTTTTTAAGTTTGAACTGAGCAGCTCTGTGCTAGAAGGTATATATAATTGGTTTACTATTCCACTCATACTTGATTCTAATTCATGACAACAGAAAACTTCTGGAACAGGTGTGGGCATGAAACAGCTAATATCTTCTGAAATTAGTATTTTCAAGAATCATTATACTTCTAAATTTAATAATATCCAGTCTACAAATGAAATTAAAGATTTTGCAAACAAAGTAATCAGACATCAGTCTAAGGTTTCTCTTACAGAGAAGGGCCCAGAAACCACTTGGTTGACAGAAAAATTGGACATCTATATTCTACCCCTCAATCTAAAGTCCAAATCTTTTCTTCACATTTCTGATTCACTTACCAAGAAGACTATGTAGTTAAGCTCGTAGTTAAGTTAAAATGAGAACAAGATGGACAGTATTAAGTCTTACCTTTAGAATTACTGAAATCCTCATCTGGCTGGCAATGCTGAGAATATATTTCATACATTTCTTTCAATCTGTTGGCAATGGCCTGTGTTGGATCTCTAGAACATGTCCTAAGGAAAAAAAGAAAAGAATAAGAAATTATCCAACCAAAAGGTCCTGCCCCATCACAAAGTAATAAACTATTTACAACTCTGTAATTTTACTAACCTGTAAATATAAAATACTTTGAACAAAAACTACACACTTCCCAAATTATTCTAGGAGATCCCATACTTCCTTATCAAAAGTGTTGGTATAACCATTTTAAGTGAAAAAAATATTTCTTGTGCAGAGCTGTACCTTTACTACAGTTAAGGTTAGCATTCTTGACTGGCCCCCACCTACCCTACCCATCTGCAATCACTGGTAAACAAAATTGCCTTCAGCTGTTTCCTCAGAGGGCACTACAACTTGCATTAGGAACTCCTGGAAGAAAACAGAATGAGGTATATAAACTATATTACAGACTCCTATAAACCATTACTGGCACTCTACATCTTTTCCTCCAAAACGAGGTTTATTTCATTTTGTTGTTGTTTGTTTGTTTGTTTTTTTAACTAGAAAGGCAATGTAAGTTCAATTAAGAAGCATTATACAAATTATCATCATGTGGGCCTTTGTAACATTTTTGTTTTTGTTTTCTTCCTTCAAGGATTAACATACCCTTTTAACTTGATTTTAAATATTTTTAAGGTTTAAAATTTCTAGTAGGAATTCCTGGTAGGAAAACATTATGTGAACGAATACCCAATGGCAAACCACTACAAAAGGTTTAGGTTACACATGGGGCCGAGGGGGTAGGCCTTCTCTTCATAGCACCCCAGCTTTCTCTCCATGAGAAGGTAAGAGGTACACTGGTGTGTATTACTGTGACATCCATTAGAAAAAAAAACTTTCTTTTTTTTTTTTTATTTATGATAGTCACAGAGAGAGAGAGAGAGAGAGAGAGAGAGAGAGAGAGACACAGAGACATAGGCAGAGGGAGAAGCAGGCTCCATGCACCGGGAGCCCGATGTGGGATTCGATCCCGGGTCTCCAGGATCGCGCCCTGGGCCAAAGGCAGGCGCCAAACCGCTGCGCCACCCAGGGATCCCTGTGACATCCATTAGATAATCTAAGTTGCTTTTCCTTCAGCAAGGGTTTTGTGTGTCTGAAAAGCATTATGCTTGACCTCCAAATTTGATTGACAATTTACTGATGAGATTCATAACCTTTGAGTCACTCTGATATTTGATACATTTGCTGGGTTATGGGCCACATCTTAAAAGGCCACCATAACTTCTGGATCCTGCATGGCAGCAAGAACCTTTGGGTCACTAAGAATTTCATTGAGCCCAAGCATCCCTTCCAATCCAGGCATTCCCACAGGAAAGCTACCTAGAAAAGATCCAATTTTGGTTCCTGATCATCATCTGGCTTCTTTTGCCCTCTGGGCTGCCTCATGTTCTTCCCTAACCTTCTTAACCATTTCTATTCTTTCTTTGATTTCTCATTCTTCACTTTTCGCTCACACTTTCTCTGATGTTTGGCAATTTTCTGTGCCCTCAGTTGAACTTCTTTCAGCAGGAGCTAGCATCTTCATCATAATCCAGTTTATAAGCAAGGGCAAGATCATGTGCTACTTCTTCCCAGTGGCCCAGAAGTCTGTGTGCTTTCCCTCACCACTTGTAAGGCTGAGCTGAATCAGGATTTATTTCAATAGCTCTGTCAGTCTTGGATGGCAGCATTTGGCTTCTGTAACTTGATGAAGACATGCTCTCTTGGCATACAGAATGGCCAAGCAAGGATTCAGCTTGATGGCATCTATGAACAAGTCAATGGCTTTCTGCAGTTCATCATTTAGAGCATCAATGGCAGCCACTTTTTTATCATTTGCCAGATCCATCATTTCCCCTGGTCATCTCTACATCATGACGCCTCATTTCTGGAGGGGTGTCAATAACTGGTTCAATCACACCTTTACTGTCAATTTCTAGACCACCTTCCTCACTTGATGGTTTGTCTGTCTTTATGTTTTCCTCTGCACTTCTTACTATCTGTTTTTTTTCTTTCTTGATATCTTCTGATTTAGTTTTATGAGTAGCAGGTAATATTTTATCCTCCATGCTCTCTACCTACTCCTTCAGGAAGCACATTTCCTGTGCAGAATGCTCGGATCCTGCTTACACATTTTCACAAAGGCCTGAAGCTCGTTCACTTTGTGGGGGTCCATGGTCCAGAGGTGGTGGGAAGCCATGGGCACAGCAGAGGTCGCAGCCCTGTCCAGTTCCAGGTGCTGATGCTAGCTCAGTATGACTGTGTAGAAGTAATTATGTTTTTATCTTGATCACAGATATACATATTCATTGTAAAAGCATAGCACGTTTAGAAAATGACAAAGAAAATAAAAATCAGTAATAATCCTGCTAGACTTAGTTACTAAGTATAATATACAAGCAGAATTTTATTTATTTATTTATTTATTTATTTATTTGTTTGTTTGTTTTTAATTTTTATTTATTTATGATAGTCACAGAGAGAGAGAGAGAGAGAGGCAGAGACACAGGCAGAGGGAGAAGCAGGCTCCATGCACCAGAAGCCCGACGTGAGATTCGATCCCGGGTCTCCAGGATCGCGCCCTGGGCCAAAGGCAGGTGCCAAACAGCTGCGCCACCCAGGGATCCCCAGAATTTTATTTAGAATTTTAATTTTTATTTAACACACAGGTACGTTTTAACAGAAAATAGGGCCAGTATTTACTGATAATATTTAACGCCACTAATGGTGTTTAAGATTAAAGAAGCTGCTACACCTGGCTAGAGATTCTAAAGAGATCTGTAAAATATGAAGACTAAGTCAGTCTTCTAAAATGTATTTATAAAATGCTTCTGTATTCCAGGTAAACAAGGTCTGAGAAACATGACTTAAGAAGAGGCCATACAGACATAGCCTACTAGGTACTAATGACAATCAAGTTTATAAGTAATGTAGACTTCATGAAAATGTAAAGGAAAATTTTAGTCAGCCTTGGTATTTAATAAGTCCAGCTGCGAATAAGAAATTACTAAAGTATGTATACGGGGCCTTCTTATACTCTACCACCAGAAATAAAATGGGCTCCTATAGGGCCTATGTCATCAAATTCTATACGTTTTAGAACTAGGAGGGGTCTTGGAGGTAGTTTTTTCAAATAAATTTGCAAAACTATGTACAGGTCATGAGATTCAGTCTATTATGCTTTTCACTAAAAGCTCAAAGATCTTCCCAATAGTCTCAGGCAGACCAAAGGACTAAAGGCAGCTAACTCTAGAGCTTACAGAAGTTACAGTGGTTTGACATCAGTTATGAATATAACTGCTTAACTTTTTCAAATCTGACCCACCCCTCATAAATTTGCTCAGGTCCAATCTTCTTTATGGAGTCCTTTGACAACTCCCATCTTTATTATCCCACTTTGCCTGAAATCTTAAGATAGAATAGTTGGTAACAATTTGGTGCTTTAATCTACAGTGATAGTGTTGTTAGTTACTGTCTCTCATCATATACTACATAAAAGAAATCTGAGTGCTATGGACTAAAAATTTGTGCTCCCCCTCCAAATTCCTATGTTGAAACCTAATCCCAAGTGTGATGGTGCATGGGAGGTGATTAGCTGATGAAAGTGGAGCCCTCACGAATGGGATTAGTGCCCTCCCTTGCCTCCTCACACCATGTGAAGACAGCAAAAAGACCAGGAAGCAGTTCTCACCAGATACTGCATCTTGGCACCCTGATACTACACTTGCAGCCTGTAGAACTGAGAGAAATTAATTACTGTTGTTTATAAGTCACCCCATCTATGGTCTTCTGTGATAACAGCTGGAACAGACTAAGATATTGAGGAAAAATGATCACCTTCTATTCATACATCCCATATTACTAAGTCTTCCACAGACTAACAACAGGTCTAAGCATGCAACTGGTATATGATAAACAGTGAGTGAATTAAGGCACTAAAAGTCAAAAAATTAAAATAGAAAATGGTCAACAATCAAATCTTAGACGGCAAGAAGAGCTCAAACTAACCTTAGTATCTGTTCCAGTTTCTCACTTGGTGCATTCCTGAGGCCTGTTAGCATGGTGTGAAGACGGCTTAAGCTGTGTGTTGCTGTAGACACTGGAGTCACACAAGGGCTGTTATCCTTCATGTACCTCACACCAGTAAGTGGTGTGGAGATTCTAAGTGCTTTAGACTAAATGGGGGATGGGGAGAAACAATATTTTAGGTGAGAATGACTTTCAATTACTTCACAAACAAGAATATAAATCAACCAAACTTTATCAATAAATTTTAATGATTCAAATATCACCATTCTTGTAATTTAAACATAACAATACCACTAGGAGCCACCATCCTCCATGTGAAGATGTTTGAAAGGACAATTAGTATTTTAGCCAGCTAGGAAGTTTGTCTCTTAAAAGTTAAACCTTTAAGAAGTTCCTAGGTGGCTCAGTTGGTTAAGTCTGACTTTGGCTCAGCTCATAATCCTGGGATCCTGGGATCAAGCCCTGTGTTGGGCTCCCTGCTCAGCAGAGAATCTGCTTCTCCCTCTCCTCCTGCTTCTCCTCCTGCTTGTACTCTCTCTCTCTCTCCCTCTCACTCACTCACTAATAAAATCTTTAAAAAAAAAAAAGTCAAACCATTAAGATAAGGCATAATTCCCTAGTATCCCTACTTCAAGCCAAAACCCAAAGGCACAAATAAGCAATAAACTGTTAAGAATATCCCAGAGAAACAGAATTTTACAGTTCCCATCTATTGCTTTTTTCTAACTACTCACAGATTCACAAAAGAAAGCTGTGAGTTAAACCTTGTCCAAATGGATTCCATGATTTAACAAAAGCCCATCTAAATAATCAAATCTGCCTCAGAGAGGTGGTACAAAACAACACTTCTGGACAAAAAAACAGCCTGACACAGAACAGCCTTCTTCAGCCTTCCTACCCCTCCTTTACCTTTAGTTACAGAAATCTCTCCATCTTCCCCTACTAAAATAGACCTTCAGGAAAATACATTTAAGTCAACATTCTTAAATATAAATATGAAAAGTATATGACTTAATATCTGAGATTTTAAGCATGAATGGATATGCCAGTGAAACATCTTTTCTGTTTTTTCTAATAAACTCTGAAAGGTTAAGACAGCATAAGACTTTTTCAGTATTCAGGATAAACTATGTTTTCCTAGGTAGTCAGCATATCATATGCTAGAGATGGCAGTGAAAACACCTAGCAAAATTTTCACCCAGCAAAACAAACCACTCAAGTTTAATGCGATACAAACAGGCACCAAAAATTGCCCTACAGGTATAAATCTATATGCTTCCTTTGTGACTTAAACAGGATAGAGCCAAGACTTCCATTTGGTTTCAAAGAAGTTAATTCTGTAATTTTTTTAGGTCAGTAATATGATCTGGATAGGCTAACTACATTCAGAAGGCTGCTCCTTGCTCTACACACAGCTTTCCCTGGAGCCACCTTCTTCCCTGGATTTGACCCAGTGCTCTGCTGGGAGGGAAAAACACGTCGCATACGTACAGGAAAACCAACAGCAGCCGGCAGTGTCTCTCACCGTCCACAGGTAACAGTGCCTCTGCAAAGGGAACAAGTAGCACTACTACAAACAGCTTTCTGCCCACAGTCCTCAAGGTCAGCACGCAGCTTCTTGGTAGTACTGTTTAGTTCTTAACTTACGGCTTCCTGTGCATTTTGATCAAGAAGAGTCTTTCTTTGACTCAGGCATACTGTTATTTTTAAATATTAGGACATTCCTTCTCCAAGTAAAGACTTCTAAATTTTGGAGTGTCCCAGAGCTCTATCCTCAGACCTCTTTTATTCTATATCAGTTTATACTGTCAGGTAGCCTCTCTTCATTCCATGGCTTTAAAAGCCATCTATATCCTGATGTCTCCAGATGATACACACACAGCCCTAACCTCTGCTGTGAATTCCAATCTTGTATATCTAAACTGCCTACTCAACTTGCTAGCATACCTAAAAAGGCATCTCAAACTAACATACCATGTAATGCATACTCTGGGTTTTTTTCCCCAGATTCACTTTTCTCCCTGAATAAATGTCAATTGTAAATATTCATGGACTGCCTACTATGTGCCAGGTGCAGAAGACAGCACTGGTCACAGCCCTCATGAAGCTTATATTCTAATACCAGTTGATGCATAACAAACAATTCTTTTTTTTCCCCTATCTTTGTATCTATTTATCTATTTACTGTCAGGCAAACAATTCTTTCTACCCACCCACTTATCTTAAGACAATGACAAATACTAAGAGGAACAGTAATTACAGAATAAGAGGGAAAGGAAGTGCTGAAGGTTGGGGAGGAAGTTGGTGGTTATTATTTTGTACAGTGGTTAGTGCACCAAAGACCTGAATGAAGGACTTAAACCCCAGGAATATCTTGAAGAAACATGTTCTAGGCAGAGGAAAGAGCAGGAGCAAAGGCTTTGAGATGGAGTATACTCAGCGTATCTAAAGAATGAGAACAGAGGTTTATTTGGCATGAGCAGTGGGTGAGGAGGAGAGTGGGAGGAGATGAATTCAGAGAGGTTCACTGAAGACCTTAGAGGCCTCCGTAAGGACTTCAGCTTTCACACCATTTACACAACTGGAGTCACTGCTGTCCTCTTTCTCCCACAGCCTAGATCCAAGCCATCAGGCAATCCTGTGGGTGCCATCTCCACAATACAGCGTAAATATAACCACTGCTCTGGTCCAAACTATTGTGAGCTATCACCAGAACTACTGCAACAGCCTCTTAATTAATTCTCTTTTTCCACCTTGCCCCTTGAAACACCTCCCCACAGAACCTTTAAACATGTCAATCAGACTGATTCAATCACAGTTTCCCATAACACCTTCCTAATGGCTTTCCTTCCAATCAGAGCAAAAGTAAAAATCTTTACTACAGCTTCCAAAGCTCTGTATGGTCCACCTGTCCCTTGTGTCCCCCCACCCCTCACTTTTTAATTACTCTTTCTTTCGCTCACTCATTCTATTCCTACTACATAACATTCTTACTGTTCCTCCAAAAAGCCAACCATACTCCCTTGGCTCTTGCATTCTCTGGGCTTCCAAAACACATTTCCCAGCTCTTCACATGGTTTGCTCCCTCACTTAACTTCACATCTCTGTTGATGTTACCTTCTCAGAGATGCCGTTCTCTACTGTGATACCTCTGGCAGCCCAAGGCCCACCCACCTGTCCTCCCTTTTCTCTAGTACTCTGTACTACTCTATTTTACTTGTCTTCATATATCATTATCTGATGTCCTATATATTTACTTGTTTGGTTATCTATCTTCCCACATTAAAATATAAAACAGGTGCTTGCTTTGGCAGCACATATACTAAAATATAAAACAGGATATTCAGGGATCCCTGGGTGGCGCAGCGGTTTGGCACCAGCCTTTGGCCCAGGGCGCGATCCTGGAGACCCGGGATCGAATCCCACGTCGGGCTCCTGGTGCATGGAGCCTGCTTCTCCCTCTGCCTGTGTCTCTGCCTCTCTTTCTCTCTCTCTGTGTGACTATCATAAATAAATAATTTAAAAAAATTTAAAAAACAAAAAAACAAAAAAACAGGATATTCATGCTGTTTCGTTCACTGATGCACCCCAGGATCCAGGACATTATCTGGCATGTAGGATACCTTTAGAATGTTTGTTGAATGAATAAGCAAACCACTCTTAAGCCTATCTTATGGGAGAGTTACCCCTTGGAATCACCATACTGCCTCTGGAGGCACTTGTCAGAAGCTGTATATTTTCTGTGAACATCACACAACAGAAGGGAAACTCTTGGTCTCCATCACCCTAAGTGTATACATGAAACAACACCATGACCCTGAAACTCAGTTTAACAGAATTTACCTAAAAACTACAGATTCTCAGTTTCTCTAGCATTTAGATAAAGGGACCATTCTGGTCAATTGACATTTTCTATGTCTACTATGCTCAATAATACAGACTACAGATTACTGGCCCATTTTTCCAAAACCAACAGTTATCAGCATGATACATTCATTTAAATTTATATTAAATGCTCTTTCCCTCAGAACTAATCAAAAACTTTGAAAGTTGATGTTAACAAAAATTAATCAGTAAACACAGAGACTTTTTGAATTAAGTATGACGAGCATTTTCTTTTTCATACTAGAAGTAAAATGCATGTGTGCACACACACACAATTACCAAAATGAAACGGAACCCCTGGCACATCTTCTCCTGCATTTCTGCTCTCTTGGCACTAGCCAGCTCACCTTGTCAAAGTGCTGCTGCAAGATGTTTTTCATCTGCACCCTTTCAGCAGTCTCTGTTCCTGAACCAGAATTTAGACACTTTGAGAGAGTCCCAATTTCCTCTTCAGCATCATCTCCAAGAAATATCCTTTCATCTAAATTCCCAGCAGATAAAACATACTCCTCATAGGCTTTATTGATGGCTTTACTACAGGGGGAAAAAAAAACAAAAGAGGCGACATGTACACTCACAGAACTGCCATTTCAGTTGATATTTTAGGCTACTTATTTCATTTTTTTTAATTTACTAAGAAGTTCTCATAATTTTGTGAAAGCTAAATTGCAGATCATTGCTAATTATAAAAACTGAGGTGTATAAAACATAAGCTTGCAGGAATCCCTGGGTGGCTCAGTGGTTTGGCGCCTGCCTTTGGCCCGGGGCGTGATCCTGGAGTCCCGGGATCGAGTCCCATGTCGGGCTTCTGCATGGGGCCTGCTTCTTCCTCTGCCTGTGTCTCTGCCTCTCTCTCTCTGTGTCTCTCATGAACAAATAAATAAAATTAAAAAAAAAAAAACAACAACATAAACTTGCTACACTGTGCTGGTCCTCCATACAGTATTTTGCTGACCGTGTTTCAGTGATGGTGGCCTGTACTAATCTGCCAGGCAAGTGCAGTTTCTAGTGATATGCTTAATTATCTTTCCTAGCTGCTCTAGGCATCTCTGAAGACTTCACTACTTCTACATCATCATTTTTAACCTATTTAACCTGTTTTGGAACTATTTCGAAAAGAATTTATCTCAAAAACTATGATCCAAAAGCTTAACTATTAAAGCTTTAAAAAACAGCCATTCGATTTTCTTTTTTTTTTTTTTTTAAATTTTTATTTATTTATGATAGTCACACACACAGAGAGAGAGAGATGCAGAAACATAGGCAGAGGGAGAAGCAGGCTCCATGAACCGGGAGCCCGACGTGGGATTCGATCCCGGGTCTCCAGGATCGCGCCCTGGGCCAAAGGGAGGCGCTAAACCGCTGTGCCACCCAGGGATCCCTCGATTTTCAATAAATTTAAAACCATATGGTTAGAGTAACAGTTGACAAAAATTTTTTTACTGCTTTTCTATGTTATCCCACAAGACAGTCTAAATTTCCAACGTACAAACAAAACACTAAACTCTGAGGTTTCCTAAGTACACAATTTAAAATACTAAAAGTTTGATGACAGAAGTACTCACAAACTCTCTCCAAAATTCCCAGGTTCTAAAAACCCCGTAAGATTTTCTTCTTTTCCTTTAAGGAGCTATGATGAAAGAAGAGATCCTTAAGTCATCATATTAAAACAAATCTTTCCCCAGAAAATATTTTCACATTATCTCTTTACTACTAACAAACCTTTTTTTCATAAAGTTTCCTAATATAGGGTTTCCAGAAATGTTCCTTTATTCCCTTTGCTTCCAAAACTAGACCATCATGTAAGGAACAGAGTTTCTCAATGACACAAGGTGGGTCAGAGGAAGGTTTAGAGTCCTTAGCATGAAAATCTTCAGACAGGCCTATAATGAATAAAATCACAGGACAGAGAAGTCAAGTAGTATTCAGTAAGTCAAACTGTAATACACAAAAATACAGAATCTAATCAACATGTGAGTTAGCATATAAGTTTATAGGAAACAGTGTACTAAAGGCCTAACCTGACTCTAAATTAAATAGCAAAACAGAAGAAAACATAGGCAGTAATCTCTTCAACATCATCTTTAGCAACATATTTATAAATCTGTCTCCTCAAGCAAGGGAAAAAAACAAAAAATCAACTACTGAGAGGACACCAAAACAACAAACTTCTGCATAACAAAGGTAACCATCAACAAAACAAAAAGGCAACCTAGTGAATAGGAGAAGAAATCTGTAAATGATTTATCCAATAAGGGGTTAATATCCAAAATATATAAAGAATTCATACAACTCAACACCAAAAAAAACAAATAATCCGATTAAAAAATGGGCAGAGAACCTCAAGAAACATTTTTCCAAAGATATCCAAGTGGCCAACAGACACATGAAAAGATGCTCAACATGACTCATCATCATGGAAATGCAAATCAAAACCCCAGTGAGATACCACCTCACACCATTCAGAATGCCTAGTATCAAAAAAAAAAAAAAAAAAAGAAAGAAAGAAAAAGAAAAGAAAATAACAAGCAGCGGTGAGGATGTGCTGAAAAGGGAATAAACTGGTGCTGCCACTGTAGAAAACAGTATGGAATTTCCTCCAAAAATTTAAAATAGAAATACCATATGATCCAGTAATTCCACTAGTTATTTACCCAAAGAAAAGGAAGACACTAATTCGGAAAGACATGCACCCTTATGTTTATTGCAGCATTATTTACAATAGCCAAGATATGGAAGCTACCCAAGTATCCATTAATAGATGTCTCTCTCTCTCTCAAACACACACACATAGGAACATTACTCAGCTGTAGAAAAAGAATGAGATCTTGCCATTTATAACAACATGGATGGACTTAGATGTATATTATGCTAGTATAGTTAAGTCAGACAGTGATAGACATGTTATTTTACTTACACGTGCAATCTATAAAGCAAAACAAAGAAAGAAAAAACAGGTGGATCCCTGGGTGGCTCAGCGGTTTAGTGCCACCTTCA
Organism: Nyctereutes procyonoides; assembly: GCF_905146905.1. NCBI lineage: Eukaryota > Metazoa > Chordata > Mammalia > Carnivora > Canidae > Nyctereutes > Nyctereutes procyonoides. Next base: position 23,313,825 of record NW_026575052.1, on the reverse strand, counting down.
GCCCAGGGTGTGATCCTGGAGATCAGGGACCAAGTCCCTGCATGGAGCCTGCTTCTTCCTCTGCCTGTGTCTCTGCCTCTCTCTGTGTGTCTCTTATGAATAAATAAATAAATAAAATCTTAAAAAAAAAAAAAAGAAACAAAAAACAGGCTCTTAAGTATAGAAAACAAACGGCTGCCAGAGGAGATGTGGATGGAGGAATGGACAAAATAGATAAAAGGAATTAAGCGATACAAACTGTTATACAAAATAACAAAAGTTATTTTGTAACTTCCAGGTGCAAAATAATAAGTCATCCCCTGACAGCGTGCTGCTGGGCCTGCTGCAGCCTGGTGGTGAGTCGCAGATGTCAGTCTCTGTTCTGTAGGATGGTTTTTGTTAAAGTTGTCAAAAATAAGGCTTGCATCAAGAGATACCAAGTGAAATTTAGGTGAAGACAAGAAGGTAACACTGATTACAATGCTCAAAAATGCTTGGTAATTTAGGATAAAAATAAGTACAACACATCCAAATACAGGATGATAGTTCACAAAATCAACAGACATATCATTTGTCAGATTACTCATGCCTGTACAGAAGAAGACATGATAGTCTGTGCAGCTCATGCTCATGAACTCCCAAAGTATGGTGTGAAGGCTGGTCTGACAAATTATGCTGCAGCATATTGTATGGACCTGCTGCTGGCCCACAGACTTCTCAACAGGTTGGACAGGAACAAGATCTATGAAGGCCAAGTGGAGGTGACAGGAGTTGAATACAATGTGGAAAGCATTGATGGTCAACCTGGTGCCTTCACCTGCTATGTGGATGCAGGGCTGGCCAGAACTACTACTGGAAATAAAGTTTTTGGGGCCCTCAAGGGAGCTGTGGATGGAGGCTTGTCTGTTGCTCACAGTACCAAACAATTTCTTAGTTATGATGTGGAAAGTAAGGAATTCAATGCAGAAGTACATCTGAAGCACGTCATGGGTCAGAACATTGCAGATCTATTGTGTTACCTAATGGAAGAAGATGAAGATACCTACAAGGAACAACTCTGTCAATACATGAAGAACAAAGCATCTTCAGATATGGAGGAGATATAAAGAAAGCTCATGCTGCCACATGAGAGAACCCAATCTATGAGAAGAAGCCTAAGAAAGAAGTTAGAAAGAAGAGGGGGAACCACCCAAGATGTCTCTTGCCCAGAAGAAATATTAGGTAGCTCAGAAGACAAGCTTCCTTAGAGCTCAGGAGCAGGCTGCTGGAAGCTAATAAACCAAACCGCAATTTCTATGAATATTTTTCAGATAAAGACAATAATAAACTTATTTATCATGCAGCTGAAATAAAATAAGTGAGTCATGGAGATGAAAAGTACAACATAAAGAACACAGTCAATAATATTGTAATAACACTGTATGGTGACAGTGAGTACACTTACTGTGTGGTGAGTGCTGGGTCGTGTAAAGAATTGTTGAATTACTATGTTATACACTTGAAGCTAATGTGACATTGTATGTTAATTATACTTAAAAATTAAAAAATAGCAAATAGGTAAAGTGTATCACTACTCAAAAGATTTCAGTTATTCAATTATTTATCTGGAGAAACTTAAAGAGAAAAACCTAGAGAAACCAATTTTAGTATATTGCTGTAAGATCTAAAAAACATTAAAAAAAACCCATAAAAATAAAATATAACTTTGCAAATATGTCTGACATTAAAATAAAATATACAACTTTGAAAAAAATTACTATTCAAAGTACATACTGCTTATATGCTTTCATTTCATTATACTGGATGGATCTAACATTGATTTACAGCTTATTCTTGACCTAGACTCAGTATAAGAAAAACTAAATAAGAAGGGAAAAAATGAAAAGCAGCCAATAAATAGAAACCTGAAAGGGAGTTAGGAAGGAAATGAGAGAAAAAAAATAATAAATTAAAAACATTAAACTTACCAAAGCAGGAGCAACTAGGTAACTACTCCACTAACTTTAAAAATCTACCTTGAGAGTTGAACAAGTTAAAATTCTAATTGTAACCACCTCAAAATTGAAAATCACTCAGAATCCTATCATGGTATTACTTAAATAGCATTATATACTAGCTCAATAAATACTGTTTAATATTTATACTATTAAAAATATATTTATAATATTGTCTATAAGTTATGATTTGGTTTCTTCCTGTATATCATTCATAGAAATTATATACCTTTAAAACCTGCTAAAATGCATTATCAAAGTAATAATGTCTACCCATCCTTTAGTTTAAGAACTAAAAATTCATTTTACTTATTTACAACTGTAACTACTCCTCTTCTGTAGGAAAAAATGTGAAATGAAGATTATTTCAATAAAACCATTTTGAGCTCCTACTGTGTGTCAGGCCCAAAGCCTGGCAACACAGAAGAATATCAGTTTTAATGTCAATTTGCTACTCTGGGTTTTTAAATCCCTTTTTCTTGTTGAGTATATATATTGCAGAAACTTCTAAAATTGTCATGTAAGACTTTACACTTCATATTTGCAATTGCTTTTTCCATAAATATTTTTACAGAGATCTCAACTCCTAGCGATAAGTACTCTAGATAACAACTTTTCAAGGCACTTATGTTCTCCGATGCTAAGAAACCTGTGGTATGTGTACAACTCCCAAGATTAAACACAATGTAGAAATGTCAGTAGTCTAATAAGCTCCAGCTTATAATCTTACCTTTAAAATTAGGATTCACCAATTCTTTACGATTGGAACACTGAAGGGCATTTCCATAAACCAAGTCCAAAGCACACAGCAGAAGATGATAAGAATTGACCAAATCATCACTAATCATGGGGAAATTACCTACAGGAATGTAAACAGTTATCGAGTATATTTGCATCAACTTTATAACATTTTAAAAGTAATTTCTTCCTTTAATTAAGATGACATTATACAAGACTGTATCAAAGCTGACTCAAAAGCTACATGAAGTGTTCTGGCATTTTGAAACATTACCCTTAAAGTCTAATAAATTTCTAGGGGTGTAATGAAACCAAAAGTTTACTAAGAAGGACATTCATTCACTCAATATTCATTAAATAAGCATTAAATCCTTAGTAGCTGACCAAAATTTTATCACTGGCTTTTTTCTTTGAAAATTCTAAACAACTTTATAAATTATCTCAAACTATAGAAAATGCTTTTATGTGAAAATATTTTTCTGTCAAGAAAATTAGTAGATATTGTATACGTGAAACTAATTAACATTATATGTTACCTATACTGGAATTAAAATTTAAAAGAACTAATTGAGAACAAAGTAAAAATATATATATATGGAGATAAACAATGGTCCAACATCTTTGGGATGCACAAAAAGCAGTTCTAAGAGGGAAACTCATTAAAAAAAAAAAAAAAAAAAAAAAGATTAGTAGAAACACTTGGATGGGAACTGAAAAATGAATTTTTCATGTATATACTTTAAAAAGACCAGAACCTATCATCAGACTCGTAACAGTAACATTTTAGATATTTTCTACATAATAATACAAATTCATACAAATTAATGCCACAGTAGAACAATGAAAGATATTTAAGTCTAGAGCTAATATCCCAGGAATAATGCAGATGCATGGTAAGAAAGAAAAAACAAAAAAACAAAACTCAAACCTATAGAAACATGTTGTTTCTGCAATGCTAGTTTAACACTGAAATCAGTCTTTATAGGCAGGTAAACAATATATATTCTTAGAAATTAAGAAATATTTCTAGATTTCTAACTTTGAGCATATCCCTTTTCTCATTAAACACTACATATACATGCTACCTACTGACTTTACATTCTTGTAACATCACATGAATTCAAGTTTAATGCTAATATACATCTAAGGAATTATTTCTAAACCTCAATATTTTCACACGTAATGCCTGCCCAAATACATGCAAACGCGCGCGCGCGCACACACACACGCACACACACACACACACACACACACACACACACACACACTTTGTTTCAGGCTTTTTTTTCCTCTCTTTTCTTCCAAAGAAAGTTACCACTTACCTCCATGTATCAGGATAATTCTTTTTGTATAGATGAAAACATTCAACAAACGAACTTACATGAATTAAAGAGAATTTTTTTTCTGTTGTCAGAAAGGCAAATGATAATTAATAGGTTAAGTTTTGCACTGATACAACCAAACTAACTTGTTTGGTTCCACTAAAGATGTTTAATGTTAAAATATACTCAGTTTCTCAAATGTAAAACAGGAAGCAGCACCTACTGGTTGCAAGCTACAAAGCCCATCACATTGACAAGCCTAAACTTGTCAGTGCTTTGTACTTGCCATACAGGAAAAAAACAGCAGCACTGTAACTTCTAACAAAAAACTGAAAGGCCCCTAAAGATCAGAATCTTAAACTCCAGGACTGTCCCAATGTGACATACTTTACATTTCAAATACTGAGTTTAGAAATAAATCTCACTTTGTAAGATAGGTTACCTTTCAAACAACAAAGATAACTTGTTTCAACTCCAAGGTTGGCTTATTTATCAGGAACGAGGAGATTGGAGATTATAAAACAGGAAGTGGCACCAATTGGTCTTCAGACCACAAAGCCCTTCATGATGACAAGCCCAGACCTGTCACTACTGTATACTTGCTACAGGAAGTCAACAAAGATAACAGCAGAAAGTTGGCTTATGTATCAGGAGTGAGATAATCTGGGATTGCCCATATGCTGCAGAGAAAGCCATGAGAAAGGTGCCTATAAAAGAGTACAACTCTCTCCAAATAACTAAATTGAGAACTGAATAAAACTAATGAAACGACTTTATTAGAAAAAGATCCTACTGAATCATAAAAGATCACAGTGTCAGACAGTGAGGAGACAGACTCTTCAGATTAAATAATTATAAACTGAATTAATAATAAAACTGAAACACTGAGTTAACTGCAGAGACAAAAAATATGCTACTCCATGTGATCAAGTGAGACCAAAATGTAAACAAGGACAATAAAATTCTTTTTAAATAGTTTATATGGTACCAAACACATTCATTCCTAGGTACACATACACCATAAGAGATATAAACAAAGCAGATAAAAATCTCAGAAGTCAGATATACCTGCCCAAAATCAAATGACAAGATTAATACTATATGTAATACCAGCCACAGCAAGCTAAAAGTGACAGCAAGGGTGACTGTCACTAGGAGAACAGTTTATAGGCTCTTACACTTTTATTTTGTACCACTTAACATATCACCTTTATCTCCACTAAAGAAACTTATCAGTGTGATGGAAAACAAAATGACGAACAGCTTATTTTTGGCAGAAGAAAGATTTTTCTTTTCAATCAACCACGTAGCTCAGGGAAAAAGGGTGAGCTCTCACTTAACTAGCTAGAGAGGATCAGACATATCAAACCCCAAGACCAATGGAGTGACACTTTCTTGCCAGAGGGCCTTTGCATCTGGCATGAAACAGAGAGCTAGATCTGGGTTTAAACTTTAGTTCTGTTCCTAGCAGCTAGTTTTTGGGCCTCACTCACCTAATCTTAAAAGTAAATAATTTGGGGTACTTGATCTAATTACGAGAATCTCTTACATTTATGAAATTCCTTTCAGCTCTATGATTCTTTGATTATAACTTTGTGTTTTATTGGGCTTTTGTAGTAGCAAAAGCATTCTAATAGTCTATGTAATTAATGTAACTGTATTTCCTTTTCTTATTTAGGTTACTAAAAATCATTTCTACATAGAAATACAGAGGACCAAAAACAAACAAAAAACATTTTTCAATGAATACAGACCTTGGTTAATAAGTTAAGGGAGATGAGAAGAGGGAGAAAATAAATTGTATTCAAAGGCATTTGAGCAAGCATATTTATCTGAACAAGATGCAAAAAGCAATCTGAACTATACATGCTGAGGATGAGCAGTCACGAAAAACACATCTCAAGACACCAGTACAAACCAAATGTGTTTTCAGTCTGTAACTCAGAGGAATAGCTTTGGGTGGAAAAGATGTTAAGTAAGAACAAAAATAAAGGACTTTCCACTTAATAAAAGAAGTTTTGGATATTACATAAAGAAATTCAAAAGACTTTTATGAAAAGGTAATACTTAAAAACAAATCTGAGATTAAAACCCTTGAGAAATTTTTCATTGAGCATCTTTCCCTGATACACATTACAGGTTGACAAAATATCTGAACACATAGATAAATATTGTTCTGTCTTACCTTTTGCATATATAAAGAGCACCCAACAAAAATGGAAAACTTCGGACACGGTACAGGGCTGTCGCCTTTGGGGGAGGGAAAAAAAGTCATGAGATAAATTCATTATAAGTATTCAAAAAAGACATCACAAATGACTATAAAGTACGTGAAAAACCAAACCCACAGTTAATGGGAGTGAGAACAAATTCCCTTCACATATAAGAAGTTCTGTTCCAACCAAATTCTGGTAAGGACAAAGCCAGGGAAAGAGCTCATCTCAGAAAAAAGAAAATTCTCAAGAACTATAAAACAGTTCAAGGTCAAAACAGGTAAGGTAGAAAATGAGTAACAACAGTTCTTTTTTTTTTTTTTTTTAAGATTGTATTTATTTATTCATGAGAGACAGAGAGGGGCAGAGACACAGGCAGAGGGAGATGCAGGCTCCATGCAGGGAGCCCAATGTGGAACTCCGGGGTCAGGCCCTGGGCTGAAGGCCGTGTGCTAAACTGCTGAGCCACCCGGGGTGCCCAACAACAGTTCTTTTGATGATGTGAGCAAGGCTAATGCTGCTTTCAGGCCCCTGTATACAATTGGATAATTTCCCTTTTTTCCCCCTTTTCATAGCTGATGAGCTGTAAAAGCTCCCTCCCAAAAGACATTCCAGTTTACATCAAATCACTAAAGGATTATTTAATGTAGATTCTGGGCTTCCTAGGACTCCTTATTCTTTAAGGCTATCCGTTGTATTTTGCCAAGCTGTCTGCTGCAGGGAGTTTCAGACCTTTTTTAAGTTCTTGGCTTTTCTGCCAGAATCTCTGCCAATGTTTAGATATCTGTGGTCTCCACATCCCAACAAGGAGCTTTCAGGAGAAGAATCAGGACACTGGGGTTTAGTTCCCCCACTTTCCCCTTGAGGCACACTTGTTCTCCATATGCCTCAGTCTCTTCATCTGCTGAATGATTATTCTACTTGGGCATAGTTTTGTACTTCAGTCACCAGTCCATGGTAAGGATTAAATGTCAAAGTGGCTTCCCAGGGTGCCTGGGGGGCTCAGTCAGTAAAGTGTCTGACTCTTGATTTCTGCTCAGATCATGTACGCAGAGTTGTGAGACTGAGCTCTGGGTCGGGTTCCATGCATAGCACAGTGCTTGAGACTCTCTCCCTCTGCCCCTCCCCACACTCGTGCATGCTTGCTCTTTCTCTAAGATAAATAAATAAAATCTTTAAATAAATAGATAAATAAAAGTGGCCTCCCTACCATAGGCACATGAGACTCCAGTTTTAACGCCTACCAAGATAAAGATTAAAAAGTCAAACTTTTTGGCTTAACACGCAAGCCGCTCTAAAAACTGAATCTTTGGGGATCCCTGGTTTTGGCACCTGCCTCTGACCCAGCGTGTGATTCTAGAGTCCTGGGATCAGGTCCCACATTGGGCTCCCTGTGTGAAGCCTGCTTCTCCTTCTGCCTGTGTCTCTGCCTCTCTCTCTCTCTCTCTCTCCCTCTCTCTCGCTCTCTGTGTCTCTCATGAATAAATAAATAAAATCTTAAAAAAAAAAAAAAACCTGAATCTCAACTTGAGAACCCTAGAACTTAACCTACTGGCCAAATTGCCACTTCCGGTGTATTCCTTCTTTATCCTCTGTAACAAAGGCTCTATCTACCCATTCACCCATTGAAATCCTATCCATTGTTACTTTCTTCACAGAATGTTACCTGCCTGGCTCATGTACAGTGGTTTAATTTTGCCTCAAAAGTTGCATGTTTCTGTTATATTTCACATTTATACATGCCTCCTCTCCACAACTATACTGTAAGCTCTCAAAAGGCAATGGCTGTGGGTGTTTGGTGTCTGGTTTTTTTCTTTTAAAGACTCATGTCCTGGGGCACCTGGGTGGCTTAGTCAGTTAAGAATTCAACTATGGATTTTGGCTCAGATCATGATCTCAGGGTCATAGGCTCTGCACTGGGCATGGTGCCTGCTAAGATTCTCTCTCTCCTTCTGCTCTCTCTCTCAAAAATAAATAAATACTTGTGTCCTACAGAATACCTAACAATGTACTTTGCATAGTAAGTTCTCAATAAATACCCAGTGACAAACACTCAAAGTGTGTGTGAGATGTAGTACAGAGTCTTGTGAAGCACAATAGCTCCACACTTAATTGTGTGACCCTGACCAAATTACCTGACCTCTCAAGGGCTTATGTTCTTCTACCTGTAACAACATCAACCTCATACAGTTGTCATAGGGATTCACTTACATAATACAGGTTTAGGTCTTAAACAGTCCCCATAATAAATGCTCAGTAAATAGTATACATTATTACTATTAGCCAAAAGTACTAATAAATGTATACAGAGTGATCTAAATGTAAATTTTTAAAAAACAAAGCTATCTTAGAATTTTCTTAACTGCAATTAGGTAGTATACATACCCCAATAAATATCAAAGGAAGTACAATCTAAAATCATTTTCTACAACTCTCCAAAGAAGATATTCTGTATCTTTCTGTAAAGGATGACATCAGCCTCACTCAGACTTAGAACAAAGCATCTATCCAAACTACAAGCAAACTAGAGCAGCTGCTTCCATATTAGTGGGGTCACCTATCTAAGAAAGTACATAGTTTGTTTTATTTTTAAAAGCTGCTCACTTACTGTAAATACCCTTCACAAAAATTTTATATTGAAGGAGAGGCAAAAAAAAAAAAAAGAAAGAAAGAAGAAAGAGAGGCAAACATTATTTGTTCAATTATAATAACTCTTTTTCCCCAACTTTTCTTGTCAAGATTGTTCTAACTCTACTTTAAGAACAATTTCCATTTCTACTTTATGAAAAAGTGTTCATGATAAAGAATCTGTATACCATGACTGTCTTTATCTGCCAGGAAAGATGGAAAACGCTGAGCCAGAGTAAGTTTATAGATTTTGCAGACATGATCAGAAAGCACAAATTCATATTTTCAGCTCCCTTATTTTCTCCTCATCCAGTTTCCCTACTCTTTTTTTTTTTAAATGATTTTAGTTTTTTGTGGTTTTTTTTTAAAGATTTTATTTATTTTCATGAGAGACACACACACACAGAGAGAGAGAGAGAGAGAGAGAGAGAGAGAGGCAGAGACACAGGCAGAGGAAGAAGCAGGCTCCATGCAGGGAGCCTGACGTGGGACTCAATCCTGGGTCTCCAGGATCAGGCCCTGGGCTGAAGGTGGTGCTAAACCTCTGAGCCACCCAGCTGCCCAAGTTTCTCTACTCTTGATTGACTGTCAACTTCAAAATACACACTGAAGCCAGTTCAGAGGGGATTTACCTGTTATTCAGCTGGACAAAAAAGTCAAATAATAGAAATAGTCAACACAGACAATAACAGAAAATTAAGGAGTCAGATTCTATACTCAGGTGACTAAGTGCTGAAAATATTTAAGGTCTCACTTTTGCATTTTTGGGTACTTCAGTGAAAAGGGCAAGTTTATTGAAACAGTAATTCCATGCATTTTGCAATGTGAAGGAAGCCAAATTCTTCATGGCTAACATGCAATGAAAGCAAGAAATTATTATTAAAAGAGAGCTGCCGGAAAGAGATTATTATTTTTTTTAAAAGATTTTATTTATTTATTCATGAGAGATACAGAGACAGAGAGAGAGAGAGAGAGATTGGCATAGACACAGGCAGAGGGAGAAGCAGACTCTATGCAGGAAGCCCGACGTGGGACTCGATCCTGGGTCTCCAGGATCAGGCCCTGGGCTGAAGGCGGCATTAAACCACTGAGCCACCCGGGCTGCCCAGAAAAAGAGATTATTTTTGAAATCACATTTGTTTTTTTAAGACTAGCAAAATTGGGGCATCTGGGTGGCTCAATCAGTTATGAGACCAAATCTTGATTTTGGCTTCAGGTCATGGCTTCACCAGTTGTGAGGCTGGGCCCCAGAGTGGCCTCTTCACCTGCCTCCTCGCCTCCTTACTGGGCAAAGAGCCTGCTTGAGATTCTCTCTGCCCCTCCCCCCACCTCACATACATATACTTTCTCTCTCTCTCTAAAAACAAACAAACAACTAGCAAAATAAGCGGACGGGCACAAACTGAGAGATCAAAACTGTAGCACAGATAAAATATATGTATACGTATTCCTGACGAACAAATACAAAAACATACCGCTGTTTTCTTCCTCTCTGTTGACGGGGCTGCTCCTCTTGAGGATATTTAAAAATGTCCTGAAAAATGGGTTCATATTTCTTAAAAATTACCGCTGAAACAGTGAAGTTTCTTTCTAATCTCTCGGTACGTTCTCTGAAATGTGGGGGGAGATTTGCCATGTCTTCCCACTTCTTCATCTTGTTAAAAAATTCAATTAAGCTGATATTAAAAATAAAGAGAGATATTTTCAACATTAACAAGATAGAGTACACAAATGTAATTACATCAAAATTTAACCCATTAAGTTATATTACTTTGAGACAGTGATAAATATCACAACTCATGCCTCTGATTAGCTTCATCTCTTACAGACTGGTTTATTTCTCTGATTTTCCTAATCTGTTTTTTCTGAGGTTATCCAAGGGTTTTATTTTTTAAATTATGAAATATATAAAAATACAAAATAATTAATCAGAGTAATGTAACCGACACTTATGTACCCAACTGCCAGATTTAACAAACATTCACATACTAAATAAATTTTGCCGTGTTGGCTTCAGGTTCTACAGAAACTGCCAAATTCCCACTTTGTCCTCCTCCCCAAACTCTCCTCTGACTGCTCTGCCTCCTCAAAGATCACCACCATTCTAAAGTTAGTCCGAATCCTTCCCATCCATGTTTTTATACTTACTATCTAATGTACTTAAAATACAGGTCTACATGTATCCATAAACACTATGTAGTATCTTTTGTATGTGTAGTTTTAAGATTTTACATAAATAGTATCATACTATATAAGTGGCATTCTGCAACTTGCTTTTTCATTCAATATTTCTGAAATTAACATTGATACATGCAGATCTCCTTCATTTTAACTATTAAAAATATTCTTTAGTATGAACTACCATGATTTTTTGCATTGGTTCCCCAACCAATGGAAATTGAGGCTTCTAATTTTACATTCTGACCAAAAAAAAATGCTGTAATCAATGCCTGTAGATGTATGTAAGAGCTTCTTTAGGGACCACACCAATAAGTAGAAGTGCTAAGTCAGAGACTGCATCTTCAGCTCGACCAGACCTGGCTGAATTTCCCATTTAAGTGGCCATACCAATTTATACTCTCACCAAGTACATCAGCAACATAGAGCTCCCATTTCTCTGCATAATGACCAAAGCTGGTTTTATCAGACTCCAAATTTCCCCAATTTGAAGAGAATGAGTTACTTTGTTTTTTACTTTGAACTTCCTTGATTTCTAGTGAAATTGAGCGTCTTTACATATATCTGTTAGGTATGTGAGTTTTGACCTTTGTGAAATCATTCTTTACCCACTTTTAGTAGTTGTTTGTCAATCATGCAACCATTTGTTACTAGTTCTTTATATAATCCTGGATACTGACCTTTTCAGTTATACATACTGTAAATATCTTCTCCCAATATACTCTTTGTTTTTTAATCCATTTTAGTCCATTATGGCAGTAAATAATCTGAACCCAGAGGTAAAAATTTAAAGATAGAAACTGAGTTTTTAAAATGGAAATACAACTGAAGCCTAGGACTGTATTACTTGCATTAAAATATTGGGTAAGTTCAATTTACTATTGTTTATGATGAAGATTCTATAATTTGACCTTTGCTTCTAAAGTTCCTTATCTGTCACTTAACTGGATTACTCTGCCTCCACTTTTCGTCTCCATAATGATTTTATTTTTGCACCTTATTTAAGTCCACTTATGCAGGTTTACAGCCCAGGTATTCAACTCTTTATGCATTGCCTCTTGTCCTTAGGCCTAAATATAACTCAGTATGGAGCTCAAGGTTAAGAAATACACTACAGCTAAAATATTACATTTCTTGTTAATTAGTCTAATACTGATTAGACTAATTAAGTGATTAATTAGTGATTTTTTAAACTATTAGGTACATAAATTTTGACAGTGGTATTCTCCCAACAAAGTGCCAAATATCCTTTTTCCATCGATCCTTAGTGAGTCATAAAAGAAAATTCACCCAGAAGGCATAAATAATAAATATAATCAATTCAATTATACAACAGATAGAAAAAACGATTTCTTTCTGCCTCTTCTTTAAAACATCATTTGACTCTTCCAATAATCATAATACTGTTGCTTATCCCTCAACGAAAAGGAGAGGTATTTACACATTCCATATATTAAAATACAAATTCTGTCCATGCAGTTCTAAGTTTAATACTATATTTTATTTACCTTTGCAATTTAGAGTACTTCCTAAAGTTTCTCAATATCCTTATTTAGAATTCTCCCAACATTGTGCAATGGCAAATCATAAGGTTTAACAGCAAACTCTTTATACAATTGCCTAACACATTAAAATTTCAATAGTTTTCGCCAAAGAAGTACAATATAATAGATACTAACTAGATGTGGTAAAGGAAAACCATGACCTAGTTTCTAAATTCAGCACTCTATAGATACAAACACCCAGGAGATAATGAACAAAGAAAATTCTTACTAACACTATGATTTTTGGGCTTTCATATTTGTCATACTCTAGTTTTCAGACTCTGATATAGTTACCTCTGCTCTGAACATCTCAGGATTCTAGTTAAAGATACATAGTTTCCTTCAACTGTCCCTTTGCTTACAGTTGGCACGGATTTTCTGCAAGCCACATATAAGGCACATGCTAACCAGTGAAGATCATTTCCCTGTAAAATAAAAGAAAATTGACGATTAGTTAACCATCTATATAAACATTTCCATATAAAAAACTTTTTAGGGCAGCCCCGGTGGCTTAGTGGTTTAGCGCGCGCCGCCTTGGGCCCAGGGCGTGATCCTGGAGACCCGGGATCGAGTCCCACGACATGCTCCCTGCGTGGACCCTGCTTCTCCCTCTACTTGTCTCTCTCTCTCTGTCTCTAATAAATAAATAAAATCTTTTAAAAAACCCAAAACTTTTTAGATTAAAGTCTTTAGATTAAACAAAAGGTGCTATTTTTAGGTTTGTGGGAAACTGTATTTTCAGTGATGGCTGTCGCCCATGTGCTCCTTATACTATATATTGACATTTTCACATTGAGAGACAGGAATCTGTGTTTTGTTCCCTCATTTTCAATTGTGTCAACTAATAGAATAGGTGAAAATGATGCTCTGTAACTTGCAAGATCATAAAGGGCAATAAAGATTCTATCTGGTTCACTCTCTCAGCACATGTGCCTTGGGTGTCCCAGTGTGGGATAAATCAACAGTCACAGAGACTCGATTTTCTTATCTGAGGACTGTGAGAATGAAATGAGTTGCAAGCTTAAAGCACAGGAAACACAAGAAATCAAAAGGTAAAATTCTATAACCAATACTCTGTATTAAATGTTGTATGAGGGGTGCCTGGATGGCTTGGTGGGTTAATCGTCCTGCCTTCAGCTCAGATCACAATCTCAGGGTCCTCGGATGGAGCCCTGCATCCCACTCCCTGCTCAGCGGGGAGCCTGCTTCTCCCTCTCTTCCCAGCTTGTGCTCTCTGTGGCTATCTCTGTCTCTCAAATAAATAAATAAATAAAATCTTAAAAAAAAAAATCACAGGAGTCTTATTTTCCATCGTACGCTTCCATGAGACTGACATCCTACATGTTATCTTACAGCATACCTCACTACAAGCTCCACAAGGGCAGAAATTTTTTAAGTTTTGTTCAATGCTCTGTCCCCACCATCTACAACAGTATTGGGCGAAGGGGTGATTAAAAAAAAAAAAGATAAATGAATATTCATTCATTCATTGAGTCAACGGAGCTAAGAATCTGAGACCCAAGTCTTTAACAAATTGAGTAATCAAACATGTTTTCAAAAATATTTTACTAACCATCTACTGTTTGTCACTTGCTTATGTAACACTGGATTTCACACAACTTAGCCCCTATGAGTTGAAATACCTCAACTGTATGGCGATAATACTTGTTCTATCCAATTTCGAAGACTGTCGAGAAGACAAAATAAGAGCTTACTTGCAACCACTTATGCCCATCACCAAAGAACGGCTGGAATCACTGACCAGACAAGCACCGAGGAATAAAGAGGAATATGGCCCATGCGGCCACATGCCCTGAGGACACGAGGGCGCTCTGTAAACTGAGGCGCAAGCAAGCACGGTCCATGACTGCCTTATGCGCCACAAACCACACAGGACCTTGTTAGACCTTCAGTACAAATCACCTCAGATTTACGTATCGCGACACTGAGCTCCGGAGTGGCTGACTGTGCAAAGTCCCCTAGGTCTGTCAGGTTCTGAGGCCGCTACAGGACTAGCCTTCCCGCTTCCCCGCCCCCACGCCGCAGAGCGCGACTACAGGGAGGAGGACCCTTAGCACACCGACAAACAGCGAGTGACCTCCGTGGGTCACACACAGGCGGAGACACCCTACTCTTATAACTGAACGGTACCTTCGTTAGGCCTTCCCATCCTGAGCCTATTGGCCCCGCTCTTGCCACCGACCGTAAAACGACGCCAGGCAGTCCTCCGGCCGCCCGCGGGGCGCCACCCACCGGCGCCACGGCTGGTAAACAATCCAGACTTCCGTGTCACTTCCCATTGGTCCATGAAGGGGCGGTGCCTACGCAGCCGAGCCTCACTGGCTAGAATGGCCATTCTTCTCCCGAGCGAGCCCCGTCCGAAGAGGGGGACAGAGGCTGCCGGAGCCGCGGCGACGCCGGGGCGCTGCGCGGCGTGCGAGGTGACCAAGAGGTCGTCAAGGTCGTCGCGGGGCGTGCTTCCCGGGGACGACCAGGGGGCGTGTGTCTACACGGAGGTAGGCCGACGGCCCGTTTCGCGTGCCCCACGGAAGACCCGCCTCACGTCACACACACAAACACAGCCCGAGACGTGAACGACGCGCTTGCCGTCCGGACGCGACGGCAGGGCCAAGGCAGGGCCCGGGCAGCTCGGCGCGGCAGGGGCGGAGCGCAGGAGGGGCGCTGCACCGGGCGGACCCCGCGGGAGCACAGCCAGGCGCCCCCGCCCCCACGCCTCGCAGCTGCACCTGCTCCTTCCGCCAGCGAGGCGGCTGGACTCCCGCAACCGCGACCGCAGCACGGCCCCGCCTCGCGGTGCCACCTTGGGCCGGCCGTGGCCCCCACTCGCAACCCGAAGAGGGAAGCTGCGAGGCGGCGTTCCCCTGCGGGGCCACGAGAGGCTTCCTAAAGCAGGTCCCAGGAGCAGGGAGCGCAGGGACGGCGCGAGTCCCGCCGCTCCCCGCGCTGAGGGCCGCGGAGACCCGGGGCCTGCCCGACGGTCGCGCAGGACGCCCGGCCCGGGAGGGAGGGGCCCATCCCCGCGGCGGGGCGCGACCACTAGGCCCGGGACGCCCCTCGCCTCCGCCCCCGGGCGCACCTCCAGCGTGTAGCTCTCGCTCATGTTGCGGTAGCTGTCCCAGGCCTCGGCCCGCGCCGCCTCGTCCATGTTGAGGCGGCTGCACAGCTCGTCGAACCGCTGCTGGGTCTGAGGGGCCGGCGACCGGGCCGGCTGCGCGGCGTCCTCCGCCTCCCCGTCGTCTTCCTCCTCCTCATCCGAGGCTGCCGCCGCCGGAGGGGGAGGCGGGGGCGGCGGCGACTGGTCGCCTCCCGACGGCATAGCGCACCCCTGGGCGGCCGGTCCTCAGCGGAGCTGAGGGCCCGAGCCCGCAGCCATTCAAACCGCGAAGCGCCCGCCGTCCGCCGTCCGCCGTCCGCCGTCCGCACGGCGACTGCGCCGCCACCAAGGAAGCTAGACCTCAGGTAGGCACCCGTAGTTCTGAGCGGGGCCTGATGGGCAATGTAGTCCGAGCCGGAGGCCCACGGGGGCCAAAAACCATATTAAAAAAAAAAAAATCAACGCGCGTCGCGCCCCTGGGGCTAAAATAAAAGTGTCTTTGCGACGTTTTAAGTACGTCTTCACGGTGGGACTATTCAGCAGGGCTGTGCTGAAGAGAAAACATCCAAGAAACAATGACTTGTGACGGTTTACTGCCCAAGGTGTCTCCAAAATTAATACTCATTATCTGCCTGTCTTTAACTCTAAAGTAAGAGTAATAGCAAGCAAGGGCCTGTTTACCTAAGTTCGAACTTCAGCATCGCTCCTAATTTCTAGTTCTTTCCTATATTTTAACTTTATGTGAGCCTTTCAAATAATCATTGGATTGATTATTTATTTATTTATTTATTATTTATTTTACAGTGGCAATTCTCTTATTTCCCAAAGGGCCAATTTACACTCGCTCTAAGTGATATATTTGTACTATCCTCAGTGGCTTACCTTTATTCTTTTATTTTTATTTTGCTTTCTCTTTCATGCTTAGACTTCAATCACTTTATTAACAATCCTCTTTGATTTACAAGTGGGTGTAGTATAGGACATTTTTCTGTTTGAGGAACCACTAATGCATTGCCAATGGCTATGGGGTCACTTCTTTCTCTCTTCCTTGACCCTCCTTTTTTTTTTTTGAAAAAAAAATTTTTTTAAGATTTTGTTTATTTATAAGACACACAGAGAGAGGCAGAAACAGGCAGAAGAGCAGGCTTTCCACCAGAGCCGGAGGCAGAACTGGATCCCAGAATCACAACCTGAGCCAAATGCAGTTGCTGAACCACTGAGCCACCCAGGCGCCCCTCTTCCATGACCCTTTGAACGCATCCACCTGCTGTGAGGAAGCCCAGGTTACTTGGAGAAGCATGCTATCAACGATTGACAAAGCTGGGCATTAAAGGGGTGAAAATAGATTTTATTCAGACACTACTGACAATGAAGTAAAGAGCTGAGTTCCATTCCAATCTGTGCAGGGGTCTTTAAAAAAAAAAAAAAAAAAAAAGAGGAAACCTGGGTGGCTCAGTGGTTGAACATCTGCTTTCAGCTCAGGTGGTGATCCCGGGATCCTGGGATCAAGTCCCACCTCGGGCTCCCCAGAGGGAGCCTGCTTCTCCCTCTGCACATGTCTCTGCCTCTCTCTGTGTGTCTTTCATGAATAAATAAATAAAATCTTACCAAAAAATCTGTGCACAGGTGAGTGGATGATTTAAAGGGAGAATGAAGGACTAGGGATGGGAGAAAGTGGAGCTCAACCAAAAAATTCCAAAGGGTTAGTGTCAATGTGATCAGGCCAGCAGGCAAGTTATTGAATTTAGGATTCTATCTTCCTTCCTACAGAGACTAGGAGACAGAGACCCTATACGGCTTTCATATCATTGGGAAAGACACTTCAAATTGCGGGAGATACATACACATCTCAAGGGCACAGAGGAAGGAGTCACCATTGGAAGCCGTTTTCGGTAAATCGCCAGGTGTTGGCTAGAACCAAGGGTGAATTCTGGCAGCCATGAGTTTTCTTAGGCATTTTAATGCAGGGCTGCAGTCATCCTAGAGCACACCCCTGTGCTGCTAGAAGCTATGCTATAGTTTGGTCATCTCTTGAGTACAGAAGTCTGGAGGAGAGTTGCATAGTTTTCATGGGGTGCATTTGACCTCAGCCCCAGCCATGTTGAATGAGCCAGTTTGGAAGCAGAACCTCCAGCTTTCAATCAAACTGTTCCCAGCTAATGCTTTATGGAGCAGAGATGAACCTTGCCACTGATCCCTGCTCAGGTGCAGATTTGTGGGCAAAAGAAATTATTATTCTTTCAAGTTACAAAGTTTTAGGATGACTTGTTACACCGCAATAAATAAACACTGGGGTGGCTAGGTGGCTTAGTTGCTTCCACATCCGACTCTTGACTTTGGGCAGGTGTTGATTTCAGGGTCATGAGTTTGAGCCTGCATTGGGCTCCACGCTGTGCATGGAGCATACATTAAAAAAAGGAAAAAAGAAATAGGAAAAAATAATCACCTATGGAGTATAAGACATGTTACGATCAACTATTTTTTTAAAGATTTTATTTATTTATTTATTCATGAGAGATACAGAGAGAGAGAGAGAGGCAGAGACATAGGCAGAGGGAGAAGCAGGCTCCCTGTGGGGAGTCTGATGTGGGACTCCATCCCAGAACCCCAGGATCACAACCTAAGCCAAAGACAAACACTCAACCACTGAGATACCCCTCTATCAACTATTTTTATAGAAGCCTCAATTTTGCATGTATAAAATCCTTGCCCCGTTGTGATATGATAGCCCAGTAGAACGTCAAAGCCCCCAAATGGCGATCTAAAGATAAACTTTATTTTTACATTGCATATATGACCTTCGAATACATGAGTTAACTGTGAAATTTCACATGAACTTTTATAAGACAAAACACAGCGGTCTTGAACCTTTTTGGTCATGTCTTCCCAAAAGAATTACCTTGTAGAAAAGAAATATTTTATTATTTTCTTTATTGGAGACCTTGTAGGATATTTTAAAGTTAACATCTAATAGTTTTTTTTAAGATTATTTATTTATTCATTAATGAGAGACACAGAGAGAGAGAGAGCACAGCAGAGGGAGGAGCAGGTTCCATGCAGGGAGCCCGATGTGGGACTCGATCCCTGGTCTCTAGGATCACGCCCTGGGATGAAGGTGCCGCTAACGCTGAGCGCCGCCCCCGCCCCCGGGCTGCCCTAAAAGTTTGTGTTAAAAGTTTGATGAGGGATCCCTGGGTGGCGCAGCGGTTTGGCACCTGCCTTTGGCCCAGGGCGCGATCCTGGAGACCCGGGATCGAATCCCACGTCAGGCTCCCGGTGCATGGAGCCTGCTTCTCTGTCTCTCTCTCTCTCTCTCTCTCTCTCTCTCTCTCTCTCTCTGACTATGATAAATAAATAAAAATTTAAAAAATAAAATAAAAGTTTGATGAACCTGGGCGCCGTTGAGTAAGCATCATTAAAGTCTCCCCTCCCACCACCGTCATGTCTAAGTCAGAGTCTCCCAAGGAACCTGAGCAGCTGCGGAAGCTCTTCATCGGAGGTTTGAGCTTCGAAACAACCGATGAAGAGTCTGTGGTGCCATTTTGCGCAATGGGGAAGGCTTATGGACTGTGTGGTAATGAGAGACCCCAACTCCAAGCGCTCCAGAGGCTTTGGGTTCCTCACGTAGGCCAACTGGAGGAGGTGGGTGCAACCATGAACACAAGGCCACACAAGGTGGATGGAAGAGTTGTGGAACCAAAGAGGGCTGTCTCCCAAGAAGATTCTCAAAGACCTGGTGCCCACTTCGCTGTGAAAAAGATTTTTGTTGGTGGCATTAAAGAAAACACTGAAGAGGGGATCCCTCGGTGGCGCAGCGGTTTGGCGCCTGCCTTTGGCCCAGGGCGTGATCCTGGAGACCCCGAATCGAATCCCGCGTCAGGCTCACCGTGCATGGAGCCTGCTTCTCCCTCTGCCTGTGTCTCTGCCTCTCTCTCTCTGTGTGTGTGACTATCATAAATAAATAAAAATTAAAAAAAAAACACTGAAGAACATCAGCTAAGAGATTATTTTGAACAGTATGGGAAAATGGAAGTGATTGAGATCATGACTGACCCAGGCAGTGGCAAAAAGAGAGGTTTGGCTTCTGTGACATTTGATGACCATGACTCTATAGACAAGATTGTCATTCAAAAATACCATACTGTGAATGACCACAACTGTCAAGTAAGGAAAGTCCTATTGAAGCAAGAGATGGCTAGTGCTTCGTCCAGCCAAAGAGGCCGAAGTGGTTCTGGAAACTTTAGTGGTGGTCATGGAGGTGGTTTTGGTGGGAATGACACCTTTGGTCGCGGAGGGAGCTTCAGTGGTCAAGGTGGCTTCAGAGGCAGTCGAGGTGGTGATGGATACGGTGGCAGTGGGGATGGCTAGAACGGATTTGGTAATGATGGAAGCAACTTTGGAGGTGGCGGAAGCTATAACGATTTTGGCAATTACAACAATCAATCCTCAAATTTTGGACCCATGAAAGGAGGAAATTTTGGAGGCAGAAGCTCTGGCCCCTATGGTGGTGGAGGCCAATACTTTGCCAAACAACGAAACCAAGGTGGCCATGGTGGTTCCAGCAGCAGCAGCAGCTACGGCAGTGGCAGAAGGTTTTAATTACTACCAGGGAACAAAGCTTAGCAGGAGAGGAGAGCCAGAGAAGTGACAGGGAAGCAACAGGTTACAACAGATTTGTGAACTCAGCCAAGCAGTGGTGGCAGGGCCTAGCTGCTACAAAGAAGACATGTTCTAGATGGTAGTCATGTGTACGGGCAAAAAACTTGAGGACTATATTTGTGACTAATTGTATAATGGGTTATTTTAGTCTCTGTTCTGTGGAAAGTGTAAAGCATTCCAACAAAGGGTTTTGTTTTATTTATTTAATTTTATTTTTCCAACAAAGGGTTTTAATGTAGATTTTTTTTGCACCCATGCTGTTGATTGCTAAATGTAATAGTGTGATCATGATGCTGAATAAATGTGTCTTTTTAGAAAATAAAAAATAAAAGTTTGATGAAGTGTAATATCCAACATGTAACTATAAACCTTTTAAAACAAAACATTACTAACCTTTAAATATATCCAATGGACTCATAACAATTTGATACTCACTATAATCCATTTTTAAAATCCATGAATAAAATTTTTCTTTAACAATGAGAAATTTTATATCCTTCCTTTCTTTTACTTCATATTCCCATTTTATTATTCCAACAAAAGTTTATCCTAATATGTTCTATGCTCCAAAGTTCTTTATTGATTCCTTTCCTATTTTCTTTCAGCAAAAACGTAGTTGTTACAAATGAATTTTTCAAGTATCCTTCTGTTTATTCTTTTATGTGTTCATCGAGATATAACTTGCATGCAGTAAACTTACTCTTGTAAGTATACAGCTCTATGAATTTTGATGAAAACATAGAGTTACATTCACCACCATCAAACTACAGAACATTTCCAGCACCTGAAAAGTTTCCTAGTGCCCCTTTGTAGGAATCCCCTCATCCCATAGGCCCTGGCAACCACCAATTTTATGTTCCTTATAGTTTTGCCTCTTTTCCAAAATGTCACATAAATGTAATCATATAACATGTAGCCTTTGAGTTTGGCTTCTTTCAACTTAGCATAATGCCTTTCAGATTCATCTATGTGCCAGTGGTTTGTTCCTTTTTATTGATAAGTAATATTCTATTGCACAGATGTCTCAGTGTTTACTTATCCATCCAACAGTTGAAGATATCTTGGTTGTTTCCAGTTTAGGGTAATTATAAGAAAAGCTACCATGACATTTATGTAAATGTTTTTTCATAACTTAAGTTTTTTGTTACTCTTGGGTATACACGTAGGAGTGTGCTAGGGACTAAATGTGTTCTCCCCAAATTCATAAGTTGAAGCCCTACCCTCCAATGTGATTATATTTGGAGATAGAGCATTTAGTAGGCAATTAAGGTTAAATGAGGTCATAAATGTGTGGCCTCATAAGAAAGCCACATGCACAGACTGAGGAAAGGCCACATGAGCACACGGGGAGAAGCGATCCTAGCAGACCAAGACAGAGCAGTATTACTGGGTTATATGGTAAATGTTAAGCTTTACCATTTTTTCCCCCTAAAGTGTCTCATTTTACATTCCCACCCACAAGGAAATTTAGATTTGGGGACTAAGTGGTACAAACTTCTAGTTATAAAAATAAATAAGTCATGGGGAAGTAATGTACCGCATAGAGAATATAATCAATAATATTCTGATAACTTTGTATGGTGACAGGTAGTGACTAGACTTACCATGAGTATCATTTCATAATGTATAAAAATATTGAATCACTGCAATATACACCTGAAGCTGATAGAATGTCAGAATTATTTTTTAAAAATATTTTATTTATTCATGAGAGACAGAGAGAGGCAGAGGGAGAAAGAAGCAGGCTCCATGCAGGGAGCCCAACGTGGGACTCGATCCCGGGACTCCAGGATCACGCCCTGGGCTGAAGGCAGATGCTCAACCGCTGAGCCACCCAGGTGTCCCTCACAAGTATTTTAAAAACATGCATTTAAATTTACTTCCTATGATCAAGAAGCTCTAAGTGTTGTATTCCTTTCAGACTGAACGATCAGATGACTTTTATTACTACTGTGGCTTCAGCTGTGTTTGCAATTTTGTGTCTCCCACAAATATTCAAAGAAGTGTTGGTACAAGCAAAAACCAGTTGAGGGCGCCATTGACTCAGGCAAGGCTGGAACCAATTTCTAGTTCATCTGGTGTGTGATGAGTCTTCTTTTTAAAAAAAAAAAAGATTTTATTTACTTACTCATAGACACACACACACACACACACACACACACACACACGGGGTGGGGGGAGGGGCAGAAGCAGGCCCCATGCAGGGAGCCCGACGCGGGACTTGATCCTGGGACTCCAGGATCACACCCCAGGCTGCAGGCGGCGCCAAACCACTGCGCCACCGGGGCTGCCCTGATGAATCTTCTTGAGACCAGAGTTAACTAGCATTTCATCTGTGATTAATTCTAGTCAGGTATTTGTGTCTCTTATGAACTGATAGTATGAGCTCCTCAAGACAGCTTTCCCTATTGTGAATGAGAATCTGCCTGCTAAAAATTCAATTCACAGTATAAACTACAAAACCCAGCTAGATTGAGGTGTGCCTGGGTAGCTTACTCAGTTAAGCGTCAACTCAAGTGTCAACTTGATTTCGGCTCAAGTCATGATCTCAGGGTACTGGGATTGAGCCCCACATAGGGAGCCTGTTTGAGGATTATCTCTCCCTGTGCCTCTCCATTCATTTTTTTCCCTCTCTCTCAAATATATAAATAAATCTCAAACAACAACAACAACAACAAAACCCCTATTAGATTGAATATACAGGGACGCCTTGGTAATCTGGAATTAATAGAACCTATCCTTTTAGTCCCCTATAAACAATTTTAAACGATTACTATTATAAACAATCATTGCCTTATAATGCCTACGGGGCCTGTTGAGTAGATATTAGGCTACATACCTTTAATTGCTTTGTACTGCAGAGTTTTAAGACATTTTGTCTAATCTTGAATAGCATTTTTTCTCTCACTTATGATAATCCATCAGTAACTTAATTGCAAAATTTTTAAAAAAGTCTTTGTCTATTTTTTTTAAAGATTTTATTTATTTATTCATGAGAGACAGAGAGAGAGAGAGGCAGAGACACAGGCAGAGGGAGAAGCAGGCTCCATGTAGGGAGCCCGATGTGGACTCGATCGCGAGACTCCAGGATCATGCCCTGGGTGGAAGGCAGGTGCTAAACTGCTGAGCCACCCAGAGATCCCTGGCTTTGTCTATTTTTATCTTCCTTCTTGCATTCAGGCTATATGATGTTTCTTTTCACCAAAGTCACCCTTTCTTTTATTGGAGGGAGGAGTACTTGAAACAAAGTAACAGAGGTGGCTGGGAATGTGTGTCAAGTTAACCACCAATAGGCCATGAGTGAGGGCCTTGCTTTGAGTGGAGAGAGTGAATATTAATAACTGAGTTTAAGAAATCAATCTTTAAAAAAAGAATCAATCTTAACAAAAGACTCCTGAAAGCTACAGCAACCTTGAGAAAGAATTACACTTCCTGATTTCAAACTATACTACAAACCTATGGTAATCAAAACAGTACAGTATTGGCATGAAAACAGACCCATGGTCACCAGAGTAAAATAAAAAGCCCAGAAATAAATCCATACATATATGGTCAATTAATTTATAATGAAGGAGCCAAGAATATACAATGAAAGAAGGATAGTCTCTTTGATTTGGTGTTGAGAAAACTGGACCACTACCTCACACCATATACAAAAATCAACTCAAAGTGTATTAAAGACATGGACATAGACCTGAAAACATAAAACTCCTAGAAGAAAACAAAGATCATAAGTGCCTCAACATTGGTCTTGGCAATGATTTTCTGAATTTGATGCTAAAAGCAAAGGCAATAAGAGCAAAAATAAATAAATGGGGCTACATCCAACTAAAAATCTGTATAGCAAAAAAAAAATCAACAAAATGAAAAGTGAAACTGCAGAATGGGAGAAGATATTTGCAAATCATGTATCTGATAAGGGATTAATACCCAAAATATCTAAAGAATTCATACAATTCAATAGAAACAAACAATTCCAGTAAAAAATAGACGATGTAAATATACATTTTTTCCAAAGAAGACATATAGGGACGCCTGGATGGCTCAGCGGCTAAGCATCTGCCTTCTGGCTCAGGGCGTGATCCCAGGGTCCTGGGATCAAGTCCCACATCAGGCTCCCTGCATGAGATCTGCTTCTACCTCTGCCTGTGTCTCTGCCTCTCTCCCTATGTCTCATGAATAAATAAAGTCTTTAAAAAACCAAAGAAGACATACAGATGGACAGAAGATACATAAATAGGAGCTCAACATCATTAATTGTGAGGGAAATGCAAATCAAAATCACAAGATACTACTTCACATCTGTTAGAATGGTTATTCTCAGAAAGCTAATAAATAACAAGCCTTTGTAAGGATGTAGAGAAAAGGAAGCCCTTGTGCGCTTTGGTGGGAATATAAAATAGTGCAGCTGCTTTGGTACAGAGTATGGGAGTTCCTAAAAAAATAAAAATAGAATTACCAGGGGCTTCTGGGTGGTTCAGTGAGTTAGGCAGCTGGCTCTTGGTGTCAGTTCTTCAACGCAGGACTGAGTTCAAGCCCCACAGTGGGCTCCATGCTGGGTGTGGGGTCTACATTTTAAAAAAATAGAATTACTAAATCATCCAGCAATCCCACTTCTGGATATTAATCCAAAGGAATTGAAATCAGGATCTTGAAGAGATATTTTCACCCCCATGTTCATTTCAGCATTAATCACAATAGCCAAGACATGAAAACAACCTAGGCATTCATTGATGGATGAATGGATAAAGATAATATATATGTACATATAAAATGGAATATTATTCAGCTATAAAAAGAAGGAAATCCCACCATTTACAACATGGATGGACCTTAAAGGGCATGATGCTAAGTAAAATAAGTCAAGTGGAGAAAGACAAATACTGTATGATCTCATTCATATGTGAAATCTAAAAACAAACAAACTCATAGGTACAAAGAAAAAATAGTGGTTGCCAGAAGCAGGGGATAGATAGTGGACAAAATGGGTGAAGGTGGTCAAAAGGTACAAACTTCCAGTTATCAAATAAATGAGTTCTGGGAATACAATGTATAGTATGGTGATTGTACCTAATGATACTGGATTGCATATTTGAAAACTGCTAAGAAAGTAAATCTTAAAAGTTCACATCACAAGAAAAATACTGTGTAACTGTATGTGGTTATGGATTAACTAAACTTATTGTAGTCATCGTTTGTAGTCACACATATCAAATCATTGATAAATGCCTAAAATAATACAATGTTATATGTCGATTATATCTCATTTTAAAAAACATAATTAGGGGGGATCCCTGAGTGGCTCAGTGGTTTAGTGCCTGCCTTCCGCCCAGGGTGTGATCCTGGAGACCCGGAATTGAGTCCCACGTCAGGCTCCCTGAGGAGCCTGCTTCTCCCTCTGCCTGTGTCTCTGCCTCTCTCTCTCTCTCTCTCTCTCTCTCTCTGTCTCTCAAGAATAAATAAATGAAATCTTTAAAAATAAAAATAAAATAAAAATAAAAAATAAAATAAAAATTTAATTTAAAAAAAAGAATGTAAACTCTGGGGGCACCTGAGTAGTTCAGTCAGTTGAGCGGCCAACTCTTGGTTTTAGCTCAGGTCGTGATCTTAGGGTTGTGAGACAGAGCCGTGCTCTGGGCTCTACACTGCTCAGCACAGAGTCAGCTTGCCCTTCTCCCTCTGCTCCTTCCACCACTTGTGCACTCTCTCTCTCTCAAATAAATAAATAAGTCCTAAAAAGAGAGAGAGAGAGAGAGAAAGAGAAAAAGAGAAACAAGCCCTTCCAGTTCTCTCTCTCTCTGAGTGACTTCAGCCAAGATGAAATCTCTCTCCTTTATTACCACTCACACATCCTTTCTTTCTTTTTTTTCTTTCTTTCTTTCTTTCTTTCAAGATTTTATTTATTTATTTATTTATTTATTTATTTATTTATTTATTTGAGAGAGCAAGTGAGAGAGAGAAAGACCATACAAGTCAGGGAAGAGGGCAGGCTCCCCACTGAGCAGAGAGCCCCGGGATCATGGCCTGAGCCAAAGGCAAAGCTTAACCAACTGAACCACCCAGGCACCCCTGACTTGTCCTTTTGCTGTGCCCTCTGGAACCCTTAGCATTTCCTCAGGCCAGGAAGAGGGACTGTGTCTTGTCTGCTGCCCACTGTGCCCACCGTGCCCACCAGGCCCTCACTCCTCATGTCATTGAATCTCATGCTCTAACCCATCATTTCCATTTTTTCCTAACAGAAAATGATATCATCATTCTCCTGGTGGATCAGGCCAAAAAACTTTGGAGCCATCCTTTTTTTTTTTTTTTAAGATTTATTTATTTATTTGAGAAAGAGAGAGAGAGTGAGAGAGAGAGTGAGTGAGCGCACAAGCAGGGGGAGAGGTAGAGGGAAAAGCAGACTCCCTGCTGAGCCAGGAGCCTGATGTGAGGCTCAATCCTAGGATCCTGAGATCATGACCTGAGCTGAAGGCAGACGCTCCTCCAACTGAGCCACCCAGATGCCCTGGAGTCATCCTTAATTCCTCTTTCCCTCACCTCCTGCATTCAATTCATGAGCAATTGCTGTCAACTCAGACTTCAATTATTCAAAACCTAACCAACTATCATCTCTTCTGGTGCCATTCCTCCAGCACAAGTTTCCATCATTTCTTACCAGCATCATTGCATTTTCCTCCCAACTGGTCTCCCTGCCTCTCTCCTTCCTTCTACAGCGATTCCTTCTCAATATAGAAGCTGTGGTGGTAATTTTATGTGTTGACTTGGCTGGGCCATAGTGCCTAGACATTGGTCATACATTATTCAATGATTCTGGGGGGGTACCTATGGATGTGATACATAGTTAAATCACTGTACTCTGAGTAAAGCGGATTGCGGATTGCCCTTTGTAATGTGAGTGGGCCTCGTACAATCAGTTGGAGGCCTCAATAGAACAAAAAGACTGACCTCTCTCAAGCAAAAGAGAATTCTGCTAGAGACAGCTTTTGAACTTTAACCCCCTGAAGAACCCATTGGCTCTTCCCTAGGTCCTCAGCCTGCTGGCACACCTGCAGATTTTGAACTTTTCAGTCTCGATAGTCATGTGAACCAATTCCTTAAAATTGATCAATCTCTATCTCTCTCTTTTTCTGCCTCTCTCTTTTATTGGTCTGCTTCTCTGGAGAAGCCTGACTAATAAGCAGCTAAGGTAACATTTTTTTTTTAAAGATTTTATTTCTTTATTTATGAGAGGCCTGGAGACCCAGGATCACACCCAGGGCTGACAGCGGCGCTAAACCACTGAGCCACCCGGGCTGCCCTAAGATAACATTTTTAAAAAGTGAGTCATATCTCGTCTCTCCTCTGCTCAAAATACCTCAATGTTTCCCATCTGATTCAGGATAAAAACCAAAGTCAAGAAAATGGCCTTGTAAAGTCCTTTAGGATCAGCCTCATCTACCTACCTCCTCAAGCACATCTCCTGCTACTCTTCCCCTCTCTACTTCTGCCATTGCAGCCTATATGAATAAAGGTACAAAATGCCTTACTTTGTGATGTGTCAGGCATGAATGGTGTTTGTAAAGTCATGAGCTTGGGATGTGATCACCAAGTGGATGAGTGGGGAAGAGAAGAGGATGAAGAATGGACTCCAGGGTTTGGAGGTCTGAGGGGAGGAGGAAGAGAAGAGGCAGGAAGTGAGCAACAAAGGAGGAAAAGGCAGGCAGTGTGGTGCCCGGAAGTGAAGAAAGAGCCTCAAGGGAAACGGAATGAGCATCTGTGTCTAGTGATATTGATGAGACAAGAAGATACACAAATGTCCGTTGGACTGGTTGGTCATGCTCACCAGGGGCCGATCCGGCCAGTGGTGACAGAAAACCAGATTGAGGCAGGTTTGGGAGGTTTTGGGAGGAGACAAATCAGAATGTAGAGAATCCTTGAGTTTTCCTGCAAAAGGGAGAATAAAAATAGTACAGGGAGGATGTGCGGTCAGAAGAGTTCTGTTTTGTTCCTTCATGTGCTGTTAGGTTAGGGGTGAAAGAAACAAGGGGCACCTGGGTGGCTCAGTCTGTCAAGCTGGGTTTCAGCTCAGCTCATGATCTCAGGCTGGTGAGATGGAGCCAGGTATGGGGCTCCGCGATCAGCCCGTCGGCTTGAGATTCTCTCTCTCTCTGCCCCTCCCCCTACTTGCATGCACACCCTCCCTCTGACTCTTTCATAAAAAATAAATAAATAAAATATTTTCAAAAACCCAACCAGAGCATGTTTGGTGTTGGTAGAAACGATTCAGAACTGGGACCCCCTCGGCTCCTGCTTCCTGTCCTCTTGGAGCAGAGGGAGCAGGCTCCTCGCCGACGCATCCCCTACCTGTGCCCCCGACGCCCGCCCTCCCGCGCCCCCGGGGCCTCCTGCTGCGGCCACCGGCGCGCAACACGCTCCCTAACGACACCCCACATCTGCACGGGTTCCGGATCCCGTGGGAGCCCAGCCGGGCCTCGGCTCCCTGCCTCCCGCCCCGCGGAAACAAATCCTCGCCGCCCCTGCCGCTTCCCCGTGTCTGACTCCGGCGCCTCTGAGAGCCCGGCACCCCGGGGAGACGGGGGGAGGGGTGTCCGGCTGGGCGCCTCTGAGAGCCCGGCACCCAGGGGAGACGGGGGGGGGTGTCCGGCTGGGCGCCTCTGAGAGCCCGGCACCCAGGGGAGACGGGGGGGGGTGTCCGGCTGGGCGCCTCTGAGCCCGGCACCTGGGGAGACGGGGGGAGGGGTGTCCGGCTGGGCGCCTCTGAGAGCCCGGCACCCCGGGGAGACGGGGGGAGGGGTGTCCGGCTGGGCGCCTCTGAGAGCCCGGCACCCAGGGGAGACGGGGGGGGGTGTCCGGCTGGGCGCCTCTGAGCCCGGCACCTGGGGAGACGGGGGGAGGGGTGTCCGGGCCCGGCGCTCAGCCGCAGCTAGCAGTAACCGCTCCCCCTCCGCGACCCCTCTAGCCCCAGGGCCTCGGGGAACCCCCTCGGGGCTCCCGCCTGTCTGCTCGCCCCGCTGCGCCCCTTCCCCCTTCGCCGGCCTCGGTGCCCAGGCCCCCCACCTCTTCTCTCCCGGCGCGGCCCTCTCTTTCTGGGCAGCTCACCCAGCCCGCAGCCTGGATCGCAGGCCGGCCCCCGCCAAGGCGTCTCGGGGCACACCTGTGTCCGGGGCACACCTGTGTCCCCAGGCGCTCCGCCTCCACCTGCAGGACGCTGCAGAGTAACCCGGCCAGCGCCCGGGCGGGATCCGCCGTCTCCCCCCCCCCCCGTCCTACCCCCCCCCACCCCAACCCGAGGCCCGCCGCCGCCCCGGGTCCTCAGCCGGTCACCGGTCCCCGAGCGCCGTGGATTTCGCCGCCGGGTAAGCAGAGCGCGAACGGGCTCCGTTTCCCCAGCGAGGGCAGGAGACGCGCTGCGTCGCACAAGGTGCGTGGAGGCCGGTGACCCTGGACCTGACCTGGGGCCACAGCCCGAGCGGCCCAGCGGGGATGCTGAGGGGGAGCAGCACCCTGCTCGAGGCCCGCGGGATTCAGAGGTGGGAGGGTGCTCGGTGGGCCGCAGCAACCGCCTGGACGTCAGCGCGCCCGGAGCAGAGCCACAAGGGCAAGAGTGGTAGGAACTGGTGTCAGAGGGGTGCGGAGGCTGCTCTCGGGCATGCTCAGGGGTCAAGGTGAGGCCTCTGGCTTGCGCTGCATTGCAGTGGGACGCCGGAGTGGGCGCTGGCTTGATCTGACTTATGATGTTATTTTATTATTTTTTAAGATTGTATTTATTTATTCATGAGACACACATACAGAGAGAGAGAGAGAGATGCAGAGGGAGAAACAGGCTCCCCACAGGGAACCGGATGTGAGACTCCATCCTGGGTCTCCAGGATCACAACTTGAGCCTAAGGCAGATGCCCAACCGCTGAGCCACTCAGGCGTCCCTGATTTAGGATTTTAAAGGCTTAGGGCTGTGGTGGAACAGACGATTAGGTTGACCACTTAGGAGGTTTTGTAATAGTTCACATGAGAGATCACGGTGGTTGGAACCAGAATGGAGACAGTAGAGGTAGGGAGGTGCCCAGATTCAGGAGATACACCCCCCCCAACATTTTACTATGATATAATTTATAGGGGTCCCTGGGTGGTTCCAATGGTTAAGCGTCTGCCTCTGGCTCAGGTTGTGATCTCAGGGTCCTGGGACCAAGCGCGGTGTCAAGCTCCTGGCTCCTTGGGAGTCTGCTTCTCCTCCCTCTTCCTCTCGCCCTGTTCGTGCTCTCAATCTCTCTCTCTCATTCTCTGTGTCCCTCTGTCTCAAATGGATAAATAAAATCTTTAAAAAAAAAAGAAAAATAATTTATACATGTAGATGTATATAAAACAAAATATATGTAAACAAAGAAGCTGAAAGAAGAATAAATAACAAAACCAATATTCACATGACCACCACCCAAGTTGAGAATTATAAATGCCTTAGAAGGGCCTGATGGCCGCATACAACAGTCCTCCCCATTCTTTTAGAGGTGACCACTAACTTAATTGGTATATTAATGATTCTCTTGCTTTTCTCTCTCTCTTTTTAAAATATTTTAATATTTTAAATATTCATTTAAATATTTAAATATTTTATTTTTATTTATTTATTTATTTTTTTTTTTAATTTTTATTTATTTATGATAGTCACATAGAATGAGAGAGAGAGAGGCAGAGACACAGGCAGAGGGAGAAGCAGGCTCCATGCACCGGGAGCCCGACGTGGGATTCGATCCCGGGTCTCCAGGATCACGCCCTGGGCCAAAGGCAGGCGCCAAACCGCTGCGCCACCCAGGGATCCGAAGATTCAGATGCAATGAAACGCCGGGGCACCTGCACCCCGATGTTTCTAGCAGCCATGTCCACAATAGCCAAACTGTGGAAGGAGCCTCGGTGCCCATCGAAAGATGAATGGGTAAAGAAGATGTGGTCTATGTATACAATGGAATATTACTCAGCCATTAGAAATGACAAATACCCACCATTTGCTTCAACGTGGATGGAACTAGAGGGTATTATGCTGAGTGAAGTAAGTCAATCGGAGAAGGACAAACAGTGTATGTTCTCACTCATTTGGGGAATATGAATAATAGTGAAGGGGAATATAAGGGAAGGGAGAAGAAATGTGTGGGAGATATCAGAAAGGGACACAGAACATAAAGACTTCTAACTCTGGGAAATGAACTAGGGGTGGTGGAAGGGGAGGAGGGCGGGGGTGGGGGTGAATGGGTGACGGGCACGGAGGGGGACACTTGACGGGATGAGCACTGGGTGTTATTCTGTATGTTGGTAAATTGAACACCAATAAAAATTAATTTATAAAAAAAATAAATAAATAAATATTTAAATATTTTAAATATTTATTCATGAGACATTTTAATATTTTAAATATTTATTCATGAGACACGTAGAGGCAGAGACATAGGCAGAGGGAGAAGCAGGCTCCCTGCAGGGAGCCCAATGCAGGACTCGATCCCAGGACCCCAGGATCGCGCTCTGGGCCAAAGGCAGGCGTTCAACCACTGAGCCACCCAGGTGTCCCTCCCTTGCTTTTCTTTATACTTGCGCTGCTTATATCTGTACCTCCAAATAATAGAGTGCTGGGTTTTGAGAGACTAGGAGGTGAGCACAAGTGTGGTGGTGTCAGGGAGAGGTAACTGTGCCTCTGCATCTTACACGCAGCCTCTCGGGAGCAGGGGAGCTGAACAGGGCCTAGGAACTCGGTCTTGGCTTTACCTTTTGGAGGCTTGTAAGGGTTCCTGCTAGGATGTCAGGGTCAAGGTCATTGGGTGAGTCCTGAGAAGTAGAGCATTCACAGCGGCCGGAGGATCTAGAAGTATCACCCTCAGAATCCTGAAATTACTTGATGAAGTGTTCTGGGGTGGGTTTATGTTTATTCATCGTGCTGGACGTTCAATAAGTAATGTCCAATCTTGGGACATTTCCTTGAATTATTTAGTTCACAGATATTCTTTCTTTTTGTTCTGTTAATTGTATATTGGACCTTCTAAATTGCTCTTGGAATTTTGTTTTTCTTTACCTTCCGTCTCTTTGCCTATTTTCTGAAACATTGTCTCAACTTACTACTCCTATTTAACATTTCTGTTGAAGTTTCATTTCTGCTAACATGTTTTTACTGACTTTTTCTTCTCTGAATTTGTAGAAATATATTCTATTGCTCTATATATTACACGTAAACTAATATGCATTTTTTGCCTCATCTTCTTTCTCTCCATGGACGCAATTCTCAATCTCTTTGAAAACTTTTGGTAAGATTTCCTCTCTCTGCAGTTTCTGTTCCCTGATCTTTGTTGTTTATCTGATTAAAGATTTCTTATTTATTCGTCTGAGAGAGCACAAGCAGGGGGAGAGGCAGAGGGAGAAGGAGAAGCAGATCCCCTGCTGAGCGGGGAGCCCTACCTGGGGCTCCATCCCAGGACCTGGAGATCATGACCCCAGCCGAAGGCAGGGGCTTAAGCGTCTGAGCCATCCAGGCACCCCTGTTTGTCTGTTTGTTCTGTCTTCTCTGTTAAAAGTTTTCCTCTGATGTCTGATAGATCTTGGCAATTGCTCATAATTAAAACTTTGGGGATAAAAAAACTGATGGGTGTAAATGGGCATGAGGTTTCTTTTTAGGGTGATATAAACGTTTTATTATTTATTTATTTGTTTGTTTGTTTATTTATTTTAAATAGAAGGTTTTTTTAAATTAATTTATTTATTTATGATAGTCACACAGAGACAGAGAGAGGCAGAGACATAGGCAGAGGGAGAAGCAGGCTCCATGCACCGGGAGCCCAATGTGGGATTCGACCCCAGGTCTCCAGGATCGCGCCCTGGGCCAAAGGCAGGCGCCAAACCGCTGTGCCACCCAGGGATCCCCGATATAAACGTTTTAAAATTGGATTGTGGTCCTAGGGCGCCTGGCTGGCTCAGTTGGTTAAGCATCTCACTCTTGATTTTGACTCAGGTCATGATATCAGGATTGTGAAATCGAGCCCCACCTTGGGGTCCACACTGGGTATGAAGCCTGCTTAAGATGCTCTCTCTCCTTCTGCCTCTCCACAACCCACCCCATGATAATCATAAAATATAAAATAACACAGGATTGTCGTAATGACTGTGCAACTCTGTAAATATACTAGAATCTATTGACTTGTACATGTTTAATGGGTGAATTTGTACTATATAAATTACATCTCAATAAAGCTTTTTTTTTTTTTTAAGCTAATAGGAAGCTCTCAGTACATAATGAGGCTTGATGACTGTAGGACACGGTGTTTTCAAGCTTGGGACTACTGACATTTTGCACTTGATAATTCCTTGTTGTGGGGTGGGAGGTAGGGACTGTCCTGTGCGTCATAAGATGTTTAGCAGCATCGCTGATACCTACCAGCAGATGCCAGTGGGACACACACCCGTCATCGAATTGTGACACTGAAAATGTCTGTAGACATTGCCAAATGTCCCTGGGAGAAAAAATTGCCCCCCACTGAGAAACACTGTGTAGGGTAATCAAAGTGTGCTATTTGTTGAGTAACCATCATGAAAATAGCTTTTAAAGTGCTTTCTTGGGGAAAAAATTAGAGTCCCCAGTGAATTGTCTTTGAATCTCCTGCTACAAAATATGTCTGGATGCCAGAATTCTGGGAGCCAACTGGGGGAAATGGCTCAGGATAGTAAGCTTTAGTAGCAGTCACTTAATCTTTTTGTTTCCATACGGTGGGTGGCCACGTCCTTGCCTATGCCTGGAGGCACCCAGCACAGAAAAACTTTCCAGACTCCAGACCTTTGCCAAGACGCCAGGGGGACAGTCAGTGGCCAAGAGTGGGGAAAGGCTTCCCACTTTTTCTGTTAATAGTCACTCTTTTATTCTTAGTTGTAGATGAATTTGGGGCTGCTAAATCCTAAAATGTTTTGGGATACAGAAATGTAACTTGGATTAACTTTCAGCCTACCTTTCTTTTTTCTTTTTTCTCTTTCCTCTTCTTTAGTTTTCGTTCCTTCTTTCTCCTTCCTTCTTTTTCTTCTTCCTTCCTCCTTCCTTCCTTCCTTCCTCCCTCCCTCCTTCTTCTTTCTTTCTTTCTTTCTTTCTTTCTTTCTTTCTTTCTTTCTTTCTTTCTTTTCTTTCCTTTCTTTTCTTTCTTTTTTCTTTTCTTTTCTTTCTTTTCTTTTCTTTTCTTTCTTTTCTTTTCTTTTCTTTTCTTTTCTTTTCTTTTCTTTCTTTTCTTTTCTTTTCTTTCTTTTCTTTCCTGAAGATCTAATCAGCTTTATTAAGCAACACATGAATCTGGCAGCCTCCCATTTAGCAAATGGAAAGGAGGTCCCAGTTTTCAGCGTTTCCTACTGTCAATTTGGGATTTAGCTTTTTTTTTTTTTTTTTTTTTTTTTTTTTTGGAAACTTTGGTCAATTTTCAGTGGTCTGCTTCAGTTTCCAAAATTTTATAACTGTGTGGAGGTTTTTTTTTTTTTTCCTATTCTCCCTGTACTATGGGTTGTCATTTAAAAGAATTCCTTTTACAGCAATTTAGTGGATTTGGTGACAATGCAAAATTATATGCATATGTTGGGTTCATTCCCTGAACCTGGAAAATGGGAATACGGAACAGTATTTATTGATGGATTGGATATGGGGGGGGGGGTTGTCAAGGATGACACCTGTGTTAGGTCTGAGCATCTAAAAGTATGGTGAGGAGTAATCTAGGTTTGGAGCCTAGGTTTGGACATGCAGATGGGGTGTCATGCAGCCAACCAGATATTCTAGGCTGGAGTTGAAGTGGAGATCACAGATTAGAGAAATTTCCTGGTCTCATCTTGGCAGTAAATGCACAGGGGAGCAAAAGAGGTTCCAGGACCCTTGCTTTTCCTGTTGTCCCAAGGGCCTGCTCTTGAGTAGCAGGAGCTGCTAGCCAGTCTAAACCTCAAGGATCAGCAAAAGAGGTCAGTAGAGGAAGCAGTGGTTTCCATAATCTCAGGAGCTCCATGGAGGCCGGGCTGTGTAAGATGTGATGGGGGAAAATGAGTTTTTTGAGGTTAAAGTTAAAAAGGTTTTACATTGAGTTCATAAATTTTACCTTCGGTATTTTAAAACAATTTTGTTGAGACAAAATCCACATACCATACAATTCACCCCTTTACAATTCACCATACAATTCAGTAGTTTTTTTAGTATATTCATATTTAAGCAACAACCTCAAATCTATTATTGGAACATTTCCATCATTTCATAAAAACAAGAACAAAAACCCCATACCCATTAGCAGTCTAATGCTCCCAGTCCTGGGCAACCACTAATCTACTTTCATCTCTACAGAAAATTTGCCTATTCAAGACATTTCATATAAACAGAATCATACACTATGTGATCTTTTCTTTCACTTAGCATAATATTTTCAAGGCTTATCCATGACGGAGCTTGGGATCCCTGGGTGGCTCAGCGGTTTAGCACCTGCCTCTGGCCCAGGGTGTGGTCCTGGAGTCCCGGAATCGAGTCCCACATCAGGCTCTTTGCATGGAGCCTGCTTCTCCCTCTGCCTGTGTCTCTGTCTCTCATGAATAAATAAATTTAGAGAGGCAGAGACAGGCAGAGGGAGAAGCAGGTCCCATGCAAGGAGCCCCACGAGGGACTCGATCCTGGGTCTCCAGTATCATGCCCTGGGCTGAAGGCGGCGCTAAACTGCTGAGCCACCTGGGCTGTCCCTAAATAAAATCTTAAAAAAAAAAATTCATGCCTTTTAATTGGTGACTAATATTCATATTTAATTTATCCATTTATCAGTTGATGGGCATTTGGGTTTTTTATACTTGGGGGCTCCTATGAACACTAATATGAGTATTTGTTGAAAAGTTTTTGTGTGGGCGTATGTTTTTATTTCTTTGGGTCTTTACCTAGGAATAGAATTGCTGAGTCATAGGGCAATACCACAAGCAATTGCAAAACTGTGTTCCAGAATGTGTGCACCATTGTACATTCTCTCCAGCAGTGTAAGAGAGTTCTAATTTCTTCACATATTTGCTAACATTTGTTATCATCTGCCTTTTTGATTCTGTCCATCTTAAGGGTTATAAAGTTTTTAATTTTGATTGGCATTTATCTGATGGCTAACAATGTTGAGCATATGCTCATGTGCTTATTAGCCATTTGTATATCTTCTTTAGAGAAATGTCTATTCAAATATTTTGCCCATTTTACAACTGGGCTTTTGTCTCCATTGCTGGGTTGTAAGATTTTTTTTTAAAGATTTTATTTATTCATGAGAGACACAGAGAAAGAGAGGCAGAGACATAGAGAGAGAAGCAAGCTCCCTGCGGGAGCCTGATGTGGGACTCAATCCCAGGACCCAGGATCACACCCTGAGCCAAAGGCAGACACTCAACCACCGAGCCACCCAGGCGCCCCTGTAAGATTTCTTCATATTTTCTGCTACGAGGTATTTATCCGATACATGACTTCCAAATATTTCCCCAAGTTCTGTGGGTTGTCTCTCTCTTTCAAATAAATAAAAATCTTTTTTTAAAAAAGAATCATTTTGCCTATTCTGAATCCTTGCATTTCTATATGAATTTTGGGATCTAGTCGTCAATTTCGGCAAATAAGCCAGCTGGGGTTTTGATAGGAGCTACACTGAATCTGTACATCAGTTTGGGAATTCTTATAATTTAATTAGGTCCTCTTTAATTTCTTTCAGTGGGGCAGCCCAGATGGCTCAGAGGTTCAGCGCCTGCCTTCAGCCCAGGGTGTGATCCTGGAGACCCGGGTTCGAGTCCCATGTTAGGCTTCCTGCGTGGAGCCTGCTCCTCCCTCTGCCTCTCTCTCTCTCTCTCTCAATAATAAATAAAATCTTTAAGAAAAATAATTTATTTCAGTGATGTTTTGTATTTTTCAGTGTACAGGTTTTTTTTTTTTTTTTTAGGTTTTATTTATTCATAGAGACAGAGGGAGAGAGGGGCAGAGACACAGGCAGAGGGAGAAGCAGGCTCCATACAGGAAGCCTGACGTGGGACTTGATCCCAGGTCTTCAGGATCATACCTGGCTGCAGGCCGCACTAAACTGCTGCGCCACCAGGGCTGCCCAGTGTACAGGTTTTGTATTCTTTTGTTGAGTTTATTTCTAAATATTTTCTTTTTGAAGCTACCATAAATTTGTTTTATTAATTTCATTTACCAATTGTTTTTGCTTGTTATAGAAATACAATGTTTTTTTTATGTTGAACTTGTGTTCTGCAACCTTGTTAAAAATTTTTATTAGTTCTAATAGCTGTTTTTGTTTTATAGTGAGTTTTTTAGGATTTTCTATTTACAAGATCATGTCATCTGCAACAGTTTTTCTTCTTGCTTCCCAGTATGGATGCCTTTTTCTCCTCTTCTTGCCTTATCGCCCTGAATAGAACCTCTAGGACAATATTCGGTAAAAGTGCCAAGAGTGGACACCCTGGTCTTGTCATGACTTAAAAGATATTCAATCTTGGGGCACCGGGGTGACTCAGTTGGTTAAGTGACCGACTCTTGATTTTGGCTCAGGTCATGATTTCAGGGTCATGAAATTAAGTCCTGCTTTGGGCTCAGCAAGTGGAGCCTGCTTGAGAGTCTTTCTCTCTTCCTGTCCTTCTGTCCCTCTCCCTCATTCACTCTCTTTCTTAAAAAAAAAAAATCAATCTTTATTAAGTATGATGTTAGTTGTGGGTATTTTATGGATGCCTTTTACAAGGTTGAGGACGTTCTCTTGTATCCCTACTGTTTTTGTTTTTTTTTGTTTTTTGTTTTTTGTTTTTAATAAATTAATTTTTATTGGTGTTCAGTTTACCAACATACAGAATAACACCCAGTGCTCATCCCGTCAAGTGTCCCCCTCAGTACCCGTCACCCATTCACCCCCACCCCCCGCCCTCCTCCCCCTCCACCACCCCTAGTTCATTTCCCAGAGTTAGGAGTCTTTATGTTCTGTCTCCCTTTCTGATATTTCCCACACATTTCTTCTCCCTTCCCTTATATTCCCTTTCACTATTATTCATATTCCCCAAATGAATGAGAACATACACTGTTTGTCTTTCTCCGATTGACTTACTTCACTCAGCATAATACCCTCCAGTTCCATCCACGTTGAAGCAAATGGTGGGTATTTGTCGTTTCTAATGGCTGAGTAATATTCCATTGTATACATAAACATCTTCTTTATCCATTCATCTTTCGATGGACACCGAGTGTTTTTGTTTTTAAAACATGAAAGGGGGATCCCTGGGTG
Source organism: Nyctereutes procyonoides (assembly GCF_905146905.1). Lineage (NCBI taxonomy): Eukaryota > Metazoa > Chordata > Mammalia > Carnivora > Canidae > Nyctereutes > Nyctereutes procyonoides. Next base: position 23,275,201 of record NW_026575052.1, on the reverse strand, counting down.
GCGCAGCGGTTTGGCGCCTGCCTTTGGCCCAGGGCGCGATCCTGGAGACCCGGGATCCGATCCCACATCGGGCTCCCGGTGCATGGAGCCTGCTTCTCCCTCTGCCTGTGTCTCTGCCTCTCTCTCTTTCTCTCTCTGTGACTATCATAAATAAATAAAAATTTTTAAAAAAATAAATAAATAAAACATGAAAGGGTATTGGATCTCATGAAACTTTTTTTTTAATTTATTTTTTTTAAAGATTTTATTTATTTATTCATGAGAGACACAGATAGAGAGAAGCAGAGACACAGACAGAGGAGAAGCAGGCTCCATGCAGGAAGCCCGATGCGGGACTCGATCCCGGGACTCCAGGATCATGCCCTGGGCTGAAGGCAGGCGCCAAACCCCTGAGCCACCCAGGGATCCCAAAACTTTTTTTTGCTCATTATGAGTGCCCTCCTTAATGTTTGCCACCCATCTAGCCCATCCCCCCACTCATTTCCCTGTGAAATGTTTTTTTCTGCATCTATTGAGACAATTATGAGGCTTCCCTTCCTTTTTTCTGTTAATAGTACATCAGTTGTTTCTTGTCTGTTGAAAGAATTTTGCAATCCTGGGATAAATCCAACTTGGTCATGGTGTATACCTTTCATATGTTGCTGGATTCAGTTTGCATTTTATAGCCGTATGGGCTATCAACCGGCAGTTTCCTTGTGGTGTCTTTGGCTTTAGTATCAGGATAGTATGGGCCTCATAAAACAAATTGGGGTATATTTCCTCTTCCATTTTTGGAAGAGCATGTGAGGAATAGGTGCTCTTTTTTCTTTTCCCCTCAATGAAGCCACCTCATCCAGGGATTTTATCATGTATTTTTGTTGCTAATTCAGTCTCATTACTTTATTATGTTCTTTATCATAGTCTCAACTTTTTCTTGATTCAGTTTTACTAGTTTGTGTCTCAGAATTTGCCACTTCAACTAATTTTATCTAATTTATTGGCATACAATATTCATATTATTCCCATGATCCCTTTTTATTACTGTAAGGATAGGAATATCCTTTCATCTTTGAATCTAGTAATTTGAAGCTTCTTTGTTTTTACTGATCAGTCTAGCTGAAGATTTGTCAATTTTGTTGGTTTTTTAAAAGACCTACCTTTAATTTTGTAAATTTTCTTTAATTTTTACTTCATTAATCATGCTGAAATCTTTATTTACTTCTTGCTTTGGGTTTAATTGGATCTTTTCCTAGTTTCTTAAAGAAGAAAGTTATGTTGATCTGAGATTTTTTTCTTAATATAAGTGTAAACACACTTAGAAATTTCCTTTTATGCACCGCCTTGGCTACATCTCATATGATTTGGTATGTTGTATTTGCTTTCATTCATCTGAAAATATTTTCTAATTTCCTTTGAGATTGAGATTTCTAAGACTCATTGGTTATTTATGAGTGTGTTATTTAATTTCCACATATTTGTGAATATCCATGCTTTGTGACTGATTTCAAATTCCATTCCATTGTGGCTGGAGAACATACTTGGTATTATTAAATCTTTCAAAATTTGAGACTTGATTTATAGTCTATGCTGGAGAATTGTCTTGTGTGCCTTAAAATAATTTTTAAAAAATCCTGGTGGTGTGTCTAACATGCTTCTTAGGTCTAGTTGGTTTATAGTGTTGTCTAAACTTGTTTTGTTGACCATTTGCCTACTTGTTCTATCCATTATTGAAAGTGAGATACTTATGTCTCCAAGCATTATCATGTATATTTTCCTTTCAATTTTGTTAGTTTTTGCTGCATGTATTTTGTGGTTCTGTTGTTAGGTGCCTGTATAAGTCTTATATTTTCCTGATGGAATGACCCTTATTATAAAATGTTCTCATTAATTTCTAGCAACATTCGTTTCAAAGTTGATCTTTTATTAGTATAGATACTCCAGTTTTCTTATGTTTACTGTTTACACGATATATCATAGATACATCATGCATATTTATGATAGATATGACCTAAATAATTCATATATATCTAAATAATTCATATATACATACATGAATTATTTAATTATGATCAATGAAGGCATGTCAAATCAGTGGAGACATCATATACTAAATAATGCTGGGATACTGCATAATTTTTTTTAAAAATTCAAATTATGATTCTTATACTATATGTAATTTTTTTGTAAAAAATTTACAAAATAAATTCTAAGTCAACAAAGGCACTAAATATTAAAAAAAAGGTAAACATATATAGAATTTGGGGTGAAAAGATTTTTCTGTGGAAAAATGTCAGAAACTTAAATGTGAAAAAATGGAATATCAAAATGACCACATAAAAATGTAAAACTTGCACATTAAAAAACAAAAACAAAACTCACAGGCAAATTGAGAAAAATATTTACCACTTATTTAAGATATTGCACAGAGAACATGAACAGTTAATACACAGAATACAAATGGCCTTATGAAGAGATACGAAAGACTTTATATTGCTAATATAGAAATGTAAACTAAGAATCTATTTCTTTGTATATCAAATTGACAAAGATTAAAAAATATTTTCATGCCCAGGGTTGCTAAAGAGACACGGAAAAGGAAGTAGTTTAATGCTCTACTGTTGGGGTAGAAAACAATACAATCCAACTGGTCTTAAAATTCAAACATACCTATTTCATGCCTAGGTATTTATTTTAATGAAAAAAAATCATAAGTGTATGAAAAGATTCAACTACAAACATATCATTGCTTAAATAGCCTCAAACTGAAAAATATCTAAATGCTCAATATTTGGGCACTAAATAATGTTGCATCTGTATAGTGGAATGAGAAAGTCCTTAAAAATGCTGTGAAAGATTCTTTAATGACATGGAAAAAAGTATCATGATATATAATAAATGAAAGAGGTTACAAAGTGGTATGTACAGTATAACTCCATTCTTAATAATATATAATATGTATATGCAAAGAAAAATGACCCAAAGGTTAACAGTTATCTCTGAGCATTCAGCATTATGGGGGGGGGGGGGTTGGTTTATTTTGTGCTTCCCCAATTTCTCTTCCTCAATGCCCCATCCCCCAATTTTCTAGAATATGTCTTATTTTTTAGTAAGAAAAAGGAAGAATAATTTAAAAATTCATCAAGATGGTACTTTTGCCTATTAATTTGGCAAAGATTACTTCAAAAGACAATACACAGTATTGGTAAGATTTTGGGGTGAGCATGCACAAAATGTATGCTGCTGTGGAAGTATAAATTGCTACTAATGGCATCGTTGTAAACTTGGCAACACAAATCAAAATCCTTAAAAACAGAGGAAGTACTTTCACTTCTAGGGATTAAGGAAGTCATAGGGATTAATGCAAAAGATGCATATAGAAACTCAAAAGTCCATTTTTAAGTACATAGATAAGTTACATCTTACGTAGACTTGAGACAATACTATGTATTAAGCATCACAACGCAGGGTACTTATGACATAGGTCAGTATATTAAGGGCAGAACAGTAAATATTATGTCCCAAATAATATTTTACATGAAGATGTATTGTCTAAGTTTCCTAGAGCTACCATAACAAATTATCACAAACAGGGTGGCTGAGAACAACAGAAATTTATTCTCCCACAATTCAGGCCAGAAGTCCAAAATCAAGGTGTTGGCCAGCTCGCTTCCTTCTGGAGGCTCTGAAGGAGAATCTGCTGCTCTCCTAGCTTCTGGCATTGCTGACAATCCTGGGGTGTTCCTTGGCTTGCATCTGTATTACTCCAATCTCTGCTGCCTGGCCCTTGACTTTCTTCCCTTTGTCCTCTCCTCTTGTTATCAGGAACCAGTCATTGGACTTGGGGCCCACCCCGACTTAGTATAATGGCATCATAACTAATTACACATGCTAGGACCCTATTTCCGAATAAGGTCACATACTGAGGTTTTGGGTTGAATACATTTTTGTATGACAGGATTCAACCCACTACATGTAGATAACACACATATAAAAACACTGGATATCTGTATGAACAGTATTTATCTCAGTGTGGGTTTATGATGATTTCAGTATTTTTTCTTTGTGCTTTTCTGCATTTTAAAATAAATAGCTTATGTGCTGGAGTTGTATTTATGGAGAGACTAAGTCCTAAATTTGTTGCAGAAGATGAACATTTACCTGTAGTCAAAAAATCACTCTCTCTCCTATAGCTCACAAACTACAGAATACATTGTTTTGTACATAGTGTATCTTCTTTCAAAAACATCTACCATAGCCAGTTCTTCCTCTAGCACTGGTACAGATAGATTACTGTTCCTCTGGGTGAGCACTAGACAAAGTAGTTGGCTTGTGTTTACATGCTATATTGTACAAAAACAAAGTTTTCCTAAGCATGAAAGTATAGTTGAATGGGTTCCAAGTTAAATGAGTGCATGATGAGACTCTACTGTTCTACCTTTCTAATTAGGGGAATACTAAATTTCTTTCACGTTTACAAAAACACTGAAAACAATAGTGATGAATTAGGAAAGACTCTTGAGACCAAGGGGAGAAATAATCACTGATATCCAAAATATACTCCTTTATGAGGTTATGTACATCTTTCTGGACAATTTTAAAGGTCAGGAGAAGAAAACTTAAGGAAATAATGATATTGTGGATATAGTTATGGCCAACTTCTGTCTTTTAAAAATTCTTCCGAGGTATACTTTCCTTTTAGAGATTTAGGACTATGGTTGCTTTCACAAATGAATTAAGATAAAATTACAGACAAAAGTCAATTAAAAAAAGGAGTATTGTCATGTACAGAGGCTGACATCATGGGTAGTCAAAGAATATGTTTAATAAAAAATAATTAAACTTCCATTTGCTCTATAGAACATCATAGAAAGTAATTTAATAAATTACAAATGACTTTTTAAGACGTTTGCTCAACTACAGAAAGCAAATTCAGACTACACAAAACACAACTGGTAAATATTGCAAATGTCCAAAAGAAAAATTGGACTAAGACTTGAATCATGAAACCTGAAACAAGGGCTATAAATACAAGGCAATAACAGCTATAATTCTTTTAGTAACTACCAACACATACTTGGATATCCTTTCAACTGCAACTTTAGTATTATGTAATTCTACTGATTTTTTTTCCTTATAACCCTTAACTTTACACAACCATATTTGCATTTTTTAAGCTGATAGCTGGACAACTTTTCCCCAATCAATACTAAATAGAAGTGTCTTGAAACCCAAGAGAAAATTTAAAGTTAGTATTAGCCTTAATGCTTTGAAAACTGCAATTGCCTTATTACATAGAAAGAGAATCACTAAGATGTTAACCAAATTCATTTGATCATACTTAGGAAAATACTTTATCTCATAAATTTGATATAAATTAGATTTTTAGTGACAAGATCTAGGGCTTTTTTTCCCCTTTTTTTTTTTTAAATTGGGGGAAAGAAAGGAATAAAGATTATGTGGGTAGAACTAGAGGGAGAGAGGGAAATATGGATGGTGTTGAAATACCCCACCTGCAAACTAAGTTAACTGTGTTTGAAAAACTTTGGCTATCTCATAGGTGTATTCTAGTTAAACAAAAGTGCAATACTGCAAAGGGAAGATACTAAATATGTAATATATCATTTTCATGATGAAGAATTACTACCCACTTCTCCTGGATGGGCATTATAGTGACTATTGCTAAGACATTGCATAAAGAACTATCAATTCAAAGTACTATTTTGGGAAAAATACAAAAAAGTCAATACAATCTCGATGGAACTTATATGATTTTGTAAATACATGTAACACTGTCTCTATAATAAGGGATTAGTTATCCTACATAAACATAATTTACTGGTAAAGACCTGGGAAAGTCCAATAGAATTTGATGGATTTATGACAAAACAGAGTGCTATCAAAACGCACTGAAAGTTATTTTTTTTTTCCTGTGGGAGAGAAGTGGGGTACTTTTCCCCCTAAATTTACTCCCTCGCAAACTTTATCACTGACTTATTCAAGTACCAGAAAAATGCTAACATCTTTCTCTCCTTAGGGTGTAAATGATATTTTATGTCCAATTCAGTCCTAATTGTTTTAAATGTACATGAAAGTGATTGCGGATCTCTACATCTTGTCGGAATTAATAGCAGCTTTAGCAGGAGAAACTGTATCACAAATCAAATATCGGACAAATTTTACATGAGAAAGGGTTCTAAGAAATTGATCAGAAGCCTTGGGCTCCATTTTTGTGGTTTACGGGTATAGCTTGTATATATTTTTTGAGATTATTCAAAGTGCATATTCAAAATGGGCCAACTCAGTATATTTAATATAAACTGACAACCCAACACTGATTCTGGGCAACATTTAGTCTGCTTATACCTAGAAACTCAAAAAAGAAATGAATTTAGACTATTCTGCATATTACTTTATCACTAGGATCTGTTAATCTTGGAATATTTCCATGACATAAAACACAAATAGAAATCTACACAAATAAAGCAAACAAACGGTTTCTTTTACATGAAGTATGCTGTGTGGAAGGTTCTTCTCAGTGGTATATCATGAGTTTGCCTTTTCTGAACCCTGGAAACAGACATTACTCATTGGAGACATAATGATTTCTTATAGGAGGCCAAACTTTGAATAAGTAAAACTAAGTATGTCTAGAGGGTGCCAAAGTCACATGACACAAGATTCTTTTATGACTTAATTTTACTGATATCAGAGTTAAGCTCAGCAAAAAGCAAGTCCTATTTCTTGCCCGATTAACATGATATATAGGATGTGTTTAAAAAACCCCTGAAAACAAGTATAGAATTAGAAACGAATGTAAACTTCCTAAACTAACTCAGCTGAGGTAACAGGTAGCCAGTTAAATTGGCTGATTGGGAAACTTATTTCTTCTTTAAAACACACTTGTACCTGAATTGGAAACGTCAGCAGTGCATCACAACACTAGAGCATTTTCATGTAATTAAAGCAATGGATGGTGATGTAGATTCTACAGCTTTCATGACATTCATTAGCTGCCCAAATTATTGCTGAGTTTTGATCTGTAAATTATAGGTGTCAAGGAGGCTGTAAAACTATATTCAAATTAAATCAGTAATATGCATAAAGTATTCTGTGTTCACTGCAAATATATTAAATATACAACTCTTATTGAGCATAATTTTCATAAAATTAACCCCCAACAAAATTATAATGCCTTTTTGTTGTAATTTTACACCTTTATGTATTTGATAGTACATACGAGTTCAGAAACTTATGGATCTTAAGAAATATTACATGCAAAACGTCTCTGAAAGCAGTTTGCACTTCTAAACAAATAACTGAAATGTTCGGTCAGTAAGTTATTGATGCACTCAACACTGGGGTATTTACAATTCATAATTAAAGAAAAAAATCCAAAATCAGTTCATAATTTAAGTGCAGTCTGGGAGTCAGTCTTCGTTACTAGAATCTGAATCCTCGGATGATGATGACGTACTGTCAGATCCAGATGAAGCATCGGCTTTCTCTGAACCCTCATCTGTGCTGTTCTCATTGAGAGGACTTGGTTCAGTTCCCCTTTTGTCTTCCTGATCTCTAACTCTGGAATCTTCCTCCTTTACTTCTAGGGACTTAGACGAGCCTAAGTCATTGTTTTTGTTTTTCTGTACGTCAAAAGTATTGGACTGGGACAAAGTTGGCATATGGAGATTAAGGCCTGGAGTGAGCAGCATCCCTGGATAGAGTATATTAGATAGCAGTAGTGGGTTAAGAGCTAATGGGTTGGCAGCTGCAGCTGTATTTAATGCAGCAGTAGAGGATGTGGAAGGAGAACTTGACACAGAGTTTTCTCCCCCATTCTCTGAATTTTGACTCTCTGTCCTTTCTTTTTTTCCTTCTAGCTCCTTCGAGTCATTTCCCTTTTTCTCTTCTGTTCCAGATTCTGTAGGCTTTGTCAGGAGTCCTCCCATGCCCAGCAGATTTGGTAAGCCAGTCATTCCTGACAGCAGCATGGGAAACATGGCGGCCATGTTTTTAGCTTCTCCTCCAGAAGAAAGGCCAGCAGGCATTCCCATCAACCCTGCGGTTACTTGCAGGGACTGCAAGTTTTGTAGGTTTTGTTGTAAGGCCTGAAGGGTTGTGAGATCCACACCTGGAAGTAATCCGTTGGCTAACAAAGGATTGCCTGACGCGCTGGTGGCAGTTGCCGCTGCCGCCGCTGCCGCTGTAGCCTTGGCAATTCCACTTTTAGGCCGTCGCCCTCGCCTGCTGACTTCCTCTCTCACAACAGGACCAGTGAGAATACGCTCATACATACTTTCTGGAAGAAATCCCTGAAAAAAAAATCAGCAACAATAGCTATATTAGAATAAAATTAATAGCTATCCCAATAAGATCGGTAATTATTCATGAACTTTAGTCTGTATTGATAGAACATAACCAATTATGGAAAAAATAGCCAGTTTCATATTATAAGTAGTGGTTTGAAATAGTTCTTCCACTTCTCATTTTTTCATAGGGTAAGAGAGCAGAAAGAGGTCTCTAGCTTTCTTCCATACTGTGAGGCATACATTTGTAGAAGAGTTCTAGCAAACAGAAGGTCCAAAGGCATTTTTTCATGAGGGTTACTTCCACACCCTTACATGTTTCACATCACTAATTACTCTAAAAGACTAAAGAAGTGCCCATCTTCCAAGCTAGAAGAACAATAAGGAACGGATAGACAAAGTAAAAGGTTAAGATTACAATGATATTCTTCATGTGAATCTTTGTCACTTTGGGAATAATGGGAATAAGGGAGATAAAGCCATGCTGAAAACGTTCAAATGATTCTCCCATGACTTTCTGTGCTCAGAACTCCTAGAAGTGATGGGAATTTAGAACCTTTAGATCAGCACTGTCCAACAGAAATATAATGCAAATTATATACATAATTTAAAATTTTCTAGTAGCTGCATGAAAAAAAGGTAAAATAGGGATGCCTGGGTGGCTCCATGATTGAGTGTCTGCCTTCAGCTCAGGGCGTGATCCTGGAGTCCTGGGATCGAGTCCTACCATCATGCTCCTAGAAGAGCCTGCCTCTCCCCCTGCCTATGTCTCCACCTCTATCTCTGTGTCTCTCATGAATAAATACATAAAATCTTTTAAAAAAAAGTAAAATAGAAACAGGTGATATTAATTTTAGTAATATAGTCTATTTAACACAATTTTTTTTATTATTTAACGCAATTTAACCAAAACATTACCATTTCAATATGTAATCTATGAAAATAAATATATTTTCTATTTTTTCCAAATTTTGTCTTCAAAATCCTAAACCAGGGTGGGGGGATGAGCAAAATGAGTGAAAGTAGGAGACACAGGCTCCAGTTATGGGGGGTGGGCAGTGAAGGGCCGAGGGAGAGGGAGAATCCTAAGCATACTCTACACCCAGCGCAGAGCCGAAAAGTGGGACTTGGCCTCATGACCCTGGAATCATGACCTGACCCAAAATCAAGAGTCTGACGCTTAACTGACTGAGCTGCTCAGGTTCCCCAAGTCACAGGAATAAAAAGCACAGCATAAGGAAGATAGTCAGTGATGGTGTAGTAGTGCTGTATGGTGACAGGTGGTAGCTACACTTGTGGTGAACATAACATAATATATAAACTTGTCAAATCACTATATTGTACAACACCTGAAACTAGTGTCACATGGTGTGTTAACTATATTAAAAAAATTCCTGAACCAGTGTTTTATACTTATTATATAATATGTATATGCCTTAATTCAGGCAGCCACATTTTAAGTGCTCAACAGCTACATATGCCTAGTGGCTACTGTTTGTGACAGTGCAGTTCTAGACAGCAGTTTCAATGCCTCTCTTTTTTTATTTTTTAAAATAGGCTCCATGCCCAGGGTGGGGCTTGAACTCACAACCCTGAGGTTAAGAGCTGCATAGTCTACCAACTGAGCCAGCCAGACCCCTCCCTAGACAGCAGTTTCAAAGACCTTCATGATACTATTCTTATTTTTTACTTTTTAAAAAGGTTTTTATTTATTTGCAAGAGAGGGAGCATGCAGGGGGAATGGCAGAGGGAGAGGGAGAAGCAGGCTCCCTACTGAGCACAGAACCCCACATGGGGCTTGATCCCAGGACCCTGAGATCATGACCTGAGCCAAAAGTAGACGCTTAATCAACTGAGCCACCTAGGTGCTCCTTTCATGGTGCTATTTTTATTTCTAAATTTTTAAAATATATTTTTATTTTATTTATTTATTTTACATGGTACTATTTTTTTTTTTTTTACATGGTACTATTTTTAAATCTTGTTTTGAACTGATCAATTTATTTGTTTTCTTTACAAAAGCACTAGGGCTCACTGCAGAAAACAAGACAATGAAAAAAATACAAAGAAAAAAAATCATCCATAATTTCACCACTCAGAAACCATTGCTAACATTTTAGGAAGTATATTTCATTTTTCCCTTGTGCATATATACAGATTCTATAATTCTTCCCACTTTTCATTTCTAAAATAAATAGAATCACAATGAACATAGTTTATAGCCTGCCCTCTTCATTTGGACACTTATAGAAATAATAGCTGTTCTTTATTTAGCATTTACCACATAGTTAGGCTTTGCTTTTCCAAGAGCTTAATTACTGCCCCGTTTAACATATTGTGACCTTTTTCTCCCTTGTCATTAGATGTTCTTCTGATATAATTTATGCACAGTGGCACAGTTTTTCAGTTTACTAGACAAGCACTTTAATCAGCTAAGCTATGGCACCGGCAGTGGCACAGCTTTCCAATATATGAATGGGCTATTCATATATTCCCAATTTTTTACTACTATACTATGATGAATATCCTTATATATTTCTTTCCCCACATCTTTGGTTATTCTTTATGGCCTTGGTCAAATAGTTATCTTAGAGATTAAAATAGAAACAGATCAGTACATATTGATTCTGCAATCTAATTCAACAAGCATCTGAGTAATTTGCAATGTGTACTGCAAAATAAAAACTGTGAACTCAACACTGGCACGTGTTTACACATTATTCTGTTAATTCTTAAAATTTCATCTCTGATATAATTAAATGGCAGCTAATTTTCCTCTTTGAATACAGTTGACACATAACATTATATTAAATTTCAGGTGTACAACTTGGTGATTTGACAGGTTTAGACATTATGCTGCGCTCACCACAGTGTGGCTGCCATCTGTCCCAGTACATTGCTGTTCAGTATCACTGACTGTATTCCTTATGCTGGGCCTTTTATTCCCGTGATTTATTCATCCATAACTGGAAGCCCGTACCTCCATTTCCCCTTCATCCATTTTGCCCATCTCCCCACCTACCACCACTCTGGCAAACATCAGTTTGTTCTCTGCATTTATAGATCTGAGTCTGCTTTTTGTTTTGTTTTTGTTTTTAGACTCCACTTATGGGTGGAGTCATATGGTATTTGTCTTTCTCAGTCTGACCAAATGGCATCTAATTTTTAAGATGATGTGTGAGTTAGTACTTATGAAATACTCACGGACTGCTTAACAACATCTCCCCATTCAGGAGCTACTCCATATTCTGAATTTTCTTTCAGGAATCTACATAAATCTTTCAAAGGAGGAGCAAATGCACCTCCAACCTGCAAATAAAAAAGATTGTTAGACACTTAAAAACACTATTAAATATGAAGATATTTCTTGCTTTTATTCTGGGCTATACAGAGTTTATTTCCTTAAAACACAGGTGTTTCTTAAATCATCTTTGACAATCTCTACTATATTAAAAAGGACTACCATAAGCCAAAAGTGCTGCTAATATCCTATATAGACACGTGGTAATATAAATTTTAAATGCTTTAAGTAAAGTGACTGGAATAGTAAAATGAATAACTACCATTCACTTGCTCTTCTAGATAAGCAATATATCCTAGTTAAGGGCATATACCCTCTGGAGTCAAACTTACCAGCTATGTGAACTGGGATAAACCAGGAAATCTCTCTGAACCTCAGTTTTCTGATCTGTAAAATGGCGATTAGAATAACACTTCCCTCACAGGGTTTTATGAGGATAAAATGAAACAATTTAAGTGCCTTAGGATAGCATCTGGCACATAACAATAAATTCTTCTTCTGATTATATGCCAAGTATCATGGTAAGGACTTTAAGTATGTAAATTTATTTTAGTTCTCACTATATCCTTGAGATAGTATTATTTCTGTTTTTCAAATGAAGGAATTAAGCCTCAGAGAACTTATATAAGTCACCTATGTCAGCTAGTAGGCGTTAGGGGCAGCTTTCAAACTCCGGTCTCACAAACTCATGTTCTTATCTATTATATAAATTAAAACCCTGAAGTATAAAAATATAAACATCTTTGGAATGTGAACAGTGATATAACCAACTAATCACATTATGAAAAGATTTAAAAACTACATATACTAATCAGTAGGAAATTAAAATATTTTAAAACTTAAATGATTCGGATCTACCAATTCAATGTTCTAAAGGTACTTTGTAATTCCTCTTTCCAGACCTCTCTGAGTATATACTATTTCTTGATAGGATATAGACAGGATTTTAATATGGTCATTTATAATACCTAGAAGTATTCTTTTTTAGTATTTTCTATAGTCTTAGTCTCTGTGATTTCTGTTGCCTTCTCCTTTTTGTTATCCCTTTCATTAAGTTCCAATTTAAATGAAGGCCCTGTGGGTGGTTTATGGGGGATTCAGCAGGTAGATTCTTTTCAGTCCTTAAGCCTATATGCTAGAGACTCAGAACAATAGATAACTACAAATTAAGGGAAATGAACAGGCCCCTTGTCCAGTTACCACAGTTAAAGATAAAATTAGGAGTGTTTAATACCTAACAGGTAAAGATAAAAAACTGTTTCATTTCCTTAAAATTGGCTAAAACTAATTTATTCATATCTGCTAATGCTAACTTTTGTTATAAGATGAAGTGCAAATATTTGTAATCATCTATGTAAGCACAAAATTAGGTAAAATGCTACTAAAACATCATCTTGTTTTTTTCCCTAATCTCCCTATGACATCATTTTAAAGCATTAACAAAAGCTGAATAAACTCTCTCCATAAAACTGGGGACAAATTAGTATTAATTTTAATGAATTGGTGCACATAACAATTTTAAAACAACTGTAAAGGTAATTTAATTTCTGAGTGAAGAAACTCAATGAGAAATCTTCTGTTCTTATTCTGAGGCCATCTTTTTTATTTTGTTACATGCTTATCCACATTAAAAAAAAACATAATAAAAACATCAGCTCTATAAGCCTACAAAAGAGTGCCACAGGTGTTCTATCGTTTACTTTTGAGGTGAAGGAGACATCTATCAATCCATAAACAAAAATAATTTGGGGAAACAAATGTTGAACATTTGGTTTAGAAATAGAATTTGCAAAAACTGACTCAGCATTCATCAGTCAAAAAAGCAGAAAGAGAAATATTACAGTGCCCTTATTCTGTTTAGGGACCTTTGTTTAAGACATTTCATTTTCACCTGTCAGAAAATTATGTAATATGCTGATTTAAAGGAACAAAATACTTTATGGCCATCTAATAGGAAATTACAGTGATAAAAATGTAAATCTCCAATGGCTTGAATGAGAATAGTACCTCTTTCATCAGTTTCTCAACCTTTGCCCCATGGACATTCTGGATGGGTCTTGTGAGGGACCATACCATATCCTGTAGAATGTTTAGCAGCATCCTAACCTCTGCCTGTTAGATGTCAACAGCATTCTTCTCCTTGCTTGCCATCTCCCCAATACCTATCTCCTCACCTCCCAAGTTGTAGCTACCAAAAATGTCTCCAAACACTGCCAAATGTCCCTGGAAGACCAGACTGCCCCCTGTTGAGAACCACTGCTTTGAAGGTAGTGTCCTTTTGTAGTGCCACACTGATTAGGCACAGGTGTGTAAAGTGACTTGCTTATTTTATTCCACAGCTTAGCCAAAAATGTGGGAACTGAAATTAGATTGCATGAAATTATAGTCCATGTCTTTTCCCACAAAACTGCTAGTCTTAACCCATTTCCATGTCTGTTAGGGAATATTCCATAATGAAGTAGTGTTCTTAAGTTCTCCTAAATATAAAGGATTAACAATAAATATATATATACCTTTCTGGCATTTCTTCTGTTAATCAGTTGAACACGTTCTTCTCCAGTAAGACTATTAACATCAAGTTTGTTAGGATTTCTGCAACGATGCCTTTTTTGTTTGGGCCTACCTTCATGGAGCTGCACTCTCTAAAATATATAACCAAAGAAATTGCTTTAAAATCCTTACTTGTGCAAAAAAAAAAAAAAAAATAAAAAAAAAATCCTTACTTGTGCAAACAGTATAAAAGAGCTGATCCAATAATTTAATTCTATAATACTAAAGATACATATATAAATTACATATAATATATTAAAGATACATATATTTTACCTTCAATATATATCTAATATATTAAAGAATTTACCCTTTAGTTACACTTTAAAAATATTTAAGCTTTAAATATATAATATAAAAATATATAATTTAAAAATATTTAAGCTTTAAATATTTTAATATTTGATATAATTGATCCTTGAACAACATGGGGATTAGGAGTACTGCCCCTACATAGTCGAAAATCCACATATAATTTGATTACCCTAAAACTTACTGGTAATAGCCTGTTGACCAGAAGCCTTACTGATAATATAAACAGTTGATTAACAAATATGTAGTATGCTATATTTATATTATATCCTGTATTCTTACAAAGTAGGCTCAAGCAAAGAAAATGTTACTAAGAAAAGCATAATGAAGAGAAAATACATTCTCAGTACTGTACTGTAAATATCAAAGTCTAAGTGAACTTACACAATTCAAACCTGTGGTATTCAAGGGTCAACAGTATAATAAAATATTAAATATGACTTTAAAAAGGATTATATAAATCTTTTCCTTATATATTTAAACAAATATTAAGGCCATCATATGATCAAAACACTATCATTCTGCATGCATTCTGGTTCCTGAAATGAGGTCCTTCCTTAAATGCTCTCACAGACCACTGTGTTCCTAATGTTTGAAGGAGTTGCCAATAATGCTGGAGCAGCCTCCTCTAAATCATACAATTCCTTTTTTTTTTCTGATAGATTTCATCGTAAATATCAGATTTTTTTTCTGTGCTGATACAATCTATGTTTGTGCTAGTTGGGGCTTTTCTCTTCATCTCACTAATAGTCTTGCTTATCTCCCCTCAAGTAATCTTCACAATATTAAAAGATATTATTATTTTACAAATGGGAATCAAGGTGTGGAGGGGTTACCTTCCTCAAGATCATGCAACCAGCAAGTGGTAGTATCTGGCAATGAAACTCTTTCCATCAAACCATGTCGCTTACCTCTACAACTTAACAAAGCAGGGCTTGATGTTTGTAGCTATTTCTGACCAATGAGAACATTGCAAGAGATGAATGCTCACTCTTCAGCATGGCAGACCCATCCCATCAGAGCCTGGACCTAAATTCACTTTTCTATCCAGTTATTATTTTACCCCACTCAATATCTCACATATCCTGCAATATCAGACTGGCTGCTGTTTTATGAACATGCCTTATAGTGCTATCTTTTTTTAAAAAAACTCTTCTTGTTTAATATGATCATTAGTATTTTAAAGTAAACTCCCTGAGGAAAAGGACTGGAAATCTTATACCTTTACAACCCTCACTGGATCTAACACAGTACTCTGTATATTGGAGGCAATTTTTATTATTAAATGCAGAATGGAAAAATGGAAATGGCACTGTGTTGTATCATGGGAAAAATGATATTTTTTTCTGCTCATTTTTCTTACTCTTGGGCAGAACACATATTTACATAAGTGGGTAAAAATGTATGCTTCATCATTGCAGATTTGATAAACCACAAAAATAAAATATATCAAGATTTATAAGCCATCACCTACAGGAATAAAAGCTCCCAAATCTTCCACATAACCTGGATGCTCCTTAAGCCATTTTTCCAAATCCTTTCTCTTTGGCGCATCATCGCCTGCAAGTCTTGTCCCATCTTTGAGGTTAATAACTGGAACTGGACTTTCTGTATCAGGAATTCCTTGAGGTTGAGTATAGGACAGTGCTGGATTTATCCCTGTAGAAATCTGTGAGGTGGTTAAGCCTAAAGTAACCTGTAGAAAAACACCAAATGAAAATACTATTTTCAATGCTTTATCATTTGATTTTTGGTCCAATAAAAGCAAGTCTTTTTGAAGAGGAAAAAAGTTGTTTAAAATTCTGAAAAAAAAATTTTTGCTAAATTTTTCAAATTTAAAATTTTCATGAATCTTGGGCAGTGTTGGATTCCTCTGAGATACAATCCAAAAATAACTAATTTCAGAATTAATATTTTTATTCTATAAGATACTCACAAAGCAGCTACATATATATTTACTAGGATTGAATTTTGGACTCAAGGATCAGTAGTTTTTACTTACATGATTAGGTGGTTTATTTCTGTTAAAAAAGAGGATGTCAACACCTTCGACATTCTTCCTTCTTCCCCGCCTTTTTTTGACTATGGGCTGGTTGTCTAATCTAACTCCATTGGCACCAAGGGTTGACTGAATGGAAGTACCTAATCATATTAAAAAAATGCAAAATAGTGATCAAAATCTAAATCTTAAGCAAATCAAAAGCAGAAATTTTTCTAAATATATGAAAGTGTTAGTTCTTATTTTACATATCCTACATCAAGTAATTTTTGCGCTAAAACCACTCCTATTCCTCATTTAAGAACTTGGAGAACTATAAAGCCACTTTTTGATTTGTCTCTTCAAATTTTTTACTCTGATATTCACACACCTATCTTTCCATTTTAGAGGAAGAAACATGTCTTTCTCATATACAAGACAAATCCCTCCTCTTTCTTTGAACCTATTGATTCCTACCTTTTCAAAAAAAGATCTTATTTATTTGAGAGAAAGAGAGACTGAGCAAGTGAACATGAGTGGGGGGAGGGGTAGAGGGTGAGGGAGAAGCAGACTCCCTGCTGAGCAGGGAGCCTGACATAGGACTCAATCTCAGGACCCCGGGATCATGACCTGAGTGAAGGCAGATCCTTAACCAACTGAGCCACCCAGGTGCCCCTAATTTCTACCTTTTCTGAAAGCTTATTATTTTCAAGTATCTTCACTTTCTTGTGCCAAAATATCTTATTTTGCATTAGAGTCTTCTCCTCAACTTAAAAACATGGCCCATGTCAACAAAAAATAAACCTCTTTCAGCCTTTTGATAACTTTCAAAACTTTTGAAGGGTTGGTCTTTGACAAACTCCTATTTTTCATGACCAACTCATTTCTCAATGTCCCATAGTCTGTTCCCATTTCCCATGCCAGCCTTTTTAAACTATTTTAAGATCATCACTAACTTTTTAGTTGCCAAATTAAACTGACCTTTATCATTTCTCATTTCAGTAGACTCTCAATAAAAATGTAAGAGGTATGAATCTAATAGTTCCATGCATTCAGCCAATTTTCCCAATAAGTAAACATTTATCAAATAGCTTGTACATAGGTATGAGGTACTATGATGGTTCAAAGATGAGTTAAATGCAGTTCTTGTCCTCAAAAAGTACAAAATCTACTACTCTCTTATTAGAAGAAAATATTGGGTGCCTGGGTGGCACAGCTGGATAAGATCTGATTCTTGGTTTCAGCTAGGGTCGTGAATATCAGGGTCATGAGACTGGGCCCCATGTTGGACTCTGTGCTCAGTGTAGAGTCTGCTTAAGACAATCTCTCCCTCTCCTCCTCCCAACCACTCTCTTTCTAAAATAAATAAATCTTAAAAAAAAAAGAAAATATTAAGGATGAGATATTTAAAATAGTTCACAGCTTATAGTGAGAAATGCTTTTTCAATCAAAGAGAATTTTTAGAGCAAGTCCTGTGTATCCCTGAATAAGGAGTTGCCCTTTGGCTGGTCATGTAACCTAATGGAAGCCTGGAAGCCACTTACATTCACCACACCTCAGTTTCAAAATGGCACCTTAATTCATATGGTAAGGAATAGCTACTTACAATGATTAAAAACTGTGTTTGCATATAAAAGCACAATAGGAATATGATATAAATTTATTTAAAAAAACCCTTTCATTATCTACAAAATGAATTTTATTGTAAGGAGATTAACAAAATATTATAAATATGATTTGAAAATATTTTCACTATCATATATTTTGGCTATAATAAACCAACTTTCCCAAAGTATCATTTTTAAAATTATCATTCTATTTTATAAGTTCTCATGGTTTCTTATTCATTCTAATATGAATGAAATACCTTACATCAGCCCCCTTTCCTACATAACCCTCAATCCCTGTCCCAGCTCAGTTTTCATGTTGCCTATAATCTAGATTCATTCACCTTTTCTAAGCAGGCTCTGATTTCATACAAATCTCTCTCCAGTAGGAACTCACACAGTAGCTAGGTCAGTCTTATCACAAAACTGTAGTATCAAGTCTCTGGTCCATACTATTCCCTGCTGCTTATCCTTCTCTGCCATGAAGGTCACTTTCCAGAAAGGCCATTATTTGGTCTTCCTCTTATAGATCCTGTTCACTTCTACCTCTTCCAGGACTTTGCCTAAGTTTCTAGACAGTAGAGACTTTCCCCTTCTCCAGTACTTTTTAACTATACTGCATTGTGTAGCAAAACATATTATCTTGTTTTTTTTAATGACTAATATTTTTAACATGTAGGTCTTTGTCTACCAAGCAACTGAAAGGCAGACAGTGTCTTTCATTTCTTTTTTACTTTCCCTTTATTGCTATTCCAGTGTTATATAAGAAAGTATTTAATATAATTATCTCAGGAAACACAATTTTATACAAATGTATACAAATGTGTACAACTATATACAATTTTTATACAAATCTTGGCCAGAAGGGCACTTTGCTACCATCCCCTTGACCTTCCTTGACAAGAATGGAGAGACTGAGCTGTGCATGAAGGCAGAGGCATCCCTGCCCCTGAGGAAGAGAGGTCAGGGTTGGCAGCGGTACTACTTTGAGGGCCTCAAACAGACCTTTGGCTATGGCGCACGCTTATTTTAGGGCTGGCAGCAGGGGGACTGCCCACTACTTTGGGCCAGCCCTCTCCTGACTGGGGCTTGGAACCCCCAGGATTGCACCATCCCAACCACTAACTTGGGGCTGGGGCCCCTTCCCTCCACATATACCTTGGGTTTGTGCATGTTTTCTGCTGGGTGGGATCAGAGGGCGATTTCTTTTATGTGTACATATACTAAATAAACATAATTTAAAAATTGTAAAAAAAATTGTATACAATTGTATACAAACTGTACGTTTATTAACAAATCCTATCTGACCATTCATAAACATATTCTGTGTGGCCAATTATATACTATTGTGATATCTTCCTTCCTTTCTTTTCTTACTTAAAAAGCCCCAGATAGGGATCCCTGGGTGGCGCGCCCTTTGGGCCAGGGCGCGATCCTGGAGACCCGGGATCGAATCCCACGTAGGGGTCCCGGTGCATGGAGCCTGCTTCTCCCTCTGCCTATGTCTCTGCCTCTCTCTCTCTCTCTCTGACTTTCATAAATAAATAAATATTAAAAAAAAAAAGCCCCAGATTCCAGGGTGCCTGAGTGGCTCAGGTGGCTGAGCATCTGCCTTCAGCTCAGGTTATTATCCTGGGGTCCCGGGATCAAGCCCTGCACCTGGCTCCCTGCTCAGTGGGGAGCCTGCTTCTCTGTCTCCCCACACACTTGTGCTCTTTCTTGTTATCTCTCTCAAATAAATAAGTTCTCGTAAAAAACAAAAACAAAACAACCCAGCTACCTTGACTTATTTCTGAGTGATTTTTAGAAACATTACTGATTTAAGCTAGAATCCAAAATGGAAAATTTAACCTAATCTACTCTAAAAAGTTTGTATTGTCTTCATCTTAGATGTAATTATAACAATATTAAAAATAGCTTCTTTTTGCTGAATGCCTACTGGGTACCATACACTGAACTAGGTTTAAAAAATGTTTTCTTAAATTCACAAAAACAAAGCCACAAAACACAGAGGTATTATTAAGCCTATTTTATAAATGAGATCAGAAACATTAAGTTACTGGCCCAATGTCACAGCTGGTAAATGAGAGAATTCAATCCTAGGTTGTTTGGCAACTCTATCATCATCCTCTGCTCACTATTCTAGATAGTTTCTCTAATGAGCTCTTTAGTTTTGTCCTACTGTAATTTATGCTATATTACTATTCCTTCCATTAATTAAATTACATTTCAACTTGTATCTTTACTTGAAACTTTCAGATAAAATTCAGAGGGTACCCACATAGATGTAAAAAGAGCTTAGGCTTTTGGATATTAAGAATTATACTAATTTGTTTAGTATCTAATTCTAAAACCTGTGAGGCTTAGATTTTAACATAGGTTTAGCATCTAATTAAGTGCCAGGCTTCATAGTAGTCAGTCTGCATATATTATTTAATCTACCCAACAATGCTACCACTCTCCGACCCCAACTCTTTGTCTCACAAATGAGAAACATAAGGCAAAAAATTGTTAACAGATTTCCTAAGATCCATGTTGGAAGAAAAATTTAGATTTCACTTTTGCAGTTATTTTTTTTTTTTAAGATTTTATTTATCCACGAGAGACACAGAAAGAGAGGCAGAGAAATAGGCAGAGAAGCAGGGAGAAGCAGGCTCCATGCAGGGAGCCCGACGTGGGACTCGATCCTGGGACTCCAGGACCATGCCCTGGGCTGAAGGCAGGTGCTAAACCGCTGAGCCACTCAGGGTTCCCCTCACTTTTGCAGTTATTAAGATGGATGAGCACTGATGCTTAGATAATAACTCTATCTAGTTTTAATGCTTGAAGCTTTTAAATATTTTGTATGCTGCAGATTGTGTTACAATTACTGCTCATACTATTAAAGATAATATTATTTATCTAAGAGTTAAAGGTAAAGTCTGTACATCCTTCAGCTGCAACAGAAATAAAACATTCAGATGATAGAAATGTCAATTCCATTTTATAGTAAAGTTATCAGAGTACAGGGATTCCTGGGTGGCTCAGTGGTTGAGCAGCTGCCTTCAGCCCAGGGAGTGATCCTGGAATTCTAGGATCGAGTCCCACATCAGGCTCCCTGCATGGAGCCTGCTTCTCCCTCTGCCTGTGTCTCTTATGAATAAGTAAATAAAATCTTAAAAAAAAACAAGTTATCAGAGTACAAGCAGTGGTATTTTTAAAATTTTATTTACATTAACATATACTGTATTATTAGCTTCAGTAGTAGAGTTCAGTGATTCATCAGTTGCATATAACAGCCAGTGCTCATTACATCATGTGCCCTTCTTAATGCCCATTACCCAGTTACTCTCTCCCCTCTTTTTTTTTAATAAAGATTTATTTATTTGAGAGAGAGGGAGAAAAAGAGAGAGAGAAAACATGTGCACATGTGTGTGCATGGTGGGGAGGGGCAGAGGGAGAGGGAGAAACAGACGCCCCACTGAGCAGGGAGCCCTACACGAGGTTTGATCCCAGGATCCTAAGATCATGACCTGAGCTGAAGACAGATGCTTAACTAACTTGGGGACAGATGCCCCAAGCAGTGGTATTTCTAAACTCCAAGTAGGTTACTCAAAAAAGTCCATAGCTTATCTTCCCCATCTATTCCCATTTTCTTATTAAAAAAAGAGCTCCCTAAATATATGAAAAGCACAGCTTGGGGAAGTTATACTTCAGTAACAGAAGCATGGCTGACTTATTTTGAACTGCAATCTACACATGTCTGAAAGTCCAGGAACTAGAGAATTACAACAAATGGTTAATGAATCTGTAAGAGACCAAGTAATGCTGATGATATTAATTTATAATTTAATTGTAATTTATAATTAAAAAGTCATGATAGTAGCAATTGGGAATAGTTATCAATTTAACACTTTATTTTCCCAAATCATAGGAATTCCATACACCGCGCACAAGCACAACAGAATTTGTGAAATGTTTCCAAGTACTGCATGGCAACTGGGGGTACTAGAATACGGAAACAGAGTCTGTAGCCTTATGTAAATGGAAGGTATAATAGAAATTCAAGTCTTTAATCTGCTTTAATTGACAACTCGTACTTTTAAAGATTCAGCTGGCCATAAGTAAAATTCTCAATTTTTGGTCCTACACTTTAAAAGGGACACAGACAAATTAAAGCACATTAGCCCAAGATCAACAAAACAAAACAAACTTCGTATGGTTTCCTCAATGCCTATAGAGCACCCAACACATAGCTCCAATTTGGTGTTTAGTAAATACTGTTGATTCAAATTATCAAAAGGTTAGAAAAAACACAGTCCCAAGAGGAGAAGATATGATCACGGATATCAGAATGTTAAGATTATCATATAGACAGGAATAGCTTGATTCTATGATACCTTTAAAGACAGAATTTCAATCATTAAGGAAAACCAGCTGCAGGCAAAATTTGCTTCCAAATAAGAAGGAATTTTGTGATAATCAGAGCTGCCCAGTAATATAAAGGGCTGTTTAAGGTAGGAACAACCTTTTTTCCTGCAAATATTCCATGAGACTGAAGGGTTATCTTTCAGGGTTAGTCATGACAATCCCGTATCCTGTAGATGACTGGACAACACTGTCTCTAAAATCTTTCCAGTACTTCTCATTTTAACTTCCTCCACTAATCACCATTAATATGTGATTTCGGTGTTTGCCTTCACATTCACAATCTGCTTTCATATTAAAATGCTGTTGGAACTTTTACCTGTATAAAACTACTTGACAGATTATTTCTACCCAAATATTTAGGACCCCAAAACAAGATTGCACCCTGCTTTAAAACATCAGATTAAAAGTCCCAGTAGGTTTTTATTAAGACCTAAAATTATATATTTATAGACATAAAAGAGACCTCAACATTAGAGGACAAATGAATTTTTAATAGAAGAATAAATAAAAGAGAATTTGGAAATGACAGCAGAAGTATTTCATGCTAAGGGAATTATCATCATCACAGTCACCTGATACTGGCATGGATTTGGGAAAATTGGCGAGGCTGGTCTCTGATGCACTCTGTAGCTCGCGAAGCCGAGCGAGGTACTGCTGCTGCCCCAGAGCACCATCTTCACTGTCGAATGGTCTTTTCTGAGCAAGCCCCTGCTTCTGAAATGTCAACTTCAAACCACCTTCCTGTTAACAAACACCATTATCAAGAAAGAAACAATTAAAAAAAAACTCATTTCAGCTATTAGGAGAAATTTTTTACTTAGAAAAAAATGAATTAAAAACCCTGAAACATTAATCAAGTTCTCTTCTTATTCAGAAATCAACTAAAGAAGAAAAAAATCAACTCATTTCTATAATGAATATTAAGTCTTCCATCTTAAAAGAAAAAAAATCCAGGTACTATATACACTTTTCTGAGCAAAACAGTTTTTCATGTGACTAGTACTATCAGCTTCGGACATACATTTCTAAGTACATTATTCAGATGACATTTCAGAGAACGTTACCCATGTATTAGACATGGAGTAATCAATTTAGCTTCAAAAATCATACTGAGAAATGAAATATTACTGATAACAGGGCATGCTAAGTGTTTAAAAGAGAAAGTACACCGACATACCACTTAAATATTACATAAAAGAATCAAAACAATTAGAGTTTGCCAGACTGCTTAAGAAAAGCATTCTTGATCGGCAGAAGGACTATTTTCAGAAGTACAGGTAGAGAAACATATTTAATGACGATCCTTCTAGTAGAATATTCAAGTTTAATAGCCTGGATTTCAAAAAGAAAACAATCCAAATACCAGAAAACAAGTATGTGAAGGAAGTAAGAGTGAGAGCAGGCAGCCACTTGCAGAAAAAGCATGCTGCACACGTAATCGCAATCGGGTCCTAGGGCAATAAAAATAAACATACGTCTTTGATTTTCACTGTAAACTCCTTTTCTCGTACATGCTTCTTCACCTTTGACATCTGTGTTGACTGATCATGTTCTTCTTTACCACCGGCACCTGGGGGAGTGGGTACACCAGGTTCGCTATATTCTGTAGCTGCGCCAGGACTGTCCAGCAGTTTTGTGGTATAGAAAGAAGCCACTGTGTTGGCATCATAACTTCTTCTAGCTGAAGGCCACTTCCCTTTCAGCACTGTTTGACAAATACTGTCCAGCCGATTGATCATCACGCGGTCCTGGAAGAGCATGCCACATCAAAGTGTGATTTCAACAATCAGACCACAGACCTTTGGAGATGAAATGGCTCAGGGCCTTGATGGATATAATCCCAGTACAACATACATACATTTGGTATATATACACAGTCGCATACCCGTATCATAATTCTGTAAGAATTCAATTACAAATTTCCATTGGAGTTCAAAAATATTATATGATAGACTTCTGTTATTTTTATTTTTATAATTACACAGTTAATACAGGTTCCTTGTAAAAATTCAAACAACTGAGAACTAGGTAAGAGTAGAGTTCTCCTTTTGTTAAAAAGGTTTTTTAGGGCAGCCCGAGTGGCTCAGCGGTTTAGCATCGCCTTCAGCCCAGGGCATGATCCTGGAGACTTGGGATCGAGTCCCACGTTGGGCTCCCTGCATGGAGCATGCTTCTCCCCCTGCCTGTGTCTCTGCCTCTCTCTCTTTCTCTCTGTGTCTCTCATAAGTAAAATAAAATCTTTAAAAAAAAAAAGTTTTTAAAAGATTTTAGAGAGCAACAGCGAGCATGTGCACTCAATGCGGGAAGGAAGGTGAGAGGGGAAGAGAATCTTAAGCAGACTCCATGCTGAGTACAGAGCCCATGTGGGGCTCAATCTCATGACCCTGAGATCATGACCTGAGGGGAAATGAAGAGTTGGATGCTGAAGCAACTGCACCACCTATGTGCTTTTTTTTTTTTAATTTTTTTATTTTATTTTATTTTATTTACGATAGTCATACAGAGAGAGAGAGAGAGGCAGAGACACAGGCAGAGGGAGAAGCAGGCTCCATGCACCGGGAGCCTGACGTGGGATTTGATCCTGGGTCTCCAGGATCGCGCCCTGGGCCAAAGGCAGGCGCCAAACCACTGTGCCACCCAGGGATCCCCACCTATGTGCTTTGAGTAGAATTCTCCTAAAGGTTAAGTATTCTTACACTAGTCTAGCCACATACTGACAGAAGAATTATATGAATCCAACCTGAACTTTTGCCACTGAAAGCACATGTACCTAAGTGAACTTTTTTTCTAAGTCACCATTGGCTATGGTAAATTTCTTTAAGGAGACTCAGCTCAAAGCACCTATTTCATAAACAAATACTTGAATATTAAGTTGTTTATGAATGTAAGCATTATCTCTTATTCTAAACATTCTAAGATTATGTTGAGAAACATACACATTCCAGTAGGCCTATTTACTTGATAGTAGTAGTTGATACTTTTCATGCTAACGCCAAAATGCCACCTATGTTTTACAGTGACTTACTTTTCCATATGAGAAGAATATCTACCATTAAAGCAACAAAAATACTCAAAAAAAGATCTGTTCCAACAGGACACTATCCATTTACCTTTGGCCAATATGAAGCTGCTAGCATGTATCCCCCTTGTAAGATGTAAGCAGACTCTGGCGTCCCATTGTTCATCTGGAAACTATCCTGTGTCTCGTCCTGGGTAGTGCTCAGTGATGCGACACTTTCTTCATCATAGGCTTTCACGTGAGGGGTACCTTCTGCTGAGAACAATTATAACTGTTTCAAAAAGACTGCATAAAACAAGTTTATATATACTTTTCAAATCTTAATTATTTAGATATATTTAAAAAGGAAAAATTTAGAAGTGAAACAAATGGTAAAAAAAAAAAAAAAAAAAAGGAAAAACTCACCTAGGATACAATAAAGTATTCATAGTTTAAAAAATTTCCATAAGAGCAAAATGAGGAGCACTAAGAAATTTAAGGGGAAGAGGTTTACAAAACATCCCTTCCTGCATGAAAATGTGACCCTCAGTTAATTGTGTAGGTCTGCTTCCCTGGAAACAGATAAACTCCTGACTGATCAACTATATTTGGACTGGGAGGACCATAAATACTTGACAGGCATACTAAAATTCTCCAAGGAGGGGTTTCCTATAATTGGCCACATCCTTGTGGCAACCCTGAAACTTGTGTCCATAGAGTTGTTACAAGAGACTCTGGCTTCAGTGCCCACTCAATGTCAACTCATTTCCTTGCACCTGAACTATGGGCTGTGGTGAGTACACCTGCAGGAGAGAGCCATGTAACACCACTCTGCTGGCAAGGTGTCACTGTCATACCTATCCTCTATTGCTCTGAGTAGATAGCTGCTAAGTATGGCTGTTATAGAATACGATCCTGATTTGTTTACTGATCAACTTGTTCAGAAGAAATGCAACATTAAATTGATGGTGATCACAAGGAACTAAAATTATTGTGTAAAATGCCTAATTTCTGCTTGACTAACCCATTTTGCAGTACCTTGAATATTGAATAGAGGTATGTGCACCAGTAATTCTAGTTCCCTTTTCACTAGTGCTTCCTATGCAAATCTGTACGTATAAAATTTAAGTTAACCATTTTCAACATGCTTCAGTTATCTGAACCAAATTCTTTTCATTCTCACTTGAAATGTCATAAAACAGAAAAGCACTTTATGCATATACCTCGCTTTTGGACTTCTTCTTCTTCACTGTCACTTTCTTCTGATGAAGATGAAGAGGAGGATGATGAGGAAGAGGATGAGGATGAGGATGAAGACGATGCTGAAGAACAAGAGGATGAAGAAGAAGAACTAGAGCCTGATCGAGAGTGGGAACAAGAAGAGGAGGAAGACGAGGAAGAAGATGATCTGGAAGAACAGGATGATCTCTCAGAATCAGAGTCAGACTCAGAACTAGATTCGGATCCTCTTTTGTGGACTCGCTGTTTCTTAGAAGCTGGGTTTGGAGTTAGGGGTTCTGTTCTGGCTGCAACCATGCGTCTGTCTGTTTCACCTTTTCCACCAGATTTCTGGTCTCCAGTGGCCTGTGGTAGAACACCGTTCTTTGGACTTACAGGCTCAGACTTTATTAGTGTCCTGGTTTCCTCAGAAGACATAGATTCTTCTTCAGAAGACTGAGGCTCCTCTTTAAGATTTTCACTTTTAACTTTCATATCCTCTAGAATAATACCTTTAGCATCTAGGAGCCTAGGTAGAGAGGTAAGAGGAGAAGCAGAAAGTGCTACTTGATATTGCTGTAAAAGTGGGGTAGAAGTCCTTGAATGAGCCATCTTACTTTGACTG
Source organism: Nyctereutes procyonoides (assembly GCF_905146905.1). Classification (NCBI taxonomy): domain Eukaryota; kingdom Metazoa; phylum Chordata; class Mammalia; order Carnivora; family Canidae; genus Nyctereutes; species Nyctereutes procyonoides. The sequence continues at coordinate 23,247,920 of NW_026575052.1, read as the reverse complement.
TAGTTCCTTTGAGCTGCCATAAAGGAGAGTTCAGGATCACGAAGAATGTGATAGTCTGTTCGGCTCACCCCATGTTTAGCAGCTCCAATGAGCAAGTCCCTGTCATGAGGGCCACATTCCCACCAGACTGGTAAGTCTGGGTTTGGATGGCAAAGCTTCAAGCGTTCAAACAATTGTGGATGTCGGAGGGCCTGTTCTCGTACTTTCCTTAGAAGTTCAATCCGATACAAAGTCCTAGAAGCACGTTCTTCTGTGATTGGTTGGATAAAAATATTTGGATCCACCAATTCTACATTAAAACAAGAATAAAAACATTAACCTCAAAAACACTTTGTTACAGATTTAAAACAAATAATGCAACTTCTTAAAATGTACATCTAGGGGGATCCCTGGGTGGCGCAGCGGTTTAGCGCCTGCCTTTGGCCCAGGGCGCGATCCTGGAGACCAGGGATCGAGTCCCACGTCGGGCTCCCAGTGCATGGAGCCTGCTTCTCCCTCTGCCTGTGTCTCAGCCTCTCTCTCTCTCTCTGTGTGTGACTATCATAAATAAATAAATAAATTAATTAAAAAAAATGTACATCTACTCAGTATCAGTGTGTAATCTCCAGAAATTCTTTTTAAAATTTATAAATGAGAAAAAATAAAAAATTTAAAAAGAAGTACCAAAATCCATACACATAACACTGGATCTTCTGAAAGTAAGTAAAGGATAACATTTTTTTTGAATTATGTGAATATAAAGGAGAATTTAAGAAATTCCCTATGAGCTATGTCTTTACTAATCTGTGCCTTAATCAATTAGCAATAATCGTGCCTCAGATAAACCTCACTGGCTACAATACTGCCACTGCACAAAGCTTCTGTGCTTTAATCAAAGAGAAGAACACTTACTGGAATCATTTATAAGTAAAAATTAAAACTGTTAAATCATACTCTATAAACAAACCCTAGCTGCACCAGGGTAACTCAGTGCATTGCAGTGAACTCAAAGGAACACCAAAGGCTTTCTTTAAATTTGAGGGAAATGAAGAAACTTCAAATGCTATGTGAAGTAATGGCTTGAGCTAGTTCAGTTTCAACATTAGATTTTGCTATCCTGGCAGTTTAGAAGTATTAAAAAAAAAAGATAAGCACTTGTTGAAATAATGCAGGGGCCACTTAAAAGAGCTCGTATAATTTGAGCATCAAAATAATGACAGTATTGGGTTATAACCTACAGAATTAAAAAGTATTTATGAGTCCATTCTGATATGAATAATTGATCAGCAGATGAAAGCAAAGCAACAGTCTGCTTGCAGCAGAATTCCACAGTAAAAACTATTACACACAAGGACCTACTCATGGATACTGAAATCAATGGGTAAAAGTTTGAGGAGAAACAGGATTTGTGTGATCTCAAAGTATCTCCTAAAGATATCTGTTAACTGCAGGGAAAAGACAGCAATTTTATACTGGGGAAACAGCACAGACTACCATAGCCAAACAATCAAGGGCAGTATCATCAGTGTTGGACATACTGACATCCTGAACTCATGGTACGTTCCAAGAAGGACACACCATTTCTGCAGTACTCTTGACAAAATGCACAACCTCAATGCAATCATATGAAAACAGAAGACAAATCCAAATTGAGGGATTTGTGGTAAAATAACAGATCAATATTTTTGTAAGGTATCAGAGTCATAAAAGACAAGAAGAACTGAGAGTCTCTTACAGACTATAGGAAGCTAAGGGGAAAGACTAACGAAATACAATGTGGGATCCTACAACTAAAAAGGACATCAGTGGACAAACTGTTAAGATCTGACTAGGTATTCAGTTTATAATGGCCCTGTACTAATGTTAGTTTCCAAGTCTGATAATACTATAATTAGTCATGTAAGATTTCACATGGGGGGGGCAGTGAGATATACATGGAAACTTCTATAGTTTTTTGCAACTTTTCTGAAAGTCTAAAAGTAGTTCAAAATAAAAAGTTAAAAAAAAAAAAAAAAAAAAAAAGAAGGGCAGCCCAGGTGGCTCAATGGTTTAGCACTGCCTTCAGCCCAGGGTGTGATCCTGGAGACCCAGTATCAAGTCCCACGTCACGCTCCCTGCATGGAGCCTGCTTCTCCTTCTGTGTCTCTGCCTCTCTCTCTCTGTCTGTGTCTCTCATGTCTTTTAAAAGAAAAAAAAAGACATCAAGGACCATACAAACATTAGTATGGAATGGGAAACAGAGAGGGAGTATCCATTCTACCTCCAGTGTTTGAGAGTTGTAGCGTGCCTGACAGGTGTACACATCCCATTCGTAAGTAAGTGTAACTATTTAAGAAAGAAGGGTAGTATTTTTTCTTTTTTTCAATTTACATTATATTTTCAATTGATCTGTTTGATCAAAATGTTGATTTGTCTCAAACAATTGATTTGATCTAGTAATTTCAAACCAGACTGTTGGACATAAATACTTACTAAGTTGTTTGGATCAATTCATTAAACAGAACCTTTAGCCTCAGGTGCTGTGAAAAATTAGAGACAGTAAGGGCTCTATGAGCCGAGGAAATTTGGAAAACTGATCTAAGTAAAACCTCACTCCCATTTCCAATGAGAAAACACTACCTTTTCAATCAATACTTAGTAATTAACCCTTTCCTTCTTGTTTTAAAACTAGAGTCAGAAGCGGTTCATTGATTCACTACATTTTATACTCTGCTGGTAGGAATTAAGAAAATAAATAAATAAGGGCCTCTTGGTAACCATAAATATCAGAAGACACAATATTTTGCTTTATCTGTCTTTTTAAACCATTGATAGTCTTACAAAAGGTGCTTTTTTAAAAGAGGTTTTATTTATTTATTCATGAGAGACAAAGAAAGAGAGGCAGAGACATAGGCAAAGGGAGAAGCAGGTTCCCCGGGGGGAGCCTGGTACAGGACTCCACCCCAGGACCCTGGGATCAGGACCTGAGCCAAAGGCAGATGCTCAACCACTGAACCACCCAGGTGCCCCTGCAAAAGCTGTTTAAGTAGACTAAAATCTACTTTGAATCATCTGGTATTTGGGTAATCAAGTGATGGGCTTCTTTATTCAGCAGACTGACAACAGATCTGTTAGGACATAAAAAGCAAGCAAACTCACATTTATGTCCTTTTATTAACCATTTATATTTTTTAGTATGAAATAGGAGTAGGAAGCCACTGGTTTAGCAGTTGGAAATCATATTCAACAAACAACAGAGACAGTGGCTTGTAATAGCACTACTGAGAGGGGCTGCTGGCAGGATGAGCTACTTCTCTGGGCTTCAAAGATAATGAAATAAATTCACCCCAGACCAGGGTTTTGGCTGAGCATTAGCACCTCTGATTATTCTTTTTTTAAGGCTCTAGGTGATTTTTTTTCCTACTAAAATTCTTTAAAATGTCTTTTGAATGGAGGCCTCATTCTTTGCAAAATTATTCATGTAAATAAGCCCTCTAACACACTTCTTTAAGATGGACTAAAAATACAGGTTAGTTCTATTTATCACAAGCTACCATTTATCTTCTACCTCCCCCTGATCATCAGCCTAATACTGAGTAAGCACTGGCCATTCCTCAAAACTCAAAGTGTAACTATTTGTTTTAGATCTTATTTTATTTTATTTTTTAAAAAAGATTTATTTATTTATTTATTTATGAGAGAGAGAGAGAGAGAGAGAGAGAGAGAGAGAGAGAGAGAGAGAGAGAGAGAGTCAGAGACACAAGAGGAGGGAGAAGCAGCTTCCATGCTGGGAGCCTGATGTGGGACTCGATCCTGGGACTCCAGGATCGCGCCCTGGGCCAAAGGCAGGTGCTAAACCGCTGAGCCACTCAGGGATCCCTAGATCTTATTTTAATAGCAGGATTAACAAATAGGGAGACCTTTGAGCATAGCTTTTTTTTTTTTTTTTAGCATAGTTAATTTGCAATTCTGAGAAATTATTGATGTGTTGAATTAGTATTGAAATAAACAAACTGGAAATTTCTGAATGTTAGTGCTTTTTGCTCTTTTGACCAAAACTAGGAAAGACAGAAATTTTATACCTACCTTCTTTGGAAGGAAGACGACAAACCCTCCGACACATAGACATGAATGCATACAAATACTTCTCCAAGCTATCATCAGTCTTCTTATGCAGCCTAGCCATAGCTCTAAATTTTGTCCAATCAAATTGGCCTCTATCAGGGTCAAATACCACTCCAAATGTAGACACAACTCTGTAAAAGTCAGCTTCTTCTCTTCTTGTCCATCTATTTTGAATCAGATTAAAAAAGAAGTCACATTGGTCACTAAAATATTTTTCTTTTTTTAAAATTTAAATTCAATTAGCCACCATAGGATACATCATTACTTTCAGATGTTAAAATGAATATTTACTAATGCTGAATATAATGCCTATAATAAAATTTAAAACATTTCAAGTACCTAAAACTTGCATTGGGCTCTGCACTCAGCAGGACTCTGCTTAGATATTCTCTCCCTCTGCCCCTTCTCCCACTTGGGCACTCTCTCTCTCTCTCTCAAATAAATAGTCTTTAAAAAATGCTAGTTGACTCATCTATCCAATCACACTTCTTTTCCTTCAGACAATAATAGTTTTTTGCATATCTGCTATGTAAGAAAATATGTAGCAGATATGTAAAACATGATGACCCTACCTTTAGGGAAAAGATAAAAGATTTCAAACATATTTCTAGTATAAGGTAGCATGTTAGTTGTATGCATTATAGAAACCAAGAATTTTTGGAGAGCACAGAAGATGGGAGGACCACTTCAGACCTGAGTGATCAAGAAAGCATCACAGAAGTGGCATTTAAGATGGACTAAGGCTAAGATCGGCCTGGGAATTATAGGAGGAGGGCACAGTATAAGCAAAGTAGGAAGTAATCTATATTTTGGGGGTATGATGAGCATTCCAGATCCAGATCAACAAGGATATGGCTCATATTGGGGATAGAAGGAGATAGGGTTAGGGTCAGATTATGAAATAATTAATATACCTGGCTAAAAATAGTTTCTATTCAGTAGAGAGCTCCTAAAGATAATATTAAAGAGGGTAATAATATTTTTATGCATCACAGATCTACAAACACAGCCTAATTTAGGGACACTTTTTCCTGGTTAAGTTATGGAATTGTGTGAATGAGAAAGAATATATGAGACCTTTGAAAAACATCAACAGGCCATTTTCATCACAGTGCTACAGTAAGAAGATTAATGTGATAATAAAGTAAAAATAGCCTAGGAAACCAATCAGTATTAAAGAGTAGGAAGAAGGGTGTTCCAGGTGATAGGAACAATATAAGCAAGATATTGAGTCAAGAATACATAGGACATTATGGCTGAGGGAACAATACTGGATAGAATTAGAAATGCATGTGGATATCAAAAACTGCAGACTCTTGAACTGAGGTTTAAGAATTTAAACTTTATACCTGTAGTAAATAAGGAGCCATTAACTATCATGATAAATTTGGACTTTTAGGAAGATGAATCCAGATCTGACCAACCAAGGGAAAAATGCATGTGGGAGGTTAAAGATGGCCATGAATTCTCTGCCACTCTTCCCAGGGAGAAGAACAATCTCTTTCCTCTCCCTTTAATCATGGTTGACCCTGTGACTTCTTTGACCCACAGAAGGTAGCAGAAGTGAAACTTTGTAACCCTGAGGCTGAGCCTTAAGAAACTGCAGCTTCTTCTGCCTTTGCTACTGGAAATGTTCCCTCATTCAAGCTTCCAATTGGCAACCCAGTGCCAACTGCCAGCCATGTGGGTGAGGCCACTCTCCCTTCCAGCCATCTCAGCACTTCTGCCAATACCATGGAGAGAAGAACCACCTGGTCAACCCATAGAATTATGAGAAATAAAAAAGCTCATGTTTAAGTCATCACGTTTTGGGGTGTGTGTGGGTGTTATTATGCAATTATAGATAACTGAAACAGTGTATTTACAGAGGTAGTAGTATTTGAAGAAGATTATGTCTAGGACATTGAAAAATCTTAAATTTCAGACTGATTAAATTCTGGTTACAATGAATTTTTTGTGCTGCAAATACAAAAGAAAACTGATATATTTTCTAGAGAACATCCAAGGACCCAGGCTTAACAACGAGGCCAGCTTTTTTGTTGTTGTTGTTTTTTTTAAGATTTATTTATTTGAGAGAGGATGAGAGAGAGCAAGTTCGAGCTGGAGGGAGAACAGAGGGAGAAGCAGACTTCTCACTGAGCGGGGAATCCAATGCAGGGCTCCATCCCAGGAACCTGAGATTATGTCCTGAGTCAAAGGCAGCCGCTTACCAAATGAGCCACCCAGGAGCCCCACAAGGCCAGCTTATTGAAAAATACTGCTATTCTTTTCAACATACTCTTTTTTAAGAAGTTAAAGCTTTTGGGAAGAGAGAAGCATGCCTGTCTTAACAAGTTCTCTTGCAAAAAGGTCTCCCATTTTCTTCCCCTTTGATATCAGTAGTTCCAAGGGTTCATCCTCTATATAAAGCATAAACAGGCTTGTCTTCCATACATTCTTCTATTTCATAAATGTCATAATGTAAGAATAAGGTAGAATGGATTTTATTTCATGTAATTTAAAAGTTTGCTTTATTAATAATTTATTTCTTGAGTTTGCATTGCAACTTCAATTTTTTTAACTCACTTCATAAGCATGACAAAATAATGATTAAATATGAAGCATGGCTAGGAACTACAAAATGCAATAATCTTTGACCATATTTGTGTGTATATATGTGCTTTGACCATATCTGTGTGTATATGTGTATGAGTATATATCTATGTACGTGTGTGCATGCATAAAACATTGCTTTGAGCAGCTTCTCTACTTATGTTTTTCATAAAGTGAGATACACTCTAACAACCTTCTGAATGAATAACTACATTTATACAATTATACTAATATTAAAAATTTAGGGCTATTGTCTTACCTCTGCTGTCTTTCTATCTTGGCTGCCATTTTAGGATTGAGAGTGGCTTCTTCATAAAGAGGCTGCATTACACTGGCAGGCACTGAGAAAGTAGGCTGTATCTGCTGGATTTGTCTGTTTTTATTAGTACGCTGATACGCAGTGATTAGACGCCTCAAACGTGTAGTTAAAGCTGACTGAGTTGGCCAATAAATTTTATCACCCTCCATCAGTTGACCATCTGTATTTAAAGAAACTCATGTCAATAATAATAATAATAATAATAATAAAAGCAACTAAAAACAGAAAACCCTGCCCTACAAAACTAAATAGATATTAAAATGAAGCTCATTTAAAAAATGCAAATTTCCTTACTTAAAACTTTTTTTTCTTTCAATCTGATTATGTGGGAAAAAACCCACAAAGCCAAATATCTCATTATAAAAAAGTTTTCTTTTAACTACAGCTCTAAAAACGTCACAACAAACTTAAAAAACAGTTCAAAGTAAGTAGGTCACAGTGGATAAAGAACCACAATAGTATCTACCAAACATCACTTGCACAGAAAATACAACTCTTGCATTTCCAGGTCTAATATGTTTTACTGGCTGGCAAATATTCAAATGCCTTAAACTTAAATGAATTAAAAGTCAAACTGAAATCCCTGAGAAGTTGAATACTGTAAACTCTTACAATTAAAGACTTCTTCTGTATTAAATCTATCTCAATTTATGTGAGAAAACAGTTTAAAGGTCATTAGTGAGGAACATATATTATAAAAAATTCTCTACGACAATGCTGTCACTTTTAAATTTTATTCACCTAATAAAGTGCAGGATCTAGCTTTCTATTTCTAGGGTATAATCTTATAATTACATATACCATAATTAAGCGGCATTCATGCAAAGCAAATACTACTCTTTCCTTCCTAGTCAAACTATGAGAGGAGAAGGCCCTATTCTCCTTGGGTGTCAGCTGGGAGTGATTGTACTCTGGTGACAGCATGTTTTTATCTTGATAATCAGAAGGAAGGAGAATAAAGACCCTGCAAAGAAAGGCTTTGCAGAAAAGGGGTATGAGAAAGGATGGCTCCTAATATGCATGTGGAATTGATAAGCTATTGAATGCATTACTGAATCAGTTCTTTGATGATGAAATCTCATACATAAGTTTAATTATCAAGCCATAAAATCATGAAAGCTTTGATTCCATAAAAGCAGTGAGTCACGGCATAAAGATTTGCAACTAAAAATATTGTTAAAATCCCAGTCAACTAGTATGTCCTATATAATGATTATGATAGTCTTCAATAAAAATTTCATATGCATCTAAAACAACATAGAAGTGTGATAGTTTACTGATTTCATGGTATCATGAGAATGTGAATTTCCACTACTAAGTATAAAGAGAAATGCAATTTACCTCCATCTGCTATAACAAGATCTCCTGGTGAAGAAACATCATCCTTTTAAAAGAAAATTTAAATTTGTCACAGGGTGATTGGATCAAGATACATTAAAGAAGAAAAGAGAATCAAACCTCTTAATATACTAATAGACAACTTTTTGCACTAGAATTAATGATAAATTTAGTAAAAATAAAAATCTTAATATCTTGTTCTCAATTCCCACGCTTTTACATTTCTCTGTTGCCTTATACACTTTAGACCAGTTATACACTTTAGACCAGTTACTTTCCACTAAAATTTTCCTCTCCCATGATTACACTTAGGCCAGGTGCTTTTCCTTCACCCTAACTGCAAATATGCCCTAGGTTTCAACACTAATAGGTTTTTTTATATATATAATAACTTTCATAATTTATTCATTCTCATATTTAATTAGATAACCTGCAAAACTCTTCTCTTTCAGCCTTGAACAGTTTGCTTGTGCTGTATATCTAGTTTTTATCTGTCAACAGAGAATCTCCAGTCAGATAATCCAACACTACTGTAAACATATTCACAACTTTAGTGGTTTTATTCCAATGACTATTATTTCCTATTGTTATTTTAGAAAAGCCTGAAGTTAGAATTATCATCATTCCTTTGTAAATGGGTCTTTTTACTCTGGCTGCTTTTAACATCTGCCATTTCACTGGGATGTTTTTTTGAGTGGATTTAATTTTGTTTATTTTGCCAAGATTCACTTTATTTCTTGATTCTCAGAATACATGTCTTTCACTGAATCTGAAAAATTCTCAGTGGGTATCTCTTAAAACAGGTCTCCCTTCTGCCCTCTGGAATACCTATTAGACATATGCCAGACATCATTATGTTATCCTCTTTGTCTCTGAAGAGTTTTTCATATTGATTTAATGTCTCTTAGCCCTAAATTCATTGCCTCTCACACCTTTTATTGGTACTAAGAAAATGGATCTGGGCTCTTTAAATATTTTTTTTTTTTTTTTGCCAGCCAGTTTGATGTTAAGCTTTCTCAGTAATGGCAACCAGAGAGACACTGTAGGAGGAAAAGGGTTTTACTTCTCTGGTTTGGGGGAACTCCTCCCTGGCTCACCTCTCACAGCACATGCAGCTTCCCCAAGGCCCACTTCTGCAGTTCAAGCAGTTTCTTTAAGGGCCTGTTGGCCAGCAGCTTCCCCTAGCAGCCTTGGCCTCAGGTTGTGGTTTCATAGCAGAGTGCCTCCAGTGAGACGCTTCCCTAGGAAAAGCTCCCTTGGGCAGGTAGATTTCCAGCAAGTTGTGCGAGCGGGGCATCACAGCAACTGTTCTGCCATCCAATGAGGTGTGGCTAATGCCCTCTCAAAAGAGATGAGGATCCAGCCCTGCCTGGGACGGGGCTCTTCCTTGGCGGCTCTGTGTCAGCCCTGGAGTAGTAGCTAGTCCTCTCTACTTAAATCTCCCTATTATAGTCAATAATTCTTTACATTAAACTTTACTCAAATGACTATGTGGTTGGTTTCTTTCTCCTGATTGGGCTAAACTGAGCCATTGTGCTACATTATGGATCCTTTCCTCAAATCTGTTTTCTAAATCATTTCTTTTCTCAAGATCTGTGTTTAATTTGCCTCCTCAGCACAGTGTTTAACCTATTTGTTGAATTTTAACTTTCAATGTATTTTCCACTTCTAAAGTTATAAAAAATTCTTTTTTCATATGTCCCTTGTCTTTTAAAATCATGTATCTTTCTTTTTTGTTCTTGGGTCTTTTCTTTAATGTCTTTGACAGTTTAAAAAATTACTTATTTTCTATTTTAATATACCTCCATCAGAAGTTCTTAGAGTCTAATCTTGTTCTTTGTTGTATTTGCTAACATTCACTCATGGTAAATTGTTCCTCATAGATTTTAAATTTTTGGATTTTTGTCTTCATTTTATGGAGGGCTTTTATCTTCAGGACTCAAGTACAGTCTACACTGAAGCTGATTCTTCCACAACTCTTTTTCTTTTTGTTTCTACTAGGTACCTCAGGGGTATTACTAACCTGGAACCTTTCCATATTACATTTTATTGGCTCAAGAGTTCTTGGATCATGCAGAGGATATAAAA